>NC_135538.1:121712806-122322806 GCF_045843805.1 Urocitellus parryii | reverse complement strand
TGTATGTTTTGGGCACCTTTGTCAAGTTGAGGTAATTGTATTAATGTGGGTTTGTCTCTGTGTCTTCTGTTCTGTTGGTTTTCTTGCCTGTTTTGGTGCCAATGCCATGTTGTTTTTGTTACTATGAATATTCTGTTCATGTTCTCTTAACTTCTTAATATCTTTTCTCCATGTCAATGTTATTTTCAAGGTATGTATTTTGTTTTTAATACCTGAAAATGTATCTTCAAAGTGGCCTAGTCTGTTGGTGATGCTTTCCATTGAATTTGTAATTTGGTTTATTGATTCCTTCATTTTGAGGATTTCAAATTAGTTCTTCTTTAGACTCTCTCCTTACTGAATTGATCTTTCATTTTTTAAATTTTCTCTTTAATTTTACTCCTTACATTTTCTTTTACCTCATAGAACAGTTTAATTATGAACTTTTTAAACTCCTTCTCTGGTATTTCCTTCTCCTGGGGTGACAATGAAGTCTGTTGCTGAGTCATTTTGGTGTTTGGGGGATAGTTTATTCCTTTGCCTTTTCATCTTGTTCATATGTCTACCCATCTATCAGTACAGTTCTAACTTCTTCTATTAAGTGAAGGACTATTTTGTGAACTTCTTTGTCTTCAGAGCCCTGTGTTGGACAAATATTCAGATAATGAGTTTTAATTCATTGTTTGATCTCTGCTGATCCCAATATCAGCCCCACTTTAAGTGATGCCTCTGAGTCTCTATATACTATATTCCCTTCTGGGCCAGGCCTCATTCTACTCAACCTTATAGGCCCAAAATTTGATAAGAACCAAAACTTGTGACAGTTGACTTTTGCTGTTCCTCAAGTTCAGGTATGAATCTGTAATGACGTTTTCTCAATTCTGCTTTTCCTTCACTGCCTCCCCTTTGTGCTGTGAGGAGATCTGGGTCTACTGCCTGGCTGCTTTCTGCCATGTTTCCAAACTGATGCTTTGACACTTCAAACATGGTAATTTTCTACCCTCCATTTACAACAGCATCAAACATAATTAGCTAAATGGAATTCAGTATCCTGGATTGGATCCTGGGACAGAAAACAACTAAAAACAAATACTACTTTAAAAAATTGTTGAACTATAAATATATTCTGTACTTTAATCAGATAAATGAAATAATGGTAAATTCTTAATTAAGACAAATACACAATTGTCAAGGAAGATATTAGCAGCAAATAAACTTGAATGAAGGTTAAAGAAACATTCTATGTACAATCTTTGCACCTTCCTGCAAATCTAAAATGAATCCAAAATGTAAATTGAAGAGTAAAATGGAATACTGAGATATAAATATGATTCAAATAATGTATGTCATTCCCTCTCAAAATTACAAAATGTTGTAAAGAGAAATAACAGAAGGACATACAGAAAGGAATGACTGTACTGTGCATAAGAATTGAAAAAGGATTGTTAAGATGAACATCCCCCAAAATTGATCAAGTAGATTTTTTTATAGAATACGAACAACATACATACAGGCCTATTTTTTTAAATTGACATGTTACTTTAAAAATTTATAGGGAAAGGTATAAGACATGGGTGTTATCTGGCTGCCCATCACAATGCCTGAGATAAAACAATTTATAAGGAGGAAAACTTTATTTTGACTCATTGTTTCAGAGGTTTCTATCCACGATTGGTTGGCTCCATTGCATTTGGGCCTGTGGAGAGACAAAACACCATGCTGGGAGTGGGTAGTAAATGAAATGCTCATATAGTGGCAATTAGAAGACAAAGAGAAAAAAGAAACTAGGGTCCAGTGTGCCAATATACATTTCAAGCTCACGCCCTCAGTGGCCTAACTGCCCTTCATATGGCCCCACTTCCTAAGGGTTCAACCTCATCCTAGAAGTGCAACTGGATGGGGACCAAGCCAAGACAGGAAATTTGGAAGGTTTAAAATCTCTTATGTCAAGAACTATTGTAAAACTACAGTGATTAATAAAACATGACATTTGTATAAAAGTACACATATAGATAACTCTAAAGTAATAGAGGATAGTTAAGGGACTAGACTTTTATATCTTCTGTTTGTTGACAAAGGCGCCAAGATAATTCAGCAGAGAAAAGATGGGGCTTTCAATTCATGTTACTGGAACACCTGAATATCTATAAGAGAAAAGCAAATGACGATCCATCATTTCTGTACATCCTAAGACAGAATTAAAGCGCAATAAGTCTAAATGTAATAAAACTATTAAATATGTTTTGCAAACAAGGGGCAAAAGTTTTTACAATGGGGTGAGCAAAATGTTTGACTACATACAGTATAAGAAAAAACATAAAATCTAAATCAAATAAGTGATTAATTACTTAATGAGGATTATACATACCCTTTAACAAACATATAAAAATAAAAATGAAAACCACAGAAAGGGAGAGAAATGTTTCAAGACATATATTGGACAGATGGTCAGTGTCAAGCAGAGATGGAGAACACTTACACCTCATTAATGAGACAAATAACACTTTCCTCCATGAGGAAGAGAAATAGATCACAGGAGAAGGTATACAAGTCACTAATAAGTACTTTAAAGGTGCTCAGCATCACAAGTCAATAAAGAAATGTAAACTAAAACCACAAGATACCACCTCAAATCAGCTAGAATGGCTAACATTGAAAACACTTGTGAAAATACCATGTGGTAAGAAGATGTGCAACAGGTAGAAATCTCATACATTGCTGCAAGAAATGTAGAAAAAGAAAAAGAAAAAAATTACACCCCTTTTTGTATACAGTTTCACAAACCCAAATTAAATATACACTTACCATATGACCCAATAATCCCATTCTTAGGCATTTATCCAAAGAAAGTGAAAGATGTCTAAAAAGACTTACACTCAAATGTTCATAGTGGTTTTATTTATATATTTATATTTATACCAGACCCAAACTGGTAATAAACCATCTCTTTAGCAACTTTTCAGTGGAGAAACCAATGGATAAACTAGGTTTCAGTCATAGTTATACAATTAGAAAATTAATATACACAAAACATAAATGAAGCTTAACATTTTTTTGCTATACAAAAAAATACATACTACATGGTTATGTGTATATGAAATTCTAAATTCAAAACTATAGTCAGAAAGGAGATTAGTGATGACCTTGGATGGGAGTTGGAGGAGAGGATCAAACATAAAGGGTGTGAGGAAGCTTTTAGGGCCAGGGTGGGTAAGAGCACTTCTTGGTGGGGGTCACAGAACATGATTCTAAACAATCATCAATATTCATGTAAATTTACTTCCAAATTAGTGATTTGTATTTCTCATAAATATTTTAATAAACAAAGAAGGGGGAAAAGGCACAATGAACTCACTTTCTGATAACTGAAAATGAACAGAATCCACACTAACAATCCTTTACCACAAATAATTTGAAATGAAGTTCTTCACCTGAAGGAAAAGAGTGCTAAGTGGCAATTCATTTATACAGAAAGAAATAACAATAGAAATATGACACATTTGATTTTGATTAAATGTTTTACATTTTTTTCATGCTTACCTTTCCCAGATATTATTGTTTTGAGAAACTGGGGCTAAAAACGCCTTCATTTTACCTACTGCCAGGTGGCAAATATCCGATAGATCCAGGACACTGGGATTTGCTGGACAGATCAGACTAACACCTGAAACTCTGGAGCAGAGAGGAAGAGACCAGAGATGGCACAGGATACATTTTACATTTTTAAAAATATTATCCTGAGCCACAAGACCATGTCACTGGATAATGGCACCAGCTACAGAGTACAGGATGATGATGACTACCTGGTGCTCTGAGCCTCATATAAGAACAAACATCTTTTGGGATGTTGCCCTGGCCTGAGGAAACTACCAGACTGTGGCCCACCCCAGCAAATCAATAAAAGTTTCCATCTCCCTTTGCTCAGAGAGCAGCTGGTCCTTCAATCCATGATGCCTCCCTTCAGCTGAAGCCCTGTCATTCCTTTGGCTGAAGCCCTACTTGAAGCCTTGCCTCCCTACCTCTGCTCACTTGATTTGATTTTGAACTTTTGATGAGTCAAAAGTTCCCATCTCCATTCTTATAACTAGAGAGCTAGAGATCCTCTTCCTTTAAGACTAGACTCAAATGTCCCTATCAGTAAAGTCTATGCTCAGGATAATGAAGAAAATTACAAGTACCTCCCTCATCTTCCCTGCCTTCTATTTTTTCTCTAAACCATCCCATTTTCCAACGCTCTTAATTTTCACTTAAGATATGATGTTATGTAGCAGTTGTGTCTTCCATTGAAGGTAAGTTCTACCAGAGCAGCAATTTTTTCCACTGCTTGGTTTGATGATTCCCAGGTAGCTGGAATAGTGCCAGGCATATAATAGATACTCAGCCACTAGATAGAGAAGAATAAACCAAGAACCAGAAGGCCTCAAAGATGATTCTGAGATAGGAAAGGTAAGGAAGCCCCTGGATGTGATGGGGGTCCTCTTTCTGCATGTATGAGTGGCTACTTACTACTTAATCCCTGCCCAGGAGCCCCTCACTCAGCAAGCCCTACAGCATCCTCAACTTTCTGGATCCAGTACCAAGCCCAAGGCCAAGAGAATAATGCCAACCACCAGTTGGGACCACAGCCTCCTGGACTCAAGAAGAGGAATCCCAACCAGGTGGCAGGAAGCTGAGCAGCGAAGTCCTCCTCATCCCAGACTTAGTCCTAGACCTCACTCTTCCTATCACAGCTGTGCTCCAGCTGCAGACTGTGGAGACATCAGGAGGCTCCCCAGGACACAAGGCCCTTTGTGATGGTTAATCTGAATTGTCAGCTTGATCAGATTAACAAATGTCTAAGATTAAGGGGCTGTCAGTGAAGGTGTTTCTAGGAATCAGTGGTATGACAGTGAGCTAAAGCAGATACCCACCCTAAATGTGGACAGGACTTTGTAATAGGTTGGAGACTTGCTTGTAAAAAGGTGGAAGAACAAGGAAGCAGCAGCAGATGCAGCCTGCTTCTTCTTGAATGGGTTCTTTTTTAATGTTGTTTTTTATTGATTCTTTTAATTTATACATGGCAGTAGAGTTCATTTTGATATAACTATACATGCATGGAATGTGTTTTATTGTAACTAAATCCTGTGGATGTACATGATGATGAACTGTGGTCTATTCATCTACATTCATAGGAAAGTTATTTCAGATTTTTTCCACAGTTTTTCCTATCCCACCCCCCCCTAATTCCCTTCATTGAGCTTTGAATAAAACTTTTGACTTCTATTATTCCTATAACCCCCTTTTGGTGGGTTAGCTTCCACATATCAGAGAAAACATTTGACCTTTTTTTTTTTTGGGGGGGGTGGTTTATTTCACTTAGTGGGGTAGTCTCCAGATACATACATTTACTGGCAAATGTCATAAAGTCATTCTTCTTTATGACTGAAGAATACTCCACAATTACTTTATACATTCATCTGTTGATGGACATCTAGTTTGGCTTCACAGTGTAGCCATTCTGAATGTGCATTGATGTGACTAAATCTGTAAGGGTCGCTTCAGGTGAATTGGGCTGGCACTGAATAATCACATAGACACCAAAAGTACCGTTTTCTTGGGACTCAGTGATGGCTCCTCAACCTCAACTCCCAAAAGGGAGGCCAGAGAGGGAAGCAAAAGAGAGAGACCACGC
The DNA here is from genome assembly GCF_045843805.1 of Urocitellus parryii. Lineage (NCBI taxonomy): Eukaryota > Metazoa > Chordata > Mammalia > Rodentia > Sciuridae > Urocitellus > Urocitellus parryii. Next base: position 122,317,156 of record NC_135538.1, on the reverse strand, counting down.
CTGAAGCCCTATTTATTGAAGAGAAGACACCTGAGAAAGTTCTACACAAATGAGGCAATGGATTGAGTTCCAGGGGGTGTAGCCCAGTCTCATTGGGTGATACCCACTCCCAGAGCTTCATTCCCCTGCCGAGCAGAGGTGAGGCCCACCTGCTCTCATGCTGTGAGCAGAAGCCAGTCCAACACCCCTGTCTCTCAAGGCTAAGGGTCGGTGCTCACTCCTATGTGGCAGCTCACAACATATGTGGCTGTGCAATTGTCATATGCTTATTTTAAATCCTCTCTCTATATATGCCAAGGAGTGAGACAACTGGGTTAAATGGTGCTTCATTTCCTAGTTTTTTGAGAAATCTCCATACTGCTTTCCAGAGGAGTTGCTCTATTCTGCAGTCCCACCAGTGATGTATGAGTGTACTTTTTGCCACATCCTTGCCAACATTTATTGTTACTTGTATTCTTGATAATTGCCATTCTGTTTGAAGTGAGACTAAATCTCAGAGTAGTTTTAATTTGTTTCTATAAATGCTAAAGATCTCGAACATTTTTCATACATTTGCTTACTATTGAGCAGGTTCTTGATTGCTGCTACAATCACTTAACAACATTAGACTCTACCTCCTTCATGTTTCCAAAGCAGACTCTGCCAAATGACTCTCCAAGGAGATTCCAGGTCTTTGGTACCAGACTAGGGCTGCATCACTGATATCTTTTGTTCTGAGGTTCCATGTTCTTAGATTGATTGCCTATAGTTCCTCTAGCTCCCCAACCTGCAGGCCATTGTGAGACTATCAGGCTTCTGATTCTGTAAGAAAATTTAATAAATCCCCTTTTGAAAATTACACACACACACACACACACACACACACACACACACATGCACACATATACACACTTCCTGTTGGTTCTTTTCCTCTAGAGAACCATAATTTATATAATTCCCAAACTCTGGGGCCACATGGCAGAGTTCAAAATAAGGTCTGGGTTCAGGATCACAAGATGACTGATCTGGGGGAAGGCAGGTTGCAAGGGTATGAGGGCTGAGGAATGCAGACAACAGGCCTTGTCTAAGTAGGTTCCAAAGGAAAAAGAAGAGGCAGAATTCCTGTGTCCTGGACTCTCAGGGCTGTGTTGGGGCACTCTCCAATATGCAGAGAGGGTGAGTGATTAGCATCCTGGAGAAGGGTGCATCCTTGGGGCTCAGAGATATGGTGGACATATGGTTGGATATCTGGTTACTGGAGGAATGGGAAGGTGGAGCAGAACATCATTGAGTTCCAGGCAGAGGCTGGGCAGAGGCCTGAGTTCATATTCATCACAGTCTGCTTGGTTGTAGACAGTATTTCAGTTCCTTCCACTTCTACTCTGGACTCTCCAGGAACTCTGTTTCTGTGGCCACCAGGAGAATGGGGAACTCTCCACACAAGCCCCAGATTCCTATAGAAGTTCCTGGGACCTCAGAGATCCAGAAAGCCAAGGCTTGATGCAGGTTGCCTGGGGATGGACTTTGAAAGGGCCATGACATTGTAGCACATTGAGTGGGACTCTAGGAACTCCAGAATGAGGCATCAGGGCTGGACACTTCATAATGTGGTACAGTTTTTTGCTCTTTCCTCCCCTTCTTCATTTTACCTACCAACACAGCATTAGGGGGCCCAAGTTATGGAAATGGGAGAATCCCCAAAACTAATTCCCCTCTCTCATCTTCTTTTCCCATTTCTTCTGTGTGTGTTTGGATGATACCTATAAATACAGAACACTGCCTAAAACCTACTATAGCCTAATGCTGAATGGCAGAGCTGATTGATGTGCAAGTACCACCCTAGGGATGACCAGAGCCCTCCTCCAGCACCCAGCCCAAAACCGCTGAGTCTGTCCCCAAACAGAACCCAACACTCCCCCAACAAGTGTCCACTAAGGCTGTCCCTTCCCATGGACCATTGCAGCCTGATTCCTACACATCGCTCTTTTTCCTCTATTCCCTTAATATCCCAATTTCCTCCCTGTTTACACATCTTCAGGGGGGTCTCTAACCCTCCTTGGCCAACATTCTAGAAACCCCTATCATTCCTGCCATCCTAGTGTTTAAAAGTCCAATATTAATTCCCTAACTGGTGCCACTTTTGTCCCAGGAGCATCAGCAGAAACAAGTGTCAGGGGCTTGATGCTCCATGGCCCTATCTAGGAGACAGGACACCCACTATGTGGACTCCAACATCATCCTGGAAACTAGAGTCCAGGATCACTGAATGGAGAGGACATATACTTTTTCTTGTGTTTTGAGTAACAATTGGGACTCTGTAAGCCCACACAATATGAACTGGCTCCTCAGGTAAAGCAGCTGGGACCCCAGGTAGACCAGGGGTTTTCCCAGGTGACACAGGAAAAGCTCCCTCAAGTCTTCTGTGCTCTGCCCTATTTCCACAAGGGGGCGCCGCTGCACTTTGGAAGCTGCCTTAGCGGCTCTGGAGAGGACAAGACTATGAAAGGAGTCTCTCAGGGATGGCTGATAAATAGAGGGTGCAACAATAAGGGGAGGAAGATGCTCCTAAGCAGTCCTGGGACTGAACAGGAGTTAGAGGATGCTCCCACAAGAAATCCTGAAAGCTCCTCAATTCTTCCTGTAAATTCTTTCTCCAATTTCTTGATAATAGCCTGGAAAACTAAAAGTAGAGTGGATGTATTTTGGGAAAAGAAAACTATTCTTTTCCCAAAAGCAACTTTTAAACATAGATTTAGACAGGCATGATGTCACACGTGAGTAATCCCAGCTACTCAGGAGGCAGTGGCTAGGGAGTCCAAGCCCAGTCTGGGAAGATTAGCAAAGTCCTGTCTCAAAGTAAATTAATTTAAACAAAACCCCCAGGGATGTAGCTCAGTGGTAGAGGGCCCTTGGCTGCAATCACCAGTGCTGACAAAATAAGTCCAAATAAGTGAATAAAATCCTTATTATCTTTATATTCTCTTAGATTTACAGAAAGGTAAAGGTGGGACAGAGTTCCAGTAGCTCGCACACTGTTTCCCCTGCTGTTAACTTCTTACACTAGATCATACATTTAGCAGCATGTTTTGTTTGGATTTCATTGGTTTGTAGTGATGTCCCTTTTCTGTTCCTGGACACCATCCAGGATACCACACTGCATTTAGTTCCAATCATGTCTCCTTAAGGCTCCTCTGCCTGTGACAGTTTCTCACATTGTCCTTCCTTTTGATGACCTTCATGTTTTTGAGGATTGCTGCTCAGAATGATCCTTGATTTGATTTTGGTTGGCTGGGCTGTGGGTTTGGAGAGACCACAGAGATGAAATGCCACTCAACACAGAATGTCCAGGACATGCACTGCCCTCTTGACTCATCCCTGATGCTGTGAACCTTCTTTACCTGGCCAAGGTGGAGCTTCCAGATTTCTCCCTGTGATGCTCCTTTTGTTAGCGTTAGATGTTATGATACATAACAAAACTTCAGAAGTTATTTATCTTGTTATAAAACTTTGTTCTGGGGGTCAGGGGCTGGGATTATGGGTCAGTGATAGAGTGCTCGTCTAGTACGTGCGACATGCTGGGATGGATCCTTGGCACCATATAAAAATAAATAAATAAAATAAAGGTATTGTGTCCAACTACAACTAAAAAAAAAAAAAGTAAAAAATCTTTGTTCCCTTTGATTTCCCATCCTTTACTTCACCCAGCCCCTGGCAACTACCATTCTGCTCTGTTTATGAGTTGGACTACTTTAGATTCCATATACAAGTGGGACCCTGAGATAAATTTGCCATTTTGTATCTTTCTCATTTCACTGGGTATAAAGTCCTCCAGGTACATCCATGTCATCACAAATGCAGAATTTTCTTTTTCATTAAGGCTAAATAATATTCCCTTGTATGTAGATGGTGCATTTTCTTTATCCACTCATCCATCAGTAGACACTTAGGTTGATTCCATATCTTACCTCTGGTGAATAATGCCACAGGGAATACGGAAATGAAGATAACCCCTTGGAGATCATACTTATACTTCCTTTGGATAAACACCCATAAGTGGAGCTACAAGATCGTGTATTAATTTTCTTTTCTTCTTTATTTTCTTGAGAAACCTTTATACTTTTAAAAAATAATGGCTGTATCAATTTACATTCTGACCAACAATGCATGAAGATTCCCTTTTCTCCACAGTTTTGCCGTACTTATTGCCTTTTAAAAAAATAGCAGCCCTTATAACAGGTATCATGGTCCAAAAGATGCTTTAGAATGGAAAGTTTGGGAAACTCTCTTCTTGAATTTGGATGATAAAACTGGTTGTTTCTGTCTTGATCAGCTTTGTGCTGCTATAACAGAATAACACAGACTAGGTAGCTTATAATAAACTGAAGTTTATTGGCTCATGGTGTAGGAGGCTGAGAAATCCAAGATCCAGGAGCCAGTATCTAGTGTGGGTCTTCTTACTGCGTTAAAACACCATGAAGGCATGAGTATCACAAGGGGGAGAGGGGGTGGGGAGACCAACCCAAGTAAGGAACTTATTCCAGTGATAGAAAACCTACTCCCACAGTAATGTCATTAATACTTTCAAGAGGGCAGAGCCCTCAAGACCTAATCACCTCTTCAAATGCCACCTCTCTACACTACTGCAGGATTGTTTCCAACACATGAACTTTGGGGGACACATTCACACTTGCCAGTTTCCATAGCTTTTATAATAATAAGTCTAGCCCAATGCCTGGGTGTGTTGGGTTTTGAGGCATTTGTATTGGGTCTCAATGAGCAACGTAGAACACCAGCCCTCTTAGTATATAGCTTCATATTGGACTTGCTGGTAGGGCATGTTCTTCAGCATGTAATCTTATAAAAATATTTTTGAAGATAGTGTTTGCCGCGTCCCCTCGCCAGCAAAGGAAACACGACACAGGATTCTTCCTTCAGCAGTTTATTCAGGCCTTTGTTTAGACATGTCTTTTAGCTTGTTTCTCTCTACTACTACTACTCCTCCTACTGCTACTGCTACTACTCCTACTACTCCTACTGCTACTCCTACTACTACTCCTACGTGCCCCAGCCTTAATAAAGCAGATAAAGCCCCAATGCACAACTGCCACGTGGATCTTTCTCATAGGGTGATTTACAGCTACGTGCCAACTCTCCCAAAATAAGGAGTTGTTTATCACAGGCCACGGCGCTTATCAGCGCCATCTTGTAATGGCGGCCACAGTACACAGAAACGGCTCACCACAGTTCCCCCTTTTTTGTTTTACTAAGACAATACAGGTGAGAGTAGAGGTCCTATCCCACTGTGCAGAAGTGACTGCATATGGTCCAGCCTTAAGGAGGGCCCTTCCCCAAACCTGAGGCCATATCAGCCGACGCCTTTTTTCGTGGGGCGGGGCGTGGACGTCCAACCCGCATGCAATAGGACATGCTCCCCTTGAGGTCCACTCAAGTGGATCACTCAAGTGCAGTGCCTTGCCTCGCATCCTGTATCGTGATGATGGTGGACGAAGGGGGACAGCTGAGGCTGAACTGTGGCTGTTTAGAAATACGACGACAAACAAGTTGGCAGCACCCTGAAAGAAAGGCACGGACAGCAGAAAGGGGGAGAAATTCGGTCGTGACATCTGCCATTGTTAGATAAAGGCCAAGACATTCCCGTGGAATACATGTGTCTCAGGCGGAAAAACAGGAGGCCTAGTGAGCTGGCCACTTCGACATGCAGAACAAAGAATTGGGGGCTGGGCCCCCGGGGGCCAGGGAAGGCCTGCTACCAGCAAGTTCCCCTCTTTTGTTTTTTGCATGTCAAAGGGAATCAAGTAGCCCCTGTCTTAGGTCGTCCACCGCCCCTGCACTGCTTACCCGTCTCTGGGGAGGCCCCATTCCCCTGTCTTAGGTTGCAGTGCAAGCGTGGAAGTTGCCCGTCACTGGGTACTACAAGATCAGCTCAGCGTGTTGTGGCCAACAGGACATTGTTATGGTAACCGCCTCCATAAACAGGACCCATGACCATCACCATCAAATGGCAGGTGTAGTTGAACCGTAAGATTAGTTAGTAAAGATCCTAGTGCAGAAAGGCAGGGAGGAGAGGTATGCACAGAGGAAAGATATAGTAGAAGTTCCAGCATTAGAAGAGTGACAAAAGAAGGACATGTCGATCCCAGTGCAATGTTATAATAACTTGGGGTGCAACGACCATGTCAAAGGTTTACTGTTTAAGATGCGCAAGCCAGACTTGAGGTGAGTTGCCATTTTCTAAAGCAGCAAGAGCTTGTATGATCATAGCCTTATCGTGAGCACTGCGGGCCTTGAGGCGACAGAGAAACCACAAGCAGAGAAACATACCAAAGCAACACATTGCACCAAAAATGCCTACTCCCACCCACTCCTTAAAAAAGGAAAAAGCAGAAGAAATCCAATGGGTGAATTGTCCCAAAGTCACTGGTACGACACGGGTGTTGTTCAAAACAGCTATCTGAGTCAGTTGAGACTGGATCAAATTTTCTGCCACCATGGACCAATTTCCGGCCAAGTACTCTCCGATGATGCGGGAAGCATTTCTGAAATCATTAAATCTGACAGAAGTTATGCACAAATGCGTACGTTGGTCAACACAACCCAAAAGCACCATGTCAGACAATTCTTCTACCTGAGCTTGAAGTAGGTCTATTCTTTGGTTAGCAGCTAAAATCCCTGACAAAAGATGTTGGTTAACTTTATTTTGAGATTCGAGTATGGTGGAAGTTTGTTGAATAACCTGATTAATAGTGGCAGCAGTTTGGACCTGATTAAGAGCCTGTTTGCATTCAGCAAGCTGCTCCTTTTTTTTCTTTTTTTTTTTTTTAATTTTCTTTTTATACTTTGGAACAATTTTTGAAAACCTTAGAATCTATAAACAAATTATTATATTTTGATAAGAAATATCAATGAAAATAAAGTTAAAACCTTTAGATATTTTGGAGAAATAATTATAATAATTTATCATTTTATGAGTTTGAACAATAACCTTGAGAATTAGAAATTACTTGATTGTATTTTTACTTAAAAGCAAATTTATAGTAAATACATTTATCTCAAATATCTGTAACTGAAAAGGCAGAGTATCTGATAAATGTAAATATAAAACATAAATTATGGGTTTTCTGTTGAAGAAAACAATTAGGCAAATATATATTAACTAATCAATTAGGCATGTGCTAATTAATTTATAGATTAACAAATATAGGTTATCTAAATATCTAAAATATATATATATATTAAGAATAAGAACATAACTTATAATTGTATTAACTTTATGTAACCACGTGGTCTTAAAATATTTGGATCCATTTAAATTTATTTTTAACTAGGAGTGCACTCTTCTATGTGATGTCACTTGATGGAACTGAAATAAGATCCTTGAGTATACATTTTTATTTTTATAGTTAGCAATGAAAATAAGGATTTTTTGGTCATCACAGGAACTTTGCCGGCTTGTTCCTGTGGTGAGGAAATGCATCCTCATAACCTTCAAAATTAAAAGTAAAATATAAAGAAGCATATTTGATATCTCTCATCAATAGAACATTATTTATTAACACAACTATAGAGAAAAAGTCAGGTTATTTAACTTAGAACTAGCTTAAATTTAGGACTGTAACATAGAAACCTGTGGAATTAAATTTTGTCTGAAAAAGATATCTTTCATTAGCATTTACAGGTAGGCATTTTTTAAAAATACAGGCTCTGAGCAGCTCCGGTAGAAATCTGAAACACAGCAGTACAGGTTAGTGGCTGGAAAGCGGGACTAGAAGTCCTGTCTGAGTGACTGTGGAAGAACCAATCAGAAGCCCGAAAAGGTGTGGGAGGTGGGACCAGGAAGCTACTCTTCCGGCCAGGCACCTCCAAACTTGCGTATGAAAAGATCTCCCGGAACTTTGGCTCCCCCCCACATACGGGGGTGGGGCAACAGGCATCATATTTTCTACTAGATTTTCAACCTCCTCCTCCTCAGAATTCTGTTGACCGAGAGTAGATCCCTCCCCCTTCTTATAGTAAGCTAGTGTGCCCTGTGTCTCCCTTTTCTTCTTTTTCATTTTTATCTTACGTAGTTGTTGCAACAATATATCAAAGTCCTCAGAACTCTCTGAGCCGCTTGTGTTCTCAGATGTTTTGAATTCAGTCAAGTCTGGATAGAGCCTGCTTCTATTTTTATTCTTACTCTCAACACTCTCTGCCACTTCACTACGTGACCCTTCAGATTTTTCCTCATGTAGCTGTTCAAGGACTGCCTGAGCTTCACTCACAGCTTCTTGGCATTTACCATCTGTTACACATCCTCTAATTAACTTCCAAAGTAGTATAACACCATCCTTCAAGATACCCTGCTCACGAGCGAAATCCAGGTCCTTCCCTAATTTGTCCCACCTGGGAATCGTCAGACTGCCTGAAAAAGCAAACCAAAGAGCTGCGATATCAGCCTCTCTTAAAAACATCTGCAATGTGCTCTGTTTAACTTTAAGTTCCTTAGAACGCAGCAGCCCATCCAAGGCCAGCAAAATTGGGCTTGAGGAGTTAACACCCATAATGTTTTCAAAACTATGAAGAAAGTGAAAGTACAAAGCCCCGCTCTCTCTTTATCTACAGAGGAGCGTCCCGCTTTCATTTGCGGATTCCCATTTACCCGGGAATTTATTATTTTTTCCCCCGCTCTCTCTTTATCTACCAAGGAGCTGCCCCGCTTTAATCACGGATCCCATTCACCTGGGACTTATTCCCGCTCTCTCTTTATCTACAGAGGAGCTGCCCCGCTTTAATTGCGGATCCCATTTACCTGGGATTTATTCCCGCTCTCTCTTTATTTACCGAGGAGCGCCCCGCTTTCATTTGCGGATTCCCACTTACCTGGGAATTTACCGGTGCACCACCCCTGACTGCTGAAGGTTCTGGATCCTGGGTTTGAGGAGGTTTCCCAGTCCGGGCCACCAACTGCCGTGTCCCCTCGCCAGCAAAGGAAACACGACACAGGATTCTTCCTTCAGCAGTTTATTCAGGCCTTTGTTTAGACATGTCTTTTAGCTTGTTTCTCTCTACTACTACTACTACTTCTACTGCTACTGCTACTACTCCTACTACTCCTACTGCTACTCCTCCTCCTCCTACTACTACTACTACTGCTACTGCTACTCCTACTACTACTCCTACGTGCCCCAGCCTTAATAAAGCAGATAAAGCCCCAATGCACAACTGCCACGTAGATCTTTCTCATAGGGTGATTTACAGCTACGTGCCAACTCTCCCAAAATAAGGAGTTGTTTATCACAGGCCACGGCACTTATCAGCGCCATCTTGTAATGGCGGCCACAGTACACAGAAACGGCTCACCACAAGTGTTTCCAGTATAAAATCTCCTGTATAAGTTTTCACTCAGGATTTAATCTCAGGGAAAATATTCTTTTCTGCCGGGGTCCTGCCCCAGCGGGATCCAGGGAGTCCTGAAGGATGAGTGGCATCAGCTCATGGATGAGACAAGGAGTCATTCCATTGGAGCAATCTTCAGAGAGAGAGAGCTTGAAAAACTGCTTTCTCTGGGTCTCTTTTTAGTCTACTTTTTTCTCATCATTATGGGTACGGAATCACTAGTAAAATGCATCTTCAATTTATAATTCCAGATTTTCCCAGGATGTAGCATTTCCTTGTTTAACAGATGCTAAACTACATAACCAGACTCTATGTCTCCTAACCTGTCATTAATCTTTAAGTTTAAAGCACTCCTGTACTTTGTTTCTAATCTAGGATCCCATCTAAAAGTCCCCTTATAACAATCTTATAATATATCCTAAAAGCATCTAAAAATGCCTACATTTATTCTCATGAAACTGGTTGAGCTACTTTCTCAGAGAGTGTTTAATGTTCCTTAGTCAAAGTACAGCCGTTCTTAAATCTTAGTCATCTTTAACTAAAGGGCAGGCCCTGTATGTCAGTCCCTTTCTGCTAACATCAACTATGCTCATCATAAATCCCTGTGGAAAATAAAGGAGGGTCTATTAGAAGGGAAATATATTTTTATTAGCCTTTTCTCCCCTGGATGAATACCATAACCTATCCTTAATCCAATAGGTACACATGGTATAGGCTTCGTACAATAGGCATGTACTATTGTATTGTATTGTATCTACTTAGGCTTTTTGAGAGACTGAGGATATGAATTGGATTCTTAGTTGATATAATCAGTTGTGGTGCCTAGAGTTGCTGTAACATTTCCCAGAATGATTGTTGATATTTTTCTGTTTCATCTTCAATGTCCTGAGAGATAGTAAAACAGTCATGAACCATCTGTTATATTCTTGGCCCTCTAAAACTTAGTTTGATTTAGCAATAAGTATACACATGCCTTCTATTAGGTTTATGAGTATAAAATAAAAAGTACAAATTACATTAAAAAGGGTCTCATGGTTTCAGTTTCCCAAAAGTGTGGCCTTGCCAAACACTTTCATCCTCACAGTGACCAGCGGGACAGGGAACACCTTCACCAATTTTCACTGACAGGCTAGCATTTCTCTTGTCTGTTAAAAATATGATGCAATTCATTGTTTTCCTTTTCTTCTTGGCTGACAGGAATCATAAAACCAATTTAGTAATTCTTTGCATAATTTAGATCTAGGATATGTTATAGTATAGATGTGGTTTGTTGGGAGCTTGGTCCTCAAGTGTGGTAATGTTGGGAGATGGTGCTCCTTTAAAAGGTAGAGATTAGAGGGAGGTTGTTACTAGCCTTTTACTGCATTCTGGCTTTTTGTCTGGTGATTTGATGTCTCACGTGTGCTGCTGCCATTGTGATGTCATCACCATGAGATCCTTACCAGAGCTGGGCTGATGCCAATGCCCTGCCCCTGAAGTTTCAGGGTGAGCTAAATAAACTTTTTTATTTATAAATTAAATCAGCCTTAGGTATTTTGTTATGGTAATAGAAAATAGACTGAAACAGCATGGATACTTTCCTTCAATTTTGACTTGATTTTATTCTTCTATTTTTTATATTATTAATTAATTTTCATTAAAATTGTCTGAATTTTTGGTGGAAAAAGTCCAGGTAAATATAAATAAAAAACTATACCGTAAGTTTTAATATTTGTAATGATAATTGATTATTCTTTTGTTTACCTTTTAAGAAATTGCTCTAAGCCATATGTTTTCACTGCATTTCTTCCCCATTAACTAGAATGAAACTCTTCCAAATGTCTATTATTATAGGATATAGAATCAAATGCTATTGTATTTCATGTGGAATCACTTTGCATTTTACTCTTTTTTTGAGGTCATTTTCTATTTTCTTTCTCCCCCCACCCAACCCCCAATGCTGGAAATTGAACCCAGGGCCCTGCAATATGTCAATTTCTTCTTACTCTTGAGATTATTCATGTTTATTTCCATAGGGTAAAATTTAAAACCATCTGAAGATTCTGAAGGGAGATAGGAATAGAATTCAGAATTTTCAGTCTACAAGAGAAGTTGAGATTCAGGCCCTGCTTGTAAGAGAAATTTCCAGGAAATGTTCTGTGTACACAGAAGGAGAATGTTCTAGGGGAGAGAGGGTGTGTGATTTTGGAGGGGATCACAGGAGTAGTGATTTAAGGATTCCTGTTCTGACCTCATTCCCAAAGGTCTCACACATGTTCTAGTGTTTTCTGATCTCCCAGAAGAAGTCATCATTCTCTTTCTGAACTCACTGTAGACAAAATCTCAGGGCCACAGGCAAGATATTGTAACAGTGTTTGAACAGGGCCATCAGCTCTGGAGAGAAAGGGAGCAGTTCCTGTTGGACTTGCTGGTGAGGATGGAGCAAGAGCTCACAGAAGGGAAGAGCAGCCACATCACTAAAGGCCCTAAGGAGGTTATAAGGCTTGGGACTCTGATTTCTGAGTTAGAGAAGAAGGTTCGGCAGCCAGCACTGGAAGTTTTGCAGGTGAGGGATCACATAAATTGTACCTAAATTTTTTTGCTCGAAACTGCAGTGTGACCTCTCCTTAGAAAGAGATTTGGAGCAGGAATGAGGAGAGACAAGGGTTTATTCTAATTTATTGAGCTCTGATTAACAAGTTAATCTGCCAGCCAATGGGTTTTAAGCTCTAAATTGCAGGAGACTGTACCTTCTCCTCTCTGGTGGCAACATGTGGAGGTGCACTGGTTCTCCATAGAGAAATGAATGTCATAATAAACAGCTGCCAATGTCTTGGCTGGGCACAAGATCACGAGCCACTCACAGCTTTGTAGATTCAAACAGCAATTCTTTATTCCCGAACTCACACCGGCACTCTGCACACGTTCTGGGGAAATCCAAAATCTGCCCGCACAATTCACGTCCCAAATACTTTCCCGATTCCACGAGAACTCAGTGGGAACTCAGACAGCAGGAACGCCCTATTCCCAGCAGCAATAAACTTAAACCTCGAATTTCCCTAAAACCCATATTGTCTTAAACCGGGAACGCCCTAAACTTGTCTTAAACGGGGAACGCCTTAAACCCAAGGAGCGGATTCGCCCTGGTCCTTGAGCAAGGTCACCTTACTAAAGCATACATGCAATGTCCCAGCGAATGTCCTCTAAGCAACATGGGGTACGCTGGCAAGGAAATTTCCATGCGTCATTCCTACTTGGCAATGGCCCTCAGCAAACAGCTGCATGTGGGAAGTGGGTGCAGGTGCTGAGGAAAATAAGGAGATATATAAGAAGACAGGAAGGGGAAAGAGTGAGGGAGCCACATTTCTGGAGGAGTCAGTTTAAGTGAGGAAGAAATTAAAGGGGAGAAAATGTGGGTAAGATGGGGCCAACTGAATACTTTTGACAGCTTTCACAATTACACACACATAGTACACAGAAGCTTTGGACAGATTCAGTCAGGCATTTTGATAATATTCAGTGCATTTCCAGAGACATCCTGGACTATTTGCACATACTGAGCATGTACTGTGGACCAGATGCTGGGGAGAAAGGAGGGTGATGAGATACGTTACCAGATCCTGGCTGGGGAAGCTGGACAGAAATATTAAAGACAAGTAATTATGCAGAAAATTAGGGTGACCCAAAATGGGTACTACTTCTTGCCTTGAAGTTTGTTGTTTGTTACTAGTAAAATTTTTCACTTTCTGTATTTTTTACTTGCAACATAGAATTTGTTTTTCTTTCTTTTCCTCTTTATTGCAGTAATGGAAAATGAACCCAGGGGTACTGTACTCTGAGCTACATCCTCAGCCCTTTTTCATTATTTTTTTTAAATTTTAAGACAGAGTATTGCTAAATTACCCAAGCTGGTCTCAAACCGTGACCTCGTGCCTCAGCCTCTTGAGTAATTTGGATTGGGTGTGCATCACCATTGATTTTTACATTTGGATATTTTTCTCTACAATCTTGAAGAAGCATTGAAGCATTACATCTTCATTGTGGATTACAATGTTTAGGTAATGTAAGCTACCTTTTGTTGTCTTATTTAATTTTTTTTGCCTTGGTTTCAATTTGATCTAATAATAACACCAAGACCTAAGATTTCTTTCATTTTGTTGTTAGTTTATGGAATGAGTGAAGGAAGAAGTTCTGAGCCTAGAAAACATATTCTTGATGTGTTTTCTTGCGTTTTAGTTCTGGTATTACCTTTCTAACATTGCTTGTTCTCATGAAAGTCACTCAGATAAGGCAGGGACATTGGAGAGGGAATTTAAGTTCAAACCAGGGTATCTTTCCCCATAACACTCTAACAATGTTGCATAGAATAAAGTAGAATAATAGTTAATAGGTCTGAGAGTTTATTAAAAACAGACAATATCTAAAACATATAAAGATATTGGTAAGCTAAGAAAAACGGCATAGCAGTTTCTCCCTAAAAAAATAATTGCCGTATGATCCATTAATCTTACCTCTTAATAAATAACCAAAAGAATAGAAAGCAGTATTCCAAGTAGACAATTGCATATCCATGTTTATATTGAGTAGCCAAGATGTGAAGCAACCTAAATATCCATCCGTGGAGGAATGGATGAGGAAAAAGTGTGTGTACATCCATTGGAATATTATTAAACCAAATGGGAAGAAATTAAGACACGTGAATGAAACTTAAGTGGAAAAAATCAGTCACATAGAGGACAAATACTATGTAATTACACTCATATGAGATGTCTAATATAGTCAAATTCATAGAAACAGAAAGTGGAATGGTTGTTGCCAGGAACTGGGGAGGGGGGTGGGGAAGAAAATGAGAAGTTGTTATTTAACAGTCAAAGAATTTCAGTTTTGCAAGTTGGGTCTTGGAGTTGGTTACATGACAATGTAAATATACTTAACACTACTGAACCATGCACTTAGGAATAGTAAAGATGACACATTTTATGAGGGAAGTAAGGTAACCTTTGCCCATGCTAGAACCCAAGAGTTTATCCATGAATTCTCATCTTTTTTCACTGGGAGAATTTCTCCTTTGTGACTTAATTGTGTGAGATTGAGACCCTGAGAGGAAACCTCCTGGGCACAGTCCTTGGTTTCTTCATTTATCCTTTTTTCTTAACATCATTCCCAACTCTCTACCTTGGCTAGACTGACCTGCTGGGTTTCTGAATCCCTTTGGTTGACTGAAGCAGCATGGTAGTGTCAGGAGTCTTCTGCCCCCTCTGCTTTGTGCTGAGGGCTATTGCCAAGTAGGAATGACGATTCGAAATCCTTGCCAGCCTACCCCATGTTAAATGGACTTGCCTTTGAAATCCGCTGTGACCTTACATGTGTGTTTGAGAAAGGTGACCCTGCTCAAGGTGATCGAGGGTGGATCCAGGTTTGAGGAAGTATCCTGCAGGTTTGAGGAAGTATCCAGGTTTAAGATAATTTGGGTTTAGGGCGTTCCCGGTTTAAGACAATAGGGGTTTTAGGGAAGTTGGAGGTTGAAGATTATTGCTGCTGGGATTAGAGTGTTCCTGCTGCCTGTTCCCATTGAGTTCTCGTGAGATTCAATATGGGATTTGGAAAAAGCCTCGTGGAGTAGGTGATTGGGGGCGGCGGCTTATTGGAGATTGCACCAGAACGTGTTTGTAGAGGCTGGTGTGAGTTCGGGAATAAAGGATTGCTGTTTGAATCTACAAGGTGTGTGGTGGCCCGTGATTCTGTGCCAAGTCAAGCCACTGGCAGCTTTGTTTCTAAAATGGAAATGATATTTGATCTTCAGTGCAAGAGCTATAATTACTGACCCTTTGATCTTATGCTTTCCAGCCTGCAGAACTGTAAGAAATAAATAATATTGTTTTTTTTTTTAAATTACCTGGTCTGGTTTTTAAGCTGCATAAATAGACTAACACATAGTTAAGGAAATAAAAATGCAAGCCATAGAAAGAAAAATATATATATGTACAAGGAAATACCCAAAATGCTTACAACTAAACAATGGGACAGATAATGCTTTATAAAACATTGAAAAACATTTCACAACAAGATATGCTAGTCACTGCATGAAAGATGCTCACCATCAGTAGTCATCAAAGAAATGCAGATTAAAACCTCAATGACCTATCTACACGCATCAACTAGAATGGATAACATTAAAAACACATGAGATAAAACACATCTTAAGAGAATATGAAGCAATTGGAAACATCATTTCCAATGTAAAAATGTCACAGAAATGTAAGTAATGTAAACATGTTAAAATGTCACAACTCATTTGTAAAACAGTACCTCAATTACTGACATAAACATTTATTTTGGGTGATCCAAGATGATGGGTTAGAGAGAAGCTGCATTCTGTGTTGCTCCATGACCTGGGATTCTAGTAGTGGGAATACTGTTTCTCTGTGAGGTATAGAGGGCCCCTGACAACTGCTCCTGTGCAGGAATCATGGCCACCTTGCCCATGCAGGTCTCCAGGCCTCAGCATCAGCACAGGACTCCTGGACACTCACCCACGCAGGACCTCCAGATGCCCAAGCAGGGCCACTGGCATAAACACCAGGCAGGACTTCTGACCATCCACTAGAGCAGGAATTCTGGCTGCCACTGGCCCCAGGATACCTGGCCACTGCCCATGCATGGGACCTCGGGCCGCCACTCCCATTTGGACCCCACTCTACCAATGTGGGGCTCCCTGGGTTGCCTTCATCTTGGGACACAGCACATCCCCACTGCCCTAGTTCATTACACGAAAGAGCCTGCACCTGGGGACGTTGCACAGAGTCTGGAGACAGGTGCTAGCCACTGCACCATATGCCACAGAGCTGCATCTCTGAACACACTGCCCATTGCCACCAATCAGCCCCACCTGACCCTATACCCCATCTATGAAAGCAGCCACCTCCATCTAGGGACACCTTCATCACCATCTTTAACTGGAGGAACTCACAGGTTGGGACAATGGCTAGGGCTTAGAAGCAATATCAGATACCTATAGTACGCAAATCCTCCCTTTCCCTAGCAGCCACTAACCCTAGCACACTGCTTGAGGCTATACCAATGGTCTGTAGCTCAAAAAAAAATGGTACTGAGCTGCCCAGTACAAAACAGCTCTCCAAGACTGATGTGCAGCCCCCAGAGCACAGCCCACAACCTCCAGAGAGAAAGGTTCCTGAATGGGAAGTAGAAAGGGAGGAAGGATTGAGATACAATTCAGAGACCAGGAATAGTGAGGTCTACATGTGATATAAGGAGATAAGGTGCCCACATCACACTAGCGGGCCCCAAAGGACCTTAGGGTGCAGTCTCCCTCGGACACTGGCAAATGCTATACATTACCTCCAGGAACACTGCCTCTAAGATCAACCCTCCCACCCTAATAACCTTCAACATCCTGAGGGAGGAGATTCCAGTAAACAACAGATAACTCCACCTATTGGATGAGAAGAGAAGCAGGAAAGATATTGAACTCCAACAAAAGCAATCCTTGTATATTCCTTCAAGATTTTTTCTCTCTCTTTTCTCTCTCTCTCTCTTTTCCTGCCCTCACCTCCCCAATATTTGTAAACCAAATACTTTTCATGTATTAGTCTACTGAGGACTGGGATGTGTGACTAGAATATTACAGTTGTGATGTATATTCTCTTACCTCCTATTTTTACATTCTTTATTTTTCTTAATATTTATGTTTGCTTGTTTGTTGTACTCTTTCTATTGTCTTCCCACTTACTTCTCTCCCCCAAATCACTTTCTCTCTCTTCTCCTACTACTAACCAAGAATTTTAGATTCCTCTTTCATGCTCCTTTAAATCTAATAACTCCATAGCCTAATCTTCTACCTCTGCAACATCTCATTCTACATCTCATCCCCAGTTCGGTGTCCATCATCAGAAACTGTAAACCCTTTTGCAAACCTACTGTTTATATTGTAGATAATAATTGAACTCACCATTTCTGTATATTGTTACAAGATCATAAACATCTTAATAGCAGTTATTTGGTTTAAGGCTGGACATTGTTTGTATTGGGACCTCTTATTATTGTTATCCCTCTTAAAAGAGAGGTAGTAAAATTTTGGAGGGACATGATAAGCCTATATGGTACAAACTCTAATGCCTGGGATCCACAGTGATAGAAGGAAAGACACACAAACAACATGAAAAAACAAGGTAAATAAGTGCCCCAAACAAACCAAGATACTACATTGTTTTAATCCATGGCCAGCACAACAGAAAAATGGCAGAGAAGGAGTTCAGGATATACATAAATAAAATGTTCTCTAAATTAAAGGATAACAAAAGAGAGCAAATACAGGCAGCAAAAAATCATTTTGATAAAGAGATAAATAAGCAAATACAGGAAGCAAAAGATAAATAAGGAGAAAAAAGTTCTGAAACAAAACCATCCTTAAAATGAAAGATACAATAAACTAAATTAAAAACTCAATAGAAAGTATCACCAACAGATTAGATCACTTGGAAGACAAAACCTAAGACAATGAAGACAAAATATATAATCTTGTAAAGAATGTTGACCACACAGTGAAGATGGTAAGAAATCAAGAACATAACATTCAAAAATTATGAGATAACATAAAAAGACCAAATTTAAGAATTATTGGGATAGAGGAAGTCACAGGCCTATAAACCAAAGGGATGAACAATCTATTCAATGAAATAATATCATAAAATTTTCCAAACATAAAGAATGAATTGGAAAGCCAAATACAAAAGGCTTACAGGAAACCAAATGTACAAAATCACAACAGACCTACACCAAGGTACATTATAATAAAAATGTCTAGTATACAGAATAAGGAGAGAATTTTAAAAGCCACAAGAGAAAGGACCCAGATTTCATGCAGGCGGAAACCAGTTAGGATCTCTGCAGATTTCTCAACCCAGACATGGAAAACAAGAAGATCCTGGAACAATATATACCAAGCTCTGAAAGAAAATGGATACAAACCAAGAATCTTATATCCAGCAAAATTAAGCTATAGAATTGATGACAAAAACAAAACCTTCCATGATAAACAAAGTTAAAAGAATATACAAATAGAAAGCCTGCACTACAGAACATTCTTGTCAAAATATTCCAAGAAGAGGAAATGAAAAACAACAATGAAAATCAGTAGAGGGATGTATTACACTAAAGGAAAAACTTAAGTCAAGTTAAATACCAAAAGAAAAAAAAAAAGACTGGGAAATAAATCATGCCTCAATAATAACCCTGAATATTAATGGCCTAAACTCACCAATTAAAAGACATAGAGTGGCAGATTGTATTAAAAAAAAGACTCAACAATATGCTGCCTTCAAGAGACTCATCTCATAGGAAAAGACATCCACAGACTGAAGGTGAAAGGTTATAAAAAACCATACCATGCACATGAATTGTGGAAACAAGCAGGGGTTTCCATTCTCATATCAAATAAAGTAGACTTCAAGCCAAAGTTAATCAGAAGGGATAAAGAAGGACATTTCCTACTGCTTAAGGGAAACATGCATTAATAAAACATAACAATTATAAATATATATAACCCAAATAATGGAGCATATACATTCATCAAACAAACTCTTCTCAAGTTCAAGAGTCAAATCAACCACAACACAATAATTTAGGGACACTTTAACACACACCTTTTGCCACTGGATTGATCTTCCAAACTAAAGCTGAACAAAGCTATGGAACTCAATAATACAATCAATAACATAGACTCAACTGGCATATATAGAATATTTCATCCTTCAACCAGTGAATACACTTTCTTTTCAGCAGCACATGGATCCTTCTCTAAAGTAGACCATATATTATGACATGAAGCAACTCTTAGCAAATACAAAAAAGTTGGGATACTTTTATCCAGCAAATCATTGATTTCTAATCTCATTCCATTATGATCTGAATTCTATCAGATCATAATGGAATGAGATTAGAAATCAGTGATAAAATAAAATAAAAGCTACTTCACCACCTGCTACTGAATGATCAATGGTTTGCAAAAGACATCAAAGAGGAGATTAAATAATCACTTTAGGTAAATGAAAACACTTATACCACATAAAAAAATCTCTGGGACACTATGAAGGCAGTACTAAGAGGAAAGTACATTGCATATAGTTCATCCCTTAAAAGGAAAAAAAAAAGTCAACACAAAAAACAGTAGAAGACAGGAAATAACTAAAATTGGAGATGAAATGGAAACAAAAGAAACAATTGAAAGATTGACATAACAAAAAATTGGTTCTTTGAAAAAAATAAATAAAATTGAAAAATCCTTAGCCATGCTACCAAAGAGAGAGAATATTCAAATTACTAACATCCATGATGAAAAAGAAAATATCATGACAGACACTACAGAAATATAGAAAATAATTAGAAATTATTTTGAAAACTTGTACTTCAGTAAAATAGAAAACATCAAAGGCATCAACAAATTTCCAGAGTCATATGATTTGCCCAAACTGAATCACAAGTGAAACACAAGTGAAACAGATCAATTTCAAGTGAAGAAATCGAAGACACCATCAGAAGCCTAAAAAACAAGAAAAGCTCAGGACCAGATTGATACACAGCTGAGCTATGAGACCTTCAAAGAAGAATTAATACCAATACTCCTCAAATTATTTCATGAAAGAGAAAAAGAAGGAACACATCCAAACTCATTCTATGAGGCCAATATCACCCTGATTCCAAAGCCAGACAAAGACACATTAAAGAAAGAAAACTTCAAAACAATATCTCTAATGAACATAGATAAAAAAAACTCAATAAAATTCTGGCAAATCAAATACAAAACATATTTAAAAGATAGTGCACCAGGGCTGGGGATGTGGCTCAAGCGGTAGCACGCTCGCCTGGCATGCTTGCAGCCTGGGTTCGATCCTCAGCACCACATACAAACAAAGATGTTGTGTCTGCTGAAAACTAAACAATAAACATTAAAATTTCTCTCTCTCTCTCTCTCTCTCTCTCTCTCTCTCTCTCTCTTTAAAAAAAAAAAGATAGTGCACCACAATCAAGTGGAGTTTATCCAAGGAATACAAGATTGGTTCAACATATGGAAATTAATAATTGTAATTCATCACAACAACAGACTTAAAGATAAGAATCACAAGATCATCTCAATAGATGCAGAAAAAGTATTTGACAAATACAGCACCCTTCATGTTCAAAACACTAGAAAACCCAGGGATAGCAGGAACATATCTCAACATTGTAAAAACTATTTATGCTAAGCGCCATGCCAACATCATTCTAATTGGAGAAAAATTGGAAGCATTCCCTCTAAAAACTGGAACAACACAGGGATACCCTCTTTCACCACTTCTAGATAACACAGATCTTGAAACTTTATCCAGAGCAAATAGACAGATAAAACAAATTAAAGGGATACAGATAGGAAAAGAAGAACTCAACCTATCACTATTTGCTGACAAAAATGATTATCTACTTAGAGAATCCAAAAAATTCCACCAGAAAACTTCTACTACTAATAAATGAATTCAGCAAAGTAGCAGGATATAAAATCCACACCCATAAATCAAAGGAATTTCTGTACATCAGTGACAAATCCTCTGAAAGAGAAACTAGGAAAAATGCCCCATTTACAATAGCCTCAAGAAAATAAAATAAAATACTTGGGAATCAACTTAATGAAAGAGGTGAAAGACCTCTACAATGAAAACTACAGAACACTTAAAAAAGAAATTAATGAAGACCTTAGAAGATGAAAATATCTCTCATGTTCTTGGATAGGCAGAATTAATATTGTCAAAATGACCATACCTCCAAAAGCACTATACATATTTAGTGCAATGCTAATTAAAACCTCAATGTAATTCCTCATAGAAATAGAGAAAGCAGATAGGAAATTCATCTGGAAAAATAAAAGACCCAGAATCCCTAAAGCAATTTTTCCAAGAAGAGTGAAGCATATGGCATCACTATACCAGACCTTAAACTATAATACAAAGCAATAGTAACAAAAACAGCATGGTATTGACACCAAAACAGATTGGTAGACCAATGGTATAGAATAGAGGACACAGAAACAAACCAATACAAATACAGTTATCTCATATTAAACAGCAATGCCAAAAACATATATTGGAGAAAAGATAGCCTCTTCACCAAATGGTGCTGGAAATCCACATGTAACAAAATGAAATTAAACCTCTATATCTCACCATGCACAAAACTCAACTCAAAGTGGATCAAAGACCTAGGAATTATACCAGAGACCCTGGACCTAATTGAAGAAAAAGTAGGCCCTAATTTCTATCATGTTGAATTAGGCCCTGACTTCCCTAACAAGACTCCTATAGTGCAAGAAATAAAATGAATCAATAAATAGGATGAATTCAAACTAAAAAGCCTTTTCTTAGCAAAAGAAGCATCAGTGAGGTTAAGAGAGAGCCTATAGAATGGGAGCAAATTTTTATCACATGCACATTAAATAGAGCACTCATCTCTAAGATATAAAAATAGCACAAAAAATGTAACACCACTAAAAAACCCACAAATAACCCAACCAATAAATCACCCAAGAAAATGAACACACTTTTTAGAAGATGATATACAATCAATCAACAAATATATGAAAAAATGCTTCATCATCTGTAGCAATTAGAGAAATGCAAATCAAAACAACTCTAAGATTTTATCTCACTACAGTCAGAATGGCAGCTATTAAGAATACAAACAATAAGTGCTGGAGAGGATGTGGGGGAAAGGGGAACACTCTTATATGGCTGGTGGGACTGCAAATTGGTGCAGCCAATCTGGAAAGCAGTATGGATATTCCTCGGAAAACTGGGAATGGAACCACCTTAGACCCAACTATTTCTTTCCTCGGTCTATATCCAGGAATTTAAAAACAGCATACTGCAGGGATACAGCCACATCAATGCTTATAACAGCACAATTCATAATTGCTAAATTGTGGAACCAACCTAGATGCCCTTCAGTAGATGAATGGATAAATAAATTGTGATATATATACACAATGGAATAATACTCAGCATTAAAAGAGAATAAAATCATAGCATTTGCAGGTAAATAGATAGAGTTGAAGGATATTATGCTAAGTGAAGTAAGCCAATCTCAAAAAACTAAATGCTGAAATGTTTTCTTCTGATATGTGGATGATGATCCATAATGGGGATGGGAGTGGAGCATGGAAAAAATGTAGAAACTTCAGATAGGGCAATAGGGGAGGGAGGGGAATGGAGGGAGTAGGAGGTAGAAAATATGGTGCAATAAGATTGACATCATTTCCTTAAGTACATATATGAAGACACAAATGGTGTGACTCTACTTTGTGTGAAACCAGAGACTTGAAAAATTGTGTTCTATATGTGTACTATGAATAGAAATGCATTCTGCTTTCATGTATAACAAATTAGCATAAATAACTTTTTAAAAAGTATGAAATTTTGGACCAACTTTTCTAATAAATCATTGATAAAATATCAATAATTCAAGTCCATAACACTATGATGAAGTTAGTTTTATCCTAAACTATGAATTAGGATGAATATTTAAAATAAATCCTAGTTTTTCATGTAATAAGGGAGAATAAAAACAAGATCATCTCCTTGAAGAAAAGGCATTATAAAAATTCAGAACATATTCTTGACCAAATCTTTTAGCAAACCTCTTCAATCTGATAACAGGCATTTCTGAAAAATCTACAGCTAATAATGTATTTTATGGTGAGGGTGCTTTTTACTTAAGATATTGTGTTAGTCAGATTTGTATTGCTGTAACCATCAACATGAGATAAATCAACTTAAATCAATTTATTTAAGATAAATCAAATTAAATGAGGACAGGTTCATTTTGGATCACTATTTCAGCTACTTCACCCTATTGCTTTGGGCCTGTGGGGACACAGTAGAGTCCATCACAGCATTAGCATGGAGCAGATGACAACTATTCACTTCTTAATGCCAGGAAAAAAAGAGAAAGAGTGTGGTGAGCCGTTTCTGTGAACTGTGGCCGCCATTACAAGATGGCGCTGGTTTACACTGTAGTCTGTGACAAACAACTCCTTATCAGAATGAGTTGGCGCGCTGTGACTTGGCACCCTATGAGAAAGTCCACGTGGTAGTTGTGCATTGGGGCTTGATGTGCTTTATCAAGGCTGGGGCGCTCGGGTGAAGTAGTAGTAGTAGTAGTAGTAGTAGTAGTAGTAGTAGTAGTAGTGGTAGTAGTAGTAGAAGCTAGAAGACATGTCAAAATAAAGGCCTGAATAAACTGCTGAAGGAAGAATCCTGTGTCGCGTCTTCCTTTGCCGGCGGGGGGTCGCGGCAAAGAGGAGGGGACTGAGGTCTCATTATCTTCTCCAAGGCACACCCCTGATAAACTAACCTCTTTACACTATGGCCCACTTACTAAAGGTTCTGCCATCTCCCATTAAACTGGTGACCAAGCCTTTGGCATATTAGACCTTTGAGGGACATTCAGGATACAAATCATAAGAGACAGACAAGTACATTGAGTCACCTCCTCTATTACACACTGTAACTCAACATTTTGGCCAGAATCTTGAGGCAAGAAATGAAATAAAAGGGTGTTGAGCCTGGGCTCAGACTTAGGTAACAATTTCAAGATCCTGACAGTTGGAAGAAGACACAGGTGGTAGATATGCTTTTTTCAGAGGTGGCAGCAGCCTTTAGCCAGCCCCCACCTGTAGCTTCAGCTCCCTGGGTCTTCTCCACAGACAATTTAAAATATACAGGACAGACAAAGAAGGCACAGATTACATCAGTGGGTGCATGCTCACAAGCAAATGAGCACATAGGCTGAATCAGACTGTTTATGACCTTGACAACACACTAAAAACATAGCCCACCAGAAGACCTTAGAAGGGGGCTTAACTAGAGTCATTTGAGGTCTTCCCTACAATGGGATAAAGATTATAAAGATTATATTTAAATTTATAGATTATGAATTGTGTTAGGTTGCAGGTGACATGATTGATTACATAGAAAATCCTTAAGCAAAGAAAATTCCTAGAATAGATAAATGTAGAACACCACAAGATACAAAGTCAATTATATTTCCATACACCAGCAATCTGGTATTTGGAAAATAAAAATAATTAAATTCTATTTATAATCACATTGTATTTTATCCATTATTAGAATCTAGGTAACTGATTTAGTCAGGACTTTTGCTCCTGGATAAAGAAACTGACAAGAACAAGTTCTTCTAGGGGCTCACATTTTCAGTGATCTCTGTCCATAGATGGCTGACTCTATTCCAGGTGAGGCAGCACAGCACAGCTGAGCTGAAGGGTGTGGCAGAAGAAGTCAATTCAGAACTTCATATAAGGCAGCAGAAAGAGAGTTGTGTTCAACAATGACAAAGTGTGTTCCCCAAAGCCATGCCCCCAGGGACCCACCTCCTCCAGCCACACCCCATCTGCCCAGAGTTACTGTTCAGTTAATTCTATCAGGTAATTGATTCACTCAATAGGATAAGACTCTAATAACCCAATCATTTTACTTCTAAACCTTCTTGCATGAGCTTGTAGGGGACACCTAATATTTAAGTCACAACAGGGATATTTACACTAAAATCTATAAACCATAATCAAGAGAAAGTAAAGAAAAACTAAATAGAAACACTACAGTCAAGAATTGGAATAGCTCATATTGAAAAAATACCAGTTCTCTCTAAATTGATCTATTAATTAAATACAACTCCAATCAAAATCAAAGAGGCTATATTTTTTTTAAATCTAACAAGTCAAATTCTATAACTAATATGAAAGTGACAAAAACTTGAATAGTCAAAATAATTTTTTACTTGGAAGATGCACACTATCTGATTTCAACATTTACTACCTTATGCTAGTAGTGAAAATAAAGAGGCCCTGGGGCAGGACATTCTACCCTGCTAAGACAGAATAATGATGAACAACTAGCACCACACATCCGTGCTGATGGAAAGGAGCTTAAGAAATCCAATGAGGAGAGGATTGTCTTTTCCATAAACAGAGGTAAACAATTATACATGGAAAGAAAAACAAATGCCATGTTCAAAAACCATCACAGATCTGAATATAGAAGATAAAATTATCAAGTTTCTTCACCTGTGCTAGCCAGTAAAAGTACAATTTGAACCACAAACGTGAGCCATGGATGCAATCATAAGTTTTCCAGTACATTTTTGTTTGTTTTGTTTGTTTTTAAATATTTTTAGATGTTGATGGACCTTTATTTTATTTATATGCAGCGCTGAGAATTGAAACCTCACACATACTAGGCAAGTGCTCTACCACTGAGCCAAAACACTAGCCCCTTCAGTGTATTTTTTAAAGTAAAAAGTAATGGATTAAGCATATATACACAATGGAATTTTACTCAGCAGTAAAAGAGAATAAAATCATGGCATTTACAGGTAAATAGATGTAGTTGGAGAAGATAATACTAAGTGAAGTTAGCCAATCCAAAAATAAAAAAACAAATGCTGAATGTTTTCTCTGACTCATAGTGGGGTAGAAAAAGGGACCATGGGAGGAATAGATAAACTCTAGATAAGGCAAAGGGGCAGGAGGGGAAGAGTGGAGGTAGGGGATTAGCAAGGAAGATGAAATGTGATTGTTAGACCAGGACACAAAGAAAAGATTAATTAAAATCAAATTAAAGCAATCTTATTATTTTGACCTGCCAGGCTGCCTCTCCCAACAAAAACTGCAGGAACAAGACAGCCCTGCATCTTTCTTGCAGCCCAGCTTTATAGCCCAGAAAGTTATACAAAGTAGTGGGGGTGGGTTACAGATAACAAAACTCTGAGGAACATAACACAAATACTAGTTTATATTTTTGCTGGCCCCAATATCAGAATTTATAAAGGTCATTAGAGCCTCAGAGAGGGTTGTTATCTGGCCAGGGAAGGCCAAGACTTATGAGGTGTCACTAAAGTTTCAGAGAGGGCTGCTATCTGGTCACAGAGAGCCAGGCATGGGTGAGTCCAAGGCATGGGCAGGCATTCCAAGCAAGATCAGAATCTGCAATAATTTACAGTAAAGCCAAAATTAGCTTTTCATGTCTTTGTAGTGAGATGACTCCCAATTTTAAGAGGAAATCAGGCTGGGTCTATCATTCCCCCCTTTTATTATGTGTCCCTTTCAAATCTTTGATAGGGTAAGGGAAGAGTGCTGAGGGAATTTTAATCCCTCAGGTAACAGTCTCCAACTTTTTTTTAACTCACCCAAAACCAGTCTCCCTGATTCAACCTGACTTAATTATTTATATTGACTGTCTATTTTTGGCTCCATTGTAGTATGAAGAGGGGCGGCGCTTGTTTTGGCTTCTTCTGAGCTGAGAGGGGATGTGAGGGAGCACAGCATGAGGGATGTGAGTTTCCTTCCAGAAGTCAGTTTGATTTGAAGTCTGGTTGGGGAAGAACAGGTTGTAAAGTCATCTGGGGATGAGTGCTTCTATGAGAGAAACAAAAAACATGAGTACTGAATAAATGTTGCAACAGCTGGAACATGTCACTGTATACTAGAAGTCCTCTCACCAGGCGTGTGAGGGCTGAGAAGTATATATATATATAACCAGGAGAAGCTGTCTTCATAATAAGGCCAGAGTGGACAAGGCCTTTATATAGTAATGTAAATCTTTAACATTTTTAAAGTTATCAGGAATGTAAACTCAACATTTAACTTTTAATGTTGTAGATGTCCTTTCCTATAAGATATAGTTAAATAATTTAATGTCATCTGATCTTGTAAAATCCTTTTACTAGTATGACCTCTATGTCTAATAGAGAAACCTTTAATTCTGTTACTTAGGGCTAGATAATTATACTAGCAAACCCCAATCCTACCTGTATAGGTTAGGAATATCTGTAGGCCTTAAATTAACTAAAAACTTCTGTCTCTGGCAGTTCCTCTTGATAGTCTCTTTTGATAGTTATCAAGCATTTCTGCCTGAGAAGCCTTCTTTGTAGTCTCTAGTCTTACTTATTTTGGGGGACTAACATAAGGTGTATACCTTAAATAATAATAATAATAATAATTATTATTATTATTATTATTATTATTATTATTATTATCATCTAAAATGCCCAGGAATGGCTGTTTTGGTTTTAACTGTTTTTCCTAGGTGTTTAAGATGAAGTAGTCAAACTGACTTTTGCTTCTATCTATTGTTAACAGTCAGCTGAGTTTTTATGGGAGTCATTCCTGGGGAAATTTGAGAGCAGCTCCTCTGCTAATGCCATTTGCACTAGGATAGGTCCAGGTCTTGCTTGACCATGTGGCTTCCCTTGGAATCATCAGGGATCTCTTCCTTTTTCAATCACCCTCCTCTTTAGCAAATGCACTGATTGGTGTTTTGTTCTCCAGGCGTCTCATCAATCTCCCTGATTGGGAGATTATGTGGCCCAGAGTTGCAAAGCTCTTTAGAGAAGTCCCCTGTTTCCTGGATTCAGACTGACTCGAAGGGCAAGAGCCAAATATTGGTTTTCTTAGCCATTTTAATTTAATTTTAATCTTTAAGTCTTGATCTTAAACATTTAGCAAATTAACCTCATTAGTCTTAAATTAAATGTACTGGGCTTTAATGTCTATAACTTTACAATTATTTACCTTTTTTATTAATTGGGGTCTGTATTATCCTATCTGTCTTGTAGGTGATGGCTTATTATCTTAAGTTAACTCAGGCTGTGTTCTTAAAGCAACACCTCTGCAAAACACTAATAGGGAATCTTTAGATCACTTATAAGGAAATTATAAAATAAAATTAACAAGAGTAAAAGCATATTTAGTTCATGTAATAGCTACCTTGAATTTTGGCTAAGTTATACATTATATGCCTGTTTGAGATCCTAGTAATCTTGACAGAAAAAAAAAAACACTTTTGAACATAACTTTAAATGAACTAAAATCTGGCCTACTGCTTTTGTAGTCATTCTCAAATGTAGTAAGATGGGACACAGAGCCTATTCTCAGGTAAGGCAGGGCTCTACATAAAACTTAAGTAAACTGTTCTAGTTCTGGAGCTGATCTTTGCTTTTTAAAATCATTTTACAAAGTTTACATAAATTGTTTGAGGTCACATGAATATTAGCTAACACCACATGATATCACATTTAAAACATGAATTAAAGAAAGGCTGAAAGTTTTTAACATTTTGTGGAAAAATAGCAAAACACTTTGTGCTTTACAATATTAGCCTTTACATAGATTAGGCTCTCATTAACCTAAATACAGTTAAATTGTTCCCCAATGTAAAAACTAACATAAAACTTTACATATCTTATTGATAACAGATAAATAAATCCCCAGTATGTTTTTCTTTTAAGCTTAAAATTACCATACAACTTTAGAACACCAGCTTGATATAATGCTCTTTTGAAGCTTCTAGCTTACAGACTTGTATACCTGGAAGATATGAGTACATTAATAGCATCACAATTACATTGATGTTTTTATATTAACCAAATTTAGCTTTTAAAGAAATGGCAATACAATGCTCTAAAATAACCGTTCTTATTTAACCAGTTATTTAATTTTTATGGTTACTTGCTCTAGAAAAAAATAAATAAAACTTAATAAACACAATGTTATGGATAAACATATGTTTTAAGAAATCTTTGTCTTTTTAACACATGACTGATTGTAAAAACATACTTATACAGAACTTAGTAAATCAATCAGATATCTAACAAAAGTACTCATGAATGAGTAATCCTATATCAAATTTTCTTTAGTTGTATATCACATATATGATATATGAACATATGCACATATAGACATACAACACATAACACAAGTGTGCACACATAACACAATAGTAAAGGCCTTTTAGCTTTTTGCAGGTGAAATCTCTATTGCAATGTTTAAAAACTTCATAGTTGAATAAAAATAGAACTGATCAGAAAAACATTAACCTAGGCCTATAGGATCAAAATTATGAGCTCAAAAATACAAAATTTAAGAAAAAGCAAGAGTCCTAGAAAAAATGACTGGCCAGTAATTACTATATACCATACAATTTGCTTTTTGGTTTAGTTTAGTTTGAGTTCAGGTAAAAGACGTTTTTACTTTTTTTTTTTCAATGACAAACAGGATAAATCTTGCTCTAAAATCTGCTCATAACTCAGAGGGAGTAAATCTTTTGGTAATAGGCTGTTTAGATAATTTTAAGAGGTCTAAAGCAAGAGGTGAGAACAGAAAAGCTGGTGTTTTTAGTCAATGGAAAATTGACTTTTAGCCCCTTACAGGGAAGCAGAAGAAGCATAAAATACCATTTTTTTAGACACATTTACATCTATAGGTAGCCCATTTATTTAAGATCATTTCCAAGACACCATTTATAATATTAACATATTATTGCCCATGTCTTAAAGGGCCAGAAACAAATACAAACAAAGACACAATGACAGACAGGTAGAAAGGAGTTCCAGACTACTGCCAACAGATAGGAACCTTTAAAACAGAAGACTAGATAAAAGAAAAATTTTTCCAGGTTTCCAACTCCCATTTAATTATGACTTACACCAGTGGCACCATAGATGTCTCCATGAGGGGACCAGATGTTTTCACAGAGGGGCAACCAGAAATGTAAAATCAAGCGTCTTGGTGGTAACTTTACTGCATTTAGTGTCCCCCCTTTTTTTTCTTTTATAAGTAGAGAGAAGTGGCATAATCCGTACAGTGCAGGGAAGGATGGCGGGAAGCATCCTTCCCTGAAGCAAAAGGAGTTTTGGCAGCTGCTGGGAGTCCCTCAGTCTCTCCTTTTATTTACAAGAATAGCTCCTCTGGTTCAGTTCCACCAAGGCATGCTCACATATCTCCTAACTTTTCAGTAGTCAGCTCTCAAAAAGTTCATCTTACATATTCGGGATGCAGTTGTTTGGAGTGCTAGGCTTCTCCAAGAAGAGAGTGTCCTTTACAGTTCCCCCTGGGGTGTCAAATTTGTAACTGAAAGTTCAGTTCCTGACCTTGAAGACAATTAATGCTAATTTAATAATGAGGATGGGTTTTAAACATTTAGCAAATTAAAAAAAAAATAAAAAGGGAAGTTTTTTGCTTTGCTAACAAGTGAGAAACACAGAGGATTCTGCCCCAAAGGTTGTGACTCTCTTGATCTGGAGTAACAAGGGTTTTAAAGGAGTTTCACTTGTTAATCTGGGAGACATTCAGTTCTTAGATCCCCAGCAGGCATTTCCCTCTGCAGTGGGTGTGCTCCAGGCAGCCAATTAGGGGACAAAAAGAAAACATTGCTTCCCTAATCCTGCTTAACAAAGGGGGATAAAATTTATTGCAGTTCCTTAAAACACAGTTCAAAGTGTTGTTAGGCTTATTTGCTTTATTACCCATTTTTATGTCCAAGTTCCTTAAGTTTTTACCACAGAAGTCACACAACAAAAGGCAGGAAAAAAACATATAGAACACAGAACAAAACACAAGAAAACAGAAACATAGCACCAAAACTGAAAAACTGAGGAGCAATGCAATGTCTTGCTAAAGCTCCCAGGTAGGAGCACATATGTGCTCATTGGCACCTCTTTACCCTTTCAGAGGAATTCCCTACAAAACAGTACAGAGGAAAGAATTATATCTCATTACTGTTCCGAACAGGAGTATATGTGAGCCTTGCCAGGCCACCTCTCTGTCTTCAGAAGAGATCTCCCTTAACCGAATTCCAGATGTTACAAAGGCGCCACTTACCTATGGAGGCCTCCTCCACCAGATGCTTACTAATTGTTTTAGGACATCAGTTCACTGCAGTGCTCCTGGGACTGAAGACTCACTCTGAGGCCTTGGAAAGTCTCAAGGTGCACACCCCCTAGAGTGGCTCTCCAGCCCAGAGCCCTGGAGTGAAGGTCCAGATTTAGAATTTCTTATAGTCTGGTCTTGTGGTCTGGTCTGGCAGATTCATCTCACTGGGGCCTCCAAAATGTTAGACCAGGATGCAAAGAAAAGACCACTGACTCCACTCACTGAACAGGTGAGTGTAGCTCAATGCATGGGGATGTAGGAAGGCACACCCATGCACAAGGACACATTTGCATTTTCTCTATGCTCAAGATAAGGGCTACTGTCTTTGGTTACTTAAAAGCAACCAGATCATGGGGTGACCAACAGTGCCTCAGCTGACCAGGAGGGGAAGCAAATGCTGGTCACATGCTATGTTGACCTGCCACATATTCCCCCTTTCTTAATATAAAAAAATAGTAACTGAGGAATTATATCTTTTAGTCACTGGATTCTTGGTTCAAGGTTATCATGATCTGCTATTGAAACCAAAAGGAATTAGTAGAAAACATATCATTTTAATAACGAAATTAACTTGGAAGATCCAGGTTATTATTACTACTCTGTCATACAATCAGCAGAAGATTCTTAATCTTTTCCCAATTTTATTGGGAAGCACTGCATTTTACCATAGTAACAGACATTTTCATTGGCATGGTATTTAAGCCTTTCCATAAACCATAGAGCTTAGGGCTAATTCACGTTATTTATTACATTGACTTCTAGAGCATTATAATCAAGATCTCAACCTTCTATCAGCACTTATCTGACTATGAAGGATCTTGGAAGTAATTTAAGTCAAACATTAAGAAAATCCATATGTTGTAAGTTTTAAAATACAGCCACAAAAGCTGCAATTGAAGAAGCAAGGAATAATATTTAAAGTAGTTACTTTAGGGAACATGAGACCAGCAGCTTGCCTATGTCTGGTTAATTGGCATGTACCTGTTTTAAAGCCTGAATATTAACATCAGCATATTATAGTTCTGAAATATAAGCTGGTAATAACTAATGATACAATAAGTTGTATTCTTATAGGCTACAGGATATTTATCATCCTTTCTCTTAATTCTCACATTTAAGGAATCAATTAGGCCTATCAGTAATGTAAATACTCTTGGGAAAATATATTTTAATAATCTTTCTGACAATTGTCCATATATAGTCTTAATCACTAAAGACCAGCAAAATTGGCTGGTTTAGGTTTCTCATATGCTGTCTTTTTCTCAAAAGATACTTTCAGACAGTCTGTTTATAATAGGATCAATATATAACTGGCCATTACAGTCAGGACAATTATTCTAGTTATATGTGTGGATTTTCTAGTCCACACTGTAATGTACATTAAAGGTAGACCTGGGAAATGGTACCATATAGGCCTTTTCACAATTTTTACTTACCTGACAAGCTCATGAAGCTACATGGTTGTAAGCTCTGTAGCTGGAACTTTACCTTCCTGAGCCAGGTTTCTCAGTCATTATCATGATGACTGGTTTAGATTCTCCTTTGAAATCTGATTTTATTTACTGAATCATGTTCAGTAACAATAAGACTCTCAAATTACAATTTAAGAAAAAATTTAAAAATATTTGTAAGATCTAGTGTGTGTCTCTGGGGTCCTATTTTCTCCCTTTTCTTTATGTAATCAAATTGAGTAAAGGCTTGGTGTAAGCCATAGTATCATTAGTTTAATTTATAGATAATATTACAAGTATTTAAATGATAAAAATAGATTTACCTTTTATTGATTATTGTAATTTTTTAATGTAGACTAGTTGATCCATCCTAACAATTTAGAAAAAAAAAAACCCTCAATCTTTTTTTTGAGGTCTTAAAATATGTTAGAAAATTATCCTTTAAATAGGTGCCTCTTAATTGTCTTTAAAAAATATGATTGAGGTTATTTCCCAGTGTAGGGAGCAGTATATAAATATTACCATTTTTTATGAATAATAGGTCCAGCCAGAGAACATATATAGTATCAATAAATTTTCAAAATTTATAACCTTTATTGTCTAAAACATACAAATTTAATTTGGAGAACCTCAGGCCTAATAAAATGACCTCCTAAATCTCATAATTATTTAACAAACAAAATATGTAAGAATCAATAAGGTCTTTGGATCAATCAAATTTAGTGTCCAAGGAGAATGATCAAAATTGAGATGTAAGTCAGTAGTTCAATATATTTAGTGTTTAAACAAGGATGTGAATTTATTCACCAAAATTAATCTTTCTCTTAAACAGTAAGAATCATTAGGCAATAAAGACCTTCCTTAAAGAAAAATTTAATATTAATAGGTCGTTATCATGTCAAAATATGGAAAAATCTTAGCTTATATCAGTGTAGTAAAATTAGGAAAATAGCCTGAAATATCTTTAAATTAATCAGTTAAAAATTTTATAATTAGTCCAGTACATATAATTTTTTTTCTTAATTGTTTTAACTTTCCATATCATCTGTCTAGATAATGATATAAAGATCATTTTACTCTTAGCAAATACAAAAAAGTAGAGATACTACCATGCATTTTATCAGGTCATAATGGAATGGAATTAGAAATCAATGACAAAATAAAAAATAAAAATTTCTGATCCGTGAGGCGCTCGGTGCGGATGGAAGGCAGGCCCACAGGGGGAGGTGGAAAAGAATGCAGATGCTTTGCTTGCAGGTTACCAGACCGAGCTCTGGACATTGAACAAGGTCACCCCAGCACCCCCACCTCACCAAACACCCATTCGGGAAATAGATGGAATCCATCTTGGAAAACCTTATTTGCCATCTATCGGTGGGTGTGGCTACCAGCACGGTTCTGCGGCTGATCAGGTATCTGGTTTCCAACTCCCCCACCCTCAGATGTGATGACTCAAAATTTTTCTCACAAGCTTTTGGGGGGTGTAGCTATCAACACAGAACAGCAATTTTACAGGCAACTGGTTTCCAATTCAGAGACTAAGAGTAGGGAGGCTGCAGGTAGAAGCTCAAGCCCTCTCACTCTGACTACCTCCAACCACCCTGAGGGCAGAGACTCAAGCTAGGAATAGATAATGCCACCTACTGGAGAAAAGAAAACAGAGTTCTGAGAGATTTTTTGTTTCTTTTCTTTTTCCTCTCTTCTAATCCATTCTCCTCTACCCTTCCCCCTCTGGTCCTCACAACCTCAACATATGTGAAATAAAGAACTTCATATGAAATAGGACTTTAAGAACTGAATCACCAGAATAATATAATATAGAGGAATTGCATATGCCTCACCTCCTTCACCCCTTTTTTCTTATTTTCTTTCTCTCTCTCTTTCTTTTCTTTCTTGTTTTTTTCTTTTTTCTTCCTTCCTCTATCCCCCTTTTAACCTCCTAACTTTTACTATTTATATGTACGGTCATTTTTAAAATACAGATAGGAGTTTTAATTTATACATTCTCCCATAATTTACCCCTGTCTATTTACTAGAGTTCTCCTCCAAAGTTGCTAATTTATATTTACCCCATACCCTCACTCCTTTCCCCCTTAGCATAACGTCCTACACCTGACCCTCAGTTCTCTATACACCACCAGAAATGGAATGCCTTTTATGAAACTAATGACTATATTCTAAATAATAATTGAAGCCAACATCTATAGACATAGAATCTAACTATAAAAGTATTAATAATGAACACCTGCTCATAGATGATGTATTATTAATATTGAGAACTGTTAACATTGTCTTTCTCCACAAAAGAGAGATTTTGGAACTATATAAGAGCAATATAAATATATAGGGGAAAAACATTAACACAACAATCACACAGAGCTAAAAAGAAATGTGAGTAGCATGAAAAGACAAGGAAAGAAAGGAACACAAACAATGCAGGACAATTCAACATTAGAAGAGGTAACATCTTCAGAAGAAGGAATGTCAGATAAAGATTTTATGATATACATGGTCAGATGATCTGGAGTCTCAAGGAAGACATTAGACAGCAAATGCAAACAATGAAAGATCACTTTGACTATGAATTACATAAACAAATGAAAGAAGCAAAAGATCAACTCTATAGGGAGATAGAGGTTATATAAAAAAAAAAAAAAACAGAAATCCTGGAAATAAAGTTAATAATAAACCAAATTAAAAACTCAAATGAGAATATCACCAGCAGAGTAGAACATTTAGAAGATAGAACATCAGACAATTAAGACAAAGTATATCATATCAAAAAGGGTGTACACAGCACAGCAAGACTGATAAGAAACCATGAGCAGAACATTGAGGAAATATGGGATAGCATAAAGAGACCAAATTTAAGAGTTATTGGGATACAGGAAGGCATAGAGGTCCAAACCAAAGGAATGAGCAATCTGTTCAATGAACTAATATTAGAAAACTTTCCAGACATGAAGAATAAAACAGAAATCCAAATCCTAGAAGCCTACAGGACAGCGAATGTGCAAAATCACAAGAGATCCACACCAAGAAACCTTAAAATGAAGATGTCCCACATACAAAACAAGGAGAGAATTTTAAAAGCCACAAGAGAAAGGAAGCAGATTATATTTAGGGGTAAACCAATTAAGTTAATGGCTGATCTTTCAACCCAGACTCTGAAAGCTAGAAGATCTTAGAACAATATATTTCAAATGCTGAAAGTTAATGGGTTCCAACCAACAATCTTGTATCCAGCAAAATTAAGCTTCAGGTTTGAAGATGAAATGAAAACCTTCCACAATAAACAAATGTTAAAAGAATTTGCAGCTAGAAAACTGGCACTTCAAAACATCCTTGGCAAAACATTACATGAAGAGAAAATGAAAAATAACAATGAACACAAGCAGTGGGAGGTAGTACAGTAAAGGAAAAACTAATCAAAGAGGAAAATAAAATCAAGTTAAATAGAAAAGATAAACAAATATGGCTGTAAATAAAGACCATACTCAATAGTAACCCTAAATGTTAATGGCTTAAACTCACCAATCAAAAGACATAGGCTGGTAGACTGGATTTAAAAAAAAAAAAAGATCCAACAATATGCTGCCTACAGGAGACTCATCTGATAGGAAAAGACATACACAGACTGAAGGTGAAAGGTTGGGAAAAATCATACCACTCACATGGACCTCAGAGACAAGCAGGGGTGGCCATACTCATATCAAATAAAATAGACTTCAAGCCAAAGTTAATCAAAAGGTAAAAAGAAAGACACTACATACTGCTCAAGGGAACCACTCACCAACAAGACATAACAATCATTAATATATATGCCCCAAACAATGGTGCAGCTATGTTCATCAAACAAACTCTTCTCAAGTTCAAGAGTAAAATAGACCACAACACAATAACCATGGGTGATTTTAACACACCTATCTCACAACTGGAAATATCTTTCAAACAAAAGTTGATTAAAGATACTATAGAACTCAATAACATAATTAATAACTTAGACTTAATTGACATACATAGAATATATCAACCAACATCAAGTGGATACACTTTTTCTCAGCAGCACATGGATCCTTCTCAAAAATAGACCATATGTTATGCTACAGGGCAACTCTTAGCAAATACAAAGGATTAGAGATACTACCATGCATTTTATCTGATCATAATGGAATGAAATTGGAAATCAATCATAAAATAAGGAAGAAAAATTCCTACATCATATGGAGAATGAATAATATGCCATTGAATAAACAATGGGTTACATAAGACATCAAGGAGGAAATTAATAAATTCTCAGAGGTAAATGAAAACACAGACAAAACATATTGAAATCTCTGGGACAGTATGAAAGCAGTACTACGAGGAAAATTCATTGCATTCATTGCAGGGAGTTCATTCCTTAAAAGAAGAAAAAGCCAACTAATAAATGACCTCACAGTAAATCTCAAAGCCCTAGAAAAAGAATAACAAATCAGCAGCAAATGCAGTTGAAGGCAAGAAATAATTAAAATCAGAGCTGAAAAATGAAATTGAAATAAAAGAAACAATTGAGAAAATTTACAAAACTAAAAGTTGGTTCTTTGAAAAAATAAATAATATTGACAGACCCATAGCCATGCTAACAAAGAGAAGAAAAGAGAGAACCCAAATTACTAGTTTACGGGATGAAAAAGGCAATATCACAACAAACACTACAGACATACAGAAGATAATTAGAAATTATACTGAAACCTTATACTCTAATAAAATAGAAGATAATAAAGGCATTGATAAATTCCTTAAGTTATATGATCTTCCCTGATTGAATCAGGAAGATATATATATATATATATATATATATATATATATATATATACACACACACAACTTAAACAGACCAATATCAAGTGAGAAAATAGAAGAAGCTATCAAAAGATTGCCAACCAGGAAAAGCCAGGGACCAGACGGATATACAGCTGAGTTTTACAAGACCTTTAAAGAACTAATACCAATACTCTTTAATCTATTTCAGGAAATAGAAAAAGAGGGAGTACTTCCAAATTCATTCTATGAGGCCAATATCACCCTGATTCCAAAACCAGACAAAGACACCTTAAAGAAACAAAACTTTGAACCAATATCTCTAATGAACATAGTTAGAAAAATCCTCAATAAAATTCTGGCAAATCGGATACAAAAACATATCAAAAAGATTGTGCACCATGATCAAGTGGGATTCATCCCTGGGATGCAAGGTTGGCTCAACATAGAGAAATCAATAAATATAATTCATCACATCAATAGACTTAAAGATAAGAACCATATGATCATCTTGATAGATGAAGAAAAAGCATTTGATAAAATACAGCACCGATTTATGTTCAAAACATTGGAAAAACTAGGAATAACAGGAACTTACCTCAACATTGTAAAAGCTATCTATTCTAAGCCTCAGGTCAGCATCATTCTAAATGGAGAAAAATTGAAGGCATTCCCTCTAATATATGGAACAAGACACGGTTGCCTCTCTCACCACTTCTATTCAACATAGTTCTTGAAACACTGGTCAGAGCAATTAGAAAGATGAAAGAAATTAAAGGAATAACTATAGGAAAAGAAGAACTTAAACTAGCACTTTTTGCTGATGATATGATTCTATACCTAGAAGACCCCCCCCCCAAAAAAAAAAAAAAACTCTACCAAGAAACTTCTAGAACTAGTAAATGAATTCAGCAAAGTGGCAGGATATAAAGTCAACACCCATAAATCAAAGGCATTTCTGTATATCAGTGACAAATCCTCTGAAAAGGAAATGAGAAAAACTACCTCTTTCAAAATATCCTCAGAAAAATAAAATAAAATAATTGGGAATCAACCTAACAAAAGAAGTGAAAGATCTATAAAATGAAAACTACAGAACCTCAAGAGAGAAATAGAAGAATACCTTAGAAGATGGAAAGATCTACCTTGTTCATGAATAGGCAGAATTAATATTATTAAAATGACCATACCAAAAGCACTATAAAGATTTAATGCAATTTCGATCAAATTCCAATGGCATTCCTCATAGAAATAGAAAAAACAATCATGAAATTCATCTGCAAAAATAATAGACCCAGAATAGCTAAAGAAATTCTAAGCAGGAAGAGTGAAACAAGTGGTATTGCTATACCAGACCTTAAACTATATTACAGAGAAATAGTAACAAAAACAGCCTGGTACTAGAACCAAAACAGGCTAGTACACCAATGGTACAGAATAGAGGACACAGAGACTAACCCACACAATTATAACTACCTTATATTAGACAAAGGTGCAAAAGCATGCACTGGAGAAAGGATAGCATCTTCAACAAATGGTGCTGGGAATACTGGAAATCCATATGTAACAAAATGAAATTGAATCCCTATCTCTCAAAATGAAATTGAATCTCTATCTCTTACAAAAGTTAACTAAAAATGGATCAAGGATCAAGGGATTAAACCAGGGACTCTGCATCTAATAGAAGAAAAAGTAGGCCCTAATCTCCATCATGTGGGGCTAGTCCCTAACTTTCTTAACAAGAATTAAAACCAAGAATCAACAAATGGGATGGATTAAAACTAAAAACTTTTTTCTCAGCAAAAGAAATGATATGTGAGGTGAATAGGGAGCCTACATCCTGGGAAGAAAGTTTTACCCCTCACACATCAGATAGAGCTCTAATCTCTAGGGTATATAAAGAGCTCAACAAGATAAACACCAAAAAAACAAATAATCCAATCAATAAATGGGCCAAGGACCTGAACAGACACTTCTCAGAATCAATCAACAAATACATGAAAAAAATGCTCATCATCTCTAGCAATCAGAAAAATGCAAATTAAAACTATTCTAAGATATCAACTCACTCCAGTAAGAATGGCAGCCATGATGAAGACAAACAACAGCAAGTGCTGGCAAGGATGAGAAAAAGGTACACTCATACACTGCTGGTGGGACTGCAAATTGGTGCAGCCAATTTGGAAAGCAGTATGGAGATTCCTTGGAAAGCTAGGAATGGAACCACCATTTGACCCAGCTATTCCTCTACTCGGACTATACCCAAAGGACCTAAAAACAGCATACTACAGAGACACAGCCACATCAATGTTTATAACAGCACAATTTACAATATGTAGACTGTGGAGCCAACCTAGATGCCCCTCACTGGATGGATGGATAAAAATATGTGGCATATATACACAATGGAATATTACTCAGCACTAAAAAATAATAAGATCATGGTATTTGCAGGGAAATGGATGGTATTAGAGCAGATTATGCTAAGTGAAGTTAATCAATCCCAAAAAAACAAATGCCAAATGTCTTGTCTGATATAAGGGGGGTGACTCAAAATGGAGTTGGGAGGAAGAGCATGGAGGAAGATTACCTCTAGTTAGGGAATAGGAGTGGGAGAGAAAGGGAGGGAGAAGGGGAATAGCATGGATGGTGAAAGGAGACCCTCATCATTATACAAAATACATGTATGAAGATGTGAATTTGGTGTCACCATACCTTATATATAATCAGAGATGATAAATTGTGGTATAAAGGTGTATTAAGAATCATATTGCAAAAATAAATAAGTAAGGTTAAAAAATAAATATTTCTCCATCACATGGAGACTAAACAATATGTTACTGAATGAAAATTTGGTCACAGAAGATATCAAGGAGGAGATTTAAAAATTCCTAGAGGTAAATGAGAACATACACACAACAAATCAAAATATCTGGGACACCATAAAAGCAGTATTAAGAGGAAAATTCATTGCATGGAATTCATTCCTTAAAAGAAGAAAAGGTGAACAAATAAATGACATCACACTACATCTCAAAGCCCTAGAAAAAGAGAACAAACAAGCAGCAAAAGCAGTAGAAGGCAAGAAATAATTAAAATTAGAGTTGAAAGCAACAAAATCAAAACAAAAGAATCAATTGAAAAAAATTGACAAAATTAAAAGTTTTAGTCATGCTAATGAAGAGAAGGAGAGAGAACTTAAATTACCAGCATAAGTAATGAAAAGGTAATATCACAAAAGAGACTGCAGAATTATATAAGATAATTAAAAATTATTTTGAGAACTTATACTCCAATAAAATAGAAGACATTGAAGGCATTGACAAATTTCTTACATCATACAATTTGCCCAGATTGAGTCAGGAAGATTTATACAATTTAAACAGAACAATATCAAGTGAGGAAATAGAAGAAGCCTTCAAAAGACTACAAACCAAGAAAATCCCAGGACCAAATGGATACACAGCTAAGTTCTACAAGACCTTTAAGGAAGAACTAATACCAATACTCTTCAATTTATTTCAGGAAATCGAAAAAGAAGCAATAATTCCAAAATCATTCAATCAGGCCATTATCACCCTGATTCCAAAACCAGACAAAGACATTTTAAAGAAAGAAAACCTCAGACCAATATCTCTAATGAACATAGATGCAAAAAATCTCAATTAAATTTTGCCAAATTGAATACAAAAACATATCAAAAAGATTGTTCACCATGATCAACTGGGATTCATCCCTGGGATGCAAGGTTTGTTCAACATTTGGAAATCAATAAATGGAATTCATCACATTAATAGACTTAAAGATAAATATCATATGATCATCCCAACAGACACAGAAAAAACATTTGACAAAATACAGCACCCCTTTATGTTCAAACCACTAGAAAAACTAGGAATAACAGGAATACATCCCAACATCAAAAAGTTTACCTACGCTAAGCCTCAGGCCAACATCATTCTAAATGGAGAAAAATTGAGGGCATTTCCTTTATAAACTGGAACAAAACAGGGATGCCCTCTTTCACCACTTCTATTGAAGATAGTTCTTGAAACACTGGCCAGAGTAATTAGACAGATGAAAGAAATCAAAGGGATATGTATAGAAAAGAAGAACTTAAATTAGCACTATTTGCTGACAGTATGATTCTATACCTAGAAGACCCAAAAATCTCCACCAGAAAACTTCTAGAAATATCAAATGAATCCAGAAAGTAGCAGGACATAAAATCAACACCCATAAATCAAAGACATTTCTGTATATCAGTGACCAGGCCTCTGAGAAGGAAATGAGGAAAACTACAATAACCTCAATAAAAGTAAGATACTTGGGAATCAACTTATCAAAAGAGGTGAAAGATCTATACAATGAAAACTACAGAACCCTAAAGAGAAAAATCAAAGAAGACCTTAAAGATGGAAAGATCTACCTTGCTCTTGGATAGGCAGGATTAATTTTATCAAAATGACCATACTATCAAAAGCACTGTATAGATTTATTGCAATTCTGTTCAAAATCCCAATGGAATTCCTCATAGAAAAAGAAATAGCAATCATGGAATTTATCTGGAAAAATGAGAGACCCAGAATAGCTAAAGCAATTCCTAACAAGAAAAGTGAAGTAGGTGGCATCACTATACCAGATCTTAAACTATACTACAAAGCAATAGTAACAAAAACAAAAACAAAAACAGCATGGTATTGGCACCAAAACAGACATTAGACCAATGGTACAGAATAGAGGACACAGAAACTAACCCACAAAATTACAATTATCTCATATTAGACAAAGGTGCCCAAAACATGCACTGGAGAAAAGATAGCATATTCAACAAATGATGCTGGGAAAACTTGAAATTAGACTCTGCATCTAATAGAAGAAAAGTAGGCCCTAGTCGTCATCATGTGGGATTAGGCCCAAACTTTCTTAATAAGACCCCTAAAGTGCAAGAATTAAATCCAAAATCAAT
Organism: Urocitellus parryii; assembly: GCF_045843805.1. Lineage (NCBI taxonomy): Eukaryota > Metazoa > Chordata > Mammalia > Rodentia > Sciuridae > Urocitellus > Urocitellus parryii. The sequence continues at coordinate 122,274,810 of NC_135538.1, read as the reverse complement.
AAATGGGATGGAGTCAAACTAAAAAGTTTTCTCTCAGCAAAAGAAACAATCTGTGAGGTAAACAGAGAACTTACATCCTGGGAGCAAATTTTTACCCCTTACACATCAGATAGAGCACTATTATCTAGGGTATATAAAGAGCTTAACGACATAAGCACAAAAAAACCCGAATAATCCAATCAATAAATGGGCCAAAGACCTGAACAGACACTTCTCAGAAGAGGATATACAATCAATCAACAAATACATTTAAAAATGCTCATCATCTCTAGCAATCAGAGAAATGCAAATCAAAACTACTCTAAGATATCATCTCATTCCAGGCAGGATGACAGCTACTATGAAGAAAAACTAAAGTAGTGTTGGCGAGGATATGGGGAAAAAGTTAGACTCATACATTATTGGTGGGACTGCATATTGGTGCAGTCAATGTGGAAAGCAGTATGGAGATACCTTGGAAAGCTGGGAATGGAACCACCATTTGACCCAGATATTCCTCTCCTCAGACTATACCCAAAGGACTTAAAAACAGCATACTACCGGGACACAGTGACATCAATGTTTATAGCAGCACAATTCACAATAGTTAAATTGTGGAGCCTACCTAGATGTCCTTCAGTGGATGAATGGATAAAAAAAAAATGTGGCATATATACACAATGGAATTTTACTCAGCAATAAGAAGAATAAAATCATGGCATTTCCCAGTAAACGGAGAAGATAATTCTAAGTGAAGTTAGTCAATCTCAAAAAAATAAATGCTGACTGTTTTCTCTGATATAAGGAGGCTGACTCATAGTGGGGTAGGGAGGGAGAACATGGGACAAATAGATGAATTCTAGATAGGGAAGAGGAGAGGGAGGGAAGGGGAGGAGACAAGGGAATTAGCAAGGATGGTGGAATGTGATGGACATCATTATCCAAAGTACATGTATGAAGACTCAAATTGGGTGCAACCTACTTTAAATGCAAACAGAGTTGTCAAAAATTGTGCTATATGTGTGTATTAAGAATTTTAATGCAAAGAAAAAAAACAAGTACATGTATAAAGACGTGAATTGGTGTGAATGTACTTTATACAAAGATATGAAAAATTGTGCTCTATATGTGCAATAATAATTGAATAAACTTTGTGGTCATGTATTTAAAAACTAAAATAAATAAAAAAGAAATTTGAAAAAAAATCTTTTTTATTTATGAAATATCTTTTATCATTAAAATCTAGAATAAAAATACATTGTTTTACCCAAAGATGATTTTTTTTCTCTTTTTAGCCTCCAATGTATGCTTTCTCTCTGTTGTAGCATCTTTTCTTCTAGAATTTTTCCTGGTTATACTTTGAACCAATTTTTGAAAACCTTAGAATCTAAACAAATTATTGTACTTTGATAAGAAGAAATATTAATGAAAATAGTTAAAGTTCTTGGGTATTTCTGTAGACAGAATTATATTTGTTTATCATATAAAAGTTTGTACAATAACTTTGAGAATTAGAAATTACTTGAAGATTGTATTTTTTCTTAAAAGCAAATTAATAGTAAGATACATTTGTCTCAAATATCTGTAACTAAAAGGCAGAGTATCAGATAAATGCATGTATTAAATGTATAAGTTATAGGTTTTCTGTTAAAGAAAATAATTAGACAAATATATATTAATTAAACAATTAGACATACATTGGTTATTTTATGGATTAACAACTATAGATTATTTAAATACTTAGAAAAATATATATTAAGAATAAGAGCATAACTTATAATTGTATTAACTTTATATAACCATGTGTTTTTTAAAATATTTGGATCTATTTCAATTTATTTTTAACTAGGAGTGCACTCTTATATATGACATCAGTTGATGTAACTGAAATAAGATCCTTATGTATACATATTTATTGATTGGAATTATATAGTCAGGAATGAGAATAAATTTTTTGTTGTTGTTTATCACAGGTATATTGCCAGCTTTTATTCCTATGGTGAGCAAATGTATCCCATAACCCCCCAAAATTTTTAAAGTAAAGTATAAAGAAGCATGTTTGAATCTCTCATCAACAGAGGATTATTTAGTAACACAACCATAGAGAAAAGTCAGGTTATTTAACTCAAAACTAACTTAAATTTAGGGCTGCAATGTAGAAAACTGTGGGATTAAGATTTTGCCTGAAAAAAGATATCTTTTGTTAGCATTTACAGGTGAGCATTCTTAAAAAATGCAGGCTCTGAGCAGCTCTGGTAGCAGGCCTGAAACAGGAAGTATAGGTTAGTGGCTGGAAGGCGGGACTAGAAGTCCAGTCTGAATGACAGTAGGAGGACCAATGGGAAGGCTGCAAAAATGCATGAGGCAGGACCAGGAAGCAGCTTGCTTTGTCTCTGCAACCTAAGCTTGCAACTTGTATTCTCTGGTATTTTGTACTTTTCCTTGTAGCATGTGGGTGCTTTAAAAGTGAATTTTAGTGGTAGATGTGAATGTAACTATCAGATCTTAAGGCAGTCTGCTTTGGGCATCTAGGTCAGGTCATTTAAGAGTTAAATGTACTGCAGGCTGCAGGTCTATTTACAGACCTCATAGGGAGCAGTGGCTAAAATCTTTTGTCCCCAGAAGCTGAATTACAGCCATTCTGATCTGTAGATGAGAAGGTAGCAAAGAGGTTCAGTACAAACTTTCTGAGTATTTACCAAAACAATAGAAAATTTAAATTTACTTCTCTCCAGGTAAACATCACAACATTTTCTTTTCCTTTTTCTCACTCTCCAAATGCAGACTTCTAGAACATAAAACCCAAAAATCTTTATAAAGATTCACAAAACAATCCAAAAAGGTCCACGAAAGCACTCTTTTCCATGGGAGAGGACTCAACTCAACAACATAGCCCATTAATTGTCTTAATAACTCTTACATTTACTTAGAGTTTCTAGAATTATAATTTTTTTCTTTCTAAAGACAAATTATTCCCCAATATTAAAAAGTTTAAAGTCACAGATGTTCCTTCTAATTCACTTACTTTCTACAATTCAGCGCACAATATTCTGCAATCCTAAGCATGCTTAACTTCTGGAGGGAAATTCCAAACTCACTAAACTTTTAATATTTATCCTGGAATTCTCCATATGGGCCACCATTTGTCATGTTCCCCGAGACTTCAACACTCAGGGGTCACTCTAGGGGAACTGGGGTGGGTGAAATAACCACACAAAAAACAAAAGTATCTTTTTCTTTGGGGGTGCTATGATGGCTCCTCTGACCTTAAGGGTCCACAGAAAGAGAGAGAGAGAGAGAGAGAGAGAGAGAGAGAGAGAGAGAGAGAGAGCACATGCTGACTCCTTTTATTGAAGAGAAGCCATTCAAATGAGGCAAGGGGTCAGGTTTCAAGGGGCTGAGTCTAGCTTCATGATGTCTATTGCCAGCAGGTTGACTGACATCTAGGAAGGCCACACTCAAGGGCAGAGCAAGAGAAGGGGACACACAAAGGGTGTTTCCATGAAACATTCTATCCCCAACAGGGCAAGGGGTAATATCACAAAGGAACAGGTAAGTGTAGCTTGACCCATGAGGATGTAGGAAGGCACGCCCATGCACAAAGACACATTTGCATTTTCTCTATGCTCAAGATTGGGGCTACTGTCTTTGGTTACTTAAAAGCAACCAGATCACAGGGTGATTGACAGTGCCTCAGCTGACCAGGAGGGGAAGCAAAAGCTGGTCACATGCTATGTCAGCCTCCCACATAATGGATTAAATTAATTAGTATTTTATTAAACTTAGTACCTTCAAAATATAATTTCTGCATGAAAACAATAAAAAAGAGTGTTGATAAGACATTCTGCACTGTTCTTATACTTACCCTTTCTCCTATTACTTTTTGGAGAATCTGAGGTCTAGAAAGTCCTCTAGTTTAGATCCTTCGAGGTGTTGACTGTCCTACAGCTCTGGCATTTGATGAACATGCCAGATTCACCTCAAACTCTGGAGGCAAGAGAAGAGCACAGAGATGGAGTGCCAGGATCCTGCCCTAGTGGGGTCCAGGGAATCCTGAAGGATGAGTGGCATCAGCAAAAAGGATGAGACAAGACTCGTTTCATTGGAGCAATCTCCAGAGAGAGCTCTAATGCAGCTTTCTCTAGGTCATCTTTTATTGCAATTTTTCTCATCATTATGGATTCAGAATAGGTCATGGATTATACAATTTCAAAACTTTGCCAAGGCAGCACCTTTCCTTAACCATCATTAGGGGTATAGAAAAATATAACATCAATTTACACTTTTCCAGGATGTGACTTTTAGTTATCAATTATTAAGGATACATAATCATTAATAAAGTGTGTCACTAGTTTACATTTTTCAGACTTTCCCAAGATGTACTATTTTCCCTTAGATATGCTATTTTCTTATTAACAAATGTCAAACTACGTACCAGACACTAAGTCTCCTAGCTTATCATTAACCTTTTAAAGTATACCTGCACTTTATTTCTAATCTAAAATTCCTATCTAAAAAAGTCCCCTTAAATTGTTATGCCAGATTCATGGGACCCCAGTAGACCTCCAGGAGCCAAATCCGATGTAATCACACAAGAGTCTTTATTGCAAGCTCGAGCCTGGACTCACAACCATTCCCGATGCAGCGATCCCAGGGAGTGAGTCCTGGTCCTTTGTTCAGTGAGATTTTATAGGTTTTGGGGGGATACTGTATGCATCACAACATCACAGAGCAAATCATTCATACCATGGGAAAATCAAACAAATCTTAACATTGATTAGCACATTCAATGGTGGGAACAAGTTGGGTAGGGGTGATTGGTTAGTACAAGAGGGGGATTCATTTGAACTTATTGGTTTAGGCCATATAGGGGTGCATGTGCTAAACTACATGGTTTCCCAACATGTTATCAACCACCATAAACTACTTGGAGGTCTTCTGACATTCCAGGTATTTTCCCTGTCTCAGGCTGATTGGAGGTTTCTAGGGGGGTTGCTATGGGTCCTCACCTAGCCTAACTGAGTCAGGGACACCTGGCACCTCAGACCTCTCCTGTTATTTGCAGACAAACAACTCAGCAGGGTGGGTATACGCTTAGGAGTGCTCTGTGGGTTTTTCCAAAGACAAGGGTCATGCCCCCTTCCTTAGGACAGTCCTTGAGGTAGAAGCTACTGTTATTTATTTATTTTTTAAAATGGAGTCACATCAGTTTCTCAAAATCTTATACTTAAAATATCCTAAGGTTTATAAACTATTCTTAAAGCATGTCAGAAACCCATGCAACTACAAACTTAAAAATTCTAAACCCAATAATCTAAATAAAATAATATTTCAACCATTATTCTAAAAAATATGTCTTATAAATCTGCTTTAATTAATTCCTACATTTATTCTCATAAAACTGGTTGAACTGCTTTCTCAAAGAGTTTCTTTGTTTCTTAGTCAAGGTGCACTAGTTCTTATATCTTTATAATCTCTCTCAGTAAAAAGCAAGTTCTAAACATCAGTCCACTTACTGCCAATATTAACTATGCTCATCATAAGTCCCTATGTGAAGTAAAAGAGGGTCTATAGAAAAGAGGAGAATGTATCTTTATATGTCTTAACTTTCCTAAGTATATAACTTTCCTTAAAAAATAAAACTACATATGGTGGGCTTTGTACAATAGCATAATGATTAGGCTTTCTAAGAGGCCAGAAATATGGGCTTGGGTTCTTAGTTGATATAATCAATGTGGTGCCTAAAATTCTCATGACCTTTCAGAGAACGATTGTTGTCCATTATCAGTTTTGTCCTCAATGTACTGAGATAGAGGAGCAGCCTTCTATTTTATCCTCAATATGCTGAGGGGTAGTAGAACAGCCTTCAAGGCATGAATTACCTATTATGTTCTAGCCATATGAATTTAATTTGGTTTGACCTTTAACATACTCATGCCTCCTGTAGAAACATGAGCATGAAAATGAAAAGTCCCAATCACATAAAAAATTGTCTTATGGTTTTGGTTTCCCACCAACCAGCGTGGCTTTGCCAGCATTTATCCTCACTGTGACCTTGTCAAGACAGTGGGAGAGTGGTTTTGCCAGCAATTATCTTCACTGTGACCTTGTCAAGACAGTGAGAGGAGGAGCACCTTCACCAATGGAGTTAGAGTAGAACCCCATCTCAGCTTACTCCCTCCTTTCCCAACCTTCCTCCAAATACCAGGAACTTCAGTGTCCTCAAACTTCAGGACTTTAGGAAGCCTCCATGAGGCACAAAAGATAAGCCATCAATGGTCCACAAACCTTGTGTCCAGAATCACAGACAGGAAGTCTTTCCTGAAGTCTGCCCACTCCCATTTGTGCTGTAGTCTGTTGTTCCCAGTACAACCCAGAATGTGCATTGCAGTGATCAGTGTCTCTTCTAAGTAAATCCTACTCCGAAAATAATAATTAAAATGACTAAAAATTACAACTGTCTTCTTTATCTCTACTTTGTTCATTTTCTCTAAATCACTCTACTTTCTGACACTTAATTATTTATTTACTGCAGTTATCTCATTATTTATTAAGTCCCCCACTGAAGGTAAGCTCCTTAAGGGCTGTGAATTCTGCCTGCTTTTGGTTGGTTGTTTTGCAAGTGTCAGGCACATAACAGATAAAGATTTGTTAAGGAGTCACTAAATCCAAGAACCAGATCTCCCTGAAGCCCAGGCAGGACAGAAAAGGCAAGTAGTTTTCTTGGAAGCAATTGGGGTCCTCTTTGCACATGTGTGTATGGTAGGGGCTACTTATGGATTTATTCCCAACTGGAACCCCTCACTCAGGAAGCCCTACAGTGTCCTCTACACTTGGACACAGCACAAAGGTCATGACCAAGAGAGGAATTCTGACCACTAAACTACATTCAGAGCTCCCTGGATTCAGGAGGGGGATCCTGGCCAGGTGCAGGATGATCCCAGCAGCCAAAGCTCAATAATTCACTGCAGTTTCCTATCTCAGAGTCCTGCCCTAGCTGCAGACTATGGATCCCTCAGGAGCCTCCCCCAGCCACAACTCCCAAACTTTGGGGATCAAAATAAACTCTAAATAACAGGACCATTAATTTTCTGAACTGGAGATGACAGATGATGATGATTGTAGCAATATTGTGTGCATAGGTCCCAAAAAAGAAGAGAAGAGGCAGAACACTGTGTCCTGGACTCTTGGGGTTGTGGATAGGTGGCCCTCCAGGCTCCAAGAAGGTACAGGATCTGATTTGTTGAAGAAGGTCCACCCTTAGCATCCAGCGAGATGGTGGTTGGACATCTGCACTTGGAGGTCTAAAGAGATGTAGAGGGATCACCTCAGCATTTGGGAAGATGCCTGGGCTCCCATTCATCACAGGTCTGGTTGTAGCCCTCTATGGTCTTCAGCTACTGCCACATCTATTCTTGACCCTCTAAGAGCACTGTCTCCCTGGCTTCCATCTGTGTAGCCAACTCCCAGTCCAGAGCCCTATGTTGCTGCAGTGACTTCTGCTGAATTAAGACATCAAGGTGGACAAGGCTTGTTGCAAGATACCTGGAGTTGGCTTAGAAAAGACCATGACATTTTAGCACAATAAGTGGGACCCTGGGAACCCTGAAATCAGGGACCAGAGCTGGACCATTCACCATGAGGCACAGGGCTTACTCTTCCCTCCTCTCCTTGATTCTGCCTCCCACCCCAGGATTAGTATGTGTGCCTCTGGAAAAGGAGGATCTTCCTAGTCAATTCTTTTGCACCTACTTCTTTTTACATTTCTTCTGTGTGTTTGAATTACATTATGCATGTAAGACAAAAAACTATCCAAAACATCCTATGGCCTACTGATAAAGGACAGATAATACCTGTGTCATTACCATCCTAGTGAAAAGGGAGGCCTCTTCCAGCCAGAAGACCCTAAACCTCTCCCCAAACAGACTCATCCCCCACCACAGGTGTTCAGTAGGTTGACCTTTCCCATGCCTTTTTTTTTTTTTGTCTTATTCCTTCCCTACCCCTCTTCAGCCTCCATTTCCTTAGTGTCCCTATTTCCTCCCCATTTCCACCTCTTAAGGAGGCTCCCTCAACACCCTAGGCCAACACTTCAGTGGCTCCTCTCACTCCTGCCCCATCAGTGTCACAGGTAAATGGGGATCCGAAGCGCCAGGACTCGGTTCTTGTGCCCCGTGAAAGAAAATTTAGAATCAGACACAAAAACCCAAGCAAGAGAATTTTATTATAAGTGAAAGTAAGGCTCAAGCAAAGAATGCTCTCAAGAGAGAAAGAGAGTGGGTCATCCATCCCCCAGCAGAGAAGGACAAAGGAAACTGAATACTACTACCAAATTTATTGTTTGATGTTTGACAGGAAAAGGGGGTTCCATCTTCTGCAATCTTCACCAATTTGATACTGAACTCCTCCTTCATGTTGAGCAGTGTAGTTTTTGACCCTAGTTGGTTCCTTCAGTTACTGTCATGGTGACTATTCCACTCAGGGGTACTTCCTCCACAAATCAGTCCTGTGTTAATACAGGTGCTGGGTTAATACCAGGCAAACTTTATCTTAGTGCAACTGTGCTATAAATGAAATTTCCCTTGAGACATACATTGAGGAAACCCATGGCTATAAATCCTAACTTTACAATGATCTCAGTAGATCAGAGCAGGAGTTAGCCCCAAAGATACTTAGTTCTAGATGTTTTCTTAATTGAGTCCCTTTGTTTCCCCCTGTTTAGGCTCAGGTTTAGTAGACCTGTTGTTTTCCTATGAGTTACTCATTTATTCATTAGGTATTTGTTTTGTTACTAGAGATTAAACCAAGGGCACTTAACCATTGAGCCACACCCCCAGCACTTTTTGGATTTGAGAGAAGTACTCACTAAGTTGCGTAAGGTCTCCCTAATTTGCTGAGGCTGGCTTGACACTTCCTAATTCCAGCCTCAGCCTCTTAAGTTGCTGAGATTTTCTGCATTTACTGAGATGATTATGTGATATTATTCTTTCATTTTATTTATGTGATATTTTGCATTTATTGATTTTCATATGCTGAGCCAATCTTGCCTCCCAGGATAAAACCCACTTGATCATGGTGTATACTCTTCATAATGTGTTTTTGAACACAGATTGCTAATATTTGATTAAGGATTTTCACATCTCTATACTTCTTATGGATATTGATGTATAGTTTTATTTCCTTGACTGTCTTTAATCTGCTTTGGTATCAGGTTGATACTGGCTTCATAGAATTAGAATACATTTCTTGTCATTAGATGATAGATGCCTCATTTAATAATTATAAAATTATTAAATGCTGACAAGGGTAAATGACAAGTTAATTCTGTTGCATTTCCTTCTAGTCTATTAACCACTTCTTCCTAAAGTCTGAATGCTGCATATTTCTCTCTCTCCCTCTCTTTCCCTCACATCATGAACACAGGTTTCAGTGGCTCCCAGCACTGCCCTCTACAAATGCCATATCCCAGATCAGTTGACTCTCTGATCCCCTTAGGGGACAATTTCTTATTTTCTCCTCTCTTCTCAAATCCCAGTACTACATCCCCACTCCTCATTCATAGAAGATGAAATGCCTCATAATCCCATCACAAGCCCCTCACCTGAGACTGTCTCCCCCTTCCCACCAGTGATGTGATGGATCATTTGTTGCTGGCTGAGGCCACCTCTGCACTTGGGAACAAGGTTGGCCCCTCTCTTTCCTACATCCTCACCTCCCACTCTCCGTGGCTCATTCATTCCTACATTCAAAATACTGTGATATCTCCCATTAAAACCCACAAATAACCTCAGTAAATAAAACAAAATCCCTCCGTAAAAATCCACCACCTGATCCTATGTCTCCCTCCTATTGCTGACTCTTTTCTCTGATACACTTTATAAATTAATGTCTGAGTCCCTTCTTAATGTTGTCTTTTTAAACATTGAATTTTTGTCTTTCTGGTGGAATCATGGCAGCATTTGAAAGGAAAAATACTGCTACAAGCCTTGGTAAAAATACAAATGACCCCATCTTCCATGCAGCCCCATTTCTTGATCCCCAGAGGCAGCCTGCTTTACTTCTTTGGCCTGGGCTGCTTTTATTGCTACCTGTTTCCTCTGTGTCCCCACACAGAATGCTAACAGGGCTCCTTCTTTGTCCATTTCATGTTGCACTCTTAGTGGAGAGCTGCCATTCACAAGCCTTATCCTCTCATTAGTCATTTTATAATTTTGGTTAGATCAATGTTGTTTACACCTCTATGCTCACCATGGATATTGATATATAGTTTTCTTTCCTTGATTGTCTTTAATCAGCTTTGGGATCCGGCTGATACTGGCTTCATAGAATCAGAACACATTTCTTGTCATTAGATGATAAATGAGTCTAATGTATATCTGACATAGAAAAATATGGAAATATTATTTACAATTAGGCTTGTAGCTTTCATTACTTTGTTTCCTTTAACTGATTTGTAACTTCCCTGCAGTTGATACAAGCGTTCTTCCTTCATTGGTTAATTTCTGTTGTTCTCATTACTGAGAACAACAAACTCTTCTTCAGGGTCTCTGCTATGATTTGAACTTGTGCTCCAAAGTTCACATGTTGGAATCTTGATATTCAATGCAGTGGTGTGGGGAGTTGGGGCCAAATGGGAGGTGGGTGATTCATGAGAGTCGCTCTCTCATAAACAGACCAGTACTGTTATCTTGGGAATGGGTTGGACCCTCCTGCCTCTCTTGCCGGCTAGCTTACCCTTATACCTTCTACCATATAAGGAAACAGCAGGAGGGCCATAATCAGATGCCAGTGACTTAACCTTAGACATCCCTGTCACCAGCTGGCCAAGCTGAAGAGATAAGCCAGGTTTAAAGGAGCTGAATGCAGTAATAGCAAAAAAAAAAAAAAAAAAAAAAAAAAAAAAAAATGGCAAAGAAACTAGCAGCATTGCATTAAACCTATAGAGTACTTTTGGTAATATCACCATTTTAATGATGTTAATTCTGCCTATCCATGAACAGGGTATATCTTTCCATCTTCTAAGGTCTTCTTCTATTTCTCTCTTTAGGGTTCTAAAGTTTTCATTGTATAGGTCTTTCACCTCTTTTGTTAGGTTGATTCCCAACTTTTTTTTTTTTTTGAGGATATTGTGAATGGGGTGGTTGTCCTCATTTCCATTTCAGAGGATTTGTCATTGATATACAGGAATGCCTTTGATTTATGTGTGTTGATTTTTATGTCCTGCCACTTTGCTGAATTCATTTACTAGATCTAGAAGTTTCTTCATAGAACCTTTTCGGTTTGCTAGGTATGGGATCATGTCACCCTCAAATAGTGCTAATTTAAGTTCTTCTTTTCCTATCTTTATGCCTTTAATTTCTTTCATCTATCTAATTGCTCTGGCATTTCTCACAGAAATAGAAAAAGCAATCATTAAATTCATCTGGAAAAATAAAAGACCCAGAATAGCAAAAGCAATTCTAAGCAGGAAGAGTGAAACAGGTGGTATAGCGATACCAGACTTTAAACTATACTACAGAGAAATAGTAACAAACAGCATGGTACTGGTACCAAAACAGGCTGGTTGACCAATGGTACAGAATAGTAGAAACAGAGACCAATCCACAAAATTACAACTACCTTATATTAGACAAAGGTGCTAAAAGCATGCAATGGAGAAAGGATAGCATCTTCAACAAATGGTGCTGGGAGAACTGAAAATCCATCAGCAAAAAAATGAAACTGATTCCCTTTCTCTCTCCATGCACAAAAGTTAACTCAAAATGGATCAAGGAGCTAGGGATCAAACCAGAAACTTTGTGTCTGATAGAAGAAAAAGTTGGCTCTAATCTCCATCTCGTGGAGTAGGGCTCCAAATTCCTTAATAGGACATCTATAGCACAAGAGTTAAAATCAAGAACCAACAAATGGGACATACTCAAACTAAAAAGTTTTTTCTTAGCAAGAGAAACAATAAGAGAGGTAAATAGGGAGCCTACATCCTGGGAACAAATTTTTACCCCTCACACTTCAGATAGAGCCCTAATATCCAGAGTATACAAAGAACTCAAAAAATTAAACAATAAGAAAACAAATAACCCAATCAACAAATGGGCCAAGGACCTGAACAGACACTTCTCAGAGAAGGATATACAATCAATCAACAAATACACAAAAAAGGCTCACCATCTCTAGCAATCAGAGAAATGCAAATCAAAACCACTCTAAGATACTGTCTACTCCAGTAAGAATGGCAGCCATTATGAAGTCAAACAACAAGTGCTGGTGATGATGTGGGGAGAAGGGTACACTTGTACATTGCTGGTGGGACTGCAAATTGATGCGGCCAATTTGGAAAGCAGTATGGAGATTCCTTGGAAATCTGGGAATGGAACCACCATTTGACCCAGCTATTCCCCTTCTCGGACTATTCCCCAAAGACCTAAAAAGAGCATACTACAGGGCTACAGCTACATCAATGTTCATAGCAGCACAATTCACAATAGCTAGACCGTGGAACCAACCTAGAGGCTCATCAATAGATGAATAGATAAAAAAAAAGTGGTATTTATACACAATGGAATATTACTCAGCACTAAAAAACAACAAAATCATGGCAGTTGCAGGGAAATGAATGGCATTAGAGCAGATTGTGCTAAGTGAAGTTAGCCAATCCCTAAAAAACAAATGCCAAATGTCTTCTTTGATATAAGAAGGGAAATTCAAAACAGAGCAGGGAGGAAGAGCATGAGAAGAAGATTACCATTAAGCAGGGATTAGAGGTAGGAGGGAATGGGAAAGAGAAGGGGAATTGCACGGAAGATGGAAGGAGACCTTAAAGGTATACAAAATTACATATGAGAGGATTTGAGGGTAAAGGGGAAAAAGAGAAATGAGTTACAGTAGATGGGGTAGAGAGTGATGATGGGAGGGGAGAGGAGGGGAGAGGGGATAGGAAGGGGATAGGAAAGGCAATAGAATACAACAGACACTAGTATGACAGTAGTATAAACATGGAAGTATAACCAATGTGATCCTGCAATTTGTACATGTGGTAAAAATTAGAATTCATACCCCATTTGAATCAAATGTATGATATATGATATATCAAGATCATTGTAAAGTTTTGAGCAACTAATAAAAAAAAGAAACTAGCATCACATGAACATGAGTTTCTCAAGTCAAGGATGGGACTACTCAGCAAATCCAAGTGTCAGCTCCACGCTGGAAAGACAGCATGCACCTGCATTCCTTTTATTTTATGGGGGTGGGGGGCACACACAAAGGAGGTTCCATGGAATGTTCTTCACCAAAGAAGGGCTGGATAGGGTTCTGAAGGTGGAGTCTTGCTTTGTGATATCTGTGGTCAGCAGATTAATTGACATCTTGGCCACTCACACTCATTTCAGGTGCTGTGTGGGATCACAAGCAGAGCAAGAGGAAGGCACACTGATGTCGCACAGCCCAGTCAGTGCATAAAGCCAAACCAGTCTTATCGCTCAAATACTCATAGCTCACACTCACAGCCTCTGGATGGCTTGTGACACTTCCCAACCTTAATAACTGTGAGAAAATAAATATCTGTTCTTCACAATTCACTTAACATGTTGTGTTCTATTAAAACAGCCAAACAGACTAAGACAGTCTCTATGAGTATAAGCATATCCATGATTCCACCAGAGCTCTCAATCCTGCCACATCTGAACTGGATGCCTTCACAACTGGAGCGAGGCTGACCCCCTGGATCTGCTTCACCTCATGGGGGGAGCACGGCCTCCCTGTCTCATGCTGGCTCCCTGTTGACTACATTTCCCATATTCCCTTTTCTTGCTTTTTCTCCATCATTTTTGTTTCTCACTTCATTTAGCCATATCCTACAGGAATGTGGAACAGAAAATATTGGAACCGAAAACATCTAAAATGTCTTTCAGACACCCCAGCTCTCAGTCCAACTCTAATTTAGTAGAATTCTGTGTTGAAAATATGTTTACTTGGAGTGTGCATGATATTGTTTCAACATTTTCTAGCTCCCAAAGCTGTTTTTCCTGCTTCTTGAAATGTTCAGGATCTCTTCTTTTCTACCTGCTCTTTGAAATTTCAATGTAATCTAAATTCACATAGGTCTATTTTCATTTATTTTGAGTCAATTCAATGTAATTTGGGGGGGAGGGTAAGTGCTAATAAAATGTCTTGAGATTTTAAAATCATTCCTTACTCTCAATTATTTTGCAATTCATATTGTTCAGTTGTTGAAAATCTTTTATTGATAGCCTTGTGCTCTTACAGTTCTTCTCTCTTTCTTACCATATACTAATTCTTTTTTCCCCGGGAAAACAGTTTATTAAAGATAATGTTCAGCTGGATAGTACCACATGTCTGTAAGGCCAACTACTTGGATGAGGTTGGAGGATTTTGAGTGAAGAGAGTCATCTTCTCATCCACATCTCAGCAACTGCTAAGGCTCTGGCAGACCCCCACATTCCCAGTCACCTTTGGGGCCCAATGGAAACAGGGATCAAAGAAAATGGGAACAAAGAGAAAGGCTGTAAAAACCCTGAATTCCCTTTGTAGCTGAAGCATTAGGATTGGAAACTTCCCAAATTGGAACATTAATGTCAAAACCATTGGCCATTAGTAATTCGGCATATGGAAAATAGGCTGGAGTTGGGATCACAGCTGAGGACCCAGGAATAATCCTCTAGGTGAAACTGGATTCACTTTTCACCCCTGTTTGTCCTGTTTGCAGAGGGCAGCAAAGTAAGGTCCATGAGACCAGGATTTTTCTCTACCCCTACTCCTGACCCTCTCATTCAACATGCTAGTCTTATTTTGATCTGAAGAATTAGCTTAGGCCAGGTTGGGCATGGTGCTCACGCTTGTAATCCCCAGAGACTCAGGAGAGACCAAGGGAGGACTGCAACAATTCCACGCCAGCCTGGAAAACTTAGCCAGACCCACCTCTAAAGGGTTAGGGATGTTTCTCAGTGGTTAGACCCCCTGTGTTTAATCCCAGGAACCAAAGAAAAAAGAATTAGCTTCCTATGGGACAAGGATTCTTATTTTGTAGTGCTGGTGAGAAGTGCAGATGTGGCAGACATCCAGAAGTGTGGCTGTTGCAGGTGAAAGGCACACAGGCTCCCAGGAGCCTCCTCAAACAGAGTACCATGCTAATTCTTTTCTGATACTATTTTAATTGTCCAAATCATCTATAAAATTATTCATTCCTGTGACCAGTTTTTAATTTCTAAGAACTTATTTTTGTTTTTTTTCTACACCTAATTGTGCATAATTTCTAATTACTTATTCACATGTACCATATCTTTTTACAAGTTTTTGCAATTACTGAAAGTAGTGACATACAATCAAGCAAAGAAATTGGGACCATTTGGGATCTCTCCACAGTTTACACAGAGCAGCAGTTCTCAATGTGTGATCTATGGAACCCTTAGATGTGTTCAGATTATTGCACATGATCCATATGATCAAAATATTTTTATAATATCACTAAAATATTATTTAGACCAAAGTAAAACTTGCTAAAGTGGAAGCTATGGTACCAAACTGCAATAGTAGTTACTATATTCTTGAGCACCTTTTAACAATAGAAGGAAAAACATGCAAGTTCACCTAAACATGTCCTGATTCAGGTGTTAAAAAATCATTAACTTTATTAAATTGCCACTCCATAATTAACATCATAAATACCCTTATTTGATAGAATTGGAAGTACACTTAAAGCACATCTGCTATATTTGAAAGTAGGGTGTTTGTGTCAACAAAAGACTGTGGTGAGTTGTAACAGTCCCATTGTTTTTTAATATCATTCCTGCTTCAAAAATGAATGACAGAGAAACCATTCCTTAGACTTCAATATTTGGCCAACATGCTAAAATATGAACTGAGTCTGTCCCTTCAAGATAATCACAGACAACAATATTTTCAATGATAAAATGTATGCTCTCAAGAGAATTTCAGAATCTAGGACAACCCGCATTCACCACTATCAACCTGACAGACTCCCAAGTACCTACAATATTTTCTGGTGAAATCTGTAGAAATATCAACATATAACATTTTGATTATTTGCATTTAAATATGTCAACACTAGAATGATTATTTGCATTTAAATATGTTAACACTAGAAGGTCTACATATATAACGTGGACAAACAGTGCATGACTTCAAAAAATATCATTCATTAGCACAAGATCCATTCAATATGCAAGACACACTCACAGACTTTAATACAACAGAATATGAACTATTCCATGGTAATGTTTCAGGGTTCATATGGTAAAGAAACTTTAGGCTAACACTTGTATCAAGTTAGTGTCTGTATCAAAGACAATAGCCACAGTTACTGAAAATGTTATTAAAAACATTCTTCCTGATACTTCTCTGAGACTGCATTTCTTGTTGTTGTTTCAACCAAAGTCACAGGGTAAATGCAGAACATATAACATCTAGCATTCTCTATGACAAATAAAAAGGACTTTCAACTTGTAAAAAGAAAAAATGATCCAGTCATCAGACTAAATGTTTTGATTTTGGAAAAGAGTTATTTCTTTTTGAAACTGCTGTTTGATAACATGCAATTCGTTATAAATACTCAGAAGGAATAACATATCTTTAACATGGAATTAATTTCTAATATGGTGAATATTGACAGATATAATTCACATAAACTGGATCACCTCTAGACTGCCCACTACTTTCTAAGACCAAGTACATCCTGAATCCAAAACATTTGAGAGCTACTGACTTTACACCCTGAGGCAGGAATCAGGGGATGGTGTGACAAAGAATGTTTAGTACAGAGGAGTGTTCAGGACAAAGTCCCAGCCCTGGGTGTGGCTCTCAGGGTCTACATGGGACATGGTGTGGACACCTAGCACTCTCTGGAGTTTCACTTCTTCTTCTCCCAACCCGTGTCAGGTCCTTCTGCCTGGACACTCTTGACGCGGCCAGGTTCTCACGCCCACTGCATGTCTTGCTCCTAGAGAAGCCAAACAGCATTACCACGGTTCCGGTTTTAAAGCGTCCATGGCTGGCCAAGTCCCAGATCTCCACAGAGCTGGATGATGGGGGTGATGGCGCCCCGGATGCTGTTCCTTATGCTGTCCGGGGCCCTGGCCCTGACTGAGACCTGGGAGGGTGAGTTCCGGGTGGGGAGGGAAATGGCCTCTGCAAGGGAGGAGCCAGGGGACCCTCCAGTCTGCGCAGGACCCAGGGAAGCCGCGTTCCAGTCGCCCTGGCCCAGACCCTCCCCAACCTGGAGTGACTTGTCCTGACCTTCCATTCTAGCCACTAAGTCCTGCCCTTCCGCGTCCCACTGCCCCCTTAGCGCCTCTAGACCCCGCTCCTCTCTTCCTGGCTTCAGCAACCTGGGACCTTGGTTGGATGCCTGGAAGGGATAGCAGGGTCACAGCGGCTCCGTCCCCCAGGCTCCCACTCCATGAGGTATTTCATCACTGCCGTGTCCCGGCCTGGCGGGGAGTCCCGCTTCATCACCGTGGGCTACGTGGACGACACGCAGTTCGTGCGCTTCGACAGCGACACCGCGACACCAAGGATGGAGCCACTGGCGCCTTGGATAGAGCAAGAGGGGCCAGAGTACTGGGAAAGGGAGACACAGAAAGCCAAGGGCCACTCACAAATTGACCTAATGAGCCTGAACAACCTGCGTGGCTACTACAACCAGAGCGCAGACGGTGAGTGACCCGGGCCCCAGGCCCCAGTCGGAGGTCGCGACCCCTTACTTCCCTCAAGGACGGCCCCGAATCGTTAGAGATCCCAGGCCAAGCTTCACCTCAAAGCTGAGGGACCCCTGGGGACCCTCGACTCAGAAAGCGCCCTGGGGACCGTGACCAGGTTTCACTTTCGGTTTAGGGAAAACCCAGAGTGGGCGGGGCGGGGACGGGGCTGATGGCGGTGCGGGGACAGGCTCTCACACACTCCAGAGGATGTCTGGCTGCGACCTGGGGACAGACGGGCGCCTCCTCCGCGGGTACGAGCAGCGTGCCTATGACGGCAAGGACTACCTGGCGCTGAACGAGGACCTGCGCTCCTGGACCGCGGCGGACTTGGCGGCTCAGATCACCCGGAGGAAGTGGGAGGCGGCCGGTGACGCGGAGCACCACAGGGCCTACCTGGAGGGGGAGTGTGTGGAGTCACTCACCAGATACCTGGAGAACGGGAAGGAGACGCTGCTGCGCACAGGTAGGTGTGAGGGGCAGCAGGACACCTGCCTGTTCCCCGTAGGTCTCTCCTCCAGCTTCCCACAAGGAGGGGATGAGAATGGCGCCCCCACTACACACCACCTGCTCCTTGTTCGTGGGGAAGGAGTGGACCTGGACCCCCAGGTGCTGCACTACAGAGGAACTGAAGGCCACTGGTCTCAGGACAAGTGAGGGATCCTGTCTCTCTCTCCCTGGCTGCTGGGAAAGACATTAAAACCTGACCACAGGTTCCTGGCAGCAGCCTTTGCTTCAAGGACACATTGTTAGGTCCACTCCAGCCTAGTATCCTTGGAGGTCTGACTCCAGCTTTTCCATATGTCTCAGCCTGTACCAAATCAGAATCTGAAGTCCCTCTTAGGAACCTGAAACCTCCTCCATTGGGCCATCTCAATCTGATTATAGAACTTTCCAAGGTATAGATTATGCCAGAAGAATCCGTCCTGGCTTGTGTCTAGGTTTTGTGCTCCCTCCACACTCCGGTCATATTGTCCACTCTCAGGATGGTCAAGTGAGCTCTGCTTAAGTGGCCCATGAGAGGAAATGCCAAAATGTTTGAATTTCTGTGTTCTTACCCTCAGACCCCCCAAAGATGCATGTGACTCACCACCCTAGCCCTGAAGGAGACATCACCCTGAGGTGCTGGGCCCTGGACTTCTACCCTAAGGAGATCACCCTGACTTGGCAGAGGGATGGGGAGGACCAGACCCAGGACATGGAACTTGTGGAAACCAGGCCTTCAGGGGATGGAAACTTCCAGAAATGGGCCTCTGTGGAGGTGCCTGCTGGAGAGGAGCAGAGATACACATGCCATGTGCACCATGAGGGGCTGCCTGAGCCCCTCACCCTGAGATGGAGTAAGGAGGGGGTGAGGGCCCAGAGCCTGTTGTCAGGAAAGCAGGAGGCTTTCTGGAGACCCTCAGCAGAGTAGAGACTGAGAGCTGGGGATCAGGGTCCCTCACCTGACTTCCCTTCCCCTCCCAGAGCCACCCTCTCAGCCCACCATCCCCATGGTGGGAATTGTTGCTGGTGTGATTCTCCTTGGAGTTGCTGTCACTGGAGCTGTGGTAGCTTTTGTCTTATGGAAGAAGAAAAACACAGGTAGGGAAAGTGCAGGGTCTAAATTTTTGCCCCCTGGTGGTTTCAAGTGCTTACTAGAAGTGTGTCCTGCCTTGTTAATGGGAAATAACATCTACACATGTCCTTACCCAACCTGGACCCTGTTTACTTTTTGTAAAGTGCATAGAATGTAATATCCTCTTGATTTTTGTGGTGATGGGTCCTGATTCCCAGCATTTAGAGGCCAGAGGGGAATCTTCCTGTTGAGAACAGACCTCCATGAGAGCAATTGGCTCCATCCCTACATATCTACATTCTTCTGGTCTCCTGATGCTTCCCTAAGTCTGCAGTCACAGATATGGAGACTGTCCCAGTGTCTAGCACTACAGGGTACCTCTAAGACCTATCTCTAAACTGTTCTCTCACAGGATGCTTTCTTCCCACAGGTGTAAAAAAAGGGCCCTATGCTCCAGCAAAGGGTAAGTATGAAGAACACTGATCCTTGAGACCTTAGAAATAGTCTAATGGGAAGCAATGGGGGAGCTGGTCTATCCCTTAATTTCTTCACTACTCCCATCTCCTGTGGGCTCTGACCAGGTTCTGTTTTTGTTCTGCTCAGGCAATGACAGTGCCCAGGACTCTTATGTGTCTCTCACTGCTTAAAAATGTGAGACCCTGGAGGGCCTAAAGAGGGAGAGGGGTTGGGGAATGGAGACACTCTTGGGTTACAGGGACTCTCATGGGGATTTTTGACATTTTGAGTGTTTAATGAGTTGTTCAGAGTGTCTCCATTACAATGAGTGATCTGAATCTGTTCATAATACTTTCTTTTACAGTGTGAGACAGCTGCCTTTTGTGGGACTGAATAATACAGGATTTCTTTAGTTCATTCATGCTCCCTACTAAGATTTCAAGAGTTTCTAACTTCTCTGTGTAGCTGGCATCTAACTGTGTCTATGTGTCTGTGTTTCTATCATCATCACTGAGGAAATGCAGAGAAGAGCACATCCCTGATCACCAAGATCCCTCCCCACACTGTTGTGTTCTCTTCCTCAATCAACTTTCCTATGTAGCAGATGTGAGGCTGAGGTGTCTCTATTTTTTATGTAGCTTCATGTTGCCCTGGGCTATAGCTTCTTCCTTCCCTGTTGAAAAACAGAATCTGAATATTGATTTGTATTTCAAATTTATGCCACAAAATATGGTTGATGGGTAAACTAAATGAAGATTCCCAAATTTGAAAAAAAATAAAGCCTGAAACCTAGAATCCATATGTTTGCTGTGCTGAGTCTGCTGCAGGTGGTGACAGGAGAAGACTGAAAGCAGCTGAGGGTGGACAAGTTGGCACTCAGTCCCTGCTCAGTGCATCCTGGTCTCTGATGTGGTCCACTCCTCACCTAGATCCTCTTCCCTTCTCCTTAGTTTTGTCCCTCCAGTTGAACATCATCCCACCAAGTCCTGTCATGACAGGGACTTAAGCATCACCAGAGCTCCTGTCTCCAAGACCATAGGCACGGAGGGCATCACCTTGCTGGGTCAGTACAGGATGAGACCAGAGTCTCACTTTATTCTCCCATCTTTTTTAGTTTCTCAGCTTCTATAGAGAATTATCCCTGTTCTTATTAGTAAATATGACGTCTGGGCTCTTTCTCCTCTGGGTGTCTCTCATCATTGATAGCAGCAGAACTCTTTTTTTTTTTCTGTCATTGTCCCAAAAAACCCAGAGCAGTTTCCTGGATTGTATTTTCCATCATTCCCCCAATATTCCCAGATTATGGGAATAACAGAGAGGAAGGATCTCATAATTTCTCATCCTTAATAAATTCCTCTTAGGATTCTATCTTCTCTATTCTGCAGTTTCACTTCCTTAGCTATACTAATTCTAGAACTTGCTCCATTACAGATTCCTTCATCAATAAAACAAAGTCTAATAGAGATTTCTGTTTAGCTGGAAAATATGACCCATTTGTCAAGGATCATCTTTCCTGAAGATCAAAACATACTTGGGTGCTCTGGAGGGAGGGAGAGCAGCACTTGTGAGAAAAGCCCAGATGGCTTTGACCTCAGACTGAGAAGCCCATGCTCTTCAGATGCCCAGCAGCTTTTAGTCTGAGGCTCCATTAATAAAGACAGTGTTTCTAGAAGAGGGAGGGGCTGACACTGATCATTCATTCAGCTCGTATTTGTTGAGTACTGAAGAGATGACACACAGTTGCAACCGAGCATACATCAGGGAACTGAAAACAAACCAAAAGTGCCACCCTTGTGGAGCCTGTGTTCTATAGGAAAGAGGAAGAAGATGCACTCTAAGCATAGTAAATAAAGAGAGTGTTCATGTTAGGTGGAAATTTTTACAGGACGGGTGTCAGAGTGGGTGTGTCAGGATAAGGAAGATGACTGTTTTCCTAGGGTGCTCAGCATGGGACTTATTAGCAAGGTGACTTTGGGGGATAGATTTGAAGGACATGAAGGAATTTGTCAGGATGTTTGGAGGAAGATCTTTCTAGGCAGGAGGAAGCTGCAGTGCAAATGCACCAGGGCAGATCCTGTGTGTTTGGGGAGAGCAAGGATCTGGGATGCCCTGAGGGGAGTCAGAGAGGAGCTCAGAGGCACAGTCAGTCAATGAAGATCTGGAAGTTAACAAAAGGAATCTTGCATTGAGTGAAGCAGTTTTGGGCAAAGACAGACATGATGCATCTTTTCAAAGCATCATACTAACTGCTGAGCTGAGAATACAATTGATATGGGAGGACTCGCAAGGTAGGAGAGAAACTGCAGGGGAAACAGTCCTATGCTGGAGATGTCAGTCACTTCACCTGGTGTATGAGCAGGGGAAATAGTGAAAGTGTTTGGATGCTGCACACATTTTGAATTGGGACTTGACAGCATTTCCTAAGGAACTTAGCTAGAGTATGAGAAAGAGGAAGTAAGTAGATCACCAAAAATTTGTGACACTCCAATTAGAAAGATAAGAGTTGCATCAATGAAGAAGGGAAGCCTGTCAGAGGGCTTGTGTGAGGACAGGACTTTGCAGGCACTCAGTGGAGATGTTGAGCAGAGGTTTCAAACTTCCATACCAACAGCTGATAATCAAACTGCTCTCAGCAGACAAGGGCTTGATGTAAATATGTATCTTTTGCTTGACTGGTGTCATTCTGGAACAAGATATGGTAGATGTGTTCTTTATCACTCTCACTTTCTGTCTGTGTCTTATTGTGGGTTGGTAACAAACATTTACAGTCCAGTGCTAGTGCACTTAATACCCATTTGAGTAGCACTGCTGTAGACAGAATAGTGTTCCAGCATCTACCCTGGTGTCAGATTAAAAGCAGGAAGGAATCAGTAGTTCATGGTGATTCCATTTATAGTAATGTGATTTTAAGGTTGCTTCTTCCCCTAAAATCAGCTAAGAAGACATAAAATAGAAGAAGCATCAGAAAGTAGAGAAGTAAGAGAACAATTCTTTAGCTCAAAGTATAAAGTTAGGCTGAAATTTATGGAAGAAAATTATACTTGGCCCAAGGCATTGGCCCAAACTAGAGAAAGCTTAGCTTTGATTTTTCTTAGACTCAAAATATATTACTGTGATAGATTCCAATCAGAGGAACCACCATACCGGAGATAATTAACTTATAAAGAGGAAAGTTTTAATACTCCTAGAAACTAGCCAGAGCAATTACAGAAAAGAAATTAAAGGAATAAAAATTGGAAAAGAAGAACTCAAACTATCACCATTTACTGATGACATGATTCTATATTTTAAAAATAAAAAAAAATTCACCTGAAATGTTCTAGAACTAATGTATGAATGCAGCATAGTAGCAGAATGCTAAAGAGAGAAATTGAAGAACTTAGAAGATTGAAAGATCTATCATGTTCTTCGATAGGCAGAATTAATATTGTGCAAAATGGCCAACTACCCAAGATATGATACAGATATAATACAATTCCTATGAAAATTCCAATGTCATTCTTCACAGAAATAGAAAAAATTCATTTGGAAAATAAAAGACTCAGAATAGCCAAAGCAATCTTAGCAAGAAGAGTGAAGCTGAAGGCATCACAATAACAGATCCTAAACTATACTATAGAGCTATAGTAACAAAAACAACATGGTATTATCACCAGAGTAGACATGTAGACCAATGGTACAAAATAGAACACACATAGACAAATCCACATAAATACATTTATTTCATACTAGACAAACATACTATAGAGAAAAGATAGCCTTTTCAACAAATGGTGCTGGGAAAACTGGAAATCCATATGTTTCAAAATGAAATTTAAGCCCTCTCACCCTGCACAAAACTCAAAGTGGATTAAAGATTTAGGCACTAGAATAGAGACCCTGCGGCTAAAAGAAGAAAAAGTAGGCTCAAATCTTTATCATGTCAACTTGGGACCTTACTTCCTTAACATGACTTCTAAAGCACAAGAAATAAAATCAACAATAATAAATTGAATGGGTTCAAACTAAAAAGCTTCTTCTCAGCAAAAAAAAAAAAAAGGCAATAACACAAAGAGATAGCCTACAGAATGGGAGAAATCTTTACCACATGCAAATCAGATAGGGAACAAATCTTCAGGATATATAAGGAACTAAAAAAATCAATAAAATCAATAAATGGGCTAAGAAACTGAACAGACACTTCAAAGAAAAATATATACAATTGATCAACAAATATATGGGAAAAAATGTTCAACATCTCTAGTAATTAGAGAAATACAAATCAAAACTACTCTAAGATTCATCTCACTCCAGTCAGTATGGCAATTATCAAGAACACAAGTAACAGTAAATGTTGGCAAGGATGTGGGGGATCAGGTACACTCATACATTGCTGGTGGGACTGCAAATTGGTGCAACCACTATGGAAAGCAGCATGGAGATTCCTAACAAAACTGGAAATGGAACCATCATTTGACCCAGCTATCCCACTCCTTGATTTATACCCAAAGGACTTTAAAACAGCATATTACCATGACACAGCCACATCAATGTTTATAGCAGCTCAATTCACAATAGCCAAACTATGGAACCAAACTTGATGTCCTTCAACAGATGAATGGGTAAAGAAGCTGTGGTATATATACACAATTGAATATTACTTAGCCTTAAAGAAGAATGAAGTCACACCATTGCAGGTAAATGGATGAAGTTGGAGAATATCATGCTAAGAAAAATGTGCCAATCCCCCAAAAAACCAAAGGCCAAATGTTTTATCTGATATGCAGATGCTGATCCATAACAGTGGTGGTGGGGCAGTAGGGAAGAATAAAGGAATTTACAACTGGGAAGATGGGTGTGAGGGGAGTGGAGAGGGTGTGGGGGTAGGAAATATGGTGAAATGAGATGGACATTATTACCCTATGTACATGTATGATTGCACAAATGGTGTGACTCTGCATCGTGTACAACCAGAGAAATGAGAAGTTGTCTTCCATTTGTGTACAGTGAGTCAAAATGCATTCCACTGTCATGTATAACTAATTAGAACAATTTTTTTAAAAAGTAGAGAGAGAAAGATTTGTTATGGCTCACAGTTTTAGAGGGTGATTCCATGAAGTCCTGGTACTTCACACATGTAGTGAGGCAGCACATCATATTGGGAGCATTGGGCAGACCAAAACCATTCACCTTCTCACCAGGAGGCAAAGAAGGAAAAGAAAGGGTGGGTATCCAACAATGTCCTTCAAGGTCACAGCCCACAACACCCTAAGGACCCTCCTCCACTAGGCCATAATTCTCAAAGATTTCACCATCTCCCTGTAGCACCATCCAGGGACCAAGCCTCTAGCACAGGGGCTTTGGAAACATTCATCATTAAATCATAACAAGCACACAGGTGATGATTCTCAGAGATACTTTGAGCATGAGTATAATGGGAGACATTCTGGCTTTCTGGTAAATCTGAGAAAGAAAAAATTTATACCCTATGAGCAAGAAGTGAAAATCTAGGGATTGAACTAAGGGCACTCAACTACTGAGCCACATCCCCATCCCTATTTTGTATTTATTTAGAAACAGGGTCTCACTGAGTTGCTTAGTGCTTCACTGTTGTTGAGGTTGGCTTTGAACTCATGATCCTCCTGCTTCAGCCTCCTGAGCCACTGGGATGATAGTCATGTACCACTGCACCCAGAATTTTTTCTTTTCCCATGCAAAATTATTCTTAAAAAATTTACCTTAAGTCAGGAAAAAAAAAAAGAAAAAGAAGAGAAGAAAAACAAGTGATTTTGAGAATTTGTAATCATCACCCTGTACTCTCACAAATTTGTTGCCTGAATTGTCTTTATATTTTGGACGAAAACTTTGAAACTTGATTTTTTTTATAGTTGTCCTGGGTTGGTACTGACTCAAAATTTGAAGAGGGAATAACAATTTCTATAAGAATCCATATGTAACCAATGTGTCAACTGATTGACATAATTCTTCACAAAAGAAAATGAGAAACTAGGAGCAGAAATGTGTAAGTACACATTGAAAATGACAATATCAAAAATTAGTAGAAGCAATAAATAGTATAAAGAGGTTCATAAGATGTGTATATTTGAATTAAGAAACATAAAATTACATATAAGAACCAGTGTTATGTACAAAAAAAAATATGACAAGTTTCAAAATGCCTGCAGAAGTAGAAAACTAACCACGACCTAGCTGTTTTTCAAAGGCACTAAATTTAATCATTAGAAAGTAAAATGAATCATTTTAAAAATTCAGCTCATTGACTTCTTCTCTGAGCCATAATGGAGTAAGAAACAATAGAAATTCATAAAAACATGTGAAAAGATAGAAAACCATTCAGACATTGGACAAGTATGGCAGAGATTGCAATCTCTGAGAGAAAAGAAATGAAAGAGGTGAAGCCTTCAGTTGTCCATCTTCCTTCCTGGATGAAACTCCCAGGACACAGTGAATGAGGAGGAGCCCAGAATCCTTGAAGGGACAAACACATGTATCTGGACAGGCCACAACCACAGAATATGTAAGTTTATGGCACATAGGAAAGGCTGCTAAAAATAACAGCACTGGAGGTCTAAGGGGAACTTCTTGTGTCCTCATTTTTTCATAAGAACACCATCCAAGGACAGGGAAAGATAGTCCAAAAGCACCAGAGGGCACAATGGTACATAGGGATACACAGGGCTAGAAAATTTTCTGTCCCCACTGTAAACAGAAAGCTTTAATTGACTGGAAATCTGACTCCAAGTATTTATATATTTTACTATTCTCCTTAGAAAGTTTCCCCTATTTTACTAGAGGGAAAATGAAGAGTTTTGAGAGGATGTATCAGAAGCAATGTCAGCAAAGAGCACTTTGTAAAACTCCTAATAAGCACATTCAAGTTTAAAATTTGTGGGGAAAGACATTGAGTAACTGATATCAGAACTCACAAGAAAGGAATGATTTCTCTCTGCATAGTATCTCTGTATGAAGGTTAAGGAAAAACTATGAAGCTCTTTAGGTATGGGTAAGCTGGAATAAATGTCCTACAAAAGCCTATTCTCTGTCTACCTAGCTTCTGTGTTCAGTATAGAGTTAATTTATAGTGACTTTCTTAATAAGCAGATCTCCATCCCCTCCCCACCAAAAAAAAGAAAACTAGAAAGACTAATACTTTGCTGAACATTGAAAAGACTATGCAGAAGGGTCTGTGATGCTATCAGTGAGAAATGTGTAACATCAAACAAAAAATTACCAAGTATGCAATAAAAACAAGAAAATGCAACACACACACACACATCAGAAAAAAAATCCAGACAACTTAACATTAAGAAAGTTATTGCAGATGAATTCCTCATGCTCAGAAGGTTTCATAAGTATATAAAATACAGACAAAAAAAGTCATTTATGGTAACACAATGTAATTACAGCTACTCAGGAGATTGAGGCAGGAGGATTGCAAGTTCAAGTGCAGTCTAGAAAATTTAGCAAGACTGTGTCTCAAAATAAAATAAGAAGATCTAGGGTTACAGTTCTTGCCCAGCATGAACAAGTCCCAGCAGAGGGAGGTAGTACACTGTTTTTTTTCCTTCTTATTTTTTTCTTTCTCCTCTACCCTTCTGTTCTCTGTCCCTCACAACCCAGACATATATGATACCAAGAACTTTGCATGAAATAGAACTTTGAGAACTGAGTCACCAGAATAATAAAATATAGGGGAATTGCATAAGGCCCCCCTTTCTTCTCTTTTTCCTCTCTCTTTTTCTCTTTCTTTTCCTTTTTTTTCCTTTTTCTCTGTTTTTCTTCTTTCAACCTCCAAATTTTACTATTTTTACATCCTGTAATTTTTAAAATACATATGTGGTTTTTTTTGTACTCTCCTGTCCTCCCGCATACTTGTCTACCTTAAATTACCTGCTGGTCAATTCCCCTGCTACTAACCCTCTTCTTTAGAGTTTTCCTCCAAATTTCCTAAGTTATATTAACCCCATACCCTCACATCTTTCCCCCTCAGCATATTGTCCTACTCCTGACCCCAGTTCTCTGTCCATCACCAGAAACTGTACACTTATAAAACTACTGATTATATTTTAAATAATAATTGAATCCAACATTTCTTGACATTGAGACTAATTATAAATGTCTAAATAACAATAATTTGTTCATAGGTAGTGTATTCTTGATATTGGGATCTGTTAACATTGTCTTTCCCCACAAAGGAGGGATCTTGGAACCACACAAGAGCACTACAAATCTATAGGATAAAAACAATAACACATCAGCCCCACAGAGTTGGAAAGAAAGAAACATGAGCAACATGAAAAGACAAGGAAAGAAAGTACCACAAACAATTCAAGACAACACATTAGAAGAATTGACAGCTAGAGCAGAAATAATGACAGAAAAGTTTTCAGGATATACATGAATAAAATGTATTGGGATCTCAAAGAAGACATTAGAGAACAAATACTGGCAGTGAAATATCACTTTGACAATAAGCTACATAAACAAATCCAAGAAGCAAAAGATCACCTCAACAGGGAGATAGAGGTTATAAAAAAAAAAAACAGAAAGACTTTAAATGAAAGAAATAAAAAACCAAATTAAAAACTCAAATGAAAGCATCACCAACAGAGTAGACCACTTAGAAAATAGGACATCAGACAATGAAGATAAAGTATATCATCTTGAAAAGACCATAGACAGCACAGTGAGAATTATAAGAAACCATGAGCAGAACATCCAAGAAGTATGGGATAGTATAAAAAGACCAAATTTAGAGTTGTTGGGATAGAGTAAGGCATAGAGGTCCAAAACCAAAGGAATGAGCAATCTGTTAAGTGAAATATCAGTAAACTTTCCAGACATGAAGAATGAGATGGAAATCCAAATCCAAGAAGTTTACAAGATGCTGAATGTGCAAAATCACAACAGATCCAAACCAAGACAAATTATAATGAAAATGCCCATCATACAGAATAAGGAGAGAATTTTAAAAGCCACAAGAGAAAGGAATCAGATTAAATATAGTTGTAAACCAATTAGGATAATGGCAGATTTTTCAACACAGACCCTGAAAGCTAGAAGATACTGGAAAAATATATTTCAAACTCTGAAAGATAATGTGTGCCAACCAAGAATCTTGTATCCAGCAAAATTAAGCTTCAGATTTGAAGTTGAACTAAAAACCTTCCATGATAAACAAAAGTTAAAAGAATTTATAGCTATAAAACTAGCACTACAAAACATCCTTGGCAAAATATTTCATAAAAAGGAAAGGAAAAACAACAATGAAAACCAGCAGAGGGAGGTAGTACACTAAAAAGAAAAACAAATCAAAAAGGAAAACCAAGTCAAGTTAAATAACAAAAATAAAGAAATATGGCTGGAAATACAAACCATGTTCAATAATAACCATAAATATTAATGGCTTAAACTCACTAATCAAAAGACATAGGGTAGCAGATTGGATTTACAAAAAAGATCCAACAATATGCTGCATAGAGGAGACTCATCTGTTAGGAAAAGATATACACAGACCAAAGGTAAAAGGTTGGGAAAAATCATACTACTCACATGGACTGCGGAAGCAAGCAGGGGTTTCCATTCTCATATCAAATAAAGTAGACTTCAAGCCCAGTTAATCAAAATGGATAAAGATATTACATACTGGTCAAGGAAACCATACACCCAAAAGACATAACAATCATAAATATATATGCTCCAAACAATGGTGCAGCTATGTTCATCAAACAAACTCTTCTCAAATTCAAGAGTCGAATTGACCTCAACACAATAATCTTGGGGGACTTTAACACACCTGTCTCACCACTGGATAGATCTTTCAAACAAAAGTTGAATAAAGAAATTATAGAGCTCAATAACACAATTAATAACTTAGACTTAACTGATATATATAAAATATTTCAACCATCAACAAGCAGATACAATTTCTTCTCAGCAGCACATGGATCAGTCTCTAAAATAGACCATATTACTATGTTCCAGGGCAACTCTTTGCAAATATAAAAGAGTAGAGATACTACCATGCATTTTGTCAGATTGTAATAGAATGAAATTAGAAATAAATGACAAAATAAAGGATTAAATTTTTGCATTACATGGAGACTAAACAATATGCTACTGAATGAACAATGGGTTATGGAAGACACCAAGGAGGATATTAAAAAAATTCTTAGACATAAATGAGAACACAGACACAACATATCAAAATTTCTGAGACACTATGAAAGCAGGACTAAGAGAAAAATTCATTGCATGGAGTTCATTTCTTAAAAGAAGAAAAAGCCAACAAATAAATGACCTCACACAACATCTCAAAGCCCTAGGGAAAAAAGAACAAATCAGCAGCAAAAGCAGTAGAAGGTAAGAAATAATTAAAATTAGAGCTGAATTCAATGAAATCAAAACAAAAGAAACAGTTGAAAAAATTGGCAAAACTAAGAGTTTTTTGAAAAAAAAAATAAAATTGACAGACCCTTAGCCATGCTAACAAAGAGGAGTGAAAGAACTCAAATTACCAGCATAAGTAAAAAAATGAAAAAGGTAATATCACAAAAGAGACTACAGAATTATATAGGATAATTAAAAATTATTTTGAGAACTTATACTCCAATTAAATAGAAGACATTGAAGGCATTGACAAATTTCTTACATCATACAATTTGCCCAGATTGAGTCAGGAAGATATACACAACTTAAACAGACCAATATCAAGTGAAGAAATAGAAGAAGCCATCAAAAGACTACTAAACAAGAAAAGCCCAGAACCGAATGGATACACAACCAAGTTCTACAAGACCTTTAAAAAAGAACAAATATCAGTACTCTTCAATTTATTTCAGG
Source organism: Urocitellus parryii (assembly GCF_045843805.1). Lineage (NCBI taxonomy): Eukaryota > Metazoa > Chordata > Mammalia > Rodentia > Sciuridae > Urocitellus > Urocitellus parryii. Next base: position 122,244,243 of record NC_135538.1, on the reverse strand, counting down.
AAATAGAAAAAGAGGCAGTAATTCCAAACTCATTCTATGAGGCCATTATCACCCTGATTCCAAAACCAGACAAAGACACTTTAAAGAAAGAAAACTTCAGACCAATATCTCTAATGAACATAGATGCAAAAATTCTCAATTAAATTTTGCCAAATTGAATACAAAAACATATCAAAAAGATTGTGCACCATGATCAACTGGGATTCATCCCTGGGATGCAAGGTTGGTTCAACATTTGGAAATCAATAAATGGAATTCATCACATTGATAGACTTAAAGATAAGAATCATATGATCATCTCAACAGACACAGAAAAAGCATTTGACAAAATACAGCACCCCTTTATGTTCAAACCACTAGAAAAACTAGGAATAACAGGGACATATCTCAACATCAAAAAGTCTACCTACGCTAAGCCTGAAGCCAAAATCATTCTAAATGGAGAAAAATTGAGGGCATTCCCTCTATAAACTGGAACAAACAGGAATGGCCTCTTTCACCACTTCTATTCAACATAGTTCTTGAAGCACTGGCCAGAGTAGTTAGACAGATGAAAGAAATCAAAGGGATATGTATAGGAAAAGAAGAACTTAAATTAGCACTATTTGCTGACAGTATGATTCTATACCTAGAAGACCCAAAAATCTCCACCAGAAAACTTCTAGAAATATCAAATGAATCCAGAAAGTAGCAGGATATAAAATCAACACCCATAAATCAAAGACATTTCTGTATATCAGTGACAAGGCCTCTGAGAAGGAAATGAGGAAAACTACCCCATTCACAATAACCTCAAAAAAGTAAGATACTTGGGAATCAACTTATCAAAAGAGGTGAAAGATCTATACAATGAAAACTACAGAACCCTAAAGAGAAAAATCAATGAAGACCTTAAAGATGGAAAGATCTACCTTGCTCTTGCATAGGCAGGATTAATTTTATCAAAATGACCATACTACCAAAAGCACTATATAGATTTATTGCAATTCTGTTCAAAATCCCAATGGAATTCCTCATAGAAATAGAAAAAGCCATCATGAAATTTATCTGGAAAAATAAGAGACCCAGCTAAAGCTAAAGCAATCCCTAGCAAGAAAAGTGAAGCAGGCGGCATCACTATACCAGATCTTAAACTATACTATAGAGCAATAGTAACAAAAACAGCATGTATTGGCACCAAAACAGACATTAGACCAATGGTACAGAATAGAGGACACAGAAACTAACCCACAAAATTACAATTATGTCATATTAGACAAAGATCCCAAAACATGCACTGGAGAAAAGATAGCATTTTCAACAAATGGTGCTGGGAAAACTGGAAATCCATATGCAAAAAAATGAAATTAAATCCCTATCTCTCACCATGCACAAAACTTAACTCAAAATGGATCAAGGAACTAGGGATTAAAGCACAGACTCTGCATCTCATAGAAGAAAAAGTAGGCCCTAATCTTCATCATGTGGAATTAGGCCCCAACTTCCTTAATATGATTCCTGTTGTGCAAGAATTAAATCCAAAAATCAATAAATGGGATGGAATCAAACTAAAAAGTTTTCTCTCAGCGAAAGAAAGAATTTGTGAGGTAAACAGAGAGTGTACATCCTGGGAGCAAATCTTTACCCCTCACACATCAGATAGAACACTAGTATCTAGGGTATATAAAGAGCTTAACAACATAAGCAACATAAAAAACAAATAATCCAATCAACAAATGGGCCAAGGACCTGAACAGACATTCTCAGAAATGCAAATACATTTAAAAATGCTCATCATCTCTAGCAATCAGAGAAATGCAAATCAAAACTACTCTAAGATATTATCTCACTCCAGTCAGAATGGCAGCTATTATGGAAGACAAACAACAACAAGTGCTGGCGAGGATGAGGGGAAAAAGTTAAACTCATACATTCTTGGTGGGGCTGCAAATTGGTGCAGCCAATGTGAAAAGCAGTAAGGAGATTTCTTGGAAATCTGTGAATGGAACCAGCAATTGACCCAGCTATTCCTCTCCTCAGACTATACCCAAAGGACTTAAAAACAGCATACTACAGGGACACAGTGACATCAACCTTTATAGCACCACAATTCACAATAGCTAAACTGTGGAGCCAACCTACATGTCCTTCAGTGGATTGATGGATTTTTTAAAATTTGGCATATATACACAATGGATTTTTACTCAGCATTAAAAAGAACAAAACATGGCATTTACAGGTAAATGGATAGCATTGGAGAAGACAATTCTAAGTGAAGTTAGACAATCCCCCCCAAAAAACATACTAAATATTTTCTCTGATATAAGGCAGTTGACTCATAGTGGGGTAGGGAGGGAGAACATGGGAAGATTAGATTAATTCTAGATAGGGAAGAGGGGTGGGAGGGAAAAGGAGAGGGCAGGGGATTAGCAAGGATGGTGGAATATGATGGACATCATTATCCAAAGTACATGTATAAAGACACAATTGATGTCAACATAATTTATATATAAATAGAGATATGAAAAATTGTCTTATATATGTGTATTAAGAATTATAATGCAAAAAAGTACATGTATAAAGACATAAATTGGTGTGAACATACTTTATATACAGAGATACAAAAAAAATTGTGCTCTATATGTGTAATAAGAATTGTAATGCATTCCACTGCTATCATATATTTTAAAAAATAAAATCAATAAAATATTAAAAAGGATCAATAAAAAAGAATTTCCATATCCATATTAATATACATGTGAAGTAGTTTCTTGGTAAAACCTAGAGCAAATATTAATAAAAAAATATAGGAAAAATTTTTAAGAGAATTTCCAGTACAGTAGAAAATCAAGGCTGCCACCCTCACCACAGGCCACCACCCCATCAGAGTGCACAGGCCTAGGGACAAGACTGACTCCAACTAGACTCAAATGGATAGATCCCAGTGCAGTTTCAACAGGCCAGGCTGTTGCTGCCTGGAGCCTGGGAGTCAGGGCTGCCCAGTTGAGCCCTGGTAATGTCTGGTTTCATAGGGTCACAGCTGGAGAGATGTTTGCTTCAAGATAAATTGTACCATGTGTCAGTATGACCCACAACTAATTTAAATAACATTTAGATGACACTGGGAACATAAAATATTAGAAATGATGCTGGATTGAGCTAAGATTTGGACAGTTATTAGATTGATAAATGTTCTGCATTCAACAATGGCTTGGGGTAGTGCTTGTACAACTTGTCCCCCTACCCACAAAAAATTCATTTGTTGAATTTCTAATCCCCATGTAACTGTGTTTAGACATATGGTCTTTAAGATATAATTGAGGTTAAATATGATCATAAGATTAGAGACGAGAGAAGGAGAGACCAAAGGAAGGAAGGAAGGAAGGAAGGAAGGAAGGAAGGAAGGAAGGAAGGAAGGAAGGAAGGAAGGGAGGGAGGGAGGGAGGAGAAGGAAAGGGAAGGGAAGGAAGAAAATGGTGCAGCCCCAAACCAACAAAACTGGTGCCACATAAGATGAATAAAAGAGTTCTTGTTCTCCTTCTACTTCTATTTCTCCTCTCTCTCTCCATTAACCCACACAAAAAGACCAGGTTGCTACCAAGCAGTATAATATCCCAGTCTGGGAAGAAGAGGGTTAGACTCAATTACTATTGAGCAGCTGTAATACTACCTGGGAGGAAGGAAGCCAGGCCACAATGCTCTCTGCTCCAGAATATTTTGAAATTGAATTGGTAGAAAAATTGGTTTAATTCAAAACAAACTTTGAAGGAATATGGACAAAACATAAATTGTGTCAAAAATTTCATGTCAGAGAAGCCCTGGGACAAGGAAAGCTTTTAAAAGTGGGAGGAGTGCATTAGGAAGAAAACGAAATTTCACAGGTTTTACCTCCTCAGGAGTAAATGTGGCCCAAATAAATTTTACAGGTTTCCTCTATTTCTGAATCTCTGGAGACTTCTTATCACTTCCAGAGGAGCCAGGATCCTGGGGCCAGCATTTAAGTCTCACCATGGTGTATTAGGATTGTCAGGGTGCAGCTAGCTCTTCTCTTTAGTCCACAGAGTGAGTTTTGTGAACTCTATGTGGAGAGCTGCACTGACTTCAGTTCATTCAAGGAGCCTAGTCTGTAGCTGGATCTGATTCAGATGATGAGACTCTGGGATTGACACTGGTTAGGTGATTAAATGAGCCTTTTGGAGACCTTGAATGGAAAGCTGCTTATTGTGCATGTGGAAGGAATATGAATAATTTGTGGTCAGAAGGATGACTCTGGTGTTTTTAACTGACCACATGTTCCTTCATACTCAAGAAGGGAAACTAGTTTACCTCCCCATGAATGTGGCTAGAATTATTAAATTTAACTCTGGGGAAGAGTCAAGGAAGAATCAATGGTGTGCAGCCACAAAACAAAAAGACATAGGAGTTACCTGCTTGCTTTGCTCACTCTTACATCATTCATTTCTGGCTAAGTGATATTTGAGTGGACAGTTACGAAAAAGGAGTCATTGTGGCCCAAAGAAATTTTACAGGTTTTTTCTATAAAAAACAGGAGAAGGAGGAATTGCTCTTTTACTAAGATAAAAGGGTCCCCAATGGCCAGGGACTGAGGGATATGGACAAGAGCTGCAGGAATGAGGTCCTTCCCTGCCTATAAGCCTTGTAGTTCTGGCCTTAAACATTGCCCATAGGAAAGGGGCAGGATAATAAAACCTGGTAATTTTAAGCTGCTCTGTTTTGGAGTGATTGATACAAATCAGTAAGTAACAAATGCACAGGGAACAACTATAAAATCAAAAAATTTTTTCCTCTTTAGAAAAAAAAAGGAGTTCAGAAGAAATTGGAGTGATGAATGCAAATAATTGGTATAAAAAGACTGCCAAATGACTATATCCACTGAAATCATCCTTCAACAGTGACCTCTTGAATGATTTCAATTGTTTTTAGAATCCCATTGTAATTTTCTTGCTAGTTTTAATTTTCACACTATTTTCATAAAGGTTTCCTCAGTATTTCAGAGTTCTTATTAACTTTTCAGTCTATCACCACTTAACATTGTCTTACCTCACAAAAACATAGAAATCTTTAGCCTTCTAAACTGTCCCCATTGTTGCATTGTAAGTATCATATTGAATATGTCTACTCAGCATACAAAGTCCACAAGAAAAACCTCTGTTTGTATTTATTAAGTAAATATAAAATGTCAAAGAGAGCCAGGCATGGTGGGGCACACCTGTAATCCCAGACTCTCAGGAGGCTGAGGAAGTAGGATTATAAGATCAAAGCCAGCCTCAGCTACTTAGAAAGATCCTAAACAATGTAGTGAGACCTTGTCTCAAAATAAAATATGTTTTTATTTTGAGGATGTGATTCAGCACCCCTGGGTTCTAACCCCAGTACAAAAAAAAAAAAGTCATAAAGAGAAAGGGAAAGATAGTATTTTGCAGTGAGCCAGATGTCTGCCATTTCTGAATGCTCTTACATTTTCTAGGAGTCTGAGTTTTCACTGGTATTATTTGCTTCCAAACTGAAGATAAAATTCTTTACCATTCATTGGAGTATTTGTTTATTTGCTTTTCATTCGTGCAGGATACTTTTGCTAGAAATACTTCTGGATTGACAATGTTTTGCTCAGAGTCTTAAAGGTGTTGCCTCGCTTTCTTCTTATTCTGTGGTTTCTGATAAGTCCTCAGGCAAAAAAAAAAAAAATGAGGTTCCTGTGAATAAGAAACAGGAAAAGTAACTGGGTAGGCCCAAACCTTTGATGTTAACAGCTACAATAAACCTTAGGAGTCACCCCTCCAATTAAAAGGCTGATAGGTTGAGTGGCAAATGATATGCTGTTGGCAAGATATCCACTTGTAGCTTAAATACTTAAGTGAAAATAAATTCATGGGAAAAGATACATTATGCCAATAGCAAGCCTGAGAAGGCTGGAGTGGCTATAATACTATTTAAAAAACATGTTTTCAATAAAATGTATTCCTAGAGGCAAAGAAGCACACCTCATGATGAGAAAAGTGTCAACAGGACAACATAGCACTCAGAAATGTGCAGGGTCCCAGCAACACTGTTTTAAAATACATGAGGCAAAATAGAATTATACAGAGAAATACACTACTCCAGAAACCCCATCAGAGATTTTCATGCTCTTCTCAGCAATTTAAAATACAACTAGAGAAAAAGAAAGCAGACAAAGATGGAAAAAACATTAAAATCAATTAAAACTTCAACAACATTAACATTAATAAAATGTATATAAATGTCAACAAGAGTATACATATTATTTCAAGTACAAATAGTACATCTGTTAGATCATTTTTTGGAACCATAAAACAATTCTCAACAAATCTGAAAATACTGTAATGGTACAGAGTATATTTTGTGACTGTAAGAATTTAGTTAGAAGCAAGTTTCAATAAGATGACAAGTCATAAATATTTGGAAATTAATAATATTCTAAATAACTATTGGATCAAAAAATAAGAATGATTTAAAACTGAATGATAAGGAAATGCAGCACATTAAAACATGTGGAATATCTCCAATTAATAACTTCAGCCTTAAAACACTGTATACCCAATGCAACTAGAAGGAAGGAAATAAAGACAAATGTGAAATAGACAATTCTTAAAATTGAAGGACCCCATCTGGATTTTATTAATTTTTACCTTTTTTAAAATTTGCTCTTTTTAGATATACATGACAGTGGGGTATATTTATATACACATGAAGTATATCATATTTTAATTAGGATGCCAGCCTTGGGGTGGTACATGATATACACAGTCACTGTGGTGTATATTCATATATGAACATAGAAAAGTTTTGTCAGAATAATTTCACTCTCTTTCCTATTCCTATCCCCCTCTACCTTCTCTTTGTTGTCCTTTGTCTAATCCACTGAACTGTTATTCTTACACTCTCCCCAACTTCTTTTGTGTTAGTATCCATGTATTGGATAGAATATTCAACCATTGGTTTTCTGGGATAGTCTTATTTCACATAGCATGATAATCTGGAGACCATCCATTTACTATCCATCAATATACCAGCAATTTTATAAAGTCATTCTTTTCTATAGCTAAAAGTATTTCATTGTGTATATATACCACATTTTCATTATAAATTCATCTTTGAATGGCACCTAGGTTGGTTCCATAGCTTACCTATTGTGCTGCTATAAACATTGATGTGGTGCAAGACTGTAGTATATTGATTGTAAGTCTTTGGGGTATATACCCAAGAGAGAGATAACTTGGTCAAATGGTAGTTTCATCCCTAGATTTGTGAGGAATATCCATACTGCTTTCCAGAGTGGTTGCACAAATTTGCATTCCAAACAGCAATGTATGGGTGTACCTTCTCCCCAAATTATCACAATTGTCTTGTATTCTTGACAATTGCCATTCTGACTGGATGAGATGAAATCTCAGTGTAGTTTTAATTTGCATTTCTCTAATGGCTAGCAATGCTAATTTTTGTATATATTTGTTGACTGATCATATTTCTTCTTCTGTGTCTGTTCAGTTCCTTTGCCCATTTATTGATTGGGTTATTGGTTTTGGCATGTTAAATTTTTTTACTTCTTTTATGTACTGGAAATTAATGCTATATCTGAGAGTCATGTGTTAAGATTTTTCTCCAATTCTTCAGGCTCTTCCTTCATATTCTTGTTTCCTTTGAATTGAAGAAGCTTTTTAGTTGGATACTGTCCCATTTATTGATTCTCAATTTTATTTCTTGGGCTTTAGGAGTCTTGTTGAGGAAGTTGGTTCCTAAGCTGACATGAGGGAGAGTTTTTTTTTCTAGTAGGCGAAGGGTCTCTGGTCTAATGCTGAGGTACTTGATCAGCTTTGAGTTGAGTTTTGTACAAGGTGAGAGATAGGGTTTCAATTTCATTTTGCTGTATACCCATTTTCAATTTTCCCAGCACCATTTGTTGAAGAGAATTTTTTTTCTCCATTTTTATTTTGGTGCCTTTGTCTAGTGTGAGATAACTGTATTTATGTGGTCTGTCTCTATGTATTCTATACTGGCCCATTGGCCTTCATGTTTATTTTGCAAATACCAAGTCATTTTTGTTACTATAAATCTGTAATATGATTTCAGGTTTGATATTATGATGCCTCCTGCCTTGCTTTTATCACTAAGGATTGCTTTGGCTATTCTGGGCCTCTTATTTTTCCAAATGAATTTCATGACTGCTTTTTCTATTCCTATGAGGAAAATCATTGGAATTTTAATTGGAATTGTATTAAACCTGTACAGCACTTTTGGTAGTGTGGCCATTTTGATAATGTTAATCCTGCCTATCCAAGAACATGGGAAATCTTTCTGTCTTCTAAGGTTGTCTTCAATTTCTTTCTTTAATGTTCTGTGGTTTTCATTGTAGAGGTCCTTCATCTCTTTGTTAGAGTGACTCCAATATATATATTGAGGCTATTGTGAAAGAATTTTTCCCTAATTTCTCTTTCAGCTGATTCAAAATGAGTGTATATTAATTTATGGTTTATATTAATTTTGTATCCTCCTACTTTGCTGAATTATTTATGAGTTTTAGAAGTTTTCTGGTGCCATTTTTTGGATCTTCTAAATATAGGATCTTGATGTTGGCAAATTGGGATAGCTTGAGCTCTTTTTTTCCTATTTGTATCCCTGTAATTTCTTTCTTTTTCCTATTTGTTCTGGATGCACTTGAACAAACTGTCCACATAGTTTGTTTGCATACTAAAATTTTCAAAAGTACTGCCCTATTTCTCATTTCCTAGCTCCAAATATACTCCTTTTAAAGTTTTTAATGTTGGTCTGCTGTAGTTACATATTGCTTAGAACAAATTTCATCAAAATATTTTTCAGCCTTTACAAAAGATATCTTATCATTTGAAATAACATGAATTAATCAGGAGGACATTATGCTCATGAAATAAGTTAGGTACAAAAAGACTGTCTGATCTCACCCTATGTGGTGTCTGGTGTGACCCAATGTACTGATCAAAGAGTACTACTTTTAAGGTATGCAAGATGAAGAAGTACTGAAAATGTAATGTATTAATATACAATGAGGTGACTATGGCTAGTAACATGGCATTGTATATATGCAATATGCTAAAAAGGCAGATTTTAAACTTTCTAACAGCACACACAAATACATGAGAAGAAACAAGAAAAGAAAATGGGAACTATGTGAGGTAATAGATATGCCAACTAGTTTGAAGTGAGGGCTGGAGGACCATTTCACAATGTATGCACATAGCACAACATCAAGTTGTGCATGCTACTAATACACAAATTCTATTTGATAGTGATACCTCAATAAAGCTGTAAATATTTTGGCAGCTGTGAACAACAAACAATTAGTGAGAACATGACTCTAAGAGCAAGTACACTGGGTAGTTTTGACTAAAATTTTCTCATTGGGTTGCAAGCAAGACTCTGGCTGGAATGACAATAATATGCAGGTTTGGCTAGGGCTGAGGAGTTGTGCTCAAGTTCAAGCACTTGACAGTTTGCCAGAGGCCTCAGTGGCCCAATGTGTGTGTGTCTCCTCAGTGAGAATCTGCTGAACTAAAAGCACAGCACCTGGCAAGCCAGAGCAATGCCTTCTCCTGTATGGGGACCTGTTTGAGTGAGGGTGAAAAATAGAGAATAATACAAATTTGTTCTTGGCATTTTTGCTCTCTGGGGACCAGGCAAGGTTGGAAATCTTTGGGTCATAGCTACTCAAAGTGTGATCAGCAGCACCAAATTCATCAGAGACATGGTATGAATGAATGACTTGTGTACATAAGTGAATGAGTATAGAATGGCCCAGGGTCCCACAACAGAGTCTGCATCTGCACTTGAACAAACTGCCCAGACAATTTGTTTATTTATTAGAGTTTCAGAAGCACTGCTGTAGGACCATCTTTCTCTAAGTTCAATCTTAAAACAGCCCTGGAGTTCTTCTTAAAAAGAAAATTCTCCATCTTTATGACAGAGGGTCCCTGGGGTGAAGACAGGTAACTGATTTTCAGCAAGTGCTCTCAGTTTTTGTGCACACTCAGGTTTGAGAACCCTGATGCAGAGGATGGGAAATCTGGGCAGGCAAGGGCTGCAGGATGGAAATGGGAATTGATGTTGAGGAACTGGAACACCATGCCCCAGCTCTTACTGGGAGTCAGTGGGGCAGATCCAGTCAGGAATGGCAATGACAGACCCCTGACTTGTTTTCCTCTCTGGTTGATTATCGTCTCCAGAATAAATAAATACATTTCTTTATCTGAAGACATGGAACTGCTTATGATAATTCTTTAATGTCCCTGGCTCTGAAACTGTCTGCTTCTTCTATGACCTCACCCACACCCCCAAAAAAACACAGTTCACTAAATTTCTATAGCACACTCTCTCAGTCAACCTGGAAATTCACCCTGAGTGGTCCCTGATTCTGGGCACCACCTGCTACCCCTAACCCATGCAGGCAGCTGAAATTAAGGTCACTCGGGTGAATTTCCAGGGACACCAAATAAAACACAGATACATGCTTTACCTTTAAACAAGCTTCAAGCCAGCTTCTTCACTCTTGGCCTCAGGCTCCCCAAACAGGAGAGCAAGAGAAAGTCACAAGAGACTGGCGAGAGAGACCGAGCAAGTTCAGAAGTGGGATTTTATTGGAAGGACCCTTATTCTTAGAAAGTTTCATCCAAAAAAGGTTAGAAGGGGCAGGGTTACAAAGCACAGGTGAGTGTAATTCGACCCAAGGAACCAAGGGGTGACATGCCTATGTCTGGAGGTGCACTCTCAAACTTCCGGGATGGGGGCCATGTCTAGGTCACCATGAGATGTAGTGACAGTCAAAGCCTCACCATTCCAGGATGGAAGGCACAAATCATTCAGAGTGGCTCCCCACATATAGGCAGTATTAACTATAACTCTAAAGTCAGTGAGAGAAACCCAACATATGACATATTATAGTTATCTACAATAGTTTCATTAGCAAGGCCAAAACAGAGAGGACTGTCCAGATTATCATCAACTATGAAGAAAAAAATGGGCAGGGTAGGTATGGAAATGCTGGTATTCCAGGGTACAGTTACCTCTTGGATGGATAACTCAGGATCAATACAGTTGGAATTATTAAAGAAGAGCTTAGGCAAAGCCCCTTCCCAATTAGCAACAGCTAAAACTGATGGCCTCATGACTGAAGCCCAATTTACCTGATGGGAGGCTTCACTGTTAGCAGTGAGCACTGCACACAATAGCAGCAGCATCACAGGCCCAGGGATGAGGTAGCCACCAGGCATAGGAGCCAAACTGGTGGCTTGGTCAACAACATCTTTTGTATCACCCCAGGTTACTTTACATGAGGTCCATTTGCATTGTTTAGTTCTTTGCTTGTGGAGTTTTTCCTCCAGAGTTTCTTCATCTTCTTGGTTGGTGGCTCTTTGGGTACAGGGCTTGACTTTCTGGCATGCACCCAGATGGGGTGAGGCTCCTGTTAATATATACAAACCCTTGACCTATGGTTAAGAGGGGCCATGGACCATCCAATGCATTTGTTATGGAATTCTCCCTTGAGAACATTGGGAGATAGGAGGGCCCTGTGAGGGAGGCCTCATGCTTATGGGCTGCTGTTTCCATAGAGAATTTTGAAATTGAAAGAAAATTTAAATTAAATAAAGTTTTGTTTGAGGTAACATGAGGGGTCTTGGTATAGTATTCCCCTCTGTTTTGTGGCATGGTCTTTAATTACTTGTGTGTTCTTTCTATGATGCCTTGAGTCTGAGGGTTATAGGAGATCCCAGTTAAGTGATGTATATGCTAATCATTGCAAACCACCTGAAATGTCTTGCTAGTATAGACTGGCCCTTTGTCAGTTTTAATAGACATGGGAACATTCATAATTCCAAACATTTAAGTAGATGGGAGATGGCCTTTTTTGTGGTTTCTCCTGTGGAGACTGTGGCCTTTACATAGCCTGAATATATATCAGTGACTACATGAATATATTTTAATTTCCAAAAGTTGAATAAATAATGAGTGGCATCCATTTGCCATAAAGTATTATGCCGCAGCCCGGCTGGCTGGGCAAAATAACCGGGGGGGTGATGAACAACTTGTGTACTTTGATACAGCAGGAGTGGAAGCCCTTTATTGTAGGACCTGAGAGATATTTATACATTCCACACAGCTTATCTTAGTTAGCATAAATTAGATACATCAGTTAACCAATAAGGAATCTCCACACTTAATGGCTCGCTTTTGTTACTTCTCAAACCACTCCCTCTGGCATTTTGCCAGACACCATCCAGACTTGTTTACAGACTCTAACATTTCTCTGGCAAAATGCCAGGTGCCATCCTGACTTGTTTACAGACTCTAACAGTATTAGATTTTATCTTTTGGGGATTCACTCCAGTAGGTTGTAAAGGGCCAATGGGGAGAAAGTGTGCACAATTTTGCAGTCTCTGACTAGCTATTTTCAAATCTCCTTAGTCCTACTTTTGTGCAGCTGCTATGACTAAGGCTAGCAGAGAGGCTTGAGCTGCTTGTGTCCCTATATCCTGGGTGGCTAAAATCCAGTCATCCAGAATAGGATGGACTCAAACTAAAAAGGTTTTTTCTCAGCAAAAGAAACAATCTGTGAGATGAACAAGGAGCCTACATCCTGGGAGCAAATCTTTACCCCTCACACATCAGATAGAGCACTAATCTCTAGGGTATACAAAGAACTCAATAAGCTAAGCACCCAAAAAAAAACAAACAAAACAAAACAAATAATCCAATCAATAAATGGGCCAAGGATCTGAACAGACACTTCTCAGAAGAGGATATACAATCAATCACAAATACACAAAAAATGTTCATCATCTCCAGCAATCAGAGAAATGCAAATCAAAATTACTCTAAGATGTCATCTCACTCCAGTCAGAATGGAAGCTATTATGAAAACAAGCAACAACAAGTGTTGGCGAGGATGTGGGGGAAAAGGTACACTCACACATTGTTGGTCAGACTGCAAATTGGTGCAGCCAATTTGGAAAGCAGTATGGAGATTCTTTGGAAAGCTGGGAATGGAACCACCATTTGACCCAGCTATTTCTCTTCTCAGACTATACCCAAAGGACTTAAAAGCAGCTTACTACAGAGACACAGCCACATCAATGTTTGTAGCAGCACAATTCACAATAGCTAAACTGTGGAGCCAACCTAGATGTCCCTTAGTGGATGAATGGATAAAAAAAATGTGGCATTTATACACAATGGAATATTACTCAGCATTAAAAAAAAACAAAATTATGGTATTTGCAGGATGGCATTGGGAAAGATAATGCTAAGTGAAGTCAGCCAATCCCAAAAAACAAATGCTGAATATTGTCTCTGATACAAGGCAGGTGGCTCATAGTGGGGTAGGGAGGGAGAGCATGAAAGGATTAGATTAATTCTAGATAGAAAAGAGTGGTTGGAGGGAAAGGGAGGAGTAAGGGGATTAACAAGGAAGGTAAAATGTAATGGTCAACCTTATACAAAATACATGTATGAATATTTGAATTTTGGGCCAACATACCTTATATACAGAGATATGAAAAATTATGGTATATATATGTATTAAGAATTGTAATGCAAAAAAAGTACATGTATAATGGCATAAGTTGGTATGAACATACTGTATGTACAGAGATACAAAAAATAGTGTTTATATGTGTAATAAAGATCGTAATGAAAAAAATAAATAAATAAATAATCATGAAAATAAATAAATAAATAAAATCCAGACACCCAGTATGCCATTGCATTCCAGCACCACTGCTGTTCTATGTTCCTTATTTAGTCCATCCCACATCAATTCCTTAGTTAAGGCCACCCTGGCTCCTTCATGAGACACCTTCCCTTCTACCACCTTGTTTAATCTGTCAATAAACTAAAGCAAGGCTTTAGTATCTTTCTGCCTTAAGCCCTGTATAGAAACTGTACCCACCCCCACCCCATCTGGTAACTTCCTCCAGGCTCTCACAGCACAATAATAATAAAGATCAAAAAAATTCAGTGGGCCTGTGCTTGTACTGCAGGGGAACTGTAGATTCCCTCTCCCTGCAAGCATTCAGCTGGGAGGCTAATATTTGTGGTGTGGTTATGATCTTCCTACTCTTCATATTTGTCATAAAAGAACGCCTTCTACTTCAAAAATGCAGGCTCAAGAGCTCCTCTGGCTAGGTCTTTCCAGTCTTAAGGGCAATTAAGTTCAAGACTGAGTGATTCTAGCATTTGTGCAGCAAATGGCCCCAGGGGCCCATCCTTTTTCACTGCCTTCTTTAACTCCTTCAGGTTACTCAAGGTATGTGGATACCAAGTGGCAGGACACTGTGGTGTGGGGGTCATGTTGACTGGGAAGTCTTGTATTGCCTTACCCCATTTTTCACCTCTTATCTTACATATATTTTCAAAAGGATCGTTGACCTCTTGGAATGGGTTTATGGAAGATCATGGCTTGGGCCTGTCTGGCAGCCTGGTCCTTTCTAAGCTGTCATAGTCCCTTAGTGGCTTTGGAATTGGGTCATAAGGAAGCAATGCCATTGACTGTCTCTGACAACCTCATCTTTTCTCAGGGCCATAATTATATGACAAGGGTCTGTTGCAGGGCCCCCTTAACATATGCCATGTATGCAGTGCTCCCCACAAGGAATTATGAATACATTCCATAATTTCTTTAGATAAACAAAGTAAAGATAACTTCTAAATTAGGACAAATACACAATAATGATGGAACATAGTAACAGGACAGAAAACTGGATGAAGACTAAAGGTAATTCAATGTTCTCTTTGCATCTCCCTGTAAATCTAAAATAAATCAAAAAATATAAATTTAAGAGGAAAATAGAATTCTGATATAAATTCAATTCAAATGATGTAAGCGATTTACTCTCAAAATTACAAAATATTGCAAAGGCAAATAACAGAAGACAAAAAGAAAGGAAGCAATATAGTGTGCTGAAGATTGGAAAACTCAGTATTATTAAAGTGAACATCCTCACAAATTGATTTAATAGATTTAATAGAATGCAAACAAAATTATTAGAGGCTAATTTTTAGTTGAACTGTTAATTCAAAAATTTATAGGGAAAGATATAAGACATGAGTGGTAGTTGTCTTCCCATCACTTTGACAAAATGCCTGAGATAAAACAACTTAGAGGAAAGTTTTATTTTGATTCATGATTTCAAAGACTTCTGTCCATGGTTGATTGGCTCCATGGATTTTGGGCCTGTGGTGAGGCAGGACATCATGCAGGGAGTTTCAGATGAATAAAATGCTCATCTCAAGGCAGTCAGAAGGCAAAGAAAGATCAACTCCCAATATACCCTTTAAGCTCACATCCTCAATGGCCTAACTGCCCTTCACAGAGCCAAACATTGGGATTTGCTGAATACACCTCAGCTTCCTCTCCCACAGGGACTTTGTCCTCCCCCAAGTTCTAGCACCTCAGAAAGTCTCCATGAGGCACCAATGGGAAGCAGTCTTGAGATCTATAAATACAGATGTCCAGAATGTCCTCCTTGATGTCAGCCCACCCATTCTCCTGATGTAGCCCGAGTGTGCTCCCCAGTAGAAGCTTTGATATGCAGAGTGGTCTTAGAACACTCTTCCATCAGTAAGTGAGACAGCCAAGAATCATCATTGCCGCAGGCTGCCCGGCCCCGGGCCGGCTGAGTTCTGCTCCTGCCGCTGCTATCGCCGAGCACTGCCTGCCGCACCCCTGCTGAGCGATTCCCTGCTGAGCTGTCAGTGCACGCGGGCTTGCAATCTTACAACCCGGTTGGGCACAAAAACACAAGCCAGTCAAACTGAGACAAAGTTTTATTTAGAGAGAGGCCATGTGCGTCCCCTAACAAGTGGGTCCACCACACGTGTGTGTTCTACCTGAGCCGGGGGGGCCTCCACTTCCCCCGGAACACCCTCCTACCATCCTTTCCCAACCAATGGGAACTCTCCCATTACAAGAGTGACATGAGTAACCTGAGTCCTGAAATGGGCCCAGCTAAACAGCATGAGTCCAATTACCATATGAATGTGAATTGCTGGTTGGCAGTCACTAAATCCAAAGGTGCCTGTATCAATATTTTTGCTGTGGCTCCTAACACATCATAGTGGGACCAAAGGAGGGGACATAAAATAAACCCCTGGGTGCAATAACTTACCACCCTTTGTCACATGTTGTGTTGCTTCTCTTGTGTTCTTCCAACTGATCCAATGTGAGACGCTGATAAAAACAACAGTAACAGAGTGTTTGCACCAAATAAAATTGTTACTGGTAAGAAGCCCATATAAACTCTGTAGCTTTACTTGTTCTTAGTGAAGTTAAAATTTACTAATTTTGGCAGTCACACAGCTGGTCAGTATAATATTAGTTTTCCACAAGTTTGCTCTTGATAACACATCTCAAGTGTGGACTATGATAATGGATCCCTACATTCTTTTCAGGATCTTAAAGCCACTTTTCTTTAAAAACACCAACTTTTACTCTAGCCTGAAAGTGTTAGTTTGGTGGCTAGGGTAGGATAAAAAGTCCTGGCTGTTTGTCTTCATACTGTATCTATCCCCCATTGCTGCCTTAACATTTGGGTCAGATTCTACTCAGCTCTGCATGTAGAAATGACTGCCATTGGAGCTAGGATGGGTTTTCTTCTCCCTGACTCTTGTGCTTTTTCAGCTACTGTAGCAGTCCCAACACCTAAAGCCCTTCATCCCTATCAGAAGGCCCAGACTGAGCAATAAGACCAGGATGTTGCCACACATTAATGGCTACAGAAGTACAAGATGACCATGACCACCTGCATTCTGAATTTCATGCAAGAAGAAACATCATTTGGAACTGTGTCCCTGGTCTGTGGAAATTACCAGAATCTAGTTCACCCCACTATATCAATAAAAGTTTCCATCTCCATGGCAGACCCTGGTCTGCCCCCACAAACTGGCAGATCCACACAAAAGCTCAGCAGTTGCCCAGGACTGAGGTAGGCCCAGGTCTGATGCCCCGCACCTGGGAGTCCAGACCTAACCCACTTCCATCTTGGGACAGTGCAGACATTGTCATAGACCTACCCATGCAGTATCCTCCATCTTGTGACAACAGACAGGTCCTAGAAGCAGCTGGATCTCTGAACAGTCATCCCAAAGCCACTGTAAGGCCCATACTTTCAGCTCCATCTCTGTAAGAAGTTGCATCCATTTTGGGACAACCCCACTGCTATCTTGAGTTACCTTTTCTATAGCCATCACCACCTATAGTTGCAGTAGCATCCATCATGGGTTACTGGCATGGTCTGGAAGCCCAACACTAAGGTGAGGTATAGATAATCTGCTCATATACTACAAGATTATAGGGTAGAAACTTTAATACCTCATATCTGCACTGCAAGAAAGAAAGACACATAGACAACATGAAAAAACAAAGGGAAAATGTGCTCCATACAAACCAGGATACTATAGTAACAGAACCCATGGACAGTACAGTTGATCCAATGTCACAGAAGGAGTTTAGAATTTACTTAATTAAAATGATATGTAAATTAAAGAATGAATTAAATGAGCAAACAAAGGCAAAAATTGATCACTCCAACAAAGAGATAAAGAAGCAAATACAGGCAATCTTTGATCATACCAACAAAGAAATAAGGAAACAAATACAGGCAGCAAAAGATTGCTTCAAGAAACAGATGAAGATTCTGAAAAAAAGAAAATCATAAATCCTTGAAGGAAACAATAAACCAAATTAAAAACTCAATATAGGTTTGTGGCTCAGTGGTAGAGTGCTTGCCTAGCATGCATAAGGCACTGGGTTCAATTCTCAGCACCATATTCAAAATAAATTTTTTCAAAAAAGGTCCATCAACAAATAAAAATAAAAATAAAAACTCAATAGAAAGCATTACCAACAGACTAGATCACTTGGAAGTCAGAACATCAGACAATAAATACAATCTGGAATATAAAGTTGGCCACACAGTGAAGATGCTAAGAAACCATGAACAGAACATCCAAGAATTGTAGGATACCATCAAAAGACCCAATCTAAAAGTTATTAACATAGAGGAAGGCACAGAAATACAAACCAAAGGAATGCACAATTTCTTCAATGAGATAATATCAGAAAATTTCCCAAACATGAAGAATGGATTGTAAAGTCAAATACAAGAGGTTTACAGAATGCCAAATGTACAAAATTACAATGGATCTACACCATAGCACATTATAACAAAAATGCCTAGTATACAAAATAAGGATAGAATCTTAAAGGCCACAAGAGAGAAATCAGTTCACGTATAGGGGATACCAATTTGTATCTCAGCATATTTTTCAACCCAGACCCTCAAAGCCAGGAGATCATGGAACAACATATACCAAGCTCTGAAAGAAAATGTATGCTAACCAAGAATCTTATATGCAGCAAACTAAGCTTCAGGTTTGATGATGAAATAAAAATCTTTCATGATAAACAAAAGTTTAAAGCATTTACAGTGAGAAAGCCTGCTCTATAGAGCATCCTCAGCAAAATATTCCAGGAGGAATAAATTAAAAACAGCATTGAAAATCAGCAAATAAATCAACTCTACTAAAGGAAAGGCCAATCAAAGGAGAAAGCAAGTTAAGTAAAAAAAAATAAATAAATAAAAAAAATAAACCAAAATGTCTGAAAATACAAATCATATATCAATAATAACCCTGGAGCTGGGGATGTGGCTCAAGTAGTAGCATGCTCTCCTGGTAGGTGTGAGGCACTGGGTTCGATTCTCAGCACCACATAAAAATAAAATAAAGATATTGTGTCCACCTAAAGCTAAAAAATAAAATTTAAAAATAATAATAACCCTAAAGGTGACTAGCCTAAACTTATCAATTAAAGGACATAGACTGATAGATTAGATTTTTAAAAAAATACCCAACTATATGTTGCCTTGAAGAGACTCATCTCACAGGAAAAGACATCCACAGACTGAAGGTGAAAGGGTGGAAAAAAAAATGTACCATTCACATGGACCTTATAAACAAGCAGGGGTTTTCATTCTTATATCAGATAAAGGGAACTTCAAACCAAAGCTAGTGAAAAGGGATAAAAAAGAACATTTCACACTGCTTAAGGGATTCATACATCAACAAGACATAACAATCATAAATATCTATGCCCCAAACAATGGGGCATCTATGTATGCCAAATAAACTCTCCTCAAATACAAAAACCAAATAGACTGTAACACAATAATACAGGGTGACTTTTATACACTGCTCTCATCACTGGATAGATCTTACAAACAAAAACTAAACAATGAAGTTATAAAACTCAATAATACAATCAATAACTTAGACTGAACTGACATATATAGAATAATTCATCCTTCAACTAGCGAATACACTTTCTTCTCAGCAGAACATGGATCCTTCTCTAAAATTGACCTTATATTATGCAACAAAGCAAGTCTTAGCAAATATAAAAAAGGAGAGATACTACCCTGCATTCTATTAGATCATAATGGAATGAGATTAGAAATCAATGATAAAATAAAATAAAAGCTACTCCACCACCTGGAGACTAAATAATATGATATTGAATGATCAATGGGTTTCAAAGTGCATCAAAGAAGAGATTTAAAAATTACTAGAAGTAAATGAGAACACTGACACAACATATCAAAATCTCTGGGACACTATGAAGGCAGTAATAAAAGAAAAGCATTGCATGGAGTTCATTCATTAAAAGAAGTCAACAAATAAACAACATGAAATTACAGCTCATAGACCTAGAAAAAGAAGAACAAAACAACACCAAAAGTAGTAGAAGATGGGAAATAATTAAAATCAAGGCAGAAATTGATGAAATTTGAACTAAAGAAAGAATTCAAAAACTGACAAAACTAAAAGCTGGTTCTTTGAAAAACTACATAAAATTGAAGAGCCCTTTGCCACTCTAATGAAAAGGAGGAGGGAGAAAACTCAAATTACTAAAATTTATGATGAAAAGGAAATATAATGATGGACACTATTTAAATACAGAAGACAAAAACTATTTGGAAAATTTATACTCCAATAAAATAGAAAACCTCAAAGACACCAACAAATTCCTAGAGGCATATGATCAATCCAAAGAGAGTCAAGTGGAAATACACAATTTAAACAGATAAATTTCAAGCAAGAAAATAGAAGACACCATCAAAAGCCTACCAACCAAAAAAAAAAGCTGGGGACCAGACGTATTCACAACTGAGTTCTACAAAATCTAAAAAGAAGAATTAAGATCAGCACTCCTCAAATTGTTCCATAAAATACAAAAGAAAGAAAACCTTCTAAACTCATTCTATGAAGCTACTATCATCCTGATACAGAAACCAGGCAGAGACACATCAAGGAAAGAAAATTTCAGACCAATATCCATGATGAACATTGAGGCAAAAATTCTCAGTAAAATTCTGGCAAATTAAATACAAAAACATATTTTAAAAAATAGTGCACCATGATCAAATGGGGTTTATTCTAAGGATGTAAGTTTGTTTTAAAATAATTAAATCAATAAATATAATTCATCACATCAATAGACTTAAAGATAAGAATTATATGATTATATCAATTGATGAAGAGAAAGCATTTGACAAAACACAACACATTTTCATGTTGTTCAAAAAACTAGAAAAACTAGGGATAGTAAGAACATACTTCATCAGTGTAAAAGCCATCTATACTAAACCCAATGCCAACAACTTTCTATTTTTTTTTATTGGTTGTTCAAAACATTACAAAGCTCTTGACATATGTTTCATACATTAGATTCAAGTTGGTTATGAACTCCCATTTTTACCCCAAATACAGATTGCAGAATCTCATCTGTTACACAACCACATTTTTACATAATGCCCTATTAGTAACTGTTGTATTCTGCTATCTTTCCTATCCTCTACTATCCTCCCTCCCCTCCCCTCCCATCTTCTCTCTCTACCCCATCTACTGTATTTCATTTCTCTCCTTATTTATTTACCCGTTCCCCTCGCAACCTCTTATGTGTGATTTTATATAACAACGAGGGTCTCCCTCCATTAACATGCAATTTCCCTTTTCTCTCCCTTTCCCTCCCACCTAGTGTATCTGTTTAATGCTGATCTTATCTTCCTGCTCTTCCTCCCTGCTCTGTTCTTGGTTGTTCTCATTATATCAAAGAAGACATTTGGTATTTGTTTTTTAGGGATTGGCTAGCTTCACTAAGCATAATCTGCTCTAGTGCCATCCATTTCCCTGCAAAATCCATGATTTTGTCATTTTTTAGTGCTGCGTAATATTCCATGGTGTAAAATGCCACATTTTTTTTATCCATTCATCTATTGAAGGGCATCTGGGTTGGTTCCACAGTCTAGCAATTGTGAATTGTGCCGCTATGAACATCAATGTGGCAGTATCCCTGTAGTAAGCTCTTTTAAGGTCTTCAGGGAATAGTCTGAGAAGGGCAATGGCTGGATCAAATGGTGGATCCATTCCCAGCTTTCCCAGGAATCTCCAAACTGCTTTCCAAATTGGCCGCACTAGTTTGCAGTCCCACCAGCAATGTACAAGAGTACCCTTTTCCCCATATCCTCGCCAGCACTTGTTGTTGTTTGACTTCCTAATGGCTGCCAATCTTACTGGAGTGAGATGGTATCTTAGGGTGGTTTTGATTTGCATTTCTCTGACTGCTAGCGATGGTGAGCATTTTTTCATGTACTTGTTGATTGATTGTATGTCCTCCTCTGAGAAGTGTCTGTTCAGGTCTTTGGCCAACACCTTTCTAAATAGAGAAAATTTGAAAGCATTCCTCTCAAAACTGGAAAAAGACAGAGATGCCCTCTTTCATCTCTTTTATTCAACATAGTCCTTGAAACTCTAGCCAGAGTAATTAGACAAACATAACAAATTAAAGGGATACAAATAGGATAAGAAGAACTCAAATATCATTATTTGCTGATGACATGAATCGATACTTAGAGGATCCAAAACTACACCAAAAAAACTTTAGAATTAATTAATGAATTCAGTAAAGTAGCAGGATATGAAATCAATACTCATAAATAAAATGCATTTATATACATCAGTGATGAATCTTCTGAAATAGAAATTAGGAAAACTACTCTATTACCAATAGCTCAAAAAATAAAATAAAATAAAATACTTGGGAATCAACTTAAAGAAAGAGGTGAAAGAACTCTACAATGAAATCTACAGACAAAGATACCAACAAATTGAAGAAGAAAGTAATTGAAGAAGACCTTAGAAGATGGAAAGATCCCCATACTCTTGAATAGACAAAGTTAATATTGTCAAAATGACTGTACTACCCAAAATACTATACAGATTCAATTCAATTACAATTAAAATCCCAACATCATTCATTATAGAAAATAGAAAAGGCAATCATGGAATTTATTCAGAAAAATAAGAGAACCCGACTAGTCAAAGCAATCCTTAGCATGAAGAGTGAAGTAGGAAGAATCACAATACCAGAATTTAAACTATACTACAAATCTATAGTATCAAAAATGGCATGGTATTCACAACAAAATAGACATGTATACCAATGGTACAGAATAGAAGACACATAAAAAAACACATAAATGAAATTATCTCAACCTAGACAAAGGTGCCAAAAACATACATTGGATAAAAGATAGCCTCTTTAACAAATGGTGCTGGGAAAACTGGAAATACATATGCAGCAAAATAAAGTTAAATCCCTCTCTCTCACATGCACAAAACTCAACTCAAAGTGGATCAAGAACCTGGAAATTAGTCCAGAGACCCTGTGCCTATTAGAGGAAGTGTAGGCTCAAAACTTCATGATGTTGGATTAGGCCCTGACTTCCTTAAAGGGATTCCTAAAGAACAAGAAATAAAATAAAAATTTAATAAATGGGATAGAACCAAACTAAAAGGCTTCTTCTCAGCAAAAGAAAAAATCATTGAGGTGAACAGAGAGCCTGCATTTGGGGATACATTTTTTTGCCACAAGCATGTCAGAGAGAGCACTAATCTCCACCAAAGCAATAAATAACCCAATCACTAATGGGCTAAAGAGCTGAGAGACACTTCTCAGAAGAAGATATACATTTGATCAACAAGAATATGAAAAAGTGTTCAACATCTCTAGTGATTAGAGGGATTCAAATCAAAACTACTCTAAGATTTCATCTCATTCTAGTCATAATGGCAGTTATCAAGAATACAGAGAACAATAAATGTTGGTGAGGATGTAGTTCAAAAGATACACTCATACATTGCTGGTGGAAATGCAAATTGGTGCAACCACTCTGGAATACGGTATGGAGATTCCTTAGAAAACATGGACTGGAACCACCATTTGACCAAGCTATCCACTCCTCACTTTATACCCAAAGGACTTAAAATCAGCATACTTAGTAAAGCAGCCACATCAATGTCCATAGCAGCACAATTCACAATAGCTAAACCATGGAAGCAACCTAGATGCCCTTTAATAGATGAATGGGTAAAGAAACTGTGGCATATATACACAATGGAATATTGCTTAGGATTAAATGAGAATAAAATCATGGCATTTTCAAGTAAATGGATGGAGTTGGAGAATATCATGCTAAGTAAGTCACTCCAATAACCAAAGGCCAAATGTTCTCTCTAATAAGTGGATGTTGATCCATAATTGGGGAGGGAAAAGTCATGGGAAAATTGAGGAACTTTGGGCAAAGGGGAGGGAAGGTAAGGATGGTGCATGGGAGCAGGATAGATGGTAAAATTAGATGGATATCATTACCCTAGGTACATTTATGATTGCTCATAGGGTGTGACACTGCATTGGACAACTAGAGAAATGAAAATTTGTGCTGCATTTGTGTACAATAATCAAAATGCATTCTGCTGTCATGAATACATAAATTAATTAATTAAATCAATAATCAAAATGCATTCTGCTGTCATGAATACATAAATTAATTAATTAAATCAATAATTTGAAGAAAAGTTTCCATCTCCCTTTGCTCAGTGAGCACTTGGTGCCTCAGTTAGCAATGCCTCCCCTTAGCTGAAGCCCCAGTCATACCATTATCTGAAGTCTCAATTGAACTTGGCCTCCATAACCCTGCTCTCTGGACTTAATATTGGAGCTGTCCCCAATGATTCAGACATTCTCATCTCCAGTATCATAACTGCAGGACTTCCCATCCCTTCTCCTTCAGAACTGTGCTCACCTCTCAGTAAAGTCTATGTTGTGGATAATAAAGAAAATTACAACCAACTCCCTCATCTCTCCTACCTCCTAGTTTTCCTCTAAATCATCGTATTTTCCAACACTCCTGATTTTTAATTCAGGTTAGTTGTTTTGTCTTCCATCTGAAGGTAAGTTCCAGCAGGCACCAATATTTTTAGTAGTTTTTATTTGTTCTAATTAGTTATACCTTACAGCAGAATGTATTTTTGACTCATCATACATAAATGAAGTATAACTTCTCATTTTTCTGGTTGTATATGATGTAGAGTTACACAGGTATGTAATCATATGTGCACATAGGGTAATAATGTCCAATTTATTCTACTGTCATTTCTAGTCTCAGGCACTCTCCCCACCATTTACTACCCTCAGTCTGGTCCAAAATACCTCTACTTTTCCTTCTCCTGTCATGATGAATTTTCTTTTTTTATATATTTTTTTATTGGTTGTTCAAAACACTACAAAGCTCATCATATATCATCTTTCATACATTTGACTCAATTGGGTTATGAACTCCCATTTTTACCCCAAATACAAATTGCAGAATCACATCGGTTACACACTCACATTTTTACATAATGGCATATTAGTGACTGTTGTATTCTGCTACCTTTCCTATCCCCTACTATCCCCCCTCCACTCCCCTCCCATCATCCCTCTCTACCTCATCTGCTGTTGTTCAGTTCTCTCCCTTGTTCCCCCCCTTTCCCCTCACATCCTCTTCTATGTAATTTTGTGTAACATTGAAGGTCTCCTACCATTTCCATATGCTTTCCCTTCCCTCTCCCTTTCTCTCCCCCTACTCGTCTTTGTATAATGTTAATCTTTTCCTCATGCTCTTCCTCCCTGTTCTGTTCTTAGTTGCTCTCTTTATATCAAAGAAGACATTTGGCATTTGTTTTTTAAGGATTGGCTAGCTTCGCTTAGCATAATCTGCTCTAATGTCATCCATTTCCCCGCAAATTCTATGATTTTGTCATTTTTTATTGCTGCGTAGTACTCCATTGTGTATAGATGCCACTTTTTTATCCATTCATCTATTGAAGGGCATCTAGGTTGGTTCCACAGTCTAGCTATTGTGAATTGTGCCGCTATGATCATTGATGTGGCAGTATCCCTGTAGTACACTCTTTTAAGATTCTCAGGGAATAGTCCGAGGAGTGTGATAGCTGGGTCAAATGGTGGATCCATTCCCAGCTTTCCCAGGTATCTCCATACTGCTTTCCAAATTGGCCTTACCAAATTGCAGTCCCACCAGCAGTGTACAAGTGTACCCTTTTCCCCACATCCTCGCCAACACTTATTGTTGTTTGACTTCATAATGGCTGTCAATCTTACTGGAGTGAGATGGCATCTTAGGGTGGTTTTGATTTGCATTTCTCTGACTGCTAGAGATGGTGAGCATTTTTTCATGTACTTGTTGATTGATGGTATGTCCTCCTCTGTGAAGTGTCAGTTCAGGTCCTTGGCCCATTTGTTGATTGGGTTATTTGTTATCTTATTGTTTAATTTTTTGAGTTCTTTGTATATTCTGGATATTAGGCCTCTATCTGAAGTGTGAGGGGTAAAAATTTTTTCCCATGATGTAGGCTCTCTATTTACCTCTCTTATTGTTTCTCTTGCTGAGAAAAAAACTTTTTAGTTTAAGTAAGTCCCATTTATTTATTCTTGTTATTATCTCTTGGGCTATGGGTGTCCTATTAAGGAATTTGGAGCCCCACCCCACAGTATGTAAATCGTAGCCAACTTTTTCTTCTATCAGACGCAGTGTCTCTGATTTGATATCAAGCTCCTTGATCCATTTTGAGTTAACTTTTGTGCATGGCGAGAGAAAGGGATTCAGTTTCATTTTGTTGCAAATGGGTTTCCAATTTTCCCAGCACCATTTGTTGAAGATGCTATCCTTCCTCCATTGCATGGTTTTAGCCCCTTTATCAAATATAAGAAAGTTGTAATTTTGTGGATTGGTTTCTGTGTCCTCTATTCTGTACCATTGGTCCACCTGTCTGTTTTGGTACCAGTACCACTCTGGTTTTGTTACTATTGCTTTGTAGTACAGTTTGAACTCTGGTATCGCTATACCTCCAGATTCACACTTCCTGCTTAGAATTGCTTTTGCTATTCTGGGTCTTTTGTTTTTCCATATGAATTTCATGATTGCTTTATCTATTTCTACAAGAAATGTCATTGGGATTTTAATTGGCATCACATTAAACCTGTAGAGAACTTTGGGTAATATCACCATTTTGATGATGTTAGTTCTTCCTATCCATGGCAGGGTATATTTTCCATCTTCTAAGGTCTTCTTCTATTTCTCTCTTTAGGGTTCTGTAGTTTTCATTGTATAAATCTTTCACCTCTTTTGTTAGGTTGATTCCCAAGTATTTTATTTTCTTTGAGGATATTGTGAATGGAGTGGTTTTCCTTATTTCCATTTCAGAAGTTTTGTTGCTGATATACAGGAATGCCTTGATTTATGTGTGTTGATTTTATATCCTGCCACTTTGCTGAATTCATTTAATAACTCTAGCAGTTTCTTTGTAGACCCTTTTGGGTCTGTTAAATATATTATCATGTCATCCGCAAATAGCGATAATTTAAGTTCTTCTTTTCCTATTTTTATGCCTTTAATTTCTTTTGTCTGTCTAATTGCTCTGGCTAGTATTTCAAGAACTAAATTGAATAGAAGTGGTGAGAGAGGGCATCCCTGTCTTGTTCCAGATTTTAGCGGTAATGCCTTCATTTTTTCTCCATTCAGGATGATGCTAGCCTGAGGTTTAGCATATATAGCTTTTACAATGTTGAGGTAAGTTCCTGTTCTCCCTAGTTTTTCTAGTGTTTTGAACATAAAGGGATGCTGTACTTTTTCGAATGCTTTTTCTGCATCTGTGGAGATGATCATATGGTTCTTATCTTTAAGTCTATTGATGTGGTGAATAACATTTATTGATTTCCGTATATTGAACCAGCCTTGCATCCCAGGGATGAATCCTACTTGATCATGGTGCACAATTTTTTTGACATGCTTTTGTATTCGATTTGCCAGGATTTTATTGAGAATTTTTGCATCCAAGTTCATTAGAGATATTGGTCTGTAGTTTTCTTTCTTTGAAGTGTCTTTGTCTGGTTTCGGGAGCAGAGTGATGTTGGCCTCATAGAATGAATTTGGAAGAACTCCTTCTTTTATTATTTCTTGAAATAACTTGAAAAGTATTGGTATTAACTCTTCTTTGAAGGTTTTGTAGAACTCCGCTGTATACCCATCCGGTCCAGGGCTTTTTTTGTTTGGTAGTCTGTTGATGGCTTCTTCAATTTCTTCCTTTGTTATTGGTCTGTTTAAATTGTGTGTGTCTTCCTGACTCAATCTGGGCAGATTGTATGACTTAAGAAATTTATCAATTTCTTCACTATCTTCTATTTTATTGGAATATATGGTTTCAAAATACTTTCTAATTCTCTTCTGTATTTCTGTAGTGTTTGTTGTGATATTGCCTTTTTCATCCCGAATGTTAGTAATTTGAGTTCTCTCTCTTCTTCTCTTTGTTAGCGTGGCTAAGGGCCTGTCAATCTTATTTATTTTTTCAAAGAACCAACTTTTAGTTTTATCAATTTTTCAATGGTTTTTTTGTTTCAATTTCATTGATTTCTGCACTAATTTTAATTATTTCTTGTCTTCTACTTCTTTTGCTGTTATTTTGCTCTTCCTTTTCTAGGTTTTTGAGGTGTAGTGTGAGTTCATTTATTTGTTGGTTTTTCCTTTTTTTGAGGAAAGAACTCCAAGAAATGAATTTTCCTCTTAAAACTGCTTTCATTGTGTCCCATAGATTCCTATATGTTGTGTCTGTATTGTCATTTGTCTCTATGAATTTTTTATCACCTCCTTTATCTTCTGTAACCCATTGATTATTCAGTAACATATTGTTCATTTTCCATGTGATGTAGGATTTTTCCTTCCTTCTTTTATCATTGATTTCCAGTTTCATTCCATTATGATCAGATATGGTGCATGGTATTATCTCCATGCCTTTATATTTACTAAGAGTTGCCCTATGGCATAATATATGGTTTATCTTTGAGTAGGATCCATGTGCTGCTGAGAAGAACGTGTATCCACTTGATGATGGTTGATATATTCTATATGTGTCGGTTAAGTCTAGGTTATTGATTGTTTTATTGAGTTCAATAGTTTCTTTATTCAGCTTTTGTCTAGAGGATCTGTCTAATGGTAATGGTGAGAGCGGCGTGTTGAAATCACCCATAATTATTGTGTTGTAGTATATTTGACTCTTGAACTTGAGGAGAGTTTGTTTTATGAACGTTGCAGCTCCATTGTTTGGTGCATACAAATTGATAATTGTTATGTCTTGTTGGTGGATGGTTCCTTTTAACAGTATATAGTGTCCTTCTTCATCCCTTTTGATTAACTTAGGTTTGAAGTTGATTTTATTCAATGTGAGTATGGCCACTCCTGCTTGCTTCCGAGGGCCATGTGAGTGATATGATTTTTGCCAACCTTTTACCTTCAGCCTATGTATGTCTTTTCCTATCATATGAGTCTCCTGAAGGCAGCATATTGTTGGATTTGTTTTTTTGATCCAGGTTACTAGCCTATGTCTCTTGATTGGTGAGTTTAGGCCATTAACATTTATGGTTACAATTGAAATATGATTTGTACTTCCAGTCATGTTTATTTATTTATTTATTTATTTTAGTTTGGCTAGTTTTTACTTTTTGGTTATTTTCCTCCCCCTTTACTGAGATACCTCCTGCTGTTAGTTTTGGGCACTATTTTTCATTTCCTCTTCTTATAGTATTTTGCTAAAAATGCTTTGCAGTGCTGGTTTTCTGGCTGCGAATTCTTTTAGCTTTTGTTTATCGTGAAAGATTTTAATTTCATTGTCAAATCTGAAGCTTAATTTTGCTGGATACAGTATTCTTCGTTGGAATCCATTGTTTTTCAGCGTTTGAAATACATTGTTCCAGGATCTTCTCGCTTTCAATGTCTGTGATGAAAAATCAGCCATTAACCTAATTGCTTTACCCCTGAATGTAATCTGCTTCCTTTCTCTCGTAGCTTTTAATATTCTCTCCTTGTTCTGGATGTTGGCTGTCTTCATAATTATATGTCTTGGAGTGGGTCTATTACGGTTTTGAATGTTTGGGGTCCTGTAGGCTTCCAGGATTTGGCAATCCATTCCATCTTTCATCTTTGGGAAGTTTTCTAGAATTATTTCATTTAATAGGTTGTCCATTCCTTTGGTTTGATTCTCTGAGCCTTCTTCTATCCCGATGACTCTCAGATTTGTTTTTTTTTATGACATCCCATATCTCTTGAATAGATTGCTCATGGGATTTAAGCATCTTTTCTGTGTTGACTATATTCTTTTCAAGTTGATAAACTTTGTCTTCATTATCTGATGTTCTGACTTCTACTTGATATAGTCTATTTGTAATATTCTCGTTTGAGTTTTTAATTTGGTTTATAGTTTCCTGCATTTCTAGGATTACTGTTTGATTTTTTTTAAGATCTCTGTCTCCTGGTAAAGCTCATTCTTTGCCATTTGAATTTGTTTGTTTAATTCATTTTCAAAATATACTTTTATTGCTTGGACTTGCTGTCTCATGTCTTCTCTAATATTCCTTTCCATCTGAATTAGGTATGCCTTGAGTTCTTTCCCTATCCCTGTTTCTGATGCTTCTAGGTCCTCCTGTAGATTTAAGTTGTCCTGCATTGTTTGTACTGCTTTTTTCCCTTGTTTTTTCATGATGTTCACACTACTTTCCAGCTCTATTTGATTGCTGTGTTTCTGCTCTCTTCTATAAATTTGTTTTGGTTTTTTATATCTCTGTTATCTCTCCTTTGTGTTGGTAGACTATGCTTGCTAAAGTGGATTCCACTGGGAAGGAATTCCGATGGCCGAGCTCCAGTGACGTCACCTCTCTTCTATGGCGGGCTCCAGGCTCCTTACTGGGGTGTCCAAATGGAGGGGTGGAACTGGACTGTCTCTGGTTGGTTTCAGCTCCCGGACGCCGGCGGCCTGGCGGTCTCCAGCTGCCCAGTCGAGCGGCAGCCTGAGGGCGATCAGTCGCCGGCAAGCATGCGGTCTCCAGCCGCCCAGTCACAGCAGCAATGGGCCAGCTGTCACAGGCAGGCAGGCGGTCCCCAGCTGCCCAGTCACACGGGCAGCTGGCGGGCGATTGGTCACCGGTGGGCGTGCGGTTTCCAGCTGCTCAGTCGCAGGGGCAATGGGCCGGCTGTTGCTGGTGGGCAGGCAATCTCTAGCTGCCCAGTCGCGCAGTTGGTCGCCGGCAGGGGGTGGACTCCAGCCACCCAGTCACTCGGGCAGCGGGTGGAGTTTTGCCGGCGGGTGTGCGTTCTCTAGCCGCCCAATCATGAGGGCCTGGCCTCTAGTCCCCTGATTTCTCCTGCTAGTCCTGGTTTCTCCTGCTAGACCAGATTTCCCCTGAGTGATGCCTCTCTGCAGTTCAAACTGTACTCTGGGCCTGCTGTTTGTTGGGCTTGGAGGGTGGCTATTAAGAACCCCCTCACACTCTATTGCTTTGATTTTTTCCCGCTTGCCCCTCTCCCTGCGCTGGCAATACAGGTTTCGTTTTCCCCGCTGATGGGAGGGGGAGTTGAAGGTCGGGTGTCTCTAGTTTTCGCTGCGTCTTTATGCAGGCTTGCTCTGATAATCCCTCCCCTGGAGAGCCTAGGAGAGATTTTATTCGAATTCCCCGCTGTATGGGAGATGAGCTGAGTAACACGCACCTGTTTTATTGTTGCAATCTGTCAGAGAGTGGCGGTGGTTACTTTAGCTCTCCAAGATGGTGGCCACTGGTTTCCTTTGTGGAGTTTCCATTGTGGGGGATAGAACTGTCCTGCTCCCTTCTCTGTCTGAAATTCCGAACTCAGCCCAGGGCTCCATGAGTGCTCAGGCGGCAGGATTCCACAGAATCTGCAGCAATCTCCCTGCTTGCTGGTGGCTTCTTGGCAGCTCCCCGCCGTTTGTAGCCACGGGGCGGGCCACGCGGATCAGTCAGCCCGGATCTCCAGTCGCACAGTTGGCTCATGTATGAGACTCAATTACCGGACCCCAGTGCTGGAAATCCTTCCTCTAGGTTTCGGTGCACCCCCATTTTGCTGTAAGTTCCTAACAAGATAGTTTTTTGTCATTCTAACTCGTTATTCACCCACGCAGTGGCGCGGTACACGGGGTGTGATGCACTCTATTCGTGGCCATCTTGGGCCCGCCTCATGATGAATTTTCATACACACATAAGAGAAAACCTTGGTGCCACAGTCCAGCTGCAGCAAAATAACGGGGGGGGGGGGTGACAAGCAACTTGTGTAGATTGACACAGCAGGAGTGGAAGCCATTTATTGTAGGACAGGAGTGGTATTTATACATTCCACACAGCTTATCTTAATTAGCATAAACTAGATACAGCAGTCAACCAATAAGGAATCTCCACACTTAATGGCTCGCTGGCATTACTTCACAAACCACTCCCTCTGGCAATATGCCAGGCGCCATCCAGACTTGTTTACAGACTCTAACATTTGCCAGGCACCATCCTGACTTGTTTACAGACCCTAATACCTTGGGCCTTTGATTCTTGGCTTATTTTACTTAGGATAATATTCTCCAGTTTTATCTGTTTAATGGAAAACACCATAATTTCATTCTTCTTCATGGCTGAGTAATATTTTATTGTGTATATATACACCACAGTTTCTTTATCCATTCATCTATTGAAGGGCATCTAGTTTGGTTCCGTAGTATAGCTACTGTGAATTGAGCTTCTATAGACATTGATGTGCCTGTGTCTCTGTAGTATGCTGGTTTCAATACCTTGGCTATAAACCAAGATTGGAATGACTGAGTCAAATGGTGGTTCCATTCCAAGTTTTCTTAGAAATTTCCATACTGATGTATAAGAATGCATTTGGTTTGTAGGTATTAATTTTATATCCTGCTACTTTTATTCATTTATTAGTTCTAGAATATTTCTGGTGAAATTTTTTGAATCTTCTAAATATAGAATCATGTCATCAGCAAACAGTGATAATTTGAGTTCTTCTTTTCCTGTTCATATTCCCTTAATTTCTTATGTCTGTCTAATTTCTCTGGCTATAATTTCAAGGACAATGTTGAATAAAAGTAGTAAAAGAGGGCATCCCCATCTTCTTCCAGTTTTTAGAGGGAATTCTTTCAGTTTGTCTGCATTTAAAATTATGTTGACCTTGGATTTAGCATACATAGCTTTTGCAATGTTGAGATACTTTCCTATTTTCCTAGTTTTTATAGTGTTTTGAACATGAAGAGGTGCTGTATTTTGTCAAATGCTTTCTCTACACCCATTGAGATAATCATATGATTTCTGTCTTAAATCTATTGATGCAATAAATTGTGTTCCATATGTTGAACCAACCTTGCTTTGGTAGGATGAACACAATACTATCTTTTAAATATGTTTTTGTATAAAATTTGTCAGAATTTTATTGACAGTTTTGCATCTATATTAATCAGGGATATTGGTCTGAAGTTTTCTTTCCTTGGTATGTCTTTCTCTGGTGTTGATATCATACTGATACTAGCTTCATAGAATGAGTTTGGACGGGTTCCCTACTTTTCTATTTCATGGTGTAATTTGAGAAGTATACATATTAATTCTTCTTTGTGGTCTTGTAGAACTCGGCTGAGAAACCATCTGGTCCTGGGCTTTTCTTAGTTGGTAGGCTTTTGATGGTGCCTTCTATTTCATTGCTTAAAATTGATCTATTAAAATTGGGTTTGTCTTCCTGGTTCAGTTTGGATAGGTCATATTGATCTATTAAAATTGGGTTTGTTGGGCTGGGGATGTGGCTCAGCGGTAGCGCGCTCGCCTGGCATGCGTGCGGCCCGGGTTCGATCCTCAGCACCACATACCAACAAGCATGTTGTGTCCGCCGAGAACTAAAAAATAAATATTAAAAATTCTCTCTCTCTCTCTCTCTCTCTCTCTCTCTCTCTCTCTCTCCTCTCTCTCACTCTCTCTTTAAAAAAAAATAAATAAATAAATAAATAAATAAATAAATAAAATTGGGTTTGTCTTCCTGGTTCAGTTTGGATAGGCCATATGTCTCTAGATATTTTATATTGTGTTACCAGCTGTGCTTTTTCATCACTTTTCCTTCCTTCAAACCTTCTTTATCCTCACCCCCTTCCTTCTGCAGTCTTTTGAGGACTCCCATTGATTGCCATTGCTTTGAAGAGCACAACTGCTCTCCTGGTTTCTCTGTTATTTCACTTATGGAACCTAGAACTGAACCAAAACTGAATTCATGGGCTCCATGGGTTCTAGAGGAAGGCCATATGCAATGATGGAGGATGACTTGGTTCTTAGTTTCCTTCTAACCTTGACTTGTCTTGGGGAATCAGTCAAATGTTGGAATGATGCTATTGGATTGCCCTTGAATTGTTGCATATGTATAAATGCTCATAATATAATAATTAATTTAAAGGGGGCAAAACATTTAATTATAAAATTTGATACAAAATTGTAGGGCATGATGTAACATGTGGGGCATGTTACATCAGAAAAGAGGAAAACCCAACTTGATACACACTTCCCAGTCCTGGGGCCACGTGTGGCTAAGATGGTGCCTGGCAATCAGCCAGGAGGCGGTGCTATGGGTGGTGATGAAAAATCAGACAACCTCTAAGATAGGCTCAGAACCCTTCCACTCTCATGGACAGCTTGTGTCTCCCGTTATGGCCTGTAGGATGGGTGTACACGTGAACTCTCCCCACCCTGCTGACCTTTATCCTGATTGGCTCCTGTACATTATATTAGCTATGTGTGTTTTCTCAATAAACTGAGATCCTGCTTTGACTGGTGTCCCTGGCATCTCCGATT
This sequence comes from Urocitellus parryii, assembly GCF_045843805.1. Classification (NCBI taxonomy): domain Eukaryota; kingdom Metazoa; phylum Chordata; class Mammalia; order Rodentia; family Sciuridae; genus Urocitellus; species Urocitellus parryii. The sequence goes on along the minus strand of NC_135538.1, from coordinate 122,210,138 downwards.
TTCCTCCAGCGAGGGAGGGCTAGATACAGGTGGCTGGTCCTGGTCGGGGCATGGTTTCCCCATCTGTCCCACAGGTCAGGAGGAAATGAGGGGTGGGGAGGAGGGCTAAAATCCCCGACACAAAATGTCATTGTTAACAAAAAATTTAAGTAACAAGTTTAATTATAAATGGCTGGCTGTGGAACTGCAAAGGCCAGAGGTGCTGCTATTTTAAACATTTTCTATTAGAAGTGAACCAGTATAGCTGTTATATTGGCATAGTTAAAGCAACTAAATATGCTGTTAACATGAAGCTCAGACTATGCTACAAAGACATTGTTTTTTGGGGAGAAGCCATGTTGAGGATGGAACCCTGGGCCTCTTGCATGCTATGTCAGCACACTACCACTGAGCCACATCCTTAGCCCTCCAAAGACTTCACAGCACTAGTATTTCAAGACATCCCTCACATCCTTGTTTAGATAGATATATGCCCATTGTTTTTTTCTTTTTTCCCCCCTTTGTTTTTTAGACTATTTTAAGGGAATTGTTTTCCTGATTTCTTTCACTACAGGTTTATTAATGATATATAGGAAAGCTATTGATTTTTGTATGTTGATCGTTTATCTTGATAATTTTCTAAAGTTATCAGATGTAGATGTGTGGTGTTTTGTGGGTCTTCTAAGTATAGAATCAAGTCATCAGCAAATAGAGATAATTTGACTTTTTATCCTTTTTGTGTCCCTTTAAATGTTGTCTCTTGCCTAATTGCTCTGGCTAGAGTTTTAAGTACTACATTAAATAGGAATATTGAGAATGAACATCCTTATCTTATTCCTGATTTTAGAGGAAATACTTCCAATTTGTCACCATTTGCTATGATGATGGCTTTGGGTTTAACTTATATACAAGAAACTTACCTAAGCAAGTTCCTTTAACTTCCTCTATCCTTAGTTCCCTCGGTGTTTTTAACATGAATAGACACTGGGTTCTGTTGAAGTTTTTTTTTCTGAATCTACTGAGATGATCATGTGATCTTGGTCATTAGTTTTCTTTATGTCAAGTATTGCATTTATTGATTTGCATATGTTGAACCAAACCTGCATCCCTTGATGGAAACCTTGTGTACAATTTTCTCAATGTGCTTTTGAATACAGATTGTTAATATTTTATTAAAGATTTTTGCATCTATGTTCATCAGGCATATTAATGTATAGTTTTTTTAATATGTCTGTCTGTTTTGGTATCAGGATGATACTGACTTCATAGAATAAGAACACATTTCTTCAAATTTATTCCTGTAATTAGGTGATATATGATTATAATGTGTATTCAGTATAGAAAAATTATGAAATGCTGACAAAAATAAATGACAAGTTAAAAATAATCCATATGCTTAGACCAGAACATTTTTGTTGCATTTCCTTTCAGTCTGTTAGCCTCCTCTTCCCACAGCCTGAATACTGCAAATTTCTGTTTCTCTCCCTCTCTTTCATTCTGATTATGAACACAGGCTTTAGTGGGCCCCTGCACTGCCTTCTCCAAATGCCATTTCCCATCAGTTGGCTCTCTGGCCCACTGAGTGGGCAATTTCTCACTTTCTCCTCCCTTCTCACACCCCACTACTACTTCCCTCCTTCTTAATCCTAAAGGATGAACTTTCTCTTTTCACTTGAGGAAAAAAATAGGACTCAGGTAAGAATTGCTTCATAATCCCACTACAGCTGAAACTGCTCCGCCATCTTCACACCAGTGTTGGTAGATGGTCTGTTGCTGTCTGAGGCCACCCCTGCACTTGGGAATAAGATTGGCTCCTTCCTCTCCTGCATCATCACCTTCTTCCCTCTGGGCCCATTAATTCTTGCATTCAATCATAATGGAATATCTCCCATTAAAAGAAACACAGATAAACTCAGGAAATAAAACAAAATCCCGGGGCTGGGGATGTGGCTCAAGCAGTAGCGCACTCGCCTGGCATGCGTGCGGCCCGGGTTCGATCCTCAGCACCACATACCAACAAAGATGTTGTGTTCGCTGAAAACTGAAAATAAATATTAAAAAATTCTCTCTCTCTCTCTAAAACAAAATCCCTTCATAAAGATCTATTACCTAATCATATGTCTCCCTGATTACTACTTCATTTATTTTTATTTTTATTTGTAATTTTTGGTATCAGAGATTGAACCCAAGGGCAGTAAACCACTGAACCACATCCACAGCCCTTTTTTATTTTTTATTTTGAGACAGCATCTCACTAACTTGTTTAGGGACTTGGTAAGTTGCTGATTCTGGCCTTGAAATTGAGATTCTCTTGCCTCAGCCTCCCAATCCACTGAGATTATGGGCATGCAGCACAATGCCAAGCACTGTTCATTTCTCTGATGTACCTTACAGAGTGATATCTGAGTCTATTCTCTCATGTTGTCTTTTTAAACACTGAATTTTAATTTTTCTAGTGGAACCATGGATGCATTTGAGATTCCAAATACTTCTACAAGGGTTGGTCAAAAAAACAAATTATCCAAATCTTCCATATAGCCCCATTTCTTGATCCTCAGAGGCAGCCTGCTTTACTTTTATATCTGATGTTTTTATTGTTACCTCTGTGCCCCTAAATAGAATGCTAAGGGCTCCTTCTTTCTTTCTCAGTTTCATGTTGCACTTTTAGTAGACAGCATCAATTCCCGTGCCCCTATCCTCTCAATAGTCATTTTATAATTTTGTTTAGGCTGATGTTGTTTATATTGTTTTGACTGTGCAAATGCTATTCATAACCAGGCTTGTAGCCATGATTCCTTTTCTTTCCTTTAACTGATTTTTAAGTTCCCTACAGAGTTGTTCCTTCATTTGCTTAGTTTCTTTTGTTATTGTTGTTGCTGTTTTGGTACTTATTACTGGAAGTTTTCCAAACTCTCTCACAGGGTCTTTGCTATGGTATGAATGTTTGCTCCAAAGTTCATGTGTTGGGGACTTGATATTTAATGTGGTGGTGTGAGGAGATGGGGCCTAAGGAGAGGTGGGTGTGTCATGAGGGTTGTGCCCTCCTAAACAAATCAGTACTGTTATCTTAGGAATGGGTTGGCCCCTCCTGCCTCTCTTGCACTGTCTCTTGCCTTTACACCTTGTAACATATGAGAAAACAGCAGGAGGGCCCTAGTTAGATGGCAGTGCATTGAACTTGAATTTCTCAGCCTTAAAAATGGTGAGAAAATACATTTCTGATCTTCATAATTTACTTAATATGTGGTGTTCTGTTAGAGCAGCCAAGCAGACTAAGACAGTCTCCTTGAGTATATTCAAGCATATGCAGGTGTCGCAGGCCATCCATGGGCTGTGTGTGTGAGCTATGTGCATTTTGATTGTATGGGAGGACTGGCCTGGCATTGCATGCTGTTTGGACTGTTCCACACACTTGTGCTCTTTTCTCTCACTCTGCCTGTGTTCCCACAGGGAACTGAGATGGGTGTGACTTCACAAGACGCCAATCAATCTTCTGACCTCAAGACATCAAAAGGCTGAACTCAACCCCCTGACACCAGACCCCTTGCCTTATTTGGGTGAAATATTCTCTGCCACACGACCAGCGCTGGCTTCATGAAAGAAGGTTCAATTCATAAGTAATTGCTAGGGAGTTTTAAATAAAATAGACAAGACTCTCATTACCCATAATACTGGCTCCAAGATGGCTTCTCCTAGCTCCCACCTCCAGCCACCTAATGTGGTGGTGAGGTTTAAAGAAGAGACTATTAAGAGAGAGTATTGGGGAGCAAAAACTTCCATGGAAAATCCAATCCAATGAAGGTTAAGGGGGGCAGCATCCCAAGGTCAGGGGCGACAATTGAGTCTTCAGGGCAGTGGCCAGGCACGCCTCTGCACGGACAAGCCCTCAGACCTGGAAAAGGGTGGGGAAGGCTCTAACACAGCTGTGTCTAAGTGCCTCTCACCCAGCCAGGGAGGTAACTCAAATCATGTGCGAGGATGTCCTCCCACAATATTCTAATGTCTCCTCCCCAATAAATACAGGGTTTTCAGGTGATTCACTTTCTTTCCAATGAACTTTAAGGTGGAGAGCTGTCCCTAATTCTCACAAGCAAAAGGTATTTCTGTGTGTCGTGTGCTTTCTTCACTGTTTCCTAGGCTTGAGGTTGAGGCCAGCTCTTGTGAACCCAGCACAGGTCATCATCCCGGCTAGCTGGTGATATCCAGAATTCCACCAAATTGGTGAAGACACTTATCCTAGAGCCCTTAGTCCTGCCACACCTGGACTGGATTCCTTTGCATCTGGGGAGGGGGTGCTGACACCAGAGTCTCCTTTATTTCATCAGAGAACCTTGGCTTCCCTCTCTGGTGCTGTCTCCCTTCTTACCTACATATCATGTTTCCCCTTTCCATCATTTTCTCCATCATTTTTGTTTCTTACTGCATTTAACCATATCCTAGAGAAACATGGAACAGAAAATATTGAAACCCAAAACATATGAAATGCCTTTAGGATACGTTAGCTCTTAATTCAACTTCAACTTTATGGAATTCTGTGTTGTTGAAAGTATTTTTGTTGGAATGCACATGATATTACTTCAACATTGTTTAGCTACCAAAGCATTTGTTCCTACCTCTTGAGATGTTCAGGATCTCTTATTTTCTATGGATTTTCTGAAATTTTATTTGATGCATCTTTGCATGGATCTGTGTTCATTTGTTTTGAGACCTTTCAAATGTAATGGGGGGGGTAATTGCTGAGAGAATTTCTTGAGATTTAAAAATCTTTCCTTATTCTCAATGATTGTGGAACTCCTATCATTCAGTTTTTAGAAATCCTTCATTTTTTTTTTAGAGAGAGAATTTTTTTTTTAATATTTATTTTTTAGTTCTCGGTGGACACAACATCTTTGTTGGTATGTGGTGCTGAGGATCGAACCCGGGCCGCACGCATGCCAGGCGAGCGCGCTACCGCTGAGCCACATCTCCAGCCCAGAAATCCTTCATTGATAGCCTCATGCTCTTAGAGTTCTTCTGTTTTCCTTACCATTATTTTTCTAACTGTATAACTTCTTTTCTGGTATAACTTTTAATCATCCAAATCTTCTATAGATTTATCATGTATATGATCGGTTTTTAATTTCTAAGAACTTCTTTTGTTTTGTATATAATTGTGCATAAATCCATTACTTGTTCAAAAATATCATATATTTTACATGTTACAGCAATTATTGAGAATAGTTGTAGAGGATCAAGCAAAGAACTTGGGACCAGTTGGGATCTCTTCACAGTTTACTCAGAACACCAATTCTCAAAGTGTGATCTGTGGAGTCCTTGAGCTATTCAGATTTTTGCACAGGATTTATATGACCAAAAACTATTTTTATAATGTCACTAAAACATTACTTACACTGAACTAAAACTTGGCAAGATGGAACCAAGGTACCAAACTACAACAGTAGTTATTGTATTTCTGAGCATGTTTTAACTGCACAAGAGAAAATGCCAGTTCACATAAACATGTCCTGTTAGAAGTAATAAAAATTATTGACTTTATTAAATCTTCATTCAAATCCACATTATGAAAAACTTATTTGATAGAGTGAGAAGTACAAATAAAACACTTCTGCTACATTGCAAAGTAGGGTGTCTGTGTCAACAAAAGCCATGTGGTGAGTTGGACTAGCCCCATTTTTAATGGGATACCATTTCTGCTACATAGAATGAATGACAGAGAAACCATTCCTTAGGCTTCAATATTTGACCAACATTTTTTTTAATGACCTGAACCTGTCCCTTCTAGATTGTACACAAACAGCAATATTATTAATGATAAAATGTACACTCTTAGAAGAAAATCAGTCTGGGAAAATATGAATCCACCACCATGAACTTAATGGACTCCCCAATGTTTAAACCCTTTCTGGTGAAATCTGTGGTATTATCAACATGTGGCCTCTTGATTACTTGCATTGTAATGTATGTACACTAGAATATCTATATAACTTTATAGAATGATGCATGATTTTAAAAAATATCATGCATTAGCACAAGAGCAATCAATGTGCAAGACAGCCTTTCATGTAACAGAATATGAACTATTCAACAATGATGTTTCAGGGTCCATATGTCAAAGAACTTTTAAGAAGCTAATACTGTGTGAATGTAGTGTGCTATCAAAGATGAATAGCCAGAGTAACCTAAAACATTATTTTAAAAGATTCCTCTCACGTGTTAGTGTGAGGCTGCATTTTTTGTTTCAAACAAAATTAATAGTTAAATGCAGAAGTTATGAATATGTAGCAGTTTTCTAAAAGGACAAATTAAAATGACTTTCAAAACTGTGAAAAATAAAAAGGTCCACTCTTCTGATTAAATCTTTATTTTGGAAAACAGTAATTTCTCTTTGAAACCATTATTTCTGTTGACATGCAATTGTTTATTAATTCTCTGAGTGAATAAAATATCATCTTTAAAATGGAATTAATTTCTAATTGATAAACATACTCCACATAAACATGTTTACCTCTGGGGAACAAAAAGATCCTGTAACCAAACCCTTCCAGAATTCCCTGAAGCAAGCATCAGTGGACTTTGTGATAAAGAGCACTCTTTGCAGGAGAAGAGTGGTCAGGGCAAAATCCCAGGTCCCTGGGCGTGGCTCTCAGGATCTAGAGCTGTGTCTGGGGTGTGGACATAGAGCACTGGGGATTTCCCTTCTCTCCAGCATTTAACTTCTCCCTCTCCCAACCTGGGCCAGGTGGTTCTGCCTGGACACTCCTGAAGTGGCCCAAAGTCTCACTCCCACTGCGTGTCTAACTCCCAGAGAAGCCAATCGGCATAACTGTAGTTCAGGTTTCAACGTCCCCACTCATCTGCCAAGATGAAGAATCTCCACAGAAGTGGAGAATGAGGGTGATGGCGCCCCCCAAACCCTGCTCCTCCTACTATTGCTGGCCCTGTCACTGACCGAGACCTGGGCAGGTGAGTGCGGGGTCAGGAGGGAACCAGACTCCAAGAGAGGAGCGAGGGTACAGTCCCCTAAGCACACAGGACTCTGGGAATTAGCGTCCTCTCTAATTTAGTCCAGATCCTCCCCAGCTTGCAGATGCTCATCCTGATCCCTCCACTCAGGCCCCTAAGTCCTGCCCTCATGCGTGCCTTCACCCCCTTAGCGTCTCTAGAGTCCCCTCTTCTCCCCCTGGCATCCTCAACCTGAGACCTGGTATCTGGCTGCAGGACGAGGGTCGCATGTCTGTAATCCCAGTGGCTCAGGAGGTTGAGCCAGGAGGATCACAAGTGCCAAACCAGCCTCAGCAAATTAGTGAGGCCCTAAGCAACTGCTGCTAGAAACTGTGGTGCACCGGGAAATGGCATGCCACAACGCAGAGGAATGGTGCTGCAGATTCTGTGGGGTCCTGCCGGCTGTGCCCTCACTGTGCTCCAGGCTGAGTTCTGGGTTTGAGATGGGGAAGGAAGCGGTCCAGTTCTGTCCTCCACACCGGACAGCCCACTGAGGAAGCCAGCGGCCACCATCTTGGAGAGCTGATATCACCATCGCCAGTTTTCAATAGATTGCAGCATGTTCAGCGATAGAACAGGTGTGTGGCATTTAGCACATCTCCCATACAGTAGGGAAATCACATAAAATATCTTCTAGGCTCTCCAGGGGCATGATTAACAGAGTGAGCGTGAATAGAGGCATGGGGAAAGGTAAAGGCACCTGACCTCCAACTCCCCCCTCCCACCAGCGGTGAAAACGAAACCTGTCTCGCCAGCTCTCAGAGGAGGGGCTAGTAAAGAGAATCAAAACAATAGGGGCTGGTTCCCAAAAGCTGAGCTCCACATCCAGGAAACTGCAGGCCCAGAGTGTATCTTGAACTGCAGAGAGGTATCACACTGGGAAAGGCCTGGCTGGCAGGAGAAGCGAGGTGACTAGAGACCAGGAATAAACCTAAGCTAACCTCACAGGATTGTTTCTTACAGCTGGAGGGCAAAATCTTGGCCTGGAAGGCACAGCACCACCTACTGGAAGTGGAGAAAATAGTGCCTTTTTTTCTTTTTTTAATTTTTTAATTTTTTAATTTTTTTAATTTTAATTTTTTTAATTATTATTTTTAATTGTAATTTTTATTTTACTGCATTTTATTATTTTTTTCATCATTTCTTTTTCTTTTCTATTCTTTTCTCTTTCTTCTCTCCCTCTCTCTTTCTGGGTTTGCTTCCTTACATTTTCCCCATCTTTCCTCTTAAGCATGACCACCCAGATTATGTACAACTTACTAAATGCAAATAGATGAATACTACGAATCACGAATCGGTCTATAGTCCACATAAGCCCTTAACTACCCCCAAGTACTCCTGTCTATTCTTTTGTTAATATCCGCCTACATTTGAGCAACCCCCCAAAGAAGCTAACATATACTTACCTCCATACCATCAAATCGCCTGACCTCAACATAAAATCCTAAGTTCAAACCTCAATTCTCTATATGCCATCAAAATCTGTAGGCCTTTAATGAAACTAATGAATTTGCCTTAAATCACAATTAAATCCAACATCTCTAAACATTGTCTCCCAACACAAAGGAGAGATATTGGAACTATAAAAACCAAAACAAATTTAAAGGAGAAAACAGAAACACAGCAGTCAAATAAAGTTGGAAAGTAACATGAGCACAATGAAAAAACAAGGGAAAATAGGATTACAAACAATGCAGGACAAATTAAATTCACAGGAGAACCTAGATGCATCAGAAAAATGGACAGAGAAAGAACTCAAGGCATACCTAACGCAGATGGAACAGAATCTTAGAGAAGACATTAGAAAGCAAATCCAAACAATGAAAGTATACTTTGAAAACGAATTACATAAGCAAATTCAAATGGCAAAGAATGAGCTCTACCAGGAGATAGAGATTTAAAAAAATCAAACAGTAATCCTAGAAATGCAGGAAACCATAAACCAAATAAAAACTCAAATGAGAATATTACAAATAGACTAGATCAAATAGAAGTCAGAACATCAGATAATGAAGACAAACTTTGCAACTTGAATATAGTCAACACAGAAAGGATACTAAGAAATCACGAGCAATCCATCCAAGAGATATGGGATGTCATAAAAAAACCAAACTTGAGATCATTGGGATAGAAGAAGGTGTAGAGGTTCAAACCAAAGGAATGAACAATCTGTTGAATGAAATAATCTTAGAAAACTTCCCAGATATGAAAGATGGAATGGATGGCCAAATCCTGGAAGCCTACAGGACCCCAAACATACAAAACCATAATAGACCAACTCCAAGACACATAATTATGAAGATATCCAACATACAGAACAAGGAGAGAATATTAAAAGCTACAAGAGAAAGGAGGAAGATTACATTCAGGGGTAAACCAATTAGGTTAATGGCTGATTTTTCATCACAGACATTGAAAGCGAGAAGATCCTGAGATGGGGAAGGAAGCGGTCCAGTTCTGTCCTCCACACCGGACAGCCCACTGAGGAAGCCAGCGGCCACCATCTTGGAGAGCTGATATCACCATCGCCAGTTTTCAATAGATTGCAGCATGTTCAGCGATAGAACAGGTGTGTGGCATTTAGCACATCTCCCATACAGTAGGGAAATCACATAAAATATCTTCTAGGCTCTCCAGGGGCATGATTAACAGAGTGAGCGTGAATAGAGGCATGGGGAAAGGTAAAGGCACCTGACCTCCAACTCCCCCCAAGAGGAAATGCCAAAATGTCTGAATTTCCCTGTTCTTTCCCTCAGATCCCCCGAAGACACATGTGACTCACCACCCTAGCCCTGAAGGGGATGTCGCCTTGAGGTGCTGGGCGATGGGCTTCTACCCTAAGGAGATCACCCTGAACTGGCAACGAGATGGGAAGGACCAGACACAGGACATAGAGCTTGTAGAGACCAGGCCTGCAGGGGATGGAAACTTCCAGAAATGGGCAGCTGTGGTGGTGCCTGCTGGAGAGGAGCAGAGATACACATGTCATGTGCATCATGAGGGGCTGCCTGAGCCCCTCACCCTGAGATGGGGTAAGGAGGGAGTGAGGGCACAGAGCGTGTTGTCAGGAAAGCAGGAGGCTTTCTGGAGACCCTCATCAGGGTAGGGACTGAGAGCTGGGATCAGGGCCCCTCACCTGACTTCCCTTTCTCTCCTAGAGCCACCCCCTCAGTCCACCCTTGCCATCCTGGGAATTGTTGCTGCAGTGATTATCCTTTTCATTGTAGCTGTGGTCTGTTTTGACTTGTGGAAGAAGAGAAACACAGGTAGGGAAAGTGCAGGGTCTGAATTTTTGACCCACTGATGGTTTCAAGTACCTGGTAGAAGTGTGCCCTGCCCTGTTAATGGGAAGTAAAATCTACATGTGTCCTTACCCAACCTGGACCCTGTTTACATTTTGTGCATAGAATCTAAAGGACAATTCTTGATTTTTGTGGTGATGGGACCTGATTCCCAGCATTTAGAGGCCAGAGGGGAATCTGCCTGATGAGAACAGACCCCCAGGAGAGCGATTGGCTCCATCCCTACATATCTACTTTCTTCCTGTCTCCTGATGCTTCCCTATGTCTGCAGCCACAGTACTGGAGACTGTCCCAGTGTCCAGCACTAGGGGGCACCTCTAAGACTTGTCTTTAAACTGTTCCCTCACCGAATGCTTTCTTCCCTCAGGTGTAAAAAAAGGGCCCTATGCTCCAGCTGCCTGTAAGTATGAAGAACACTGATCCCTGAGACCCTAGGAATAGTCTAGTGGGGAGCCATGGGGGAGCTGATCCACCCATAATTCCTCTATTACCCACATCTCCTGTGGACTCTGACCAGGTTTGGGTTTTTTGTTTTTTGTGTTTTGTTTTTCCTGCTCAGGTAATGACAGTGCCCAGGGCTCTGATGTGTCTCTCACTGCTGAGAAAGGTGAGACTCTGAAGAGGGAGAGGGGTTGGGGAATGGAGAGACCCCTGGGTTACAGGGACTTTCTCAGGGATTTGTGACATTTTGAGTGTTTAATGGGTTGTTCAGAGGGCCTCCATTACAATGAGTGATCTGAATCTGTTCATAATACTTTCTTTTACAGTGTGAGACAGCTGCCTTCTGTGGGACTGAGCAACACAGGATTTCTTTAGTTCATTCCTGCTCCCTACTGAGATTTCAAGAGGTTCTAACTTCTCTGTGTAGCTGGCATCTAACTGTGTCTATGTGTCTGTGTTCCTATCATCATCACTGAGGAAATGCAGAGAAGAGCACATCCCTGACCACCAAGATCCCTCCCCACACTGTCCTGTTCTCTTCCTCAATCAACTTTCCTATGTAGCAGATGTGGGGCTGGGATGTCTCCATTTTTGTTGTAGTTTCATGTTGCCCTGGACTGTAGCTTCTTCCTTCTCTGCTAAAAAGCAGAATCTGAATATTGATTTGTATTTCAAATTTATGCCACAAAATATGATTGGGTGATAGCCAAGCCAAAGTGATTCCATTTTGTTTAGTAACTCCATTTTGTAAAACAACCATGCCAAATAGAAAGGTCCCATGACTGGGGCAAGTTGTTCTTTTCTTTTTGCTATAGAAACCCTTAAGAACATGGAACTATCTAATGGAGCATTGTTTCTGTAACTAGCATATTGGGGCTATGTTTCTGTAATTGGGATGATTGGGCTAATTGTGATTGGTAAGCTACCTGCCGCCTGACTGCACTCTCCTGACTTGCTTGCATTGGCTAGACCCCAAAATATCTCTTTTGCGGTTTTCAAGCTTATAAGGAGCGCCCTTGCAATTGTTTGGGGCTGATCAGGGGAACACTTTATGTTCTGGTCAGTCACCACTGGTGAGCTTCAATAAAGGCTTGATTCCATTATACGTGAATAGTCTGGAAGCCAATTTATGAAGCCCCAGGATGTTGCTTTAACTGTAACAGTTGATGGGTTAATTAAATGAAGATTCCTAAATTTCAAAGAGAAAATAAAGCCTGAAATCTCCTAGAATCCATGTTTGCTGTGCTGAGTCTGCTGCAGGTGGGAACAGGAGAAGACTGAAAGCAGCTGAGGGTGGACAAGGAGACACCCAATCTCTGCTCTGTGCATCCTGATCTCTGATATGGTCACTCCTCAGCTGGATCGTCTTTCTGCTCCTTAGTCTTGTCCCTCCAGTTGAACCTCATCCCACCAGGACCTGTGATGACAGGGACTAAAGCATCACCAGGGCTCATCCTGTCTCCAGTATCATGGGCAGGGAGGGCACCATGTTGTGGGGTCAGTAAAGGATGAGACCTGAGTCTGACCTTCTGCTACCATCTTTTTTTGTTTCTCAGCTTCTATAGAAAATTATCCCTGTTCTTATTACTAAATATGATGTCTGGGCTCTTTCTCTTCTGGATGTCTCTCATCATTGATAGAAGCAGAAGTCTTTTTTTTTTTCACAAATTTTTGGTGATCCCCTTACTTCCTCTTTCTCATACTCCAGTTAAGTTCCTTGGGAAGTGCTGTCAAGTCCCACTTCAAAATGTGTGCAGCATCCAAACACTTCCACTATTTCCCCTGCTCACACACCAGGTAAAGTGACCAACATCTCCAGCATAGGATGGTTTCCCTGTACCATTGGTCTACATGTCTACTCTGGTGACAATACCATGCTGTTTTTGTTACTTAGCTGATTTTAGGGGAAGGGGCAACCTTAAAATCACATTACTATAAATGGAATCACCATGAACTACTGATTCCTTCCTGCTTTTAATATGACACCAAGCAGATGCTGGAACACTCCCTGCTACCTTGGGAGTCCTCCCATCTCAATTGTATTCTCAGATCAGTAGTTAGTATGACACTTTGAAAAATGTAACATGTTGGTCTTTGCTCAAAACTGCTTCACTCGATGCACGATTCCTTTTGTTAACATCCATATCTTCAGCGACTGGCTGTGCCTCTGAGCTCCTCTCTGACTCCACTCAGGACATCTCAGATCCTTGCTCTCCCCAGAAGACACACAGGATCCTGCCCTGGTGCATTTGCACTGCAGCTTCCTCCTGCCTAGAAAGATCTTCCTCCAAACATCCTGACAAATTCCTTCATGTCCCTCAAATCTATCCCTAAAGGTCGCCTTGCTACTAAGTCCCATGCTGAGCACCCTAGGAAAACAGTCATCTTCCCTGTCCCCACATACCCACTCTGAGACCTGTCCTGGAACACTTATCACCTCACATGAACACTGTCCTCATTTACTGTGCTTAGAGTGTGTCTTCTTCCTCTTTCCTATAGAACACAGGCTCCACAAGGGGGGCACTTTTGGTTTGTTTTCAGTTCCCTGATGTATGCTTGGTGCAAACTGTGTGTCATCTCTTCAGTACTCAACAAGTAAGAGCTGAATGAATGGTCAGTGTTTCCTCTTCTAGGAACTCTGTCTTTATTAATGGAGCCTCAGAACAAATGCTGCTGGGCATCTGCTGAGCAAGGGCTTCTCAATCTGAGGTCAAAGCCATCTGGGCTTTTCTCACAAGTGCTGCTCTCCCTCCCTCCACACCAGCCCTCCTGCATTCCACCCAAGTACGTTTTGATCTTCAAGAAAGATGATCCTTGACTAATGGGTCATATTTTGCAGCTAAACAGAAATCTCTATCAGACTCTGTTTTATGGATCAAGGAATCTGTAATGGAGCAAGTTCTAGGATTAGTAGTGTTAAGGACAGTGAAACTACAGAATAGAGAAGATAGAACCCTAAGAGAAATTTATTTAGGATGAGAAATCATGAGCTCCTTCCTCTCTGCTATTCCCATAATATGGGTCCTTTAAAAATAATAAGGCAGACACCCCTTAGCTCCATGGACAAGAGACAAGGGTAGGGATAACCCTGAAAGTCCTAATAAGTATTAAAAAGATGCTCACCACCACTTGTCACCAAAGACATACAAATTAAAACCACAATGAGAGACCACTTCACCTCAACTAGAATAGATAGTATTAAAAACACTTGTGACAATACCACATATCAACAGGATGTGGGCAACTGGAAATCAGATATGTCACTGCTAGAAATAAAAAAAAATATTACAACACATTTGTAAAACAATATCAAAAATCCTAATATCATTAAACACCCTGACCTTATGACCCAGAAACCCCTGTCTTGGGCTTTAACCAAAAGGCAGAAAAGTATACCTATACCAGCTGACTATACTCAAGCATTCATAGTTGCCTTTATTTATAACAGATCCACACTGGGAGTTACCCACCTGTTTAACAAATTTTCAGTAGAAAATCTAATAGATACGAGTATTTCAGTAACATTCACTAACAAAAATGAATAAAATATTGTGGGGAGCCACTCTGAATGACCACGCCTTCCAGTCCTGAAGCACAAGGCTCTGACTAATCACTACATTTCCTGCTGACTTAGGCATTGTCCCAGCTCAGAAAGCAAGATATGCCTTCAGGATAGGTGTCTCCCATGGGGGTTGAGCTATACTCACCTATTCCTTTGTAATCCTACACCTTGCCTCATTTGAATGGCTTCTTCCCAATAAAATGGTTCAGCATGTGCTCCTCTCTTTCCACAGACCCCTAAGGTCAGAGGAGCCATCACAGAACCCAAAGAAAAAGGTAATTCTCTGTCTTTTGTAATTATTTCATGCTAGCCCAGTTCACCTGGAGTGACCTTGAGTGTTTAGTCGTGGAAAGTGACAAAATACTAATACACATACAATAGTACAACAGTGCTTAGAAATGATTGTTATAAAAAGACAATATATGATTGCACATACAAGAAATTTTAGACTATTCAAAAATTATAGTCAAAATGGAGATTAGTGGTCACCCAGAGCTGGGGTTAGAAGAAGATCAAATAGAAAGGAACATGGTGACACTTTTTAGGGCAAGGGTAGGGAAAGCATATCCTGGTCACAGTGGTGGTTAATGATTCTAAACAACAGCCAATATTTACACCCCAAATAATGAATTTTATTTCACATAAATCTGTTAATAGACAAAAATGGGCAATTCCTTGCTAGCAATTCTTCACTTACAAATAGATACACAAGTAATTTGAAATGAAGAACAGCCTAAAGTGTAATGATGTTAGATGGTAACTAATTTATACAGGAAGAAATAACTAACAATAGAATATTACATATATTTTTGTTAATTTTTTAAAAAGACATATGACTTTTTGTAGCATAATGTTTTACATTGTCTGGTTAGGTTTACAATGAACACTGATGTAGTATACATGGTGATAATACCAGAAAGGTGGTTAACTGGAAACATGAGGCTATAAATTTCCTGTATTTTACTGGATATAGTTCAACATTACCTTAAATAGATTGTGAAAAGCTAAAGGCACAGGTTTCAATTTCCTCAAAAATGATAAGAAATGAATGCAAATAGATTCAACTAATAGCTAGTAAAGGCATTAAAATCACAAACTAAATTATATTTACTCAAAACAAAGAAAGGTAGATGAGGAACAGTAGGATGACCAAGAAATAAGACACTTCAAACACAAACAGCCAAATGGTTGACGAAATACAGTGGTATTAATAATCACATTAAAATACATGGGTACTAAAATTCAAATCAAAGCCTAAGCTTATCACTGGATAAGAATCAATACAGAAAATATACTATGTATAATAGAAAGTTTAAGTTCAAAATGAAAATTAATTGAAAGTTAAAAGATAAGGAAAAGGTCTTATAAGAGAGTAAGCATAGTTAAAGCAGACTTTTTATATTATAAGACAAAATAGACTTCAAGACAAGGAGGACTGCTGGAGACAGAGAAGAACTTTCAATAATGAAAACAGGCAGCTACAGTGGTTTGAATATAGTTTGTCCCTTCAGAGGCTCATGTGGGAGTTTAATCCCCATCGTGAGCTATAAAGATGTTGGAAACTGAGTTCAACTGGTGGTGTTTAAAAGTGGGGCAGTGGAGGGGTGTAGGATTAGACCAGGTCTTCAGAGTGGATACTTCAGGCTTCATGATTGGATACTGGTGACTTTAAAAGAAAAGACAGAGAGAAAGAGAGAGGGAGGGAGAGAGAGACCAGAGCATGGACACCCACACCCCCTGTCTATCACAGTGTGTTGTGGTGTTCTGCCTCAGGATTCTGCCAGCATAAAATCATGGACAGATGCATCTGATCAACCTTGGACCTTCACTGTGAACCAAATTACACCTCCATCCTTTATAATTATCCAGCCTGTGGTTTATTATTAGCAATGAAAAACGAACTCAGACAGCAAGTATGCCCTGCCCCCCCCAAAAAAACACATAAGTCATGTAAACACAGATCACATGAGGATGTTGATCAATGACAGAGCACATATAGGATGATGATCCCTAAGAATATGTTCTTGGGAGTACGCTGGCCCCTCTTGCCTCTCCATCCCTCTCTCTTGTCCTTGTATCTTCCACTTTCCACCTTCCCCCTTGTGAAGACACAGCAAGAAGGATTTTGGCAGATACTCATGCCTTGATCTGGACTCGTCAAACTTAACAACTGTGGGGAAATCAATTTATGTTCTTTATAATTTATTCAATGTGTATTACCATCTTATGATAGCACAGATGGGCCAAGACAGACACCAGCAAACACATCCAGGATTCCACCAGCTTCATCTTTGAGAAGATGCCTGTGCTGAGGCCTCAGTCCTGACACATCTGGACAGGATGCCTGCACACCTGGGGCAGGGCTGACATCTCCCATCTCCTTCACTTCATCCTGGGCAGTCTTTGCCTGACTTTTGTGCTGGTTCCTCTGTTGCTGGGATCCCATGTGTCCCTTTTAGGTTTTCTTCATTATTTGTTCCCCACTTTTTTTTTAAAGAGAGAGTGAGAGAGAGAGGGGAGAGAGAGAGAGAGAATTTTTTAATATTTATTTTTTAGTTTTCGGCGGAAACAACATCTTTGTTTGTATGTGGTGCTGAGGATCCAACCCGGGCCGCACATATGCCAGGCAAGCGCGCTACCGCTTGAGCCACATCCCCAGCCCCTTGTTCCCCGCTTTGTCTAGCAGGATCTTATGAGCTATACAATATTGAAACCTTAAGCATCTGATGATGTCTTTAGGACACCCCAGAACTTATTCCAACTTTGACTTAGTACAGAGTTCTGTGTTCAGAATACTTTCCTTTGGAACTTGTATGACATCACATCAACTTTTTCTAGCTTTGTCAAGTTGTTTTTCTTGCCTCTCAAAGTTTTTAAGCTCACTTCTTTCCCCTGGCTTTCTGAAATTTCAATGTGATATATCCTAGTGGGGGTCTGCTTTCCTCGTTGCAGTAAGCACTTGATTGCAACCATTCAAAGTGAAAACCTTTGTCTATAAACTCTGGAAATATTTGCTGACATTTGTGCTGAGACTTGCACAGCAACAACAAAAAATCTCCAGGAGGGGCAACAGGAGATTAAGAAAAAAGAAGAGATATTTTTTAAGGAAAGCTGAGGCCAGGTGGGATAATGTCCTCTGATAGAGGAACAGTGACCCAGAACTAGCTCAGCATTTTTATTATATAGGTTCTCATCATCTACAGAAGCTCTGCAAATTGTTCAAGGCCTTTGAGTTGTCAAAGGGTTTCTTTGTGCACTAAAATGTTTCAGTGTTAGAAACATCTTTGACTATCCTGCTGTACCCAGGAAACCCATTGTACTGCAATGTCTGACAACTATTAGCATCAGAGCCAACTGTCAAGGCTGTTCACATATCCTGCCTTTGGCTAGGAATGTCTCCCAGACTGACTTTTGCTGAAACTGCAAGTTCAGCTAATGACCGGGGCTCATTCATTCTCCACACATTTGAAAATCATTTCTTTCTCTCCATTCTTTTGGAACTTATATTATGGAGGTATTAGAGATTCTTGATTGCTAAGCTTCTATCCTTGCAGTACTTCTGTCCTACCTACCTTTGATTCTTCATTTGTAATACTTTGTGTTCCCCCAACTTTAATCTTCCAGATCTGTATGGGCTGTCTCTTGTCCAGTGAAGAGATCCACAGAAATGGGTAGAGGAGAGTGTGGCTGTGGAGTCACGAATCAAGACCTCCGGAGACTAAACTGGAAGCAAGTCTGATTTTATTGTGCAGTTACCATGTACGTATACTCAGGCAGTAGCTAAGCAGATTACAGGCAGCCACCAATGCAATTTCTGGCCAACTGTCCTTGTGGCAACTAATCCATGAGCAGGCCTTGGAGCAAGCGCAGGGATTGCAACACGTGGCTTCACACCCAGGGCTGTGTCTACAGGGTGGTCACTCACACACCTAGCACAAGGGGAGTGGCCTGCCACTCAGGTGCCCTTAACATATGCCTCATTGCAGTACTCCATGCACTTGTCCCCAAACAGATCATGTATTGAATTACTCATTTGTATGATCAATTTTTAACTTGCAAGCTCTTTTGTTCTTGGAGTATATCTATTTGTAATATACTCTGTTATGTCATATTTTCTTTTCTCCACATTTATTTCATAAATTCTACAGAGGTTTTTGCATCTTTTATATTTTATTGAGAATAGTGGCAGTGGTCCTGTGAGGTCTTCTGCTTATCTGCCCCCATGAACCCATAAACTTTTCTCACACTGTATGGCTCAGGAGTGATGTTAAATTTATCTTTGTAATTTCTGCTGAATGTGTATTTCCCTCATTACAGTGCAGGTAAGATGGATTATTGCTGACAAACTTTTTCAACATGTGCCTTTCTTCTTTTCCAAATTGCCCAAGAATATTCTTTATTCTTTTTGAGTAGGGATGTAGGCACTAAAAAATTCTGAAATGAAGAAAGAAAAGAAGATCCTGACATCTGGGAACTGGTCTGACACTCAGAGCTAGACATCAGAGTAGTTAGGAGCTGTCCTAGTGCTCACAGTGAGGCCATGCTATTCCCTGCTGGACAAAAGGCATATTAAGAAGCAATGTCAGACATGTTCATTCTACAACCACACCAAGTAAGACAAAGCAACAGCAGTTCATAACTTCTTCTAAGCACATGCAAAATAAGGAACTGTGCCAGTCACAAAACACTAGCCAGTTCCCTAGGTTGGTTGATATGAGTGATAGTAGGTTTTTTACAAATTAGTTTTGTCTTTGCTCTGGTCTGTACTTATTATGACTAAGATTTACTAAGACACTCCATCCTACAATTGCTCCTGCTTCTCGACAACACCCAATCTAGAGTGAACCCCTACTTCCTTAGCCATCCCCCATATCATCCAACCAAAGTCCCAATCCCACATCACATCCTTTCAAACCCCTTTTTCCTAAGACAGACCATGGTTTTCATATGAAGATAACTTTAACAGACTTCCATCTAGGAGTCCCAGTGTGTCTTTGTGGGTGGGAGACTGAATATTAACAATATACTAGATGCGCACTGTCAGAAAGAGTAACTGTGAGCCTCACATATTTATTGACATTTCAGTTAACAAAAGAATCTTAAAACTTAATTCTCTAGTGGGCCAGCCACATCTGAGTGCTTAATAGCCACAGGAAACTAGAGGCTACCCTACTGGAAGGTACAGAGATAGAACAATTTCATCACCACAGAGTGTTTTCTCCAACAGCACTGCTGCCAGACTAACTTTAGTTCCCTTCCAAATCCACATCAAGGATTTTGAGACCCCAGGTAGCAGGTGGCTGGGGCCACTTGAAGTAGAGGTGGAGCATCTGGTTTTCAAGAGAGAAAAGTGGTGAAAGGAGGAGGAAGAGCCAGACAGAGGTGGGGTGGGGAGTGGCTGGGAAAATAGGGAGTTGAGGATTAGCAAGAGGAAAAGACAAGGAGAGGCCAAGGTGCGGTACGAGGTCTGTACCAGGGATGCACAGATTCCACACCCCCTGGGTCTGGAGGCCAGGTGGACCCCAATCTCCTCTCCAGCAGGGACATTTCCCCAGCAGACCCAGCACTCACCTGTATAGCTCTCTGTCAAGGCCAGGACCCTCAAGAGCAGCAGGAGGGGACTTCCATCCCCCAGGTCTGAAGAGAATCTGAGTCCAGGTGGGTGTGTGAGGACTTTAACAAGGGGAACCACAGTGATGCTGATCGGCCTCTCTAAAACCCCAGCACCCAAAAGAACGAGAAATGGGGCCTCATCCTGAGCATCCAGGCAGAAGGATCTGACTAAGTTTGGGAGAGTGAAAGTGAAATTTTGAGGGGATGTCCCCATCCCTTTCACTTTCCAACGCTAGGGTTCCCACCCCAGAATTTCCTCAAAATTGGTATAAACTGCAAGGTAATTTTGATTATGTAAATTCTACATTTATGTTTATAATATTTGAAATTAGAACCATTTAAAAGATTTTAATTCATTTAGAATGATAATGCATTGCTTTCCAATGGATTTATTTGTTTATTTTTGAGAAATAACTATTTTCCAGAGTAAAACAGTAGAGTGAGGAAAGTGGCTCTTTACACATTTTGCAAATCTTTTTTTTTTTTTTTTTTGGTCTGTCTCATTAGATGTTTCCTGGATTTTTATACCTATACCTGCACTTATCCTGTTATTTTTGACTGAAGCAAGTGAAAAAAAAATCTGACCTCACACAATTGTGTAGGAGGAATGTTTTAATAACTTTTTGAGATAACTATAATGACACAAGTGTTAACTTACAAGTTCATTGCAATATGGAAATCAGAACACTATCACCAAATAGTTCATATTCTGTCATGTTAAAATCCGTATTTCTATCTTGCACATGGAATGGATCTCTTGCTAAAGTATGGGTTTTTAAAAAGCAATGCATTGTTTGCTCAAAATATTTTTTCCACTGTTGACATACTTAACAGCAAATTATCAAAAGTCCACATTTGCTAACATTATCGCTGATGGATACAAGTTCCTCAAAATTCTAACTTTCTTTTCAGAGATTATAGTGTATCCTGAGGAAAAGTAAAGGACAGATTGATGACCTTGATGGGGAGTGATTGGACCTGATTCCCTGCAGTCAGAGGTCAGAGGGGAATCTCCAGGAGGGAAATTGGTCCCAGTCCCTTCACATTTCTTTCCTCTTGTTTTCTGTTTTTGTGGGTCTGCCATCACAGTTCTGTAAAACTCCTTGAGGTTCAGGATTTTCTGGTTCCTCTAGGCCCTCCTGGCCCTGCCTCCTCCTTGGCTTCTCCCAAGTTGTTTTCTTCTTACAGATGGAAAGAGAGAGCTATGCTCAGGCTACATGTACATGTGAGTAGAGTTGATCCCTGATCCTCTGGGTGAGTTAGATGGGAGCCCCTGGGGGAGCTCACCTACCATGCAATTCCTCTTTTAGTAACATCTTCTGTGGGCTTGATCAGTTCCTGTTCTCTTCTACCTAGATAGTGATTATCTGCCTCAACCCCAAAGCCTCTCTCATCACTTGTAAATGTGAGTCCTTGGAGTCCTGAAGGGGAGAGCAGGTGGGGCAACAGGAATACAACTGGATCATGGGGACTCTGGGTATAGACATTTGATTGTGTGATGGGTTGTTCATGGTGTCACCTCTTACATAAACTGATCTGAATTCATTCATAATTATTTTCCTATATAGTGTGAGACATCTGCCTTGTGGGGGACTGGACAACACAAGATTTGTTGTAGTCTATCCCCCATCCCTACTGTGACATGAAGAGCTCCTGAATTCTTTTGCAACTGGTATCTGTGTTTTTGTTTGTTTGTTTGTTTTTTTTTTTGTGTGTGTGTGTATGTGTGTGTGTGTTTCTGTTCACATAATGTAAGGAAATGGGGAAATGGTCTGTCCCAGAGCAATATGACCCACTGCCCTCACTGATCCCTGCCCTTTTTCCCTGTCAACCTTCCTGTTCCAGCAGAGGTGTGGCTGGGTTGTCTCCATTTCTGTCTCAACTTCATGGTGCACTGAGCTGTAACTTCTAACATTTCTACTGAAAATAAGAGATGTGGTTGATGGGTTTGTTAAAAATAGAGGACAACTCTTAACACTTGAGAGAGTCCTAGTATTCCTAGTACTAGCTTCTATCCAAATCCATAGGTAGATGAAGCCAAAGTCTAATTGAGATTTTCATTTGATTGGAAAACAGGACCCATGAGCCTAGGATTAAAGGGGAGGGCAAGCATCAGGAGAAAAAAGGCCCAGGCAGCCCTGATATTGGTATGAGAGGACCTTGTCCTACAATTGCCACAGAGAAGTTTTGTTCTGAGTTTCCATTGATGAAGATACTGTCTCTAGGTTATGGAGGTGCTCTACAATGACCATTTATTCTACAGATGTTTTTCGAGCACTGTCTATGACAAATATATTTTGCATTTAGAACCTATGTTGGAATTATAAAAGCAAAATTTCTAGTTTTGTGGAGCATGTGTTTTAGAAGGAACAGGTAGATGATATACCCTAAGCAGAGTAAGGAAAGAATTCATGTGAGGAGGTGGTCAGTGTTACAGGGAATGTGATCCAGAGTGTGAGTGTGTGGGGACAGGGAAGGTGACTATTTCTCTAGGGTTAGTGTAAACCTGTTGGGAAAGTGACAGATTTGAGGAACATAAAGAAATCTGTCATGAGGATTCTGGGGAATTGTTTCCTAGGCAGGGGGAACGGTCAGTGCTAATGCACTGGAGCAAGGTCAGGTCTAAACATTCTGGAAGAACAAGGAGGATTGTGTGACTGGAGCAGAGTCATCAAGAGGAGGTGGTCAATACAGATAGAATGTGTGGACCTGGAGGTGTTAGAAGGATTCTGACTGTGAGTGAGGCAGTCTGTCTTTGTTTGTTGCTAGGATTAAGAAACCCAGGTCTGGAAAGACAGCTAAGGATATTTTGTTGTACATTCACATAGGGAAAGTGTCCATAATATTCATCAGTTGTTTTTCTTTGACAGCCCAAAATATTCTAAGCACTTTGCTGGTGCAGCTGTCTTGTTACCCAAACTGGTGTATTGACAGCTGATGTCTGAACTGTTCCTAGCAGACACAAAGTCTCGATATATGTGCATACCTTTGCTTGACTGTTACCATGTGGACAAGGTAAAGTAGAAGCTTACTTGCTTACTCTCACCATTTCTGTATGTATCTTGTTGTGGCCTGATAAGAAAGAAGATAGAGAATTTAGCATTATAAGGAGTAAGGTTTATTCTAAGTCATGTAGAAGAGGGGCTGGGTTTAATAGACTCCTTGTGGTTTAATCTGGAAGGCCTTATTGGAAATAAAGAAACAAAAGAAGAAGAAGGAGAAGAATAGGAAAAAAAAAACATGAATGGATGTTGGCATTTGAAGGGGCAGCAGTTTCTTCCGTGAAAGTAAAAGAGCCTCCCTAGCAGCTAACTGTCACGTTCCACGCTACTAAAACATTCATGGTCACTCCAGGGGAACTGAGCTGTGTGAAATAACCACACAAGAGACAGAAATACCTTTTTCTTTGGGGTTCCTGTGATGGCTCCTCTTACCTTAATGGTCCTCAGAAAGAGAGAGATCAAGTACGTGCTGACACCTTTGATTGAGGAGAAGCCATTCAAATGAGGCAGGGGGTCAGGTTTCAGGGGGCTGAGTCTAGCTTCACGATGTCTGCTGTCAGCACGCTGACACCTGGGTAGGCCACACCCAAGGGCACAGTAAGAAAAGGGGACACACAAAGGGCATTTCCATGGAACATTCTACCCCAAACAGGGTAAGGGGTAATATCACAAAGGAAAGGTGAGCGTAGCTCGACCCATGGGGCTGCAGGAAGGCACGCCCTACGCATGAAGGCACATTTGGTTGCATTTTTACTACTCTCAAGATTGGGCTACCATCTTCAGCTACTTAAAAGCGGCCAGATCACAGGGAGTGACCCACAGTGCCTAAACCGATCAGGAGAGGAAAACTCTAGTCACATGATGTAATGGCCTCCCACAGCTAACACCATGATGGAGGAAGAAAACCCAGATTTTTTTCAGAATATGAACATTTATTATTTATCATATTTATAGGATTTCACTTGTATAAAATGTTTCACAATCATGCATTTCTTCGAAACTTCCCCCAGATTGACTCATACTTCCTGTTATTGTCTAAGAGTACCAAAGTTTACACCAGGTTAAAACCCCGATCCAGGTACACAGAGGGGCTCAGCTCATATGGTTACAAGTGGGACCCTATCTATGCTACTGGATCTAGATCTGTGGACCTCATCAAGAAGAGACCAAGAGGAAGCAAGTTGATCATACCTTTGGTTTCTGTCCTGAGCCAGGTTTCCTGGGAAATATGCTGCTGGTTTTTCTATGTGTTGCAAAATCCCATGTTCTCTGGAAACCTAGAGAGAAGGATCAGGCTTGAGGTGGGATTTGGGGGTCAGAACAAAAAGAAAGTATAAGGACTAGCATGTGGTTCCTACTCACCATACCCTATTACAATCAGTGGTCCTGCCTCTCTCTCTAGCATTTCAGTCACTGTCCCTTCCTGTCGGGAGTTGCCCCATGGGAACCGAGTGCCCCTTAACTTTGAGCTATGAGAGAGTCGAGATGTGGCAAGCCAGCCATGGGCTGTGTGTGTGTGAAATATGAGCATTGAGTGCACAGGATGGACTGAACTGACATTGCCCCTCTGTTTGGGCAGGTGACATAACTGTCTTTTTGCTAGCTCTGCCTATGATCCCCATATAGCACATGAGATGGATGTGGCCTTCCTAGATGTCAGCCAACCTGCCAACAGCAAGACATCACAAAGCTAAACTCAACTCCTGAAACCTGACCCCTTGCCTCATTTAAATGGCTTCTCCCCAATAAAAGGGTTCAATGGTGCTCCTCGCTCTCTTTCTTGCCTGCCTTGCCCCCCTTGTGGGAACTGTGGCTGAGAAGTGGTCACTGAACCCAAAGGAAAGGTACTTTCTGTGTCTGTGTCTTTATTTAGTCCCCAAATTCACTTGGGGTGATCCTGACCAGTTTAGTCATGTGACACAACACCTTCCTTTGCAATGATGACCAACCTGTGATAAACACTTTGCACAGACAGAATATCTTCATCTTAACAACCTGATGAGACAAGTGTTATCATCATACTCATTTTAAAGATAAATAGAGTTTAGAGATTTGAACAAGGTGGTATGGTTTGTCAATAATAAAGCCAAGATTTGAATCCAGCTTGCCTGAGCCCAGAGGCCACTGTGTTCTCCACATCTTATTACAAATGCCTTATGCCAAGGGTGATGGGGACTACAGTTAGATGCTGCTTAGTCAGTGAATGTGAAATTTCTTTTTCTGCTTTTGTTAAAATTAAAGGCAATACTCCTGAAAGCCCTTGTTTATATAATTACCTATTTTTATAATTGACCCTGACGTTTCCTTTCCTGGAATTCATCTTAGTAATACAATCATTCAAAAGCCAATGACAGATTTGTCATTTTTTTATTTATTGTTTTTAGATATACATGACAGTAGGGTGTATTTTGACATATTATACATACATGGGGTGTAACCCATTACAGTTTGATCCCATTTTTGTGGCTGAACACGATGTGGAATTACATTGATCGTGTATTCATCTATGAGCATAGAAAAGTTATGTCTGATTGATTCTGTCTTTCTTATTCCCTTCTCCCCCACCCTTCTCTTCCTTCTCCTTTGTCTTAATCCAATGAACTTCTATACTTCTCCTTCATACCCTCCCTTGTTACTGGTTAGCATCCACATATCAGAGAGAACATTCAACCTGTGGTTTTGTGGGACTGGCTCTTTCACTTAGCATAATATTCATCAGTTCCATTCATTTACTGGCAAATGCCATAATTTCATTCTTCTTATAGTAAGTAATATTCCATTATGTATATATACCACATTTTCTTTATCCATTCATCTGTTGAAGGTCACCTAGGTTGGTTCCATAGCTTGGCTATTCTGAATTGAAAACTTGGAAAGGAACCATCATGAGGTTATCCCACACCTCAGCTTATATTCAAAGGACTTAAAATCAGCATACTATAGTGATGCAGCCACATCAATGTTTATAGCAGCTCAATTTGCAATAGGCAAGCTATGAAACCAGATTTATTCTCACCTTAAACACAACAATTCAGAAAAAAAATATATGTAAAGGTATTCAGATTGCACAACAAGCACCCCAGAGACTGCCATCTCTGAGACTAAGGGAATGAAGGAGGTGAGGCCTGATATTGTCCATCTTCCTTCCTGAAGAATTTCCAGGACACAGTGCAGGGAGAAGGAGCCCTCCCTCTACCACGTGGCCTGCGCAGTAGTTTCATTAATGAGGTTCTAGGCATAAAGTTAGTTAGACGAGATCGAAATAAAAACACAAGACTCAATTACCTTAATTCTATTGCTAGGTCCGAGACGGCTCCCCTCTCTGGTTCGCTCCTCTAGCCGCCCAGCAGGGCAGCAAGGATTACTCAGGGCTAGCAGGAGAGAGAGAGCGAGCACGCCAGGGACTAGCCTTTTATTAGGGAACAAGAGATTCAGGGGAGAATTCCATCCAATGAAGGTTGAGGGGGGGCTGCACTCCAAGGTCAGGGTCAGTGATTGGGTCCCCAGGGTCAGTGGTCAGGCACACCCCCACACGGATGGGCTCTCTCATCAGGAAAGGGCCGGGAAAAACTTCGACTTTTGCCAAAGTGCCTCAGACCCTCAACGGGAGGCACCCGATCACGTGTGAGAATGGCTCCCCACACCTCCCTACACAGCCCAGCTGTCTCAGTGAGTAGAGATTGGAGAGTTGTGAATTTGGAGAGTGCAAGGGAGCCATTATGAAAAATGAAGGCCCCTAGAGAAAGTCACTAAAAATAAAAATAATGGAGGTCTGAAGGAGGCTCCCCTCAGTATTCAGCTCAGTAAAGGCACATTAGAAAATTATCCAAGGAGAGGGAAAGAATGACCAAAAATGACGAGAGGGCACAATGGTACCTAGGAATACACAGGGCCAATGACAGTGTCTGCTTCCACTAGCAATATTGGAAAGGCTCATAATTTCCTGGGCATTGGACAGAATACTCAGAGGAGTCTCATGTCTGTAGTGGTGAATAATTATCCTGGCCTCAACACTTTCTGATTTACCTGAAAAATGCTAAAATACAGAACAAAAGATGAAACAGGTTCTAAATGACTCAATTTGCTGAAAAATGTTTATGGGATGCAGAAATATCTAGCACCTAGCTTGACTAAGTCAGAATGTCTGGCATCAAATAAAAAGTCACAAAGAATACAATAAAAATAAGAAAATGCAATTCAGAAGACAGAGAAAAGCATCAATCAGAACTAACCTAGAGCTGACATTAAGGTTGAAACTAGAAGCTGATGATTTTAAAATGCTTATTGTTAGTATATGACATATGTTCAATAAGGTAAGTAAGAGACATGAAAGATATATAAAAAATCAAAGTGAAACTTCTCAGGAATAAAATGTCTGAGATATAAAATATACTAAATATGAGATGAGATTAATGATAGAAAATAT
The DNA here is from genome assembly GCF_045843805.1 of Urocitellus parryii. NCBI lineage: Eukaryota > Metazoa > Chordata > Mammalia > Rodentia > Sciuridae > Urocitellus > Urocitellus parryii. The sequence continues at coordinate 122,182,811 of NC_135538.1, read as the reverse complement.
CAGAGTCTTTGAAGGCATATAAACAAAAACTTTCCTTAATTATATAAAGGTATGATTTTTACAACATAAATGAGGTGTCTTACATATTTGGATTAGATATGTTTAATAATAATCACAGAAAAAAGAAGAGAAAGCAGAGGTATAGAGATAGCATTACTGTATTTTTGTTTTGTTTGGTTTTGGTTTGGGTTTTTTTTTTTTTTTTTTGTACCAGGGATTGAACTCAAGGGCACTCAACCACTGAGCCACATCCCCAGCCTTATATTTTTATATAGGTAGTTTCCAAAGTGGTTTCAAGTAACACCAGATGGATATGGTAAATCCTTTATACAACCATAAAGAAAACTCCAGGGAAAAACTATTGAGGGAATTAACACCTATAAAATATCTATTTGATACATGGAATATAAATACAGGAAGAATTGAGGAACAAAAAGGTGAGACACATATAAAATGAGTAAAATGGTCAATTCAACTGAATAAATATTAACAAATTTTCCTTCCTTCTTTTCCTGTTTGTCTGTGTGGTTAGAAAACTTAAGATCTGCCCTCTTCACATATTTCAAGTAAACAATGGAGTATTATTAACTATAGTCAACATGCTCTATGTTCATAGGTTACATCTCCAGTACTTCTTCATCTCCCATATCTTAGAGGTAGTTCTCTTTGATTCATACCTTGCCCCACACCAGATTTCACATATGGTAGGATATGCAGTCTTTCTGGACCTGACTTGTTTCATTTAGTATAATGTCTCCTAATTCATCCATGTTATTACCAATGAGAAGTTTTCTTTCTTAAAAAGACTGAACAAATATTTTGTTACAATTTATCCCCACAGCAACGAATACCTGCAACAGACACTAGCACTTGAAATGGGGTGCTGCCATAACAAAACTTTAAAAGGATGGAGTAGCTTTGGAACTGGGCAATCAGTAAACTTGGAAGGACTTTGAAGGAACTGTTTAGGAGAACTTGAGTAGAAGAAAAACTAATTTTTTTTCAAGGGACAGAGACAGTATGAAATGAAAAGAAACTTATAGAGCCCTCAAGTTCTATTAGCAAGAAGCAGTGAAGAAATTATGCAACTGCAAGCACAGTTACATTCCATTTAAAAACAAAAACAGTGAATCACCAATAGCACAAGACAGATCTCAGTGTAAAATCAAGAACCAGGAACTATTTATTCTCAGGAATAAATAAGATAGAGTCCTCATAAAGAAACCAACATTTGCCTGGTTGTGTTTGAACAATGCTGCAGACCTGGGGCTCTTTTGTGCCTCTCACTTGGCCTCAATTAGAATATCCAGAATGATCTTTTATGACACCCATTATATATTGTGTTTGTGTTTGTCAAGGTGCATAGGGTGAACTTTCATGAACCATAGGTGAAGAGCTGAATTCACATCAATTCATTCAAAGAGCTGCATCTGTACCTGACCCTCATTCAGATAATGAATCTGGGCTTTATACTGAATATATGATGGAATGAGATTTGGGGAAGCTTTTGGTAGAAGACAGCTTACTGCCCATGTGGAAGGAATATAAAATATTTGTGGTCAGAAGGATGACTATTATGGTTTTCAAAAACTGTCCACAAATTTCTTGATACCCAATGGCAGGAGATAATTCCCCTCCTATGAATGAGGCTGGACTTACTAAACTCAACTTTAGTAGAGAGAATAAGCCAGGAGTGACAGTATACAGCCACACAGAGAAAGAATTGGGCTTTCCTGCTTGCCCTGCTCACCTTAGATCAATCATTCTTGGGTAAGTACCTGCCCTCCTAGTAGCTAATCATCTCAGGAGATACCTATACAGCCAGGAGGTATGAGCTGAGAAGGAGGTCCTTCTATGCCAATCAAACCTTCCAGTTCTGGCCAATTGCAATTTCGTGAGATAACAGAGGTAGACACACCCACCTAAGCCAATTCTTGAACATTACAATCATAAAAGCAGTGAATTAGTAAATCCTTAAAAGTTTAAGTTGCTATGTTTGGGAGTGATTTTTACAAACCAAAATCTGTAACAAATGCACAGAAACAATGCATAATTCTTATTAGAAACAATGTAGTACAGAAAAATTGGGAGGTCATACCTCAATAATAGGAAAAGGTTGCTAAATAAGAGCTACCTAACCACAAATACTGTCATTCAAAATAAAAATTATTTCTTAAATTATTTCAATTTTTTTAAAGTCCATTTTAATTATCAGCATTTTGCTTTGCATTATATTCATACAAGTTTTACTTAGGATTACAGTGTTTATCTTAACATTTCAGTCTACTGGTTAACAATGTATTAATTCATATAAATATAGAAATCTTGCAACTCTTGAAACTTCCCTTTGTACTCACCTTTAATGTTATAGATTTATATTTAATATACTTAGGCAGGTTTCAATGTCCACAAAAAATGCTATGATTTTAGTTTATTACAGTCATACATGTTTCTTAAGTAAGTGGAAAAGGGTAAAAAAATGAGATAGTCCTTTGCATTTAGCCAGATATATGACACATCTGCTGCATTTTGCCTTTTCTGAATATTTGAGTTTGATTTGGCATCATTTGCCTTCAAATCAAAGAATTCATTTACAAATTTCATTTAGTAATTTAGTAACTGATTCTTTTACTTTTCTCTAATCTGAAAATATGTTTATTTTCTATTCATTTTTTTAAAATTTTTTTAGTAATAGATGGACACAATACCTTTATTTTATTTATTTATTTTTATGTGATGTTGTGGATCCAATCCAGTGGCTCAACTGTGTGAGGCAAGTGCTCAGCCACAACACCAGCCTTCTATTCATTTTTGAAGGACATTTTTTTATTGACATATGCTTAGGGATTGCTGTGGTTTGGATGTGAGGTGTCCCCCAAAAGCTCATGTATGAGACAATGCAAGAAGTTTTACAGGAGAAATAATTGGGTTATGAGAGCCTTAACCTAATCAGTGAATTAGTCCCCTGATGGGATTAACTGAGTGGGCACTGAAGGTGGGTAGGGTGTGGCCAGAGGAGGTGGGTCACTGGAGGCATGACTCTGGGATATATATTTGTATCTAGAGAGTAGAGTCTCCCTCTCTTCTTTCTGATCATCATGTGAGCTGCTTCCCTCCACAGCACTCTTCTGCTCATCCAGAGCCCAGAGGAATGCAGCCAGTTGTCTATAGACTGAGACTTCTGAAACCATGAACCCTCAAATAAATTTTTCCTCCCCTAAATGTGTTCTGAGTGAGTCTTGTAGTCACAGCAGTGAAAATGCTGACTAAAACAGGGATTGATCTTTTGTTTGTTGAGAGTCTTTAAAATTTTGTCCCACTTTCTGTTTGCTTTTCCCACTTTGCTTCTTCCAAAACTAGACAAAGACATCACAAGAAAGAGAACAACAGGCAAAATCCATCATGAACCTAGATTCAAAAATCTACACAGGGCTGGGGATGTGGCTTAAGCACTCACCTGGCATGCGTGCGGCCCGGGTTCGATCCTCAGCACCACATACAAAGAAAGATGTAGTGTCCGCCAAAAACTGAAAAATAAATATTAAAAAAAATCTACACAGAATGCCAGGAAATCACATGCAAAAACACAGAAAGCAATGTACACCTCTTCAGGCTGATTTGGAAAATTAATGAATGGAGATCAACAGCCACATGTTCATTACAAGGGATCCAGAAGAAGCATTCATCTGAATTTAACTTCATTCCATGATAAAATCTGTAGCATATTAGGAATTGAAAGGAACTTTCAACATGATTAAGGACCATGCCTTAATTAAAGGCTTACTGCAAGCATCAGCCCAAGAGATAAAATCCTCACCATTTTTTTCCTGGGATCAGCAACCAAGCAAGATACCTGCTCTCTGGGATAGAGAGAGAAGATGGGAGGGGAGGGGAGGGGGGATAGTAGGGGATAGGAAAGGTAGCAGAATACAACAGTCACTAGTATGGCATTATGTAAAAACGTGGATGTGTAACCGATGTGATTCTGCGATCTGTATATGGGGTAAAAATGGGAGTTCATAACCCACTTGAATCTAAAGTATGAAATATGATATGTCAAGAGCTATGTAATGTTTTGAACAACCAATAAAAAATAAAATAAAGTATAATCTCTCAAAAAAAAAGAACTACCATTTGGTTTAGCAATCCTATTTCTGGGTATATATCCAGAGAAAATAAAATCAGTATGTGAAAGAGAAAAAAAAAAAGATACATGCTCTCACCATTTTTATTTAACTTTATTCTGGATACCCTAGTCAATTCAAGAGTCAAATAAAATAAAATAAAATCTTACAAATTAAAAAGGAAAAAAATAAAACTTTATCCTTATCTGCAGGAAGCATGAGAATTTATGTGGAAAATGCTAAGAAACTCCCTAATTAGTAGAATTAATAGCTCCATTTAGCAAGGCCACAGTAAAAAGCTTACTTTGCCAAAACCAATTTTATTCCAGTATTCTAGTAATAAGGAATTAGAACATGATAATTTTTTTTCTTTTCTTCTTATTTTATTGGTTCTTTTTAGTTATACATGAATTACATTTTGACATAATTATAAATTCATGGAATATATCTTGTTCTAATTCCATCTCCAGTATCTCTCCCTCCTCATCCGTCCCCCAACACCTGCTCCCTTCTCTCTACAAATCTTTCTGCCATTTACCCAGAATTATTATTTTAAATGAATTTCTAGTGTGTGTACATGATGGTGAGATTCACTGTGGTCTACTCATATATATTCATAGGAAAAATATGTCAGATTCATTCTACTGTCTTTCCTTTTCCCATCCTCCCTCCTTTCTCTTTATTTCCTTTTGTCTACTTCACTGAACATCTATTCTTGTATTTTCCTACCCCCACCTTTATTGTGGGTTAACTTCCAAATATCAGGGAAAACAGCTGATCTTGGTTTTGGGGGGATTGGCTTATTTCACTTAGCATGACAGTCTCCAGTTTCATCCATTTATCTGCAAGTTCCATAATTTCATTCTTCTTTATGGCCAAGTAATACTCCATAGTGTATATATATACCATATTTTCTTTATCCATTCATCTTTAAAGGGCACATAGCTTAACGCCATAGTTTAGCTATTATTGTCCAATATGCAGTCCCACTACCTATGTATGAGTGTACACTTTTCCCCACAACCTCACCAATGCTTATTGTTACTTGTATTCTTCATAGTTGTCATTCTGACTGGAGTGAGATGAAATCTCAGGGTAGTTTTAATTTTCATTTCTCTAATTGCTAGAGATGTTGAACATTTTTTCATATATTTGTTGACTCATCTTATTTCTTATTCTGTGAAGTGCCAGTCCAGTACCTTTGCCCATTTATTGATTGGGTTATTTGTTTTTTTGGTGTTAAGTATTTTGAGTCCTTTATATCTTGGACATTAATACCTTATCTGAGGAGCATTTGGCAAAGATTTGCTCCCATTCTATAGGATCTCTCTTCAAGCTCTTAGTTGTTTCCTTTGCTGTGAAAAACTTTTTAATTTGATGCCATCTTATTCATTGATTTTTATTTTACTTGTTGTTCTTTAGGAGTCTTGTTAAGGAATTCAATTCCTGGGCCAATATGTTGGGGTATTGGACTACATTTCTTTTCTAGCAGGTGCAGGGTTTCTGATCTAATTCCTATGTCTTTGATTCAGTTGAGTTTTGTGCATGGTGAGAGATAGGGACAGAATTTCATTCTACTACATATGGATTTCCAGTTTTCCCAGCACCATTTGTTGAAAAGCATATCTTTTCTCCAGTGCATGTTTATGGCATCTTTGTCAAATATGAGATTATTGTACTTATGTGGGTTTATCTCTGTCTTCTATTTTGTCCTATCAGTTTTCATGTCTGTTTTGGTGCAAATACCATTCTATTTTTGTTACTATAGCCTGGTAGTGTAACTTAGGTCTGGTATTTTGATGCCTCCTGCTTTACTTTTCTTACTAAGGATACTTTGGATATTCTGGGCCTTTTATCTTTCCAAATGAATTTCATGAGAGCTTTATCTATTTCTATGAAGAAAGTCAAGGGAATTTTGATGGGGGCTGCAGAGAATCTGTAGATCACTTTTGGTAGTATGGCCATTTTTGGTAGTACAGGCCATATTCGTTCTGCCTATCCAGGAAATTGGAAGGTCTTTCCAACTCCTAGTGCCTTCTTCAATTTCTTTCTTCAGTTTTTTTTTTTTTTTAATAATTTTCACTGTACATGTCTCTCCCCTCCTTGTTTTGATATATTCTCAGGTTTTTGTTTTTTTTCAGGCTATTATGAATGGAATTGTTTTCCTGATTTCTTTCTCAGCAGGATCATTACTAGTACTGATTTTTGTATGTTGATTTGTATCCTGCTACTTTGCTGAATTTATCAGCTCCAAAAGTGTGATTTTTTTTGTCAAGTTCCTCAGGACTAAAACACTCAGGATCACTCCAGGGGAACTGGGCTGCACAAAATAATCACACAGGAGACAGAGATACCTTTTTCTTTGGGGTCCTGTGACAGCACCTCTGACCTTAAGGGTGGGAAGGGAGGGAGGGAGGAAGAGAGAGAGAGAGAGAGAGAGAGAGAGAGAGAGAGAGAGAGAGAGCCGAGCTGAACCCTTTTATTAAGGAGAAGCCATTCAAATGAGACATGCGACAAGGGGTCAGGTTTCAAGAGGTTGAGTCTAGCTTAGCTTCCAGATGCTTCTGTCAGCAGGTTGACTGACATCTAGGAAGGCCACACCCAAAGGCAGAGCAAGAGAAGGGGACACACAAAGTGTTTCCATTCTATCCCAAACAGGGCAAAGGGGTAATAGCACAAAGCAACAGGTGAGCATAGCTCAATCCATGGGGTGACACACCTACATCTGAAGATGTGCCCTCAAACTTCTTGGACTGGGGCAATGTCCAGGTCACTACAAGATGTCAAAGCCTCTCTGCTCCAGGATGGAGAGTGTGAATCATTCAGAGTGGCTCCCTACAGATTTTTCTTGGGGTCTTCTAAGTATAGAATCATATCATCAGCAAATAAAGATAATGTGACTTTTTTATTTATAGCTCTTTAATTTCCATCTCTTGCATAATTGCTCTGGCTAGATTTTCAACTACTATATTGAATAGGACTAGTGGAGTGAACATCCATGTCTTATTCCAGTTTTTAGAGAAAATACTTTCAGTTTTTCCCAATTTAGTGTGATGTTGGCTTGGATTGATACATAGAGCATTTGCAATGCCAGCACAAGTTCCTTTCATTGCTAGTTTTTTAAGTGTTTTTAAAAAAAAAAACAAGAATGGGCACTGAACATTGTTGAAGGGTTTTTCTGAATTCACTAAGATGGTCATGTGATGTTCGTCTTTAATTCTATTTATGTATATATTACATTTATTGATTTTCATATATTGAGCCAAACTTTCATTTCTGGGTGAAACACACTTGATCATAGTGTACAGTTTTCTTAATATGTTTTTTTTAACTAATTTTATTTTTTTACACAAATGGAGCACAACTTTTCATTTCTCTGGTTGTACATACGTAGAGTCATACCATTCATGCAATCCATACCCATATATAGGAGTAATAATGTCCATGTCATTCTACCACCTTCCCCCACTTCTTAATGTGTTTTTGAATGTAGATTGCTAATATTTTATTAAGGATTTTTGCATCTATGTTCATCAGGCATACTGATATATAGTTTTGTTTCTTTGATGTGTCTTCATTTGCTTTGGTATCAGGGTGATACTAGCTTCATAGAATAAGAACACATTTCATAGAAAGTATTCTTGTCATTAGGTGATATATGATATATTTGAGGTAGAAAATTTATAAAATGTTGACAAAGATCAATCACAAGTTAAAAATAATCCATATGCCTAGACAGAAAAATTCTATTGCATTTCCTTCTACCCTGTTCTCCTCCTCCTCCTACAGCCTAAATTCTGCATATTTCTCTTCCTTTCCCTCTCATTCCCTCAGATGATGAATACAGAGTTTAGTGGGCCCCAGTACTGCTCTCTGCAAAGGCCATTTCCCAGGTCAGTTGGCTCTCTGGTTTCCTGAGTGGGCAATTTCTAACTTTCTCCTCCCTTCTTACACCCCAGTACTAACTCCCCACTCCTCACTCCCAGAAGACAAAATTCTTTCTCTTTTCACTTGGACAAAAAATAGGACTCAGGTAAGAACTGCATCATAATCCCATCAGAGGCCCCACAGCCAAAACTGTCTCCCCCGTCTTCCCACCAGTGATGATGGATGATCTGTTGCTGTCTGAGGCCACCTCCACACCTGGGAATAATAAGACTGGCCCCTCCATCCCCTGTATCATCGCATTCTACTCTCTGTGGCTCCTTCATTTCTGCATTCAATCATACTGCAATATTTCCCTCTAAAACAACACAAGTTAACTCAATAAATAAAACAAAATCCCTTCTTACAAATTCACCACCTGACTGCAAATTGGTGCAGCCAATTTGGAAAGCTGGAAATGGAACTACCATTTGACCCAGCTATTCCTCTTCTGGGTCTATTCCCTAAAGACCTAAAAAGAGCATGCTACAGGGACACTGCTACATCGATGTTCATAGCAGCACAATTCACAATAGCAAGACTGTGGAACCAACCTAGATGCCCTTCAATAGACGAATGGATAAAAAAAAATATGGCATTTATACACAATGGAGTATTACTCTGCATTAAAAAATAACAAAATCATAGAATTTGGAGGGAAATGGATGGCATTAGAGCAGATTATGCTAAGTGAAGCTAGCGGATCCCTAAAAAACAAATGCCAAATGTCTTCTTTGATATAAGGAGAGTAACTAAGAACAGAGTAGGGAAGAAGAGCATGAGAAGAAGACTAACATTAAACAGGGATGAGAAGTGGGAGGGAAAGGGAGAGAGAAGGGAAATTGCATGGAAATGGAAGGAGACCCTCAGGGTTATACAAAATTACATACAAGAGGAAGTGAGGGGAAAGGGAAAAATAATACAAGGGGGAGAAATGAATTACAGTAGAGGGGGTAGAGAGAGAAGAGGGGAGGGGAGGGGAGGGGAGGGGGGATAGTAGAGGATAGGAAAGGCAGCAGAATACAACAGACATGAGTATGTCAATATGTAAATCAATGGAAGTGTAACTGATGTGATTCTGCAATCTGTATACGGGGTAAAAATGGGAGTTCATAACCCACTTGAATCAAAGTGTGAAATATGATATATCAAGAACTATGTAATGTTTTGAACAACCAATAAAAAAAAGAAAAATGAATAAATAAATAAATAAAACAAATTCACCACCTGATGCTTTGTCTCCTTTCCATTACTGCCCCAAATCTCTGATACACCTTATAGAGTGATGTCTGAGTCCTTTTTCTCATGTTGTCTTTTTAAACATTGCATTTTATTTTTTGAGTGGAACCACAGACAGCATTTGAAAGGATAAATGCTTCTACAAGACTCAGTAAAAAGACAAATGGCCCCAATCTTCCATGCAGCCCCATTTCCTGATCCCTGCTTTACTTCTTTTGCCTGATACTTTTATTATTACCTCTGTGCCACTAAATAGAAGGCTGATAGGGCTCCTTCTTGGTTTTTCAGTTTCATGTTGTACTTTTAGTTGAAAGCTTCCCTATTCTCTCAATAGCCCCTATTCTCTCAATAGCCAATTTATACTTTTGATTAGAACAATGTTGTTTACATTACACTGACTATGCAAATGTTATTCACAGCTAGGCTTGTAACTTTCATCACTTTGTTTTCTTGAACTGATTTGTAACTTCCCTGGAATTAATAAAATTATTCTTCCTTCATTTGCTTAGTTTCTATTGTTCTGTTATTCTGGAACTTTCCCAAACTTTCTCCTAGGGTCTCTGCTGTGGTTTGAATGTGTGTCCCAAAGTTCATGTGTTACAAACTTGATCTTCAATGTGGTGGTGTGGGGAGATGGAATTAATGGGAGGTGGGTGAGTCATGAGGGTCCTGTGGGTGAGTCATGAGGGTCCTGTTCTCATAAATAGATTAGTGCTGTTATCTTGGGAGTGGGTTGCCCCCTCCTGCCCTTAACCTTCCACCACAAGAGGAAACAGCAGAAGGGTCCTAGTCAGATGCCAGTGCCTTGACCCTGGACTTCCCAACCTTAATAACGGTAAAGAAATACATGTCTGATCTTCATAATTTACTCAATATGTGGTGTTCCATTAGAGCTGCAAAACAGACAAAGGCAGTCTCCTTGAGTATATTCAAGCATATCCAGAATTCACCATCTTGGTCTTTGTGAAGACACCTGTCCCAGAACTCTCAGTCCTGCCAGACCTGGACTGGATGCCTTCACAACTGGAACGAGGCTGACTCCCTGGATCTGCTTCACCTCATGGGGGAACACGGCCTCCCTGTCTTGTGCTGGCTCCTCTCTTAGGTACATCCCATGTGTCCCCTTTTCTTGGTTTTCTCCATCATTTTTGTTTCTCATATATTTAGCCATATCCTATGGGAACATGAACAGAAAATACTGAAGCCCTAAACATCTGAAATGTCTAGGATACTCTACCTCTTAGTCTTTAACTTAGTCTTTAACTTTAACTTAGTACAGAATTCTGTGTTGAAAATATTTTTACTTGGAGTATGCATGATATTGTTTCAACATTATCTAGCTTCTAAAGTTGTATTTCCTGCTTGAAATGTTCAGAGTCTCTTTTTTTCTACCTACTTTCTGGATCTGTTTTCATTTGTTTGGGAGCAATTCACATGTAATTTTGGAGTGCTGAAAAGGCTGAGATATTTCTTGAGATTTTAAAATAAGTTCATATTCTCAATTATTTTTGGAATTCCTCTGATTCAATTGCTTGAAATCCTTTATTAATAACTGTGTGCTTTTAGAGTTCTTCTTTCTTACCACTACTTTTCCAGTGTTACTACTTCTTTTCTGGTACTACTTTAATTGTCCAAATAATCTATAGAATTTTTCATTTATATGATCACTTTTTAATACGTAAGAACTATTTCTTTCTTTCTGTATATAATTGTGCATAATTACTTGTTCACTAATACCCATTCTTTTTTACATGTTTTAGCAATTATTGAGAACAGTAGCAGAGGATCAAGCAAAGAAGATGAGACCAGGGCTGGGGTTATGGCTCAGTAGTATAGCACTTGCCTAGCATGTATGAGGCACTGGGTTTGATTCTCAGCACCACATAAAAATAAATAAAATTAATTTAAAAAAAAAAGAAGTTGAGACCAATTGGGAGCTCTTTACTGTTGTCTCAGAGCAGCAGTTCTCAAACTGTGATCTATGGAACCCCTGAAGGTGCTCAGAGTATTGCACAAGATCTCTATGATCAAAAAACATTTTTATTATATCACTAAAATATTATTTATGGGCCTGGGGATACAGCTCAGTTGGCAGAGCGCTTGCCTGGCATGCATAAGGCCCTGGGTTGAATCCCCAGCACCACAAAAAAAAAAAAAAATTATTTACACTAGAGTAAACCTTGGCAAGAGTGAAGCTATGATACCAAACTACAAAACTATTTATTGTTTTCTTGAGCACCTTTTAACTACAGAAGAAAAAAGAATGCCAGTTCACTTAAACATGTCCTGGTTAAAGTATTAAAAATTATTAACTTTATTAAATTTCCATCCCAGAATCCACATTATAAAAACACCTAATTGATAAAATGGGAAGTACACATAAGACACTTCTGGTACATTTGAAAGTAGGGTGTTTGTATCAACCAAAGCCATTTGGTGAGTTGTATCAGCCCCATTATTTGGAATACGATTGCTCCTTAAAACAATGAATGACACAAAAACTATTCTTCAGACGTTAGTATTTGGCCAACATTCTAAAAAATGAACTGAGCCTGTCCCTTCCAGATAATCCAAAGACAGCAATATTTTCAATGATAAAATATATGCTCTCAAGAGAAATTCAGAATCTGGGAGAACTTGAATTCACCACTATCAACTTGACAGACTCCCAAGTACCTACATCACTTTCTGGTGAAATCTGTGGGAATAACAACATATGACCTCTTGTTCATTTGCACTTAAATATATTAACACTAGAAGGTCTACACAACTTGACCCAACAATGCATGACTTTTAAAAACATCATGCATTAGTGCAAGATCCATTCAATGTGCAAGACTCACCCACAGACTTTAATGCAAGAAAATATGAAATATTCAATGATAATGTTTCAGGGTCCAAATGGCAAAGAACCTTTAAGCTAACACTTATATCATTTTAGTGTAATATCAAAGATGAACAGCTATGGTTATTGAAAACAGCAATATTTTCAATAATAAAATATATGCTCTCAAGAGAAATTCAGAATCTGGGAGAACTTGAATCCACCATTATCAACTTCTGAATTTCTCTTGAGAGCATATATTGCATCACTGAAAATATTCCTCCTACATATTTGTATGAGGCTGCATTTTTTGTTTCAACAAAAATAACAGGTAAAATACAGACGATACGAATATCTACCAGTTTTCTAATGACAAAAAAAATGACTTTCAAAACTGTAAAAAGTAAAATGATCCAGTCTTCCTAGTAAATCTTTTTATTTTGGAAACTATTTTTTTCTGTTAGCTTAAAATATCTTTAAATTGGAATTAATTTCTAATATAGCAAATATTGGTAGACATAATCCACATAAACATGATTACCTCTGGAATGCACATGTCTTTCTAAGAGCCTATGAAGACCCTGGAACCAAACATTTGAGAACTGTGTATTTACGCCCTGAGGCAGAAATCAAAGGGACACTGTGACAAAGAGCAACAGGTACAGAAGTGCGTTCAGGGCAAAGTCCAGGTGGGTGTGGCTCTCAGGATCTAGAGCGGTGTCTGGGGTGTGGGCGCAGAGTCCTGGGGATTGATTCCCCGTCTCCTTGGAGTTTGACTTCTTGCTCTCCCAACTTGAGTCAGGTGATTCTGCCTGGACACCGTTCTCACTCCCTTGGCGTGTCTTCCTCCTAGAGAAGGCAACCTCATAACGGCGATTCGGTTTTAAAGTCCCCCATCCAGCAGCCAGGACGCAGAATTTCCAAACTGCAGGATGGGGGTGGTAGTGCTCCCAAAGCGGCTTCTTCTGCTCTTGGGGGCCTTGGTACTGACCGAGACCTGGGCGAGTGAGTGCGCGGGTGGGGGGAGGGGGATGGGTGTGGGGGAGAGGGGGAAGGAAATGGCCTCTGCACGGGGGGGGGGGGGGGGGCAGAGGACCCTCCGGTGAGCGAGCAGGAGCTGGGGAAACTGCGTCCCCACTGCTCCCAGCCCAGACCTTCCCCGCCTTAGTGAGGCACGTCCTGACCCCCCACTCTGGCCCCTAAGTCCTGCCCTTCCGCATCACACCACCCCCTTTGCGTCTTTGGAGCTCCCTCCTCTCCTCCAGGTGTTGTCAACCTGGGACCTGGGTCTGGCGCCTGGAGGAAGGTGGACCGGGTCTCAGCCGCTCTCGCCTCCAGGCTCCCACTCCTTGAGGTATATGGAAACCCTCGAGTCCCGGCCGGGCCGCGGGGAGTCCCGCTTCATCTCCGTGGGCTACGTGGACGACACCCAGTTCATGCGCTTTGACAGCGACGCGAAGAATCCCAGACAGGAGCCGCGGGCGCCGTGGATGGGGCTGGAGGGTCCGGAGTATTGGGAGCAAAACACACGGATTTCCGAGAACTCTGCACAGAATCACCGAATGTGCTTGAACACCCTGCGCGGCTACTACAACCAGAGCGACAGCGGTGAGTGACCCGGGGCCCTTAACGGATATCACACCCCTCCTGTCCCTCAAGGCTGGTTCCCAGTCGTCAATGATTCCCTCGTCCGAGGTTGCCCCCAAGTCTGAGGGACCGGAAGACCCTCGACCGAGAAAGCTCCTTCGGGGACTGTGACTTGATTTCGGTTTCAGTTTAGAGGGAAAATCCCACGGGGTGGGCGGGGCGGGGACGCGGCTGACCGCCCGGCGGGGACAGGCTCTCACACACTCCAGAGGATCTATGGCTGCGAGGTGGGGACAGACGGGCGCCTCCTCCGAGGGTTCCTTCAGTACGCCTACGACGGCGCGGATTACATCACCCTGAATGACGACCTGAGCTCCTGGACCGCTGCAGATGCTGCGGCTCAGATCACCCAGCAAAAGTGGGAGGCCACAGGTGCTGCAGAGCGCCGCAGGGCCTACCTGGAGGGCACCTGTGTGGAGTGGCTCCTCAGATATCTGGAGAACGGGAAGGACACTCTGCAGCGCTTAGGTATGAGGGGCAGTAGGTTACCTGCGTGAGCTCCTGCAGATCTGTTGGCCCACTTCCCACAAGGTGGGGAGAATGGCACCCATGCTAGAACACTTCCCAGCTCCTCCTCCAGAGGGAACTGAGTGGGCTTGGATTCCCAGGTGCTGCACTACAGAGGAACTGAAGGCGGCTTTCTCTGAGGACAAATAAGGAATCCAGTCTGTCTCTCCCTGGCTGGTGAGAAAGACAGCAAATAACTGACCACAGTTCTCTGGTAGCAGTCTTGCCATCAAGGACAGACTGTCAGGTCCACTCCAGCCCAGTGTCCTTGAAGGTCTGACTCCAGCTTTTCCACATCTCTGAGCAACATCCAGATCAGAATACGAATTCTTTCTCAGGGATCTGTAGCCTCTTACACTAGGTTGTTTCAACCTGATTCTAGAACTTTCTAGAACTAGTTGCAAGGAATAGAAGATTATGCCAGAAGCCTGAATCCAGACTTGTGTATAGGTTTTGTACTCCCTCCCCCACCCAATTGTGTCTTTCATTCTCTGGCTGGTGGCCCAGGAGAGATAATGCAAAAATGTCTGAATTTCCCTGTTCTTCTCAGACCCCCCAAAGACACATGTGACTCACCACACTAGCTCTGAAGGAGACATCACTCTGAGGTGCTGGGCAATGGGCTTCTACCCGAAGGAGATCACCCTAACTTGGCAGCGAGATGGAGAGGACCAGACCCAGGATATGGAACTTGTGGAGACCAGGCCTACAGGGGATGGAAACTTCCAGAAATGGGCAGCTGTGGTGGTGCCTGCTGGAGAGGAGCAGAGATACACATGCCATGTGCACCATGAGGGGCTGCCTGAGCCCCTCACCCTGAGATGGGGTAAGAAGGGGATGAGGGCACAGAACCTGTTGTCAGGAAAGCAGGAGGCTTTCTGGAGACTCTCAGCAGGGTCAGGGCTGAGAGCTGGGGATCAGGGCCCCTCAACTAACTTCCCTTCCCTTCCCAGAGCCACCCCTTCAGCCCACTATCCCTAGCATGGGAATTGTTGCTGGCCTGGTCCTCCTTGGAGTTGCTGTCACTGGAGCTGTGGTCACTTTTTTCCTGTGGAAGAAGAAAATCATAGGTAGGGAAAATGCAGAGTTTGAATTTTTGTCCCATTGGTGGTTTCAAGTATCTGGGAGCAGTGTGCCCTGACTTGTTAATGGGAAGTAATATCTACACACATGCTCATCCAGCCTGGACCCTGTTTACCCTTTGTAAAGCACATAAAAAATAAAGAACAAATTTACCCTCTTGGTTTTTTCTGGTGATGGGGACCTGATTCCTAGCATTTAAAGGCAAGAGAGGAATTTCCTTGCCAAGGGCAGATCTGCAGGAGAGCAATTGGTTCAATCCCTACACACATCCTTTCCTGATCCTTCCCTACATCTGTAGTCACAGTTATGAACACTTTTCTGGAGTCTAGGACTAGGGGATTCCTCTAAGATGAGTCTTCAACCTGTTCCCTCACAGTACGTTTTCTTCCCCCAGGAGAAATAAAAAGAATCTATGTTCCAGCTGCCTGTAAGTATGAAGAACAGTGATCCCTGAGACCTTGGGGGTAGTGTAGAGGTAAATGAGGGGGGAGCTGATCCATCCCATAATTCCTCCATTATCCCATGTCCTATGGGCTCTGACCGGGTTCTATTTTTGTTCTGCTCAGGTAGTGACAGTGCCCAGATCTCTGAAATGCCTCTTACTGCTCAAAAAGGTGAGACCCTGGAGGGCCTGAAGAGACAGAGGTTGGGGAATTGGGAGATTCCTGGGTTACAAGGACTCTCCTGGGAATTTTTGACGTTTTGAGTGTTTAATGGGTTGTTCAGAGCGTCTGCATTACAATGAGTGATCTGAATCCATTCATGATACTTTTTTTTTACAGTGTGAGCTGCCTTCTGTGGGACTGATTTCTTCAGTTTAGTCTTGGCCCCTACTGCTCAAGAGGTCCCCACTTCTCTTTGTGTAGCTGGCATCTAATTGTGTCTATGTGTCTGTGTTTCTATCATCATAATGTGAGGAAATGGAAAGAAGAACCCATCCCTAAGCACCAAGACCCCTCCCCACACAGTGGGGCTGGGACATCTCATTCCTTTTTTTTTTTTTTTTTTTTTTTTTTTTTGGAGGGCAAGGTTCTAAATTGAACTCAGGGGCACTTGACCACTGAGCCACATCCACAGGCCCTAATTCTATTTAGAGACAGGGTCTCACTGAGTTACTTCTGCATTACTTTTGCTGAGGCTGGCTTTGAACAGGTGATCCTCCTGCCTCAGCATCCCAAGCCACTGGGATTACAGGTATACACCATCGGACCCGGCAAGCCTCCATTCTTGATTTAGCTTTATATTTCCCTGGGCTGTAGCTTCTTCCTTCCCTGTTGAAAAAACAGAATCTGGATATTGATTTGTATTGGAAATTTGTGATGAGATGTTAATTAAATGATGGTGAAGGCGATCCCACTCATTGTCTTGACAGGGTCACAGTGAGAAAAAGTGCTGGCAAAGCTGCTCTCCCACTGTCTTGACAGGGTCACAGTGAGAATGAATGCTGGCAAAGCCACGCTGGTTGGTGGGAAACCGAAACCATGAGACCCTTTTTTATGTAATTGGGACTTTGCATTTTCATGCTTATGTTTCTGACAGGAGGCATGTGTATGTTAAATGCCAAACAAATTAAATTTCAGATGGCTAGAACATAACAGGTAGTTCATGCCTTGGAGGCTGTTCTACTACCCCTCAGCATATCAAGGACAAAGTAGAAGGCTGTTCTTCTATCTCAGTACATTGTGGACAAACCTGATAATGGACAACAATCATCCTTTGAAAGGTCATGAGAATTTTAGGCACCACATTGATTATATCAACTAGAACCCAAGCCCATATTTCCGGCCTCTTAGAAAACCTAATCAGTATGCTTATTTTACAAAGTTCACCACATGCAGTCTCATTTTTGATTAAGGAAAGTTATATTATACACTTAGGAAAGTTAAAACAAATAAAGATATATTCTTCTCTTTTTATAAACCCTTTCTTACTTTACATAGGGATATATGATGAGCATAGTTAATATTGGTGGAAAGTGGATTGATGTTTAGAACTTACTTTCTATTGAGAAAGATTATAAAGATATGAGAACTAGTGCACCTTGACTGAGAAACAAAGAAACTCTTTGAGAAAGCAGCTCAACCAGTTTTATGAGAATAAATTTAGGAATTAGTTAAAATAGCTTTATAAGACACAGTTTTAGAATAATGTTAGAAATATTATTTTATTTAGATTCATAAGTTTAGAAATTCTTAAGTTTTTAGTTGTATAGGTTTCTGATATGTTTTAAGAATGATTTATAAACTTTAGGATGTTTTAAATATAAGATTTAAGGGGGGGCTGGGGATGTGGCTCAAGCGGTAGCGGGCTCGCCTGGCATGTGTGCGGCCCGGGTTCGATCCTCAGCACCACATGCAAACAAAGATGTTGTGTCCGCCAAAAACTAAAAATAAATATTAAAAAAAAAAAAGATTTAAGGGGACTTTCTTAGATGGGAATTTTAGATTAGAAATAAAGTACAAGTGTACTTTAGGCTTATGATTGGTTAGGAAACTTAGAGTCTGGTTACGTAGTTTGGCATTAGTTAATAAGAAAATAGCATATCTTGGGGAAAATAGTAAATCTTGGGAAAATCTGAAAAATGTAAATTAGTGACGTATTTTATTAATGATTCTGTACTTTTAATAATTATATAACTGAAGGACATATCCTGGAAAAATGTAAATTAATGTTACATTTTTGTATCCCCAATCATGGTTAAGGAAATGTCATGTCTTGGCAAAGTTTTAAATTATATAATCAATGACGTATTCTGAATCTATAATGATGAGAAAAATTGTAATAAAAGATGACCCAGAGAAAGCTGCATTAGCTCTCTCTCTGGAGATTGCTCCAACGGAATGACTCCTGTCTCATCTTTTCGCCGACGCCACTCCTCCTTCAGGACTCCCTGGACCCCGCTAGGGCAGGACCCCGGCAAAATGAAAGGAAGATTCCTAAACTTTCTTAAAGAAAATAAAATCTGAAACTTTCCAGAAAGCACATGTTTGCTATGCTGAGTCTGCTGCAGGTGGGGATAGAAGAAGAATAAAAGGAGCTGAGGATAGACAAGGTGTCACTCTGTCTGTGCTCAGTCCATCCTGGTCTCTGGTGTGGTCCCTCGTCAGCTGGATCATCTTCCCTGATCCTTAGTACTGTCCTTCAGTTAAACCTCATCCCACCAGGACCTGCAATGACAGGGATTCAAGCATCACCAGGGCTGGTCGTGTCTCCAGGACCATGGGCATCACGTGCCCAGGTTAACATAGATTGAGAACTGAGTCTGACCTTCTGCTCCCACCTTTTTTTGTTTCTTGGTTTCTACAGAGAATTATCCCTGTTCTTGTTATTAAGTATTAGTTCTGGTCTTGTTCTCCTCTGGGTGTATCATCTTTGACAGCAGCAGGAGTCCTCTTTCCTGTCGTTGTCCCACAAAACCAAGGGCAGTTTCCTGGAATATATTTTCCATCATTTCTCCAGTATTTTTAAAGGAACCAGATTGTGGAATCGCAGAGAGGAAGGATCTCATGATTTCTCATCTTAGATAAATTCCCTCTTCTCTAGTCAGCAGGTTCACTGACCTTAGCTCTACTAATCCTAGCACTTGATCCATTACAGATTCTTGAACTGATAAAACAGAGACTAATTGATGGTTAGTTGGAAAATATGACCCTTTAGTGAAGGATCATCTTTTCTGAAGATCCAAATATCCTTAACAGCTGTGGAGTGCAGGAGGGCTGGTGTGGAGGGAGGAAGGGCAGCATTTGTGAGAAAAGTCCAAATAGTACTGATCTCAGTGTGAGAAGCCCTTGTGCTGCAGATGCCACAGCAGCATTTGATCTGAGGCTCCATTAATAAAGACAGTGTCTCTAGAAGAGGGAGGGGCTGACACTGATCATTCATTCAGCTCTGATTTGTTGAATACTGAATAGATGACACAGAGTTTGCACCTAGGATACATCAGGGAAGTGAAAACAAGACAAACTTTTGGAGCCTGTGTTCTATAGGAAAGAGGAAAGAGATGCACTTTAAGCACAGTAAATAAAGGTAGGGTTCACATTAAGTGGTAAGTGCTGCAGGGAAGGTGTCAGAGTGGGTGTGTGGGGACATGGAAGATGGCTATTTTAACAGGGTGCTCAGCATGGGATTTTTAGCAAGTGACCTTTGAGGAAATATTTGCAGGGTATGAAGGAATTTGTCATGAATTCCTTGTCATGAGGATGTTTGGAGGAAGATCTTACTAGGCAGGAGGAAGCTCCAGTGTAAATGTACCAGGGAAGGGTCCTGTGGGTGTGTTCTGTGGAGAGTAATAATCTGGGATTTCCTGAGCAGGGTCACTGAAAGGAGCTCTGATTCATGGCCAGTCACCAAAGACCTGAGATTGACAGAAGAAATTTTGCATTGAGTGAGGTAGTTTTGAGCAAAGACAGACATGGTGCATCTTTTCAAAGGGGAAACAGAATTGAGACAGGAGGACTATCGAGGCAGCAGGAAACTGTGGGGAATTAGTCAGTCCTATGTTGGAGATGTCAGTCGCTTCACCTGGAGTATGAGCAGGAGAAATAGTGGAATTGTTCAGATGGTACACACATTTTGAAGATAGACTTTACAGCACTTCCTAATGAGAAAGAGGAAATAAGAAAACCAAATATTTGTGACACTATAATCAGAGTCACATGTGTTGAGAAGAGTCAGACCCTTAGTGGAGAGTTGAGCTGAGACGTTCAAACTGCTATACCAATAGCTGATGATCAAACTGATTTCAGCAGACCCAAGGGCTTGATGCAAATATGCATCTTTTGCTTGACAGGTATCAGTCTGGGACAAGGTGAGGTTAGAGGTGTCCTTGCTCATCCTCACTTCCTGTTTGTGTCTTGTTGTGGATTGGTAACAAATATTTCACAGACCAGAGCTAGTGCACTTAGTACACATTTGAGTAGCATTGCTGTAGACAGAATAGTGTTCCAGCATTTGCCCTGGTGTCAGACCAATAGCAAGAAGGAATCAGTAGTTTGATGATTCCATTTTCACTAATGTGGTTTAAAGGTTGCCTGTTCCACTAAAATCAGCTAAAAAGAAGACTTAAAAATTAAGAAGCATCCAAAAGTAGAGAAGTTTAAGTTAGATGGCAATTCTGTAGCTCAAAAATATAGATGTGGGCAGGAATTCATGGAGAAAAATTTCTATTTTCCTGAAGGCATTTATCAAATCTGGAAAAAAATTAGCTTTTTTCTTAGACTCAAGGCATATTATTATGTTTGTTTCTTTCACTGTAACCAAACACCTGAGGTAATTCTCTTATAAAGAAGAAAGGTTTAGCTGGGCACAGTGGCACACACCTGTAATCCCAGTGGCTCAAGAGCCTGAGGCAGGAGGATCATGAATTCAAATTCAGCCTCAGCAAAAGCAAGGCACTTAAGCCATTCAGTGAGACCCTGGCTCTAAATAAAATACAAAATAAGGCTGGGAATATGGTTCAGTGGTCGAGTGCCCTGGTTCAATCCCCAGTACCCAAAAGGAAAGGGGAAAAAAGGAGAAGAAGAATAAAGGTTTATTATGGCTCAGTTTTGGAGGATGAAGTCCATAATTGGCCCTGCCACTTCACACCTGTAGTGAGACAACAACCTGACAGACCCAAACCACTCACCTCCTCCCCAGGAGATAAGGAAGAATAAGAAGGGGGCAGGTGTTCAACAATGTCCTTCAAGGGCACCCTCCCACCCCCAATGTCTTAAGGTCCTCCTGCTCAGCCCCACCTCTCAAGGCATGTACCATCTCCCTGTAGCATCACCCAGAGACCAGTCCTTTAACACATGGGCTTTGGAAACACTCAACGTTCAATTTTAACAAGCACACAGGTAATCATCCTCAGAGATAGTTTGAATAGGCAGTATGATAGGAGACACTCTTGCATTTCATTAAGTCTGAGAAACAAAAGATTATGTCCTCTGAGCAAGAAATGAAAATCTGGGGGCTGGGGCTGGGGCTTAGCAGTAGCGCACTTGCCTGGCATGTGTGAGGCACTGGGTTCAATTCTCAGCACCCTATATAAATAAATAAAATAAAGGTCTATCAACAACTAAAAAAATAAATAAAATAAAGTAAATCTGTTTCTTTCCCCCAAACAAGAGTATTCTTAGGAAATTTTCCTTAAGTCAAAAAATAAAAAATAAAAAGAAAGGAAGAAATACATCTGTTTTTGAAAATTTATAATTGCCATACCGAACTCCTATCAGTTTGTTGTCCTCATTGGCCTTACCATTTGGGGTCAAATAACTTTAAACCATAATTTTGTTTTATAAGTGTTCCTGGGTTGGTATTGACTCAAAATTTGAGGAAGGGAATAAAGATTTCTATAGGAATCCAAATGTAACCAATGTGTCAAAAAATTTACACAATTCATTACAAAAGGAAATGAGAAGCCAGGAGCAGAAAAGTGTAAGTACAAGTAAAAAATGACAACAGGATTGAAAATCAGTAGAAAGAGGCTCATAGACGTCCATATGTGAATTAAGAAACCGAAAATAACACATCATAACCAGTATTATGAATAAAAAAAAATAACAACCTCCAAAATGCCTGCAGAAGTAGGAAAGCACCCATGCCATTCTGTTTTTCAAAGACACAAAATTCAGTTATTAGAAAGTAAAAATCATAACAGTTGTTTTAAAAATTCAATTCATCAACATTTGCTTTGAGTCATAATGGACTAAGAAAAACTAGAAATTCAAAAAAACACATGAAATATAGAAAGACATTAAGACATTGGACAAGTATGACAGAGATTGCAATCTCTGAGAGAAAAGGAATGAAAGAGGCGAGGCCTTCAGTTGTCCATCTTCCTTCCTGGATGAAGTTCCCAGGACACAGTACTGGGAGGAGGAGCCCTACACAGCCCATAATCCTCAGAGAGTTAAGGGGACAGATACCTGTATTTGCACAGGCTACAAGAGCAGAATATGCAAGATGAAGGCACATAGAGAACGTAGGGAGGTCTAGAGGGCACCTCTTACGTCCTCAGTTCTTCAGCACCCACTCATAAGAACACCATCCCCTTGGATGGGAAAAGATTAGCCAGAAGCGCCAGAGGAAACAATGGCACCAAGGGATACACTGGACAAGAAAATGTGTGTCTATTTCCACTGTCCATGCTGGAAAGCCTCGTAGTTTTCTGGACATTGGACAGAGTATTCAAAAAGGTCTGTGACACTATCAGTAAATAACATGGTGGCATCAACTAAAAAATTACCACGTATGCAATGAAAACAAGAATATGCAATGCATACAGCAGAGAAAACAATCCAGACTAACTTAAGATTAAGACAGTTATTTAAAATGAATTACTTATGTTCTGAAGGTTACATAAGAGACAAAAAAGAACAACAACAACAAAAAAAAAGGCATGGAGCACATGATTGTAATCCCAGTTACCGAGAAGCCTGAGGGAAAAGGATTGCAAGTTCAAATGCAGCCTGAGAAACTTAGCAAGACCCTGTCTCAAAATAAAATAAGATCATCTAGGTTACAGTGCTTGCCTAGCATGCTCAAGGGCCTGGGTTGATCCCTACTGGGGGGGGCAGGGGAGGAAGAAGAAGGAGGATGAGGAGGAAGAAGGAAGAGGAGGAGGAAGGAGGAGGAGGAGGAGGAGGAGGAGGAGGGGAAGCATAAAAGATCACAAACTTCCAAAGATGAAAGTGTCTGAGATGTAAAATACACTGGATGTGAGGTGGGATTAATGGTAGATGCTGCCTGGAGAATAAAAAATCAGTGAATTTAAAGACAAAGAAATAGAAACCTTTCAAAATTACACAAAGAAATTCTAACACTATATTTTTAAGTTTATAACATATTCAGATATACGTTTATATATAACATCAACAGCATGAAAAAATACAGCTATAAAGAATAGAATTCCATATATTATAGTTTAGTTATTAAGGTGTCCCTCAAAGGCTCATGTGTGAGAAAATACATGAGAATTTACAGGTGAAATGATTAGGTTATGTGAACCTTAACATTATCAGTGCATTAATCCCCTGGTAGGGGTTAACTGGGTGGTAAATGTAAGCAGGTAGGGTGTGGCTGGAGGAGGAAGATCCCTGGGGACATAATTTTGGGGTATATATTTTGACCTGGTTGAGTGAAGTGCTATCTCTGCCTAGGTGTCTCTCTCTCTCTCTCTCCCTCCTTCTTGGTGGCTATGTGCTGATCTGCTTTTCTCCACCACATCCTTCCACCATGATGTTCTGCTTCACCTAAGGCCCCAAGGAATGTAGTCAGCCATCTATGGACTGAGACCTTTGAAACGGTGAGCTCTCAAATTTTCATCCTCTAATTGATAAAACACCATATCTCACTAAAAGTGTTACTATAAATTTGAAGTCGTTTCTGAGACAATAAGACCTAGAGCAACCACTAGTCTCATCACTCCTCTTTTCCTTGGAGCTTCTTCCTTTTGGAATGTCCATCCTGTGTCCAATTCACCACTGTACTTTGAAAGCATATGTGACAGTAGGAGCAAATGTGACTCCATTTTGTTTTATGACTTCATCCTGTAAAACAACCATGCCAAGTAGAAGAGTCATGACTGGGGTAAGATGTTCTTTTCCTTTTGCTATAGAAACCTTTAAGAACACAAAACTACCTAATGGGGTATTGTTTCTGTAACTAGGGAACGGGGCTCTGTTTCTATAACTGGGGTGACTGGGCTAACTGTGATTGGTTAGGCTTCCCGCTGCTTGACTGCACTGTCCCACTTCTGTAACCTGGCTTGTTTGCATTGGCTAGACCCCCCCCCCAACATCCTTTTTGTGGTTTTCAGGCTTATAAGGAGTGCCCTTGCGATTGTTCGATGCTGATCAGGGGAACAGTTTTATGTTCTGGTCAGCCACCACCAGTGTGCTTCAATAAAGGCTTGATTCAATTATACATGAGTGGTCTGGAAGTCAGTTTATGAAACCCTGGAACGAAGCTTTAACTATAACACATATAACTTGTCTTGTTTTATAGGATCATAGTTTGAGAGGGATTTGTTTTGGGATGAATTGTGCTGTGTATCTGACCCATGTGTAATTTAAATAACATTTAGATGAGATTATGGACATGAACATTAGAATAATGTTCAAAGAGAGAAAATATACAAAAAATGCTAGAATAAGATAAGATGGGAGGTGTCATGATTAATTTGAATTGTCAAATTAATTGGACTAAGGATGCTGAGAATTAAGGGGATTATGTGTGTGACATGAGGGTGTGTCTAGGAATGATTGGCATGTGGGATAGCCAACTAAAATGAAGACCCTCCCTAAGTGTGGGTCTGCACTGACCAATAGAATGATGTCTTGGATGGAATAAAATTTGGAAGAACAAAGAAGCAACAGCAAATGCAAGCTCTATACTTCTTGAACGAGTTCTTGATTGCTGCTGCAGTCATCTGAGGATATCGGATTCTCACTTCTTCACTCTTCCAAAGTGGACTCTGACAGTGATTCTCCAGAAATCACTAGGGTAGCACCATTGATCCCTCTTGTTCTGGGGCTTCAGCCTCTCAGACTGTGTAGCTACTGAATCTCCCAGCTCTCCACCCTATAGATGGTCATTGGGAACAATACAGCTTCTGGTTGTATAATCCAATCTAGTAAATACCCTTTTATAATTATACTTCCTGTTGATTCTGTTGCTCTAGAGAACTCAAATACCGAAGGTTATTAGATTGGTAAATGTATTTTGCATGCCACAAGAGCAACTTTGGGGGGCCAGGCCAAATCCTTGTATAACCCATCCCTCCCCCCAGGTCATGGGAAATTTGTATGTTGAAGTTCTAACCCTCAATGTAACTGCGTTTGGAGATAGTGTCTTTGAGAGATGATTGCAGCTAAATATGGTCTTAAGAGTGGAGAGGGAGGGAGGGAAGGAAAAAGGGAGGGAGGGAGAAAGGAAATAAAAAATGATGGCGCCTTGATCAAATAAAATTAGTGCTCTATAAAGTAGTAAGACAGAAATATATCTCCTTCCCCTTTATTGCTCTCTCCTTCCCTATCTCCATCTCTATTTCTATCTCTAATTTTATCTCCATTAACACACACACACACACACACACACACACACACACATACCAGGCAGTTACTAGGCAGCAAAAAATCCCACCTGGGGAGGAAGAGGTTGTTAGACCATAATGCTTGCTGTTCCAGAAATATAAGAGTCAAGTTGTTATTGGACAGCTCTAATACCAACTAGGAATAAAGAGGCTACATCATAATGTTCTCCGCTCCAGGAACATTAGAAGTCAAATTGGTAGAAAATAGGTTTTATTCAAAGTCAACCTGGAAGGAAGATGGAAGAAAATTGTTTCAAAAGTTCTATCCCCCAAATCCCTGAAAATTAGCCTAATTTTTAAAGAAAGTGGCAGGGAAGTGACACAGGCAGTAAATGTGCCTGTTCAGATTTAGTGATCCTATAGATACACAGGCCTGAGTGGGCATCTCTGTTCCCACCTTCTGTGGAGACTGCCAGCTTCCTTCTCTCAGCAGAAGAAATGTATTCCCATTTCAGTCAGGGTGTGGCCCCAAAATTTACTCTGATTCAGAATGGGTAAAGAAATTGTTTTTATTCAAAGCCAGCTTTGCAGGAAGATGGAAGAAACATAATTGTGTCAAAAGTTCCTGATGGACTAACATCCCTCCTCTAATGCTATGGTAGGCCTCAAGTCAAGTGCACTAGGACCATTTAATATGAAAGAACCAATATTATTTTGTCCACATATTGCAATAGATTTTGCCTGATATGCAGACATTTAAAACAAAAATGAACCATAAGTGAAAGTCTACCTAATGCCTTTAGGTGCAAATTGTTCCTAATTCCAAGGGGAAAACACATGTCACTCCAGCTGTTCCCAGACTAAAGATACTGTGACATCAAATTTTCAGGAGTTGGTTCTCTTCTACAAGAGCCCAGGGCAAACTATTAGCAGTTTGGGGAGGGAGAAAATCAAATTCGAGGGGAGAAATTATGGAAATGAAGAGACAAAAGGAATGGGGAACTCTCCAAGTCCTCCTCAGAATACCGGTTCTCAAAGTGTGGTCTATGGAATCCTTGCAAGTACTCAGATCCTTTTATATGGCCCATAACATCCAAAGTATTTTTATAATATTACAAGATATTGTTTGCACTAAAGTAAAAATTAGCAAGAATGGAAGCTATGGTACCAAACCACAATAGTAGTTCTTGTTTTGTTTTGGGGGGTTTTGTTTTGTTTTGTTTTGTTTTTGTTTTTGTTTTTTTTGTGGTGCTAGGGACCCAGGGCCTTGTGCATGCAAGGCAAGCACTCTACCAACTGACCTATATCCCTATCCCATCAGTTATTTTATTCTTTACCACATCATAACTGCAGAAAGAAAATAAAGCCAGTTAAATTAAGCATGTCCAGGATAAGGCATTAAAATTATTAACTTTATTAAATCTACATCTCAAAGTCTACATTTTTAACATATGTGATTAAATGGAAATTATACATAAAACACTCTACTACATTCCAAAGTAGAATACTCAAACTTTTGAGCAGAACTAGTCCCATTTTTTTAATCTTTTTTTTTCTTTTTAATGTGGTGATGGGGATTGAACCCAGAGCCTCATCCATACTAGGCAAGTGCTTTACCACTGAGCTATCTCCCCAATTCCCCAAGTCCCATTTTTATGGAATATCATTCCTACATAAAATAATATGGAAAACTATAATTACTTACACTTAAATATTTGACTAACATTCTCAAAAGTGACCTGAGTCATTCCTTTGAGATAATGCACCACTCACCTACGATAAAATTTAAGTTCTTAAGATAAAATTTGAATTTGAAGAACTTAAATCCACTACCATAAACTTGACAGTTTCCCAATACAACCTTTTTTGCTGGAATCTATGGCAATATCAACACAAATGTTGGGGGAGGGGGGTTGTTCGTTTGCTTGCTTTGACAATTGGTGATTATTTGTGTCAACACTGGAAGATCTATTTAACTTGATCAAAGAACTTATAACTTTAAAAAATATATATGAGCACAAAATCCAGTCAATGTGCAAGATATAACTGTTGATTTTAATGTGACAGAATGTGAACTACTCAATGATATTGTTCTAGGTTTCACATTGCAAAGAACCTTTAAGAAGCTAATACTTGTGTCATTTAGTGTTGTATCCATGATAAATAACCACAATTATCTAAAAACATTCTTAAAAGTATTCCTTCCACATTTGTGAGAGGCTGCAGTTTTCTTTATTCAAACAAAATAACAGGCTACATACTGCAGATATGAAAATTTATCAGTTTTCTAATGAAATGGGTTTAACAAAAAAGACATTCAAAATTATAAAAGAGAAACTGTACATACTGGTGAAAGAAGGAGGAAGATAGTGAAGCAAACCTAGGTAGCAACGCTGGACCATCATAGCCCAGAAACAAAGCAAAGAAAGAACAGCTGACTAGAGAGATAGGTGACAGAGCAGGCTATCTAAAGCTCAATATTGAACAGCTTGAGACTTGGAGGGACTTGGAATTTGGTTACTGAGAAGAAAATAAGGACAAAATTCCTTGACCCTGAACTCTAACCAAATGATGTCATGGGGGAGGGGTAATGAAAAGAAAGAGGAAAAGCCTATGAGCTAACATCTGTAACAGCAGCTGGAAAAAGAGAGAGAGAAAGAGAGAGAGAGACACCAAGTTAAAACTAGGCAGAAACAGAAAAGACAGAGAAGGAGATCACACAGTTCAGCCCAGGGAGAGTTCACAGCTAGCCGTCACCCTAGAAGAAATTAAATCAATACATTTTTTTTCCTACCTTCCAAAAGTAAAAAAATAAAATAAAATAATAAAACCAGAGGGAATGCATCTAAAATGGGTTTCCTCAGTAATCCCTCTAGGAGGAACTTGTAGAGGGATCACTGCTAGCTGAAGGTTACTGAAACCCTCTCCTCCTCTTCATGGACAAGAAGAGTGGGATAAGTGACCCAAGAGTAAATCACTCCTGGAGGGTGCTAACCCCAACCTACTGCTGCTCATAGCCTCTGCAAGAGCTCAGGTGAACACAGTGACAGGTAAAACCCCAGTGATATGCAGCAGCCAGAGTGGAGGCTTCTGTGCCATAGAGAGCCTGAATTCATAGGCCCTACAGTTGCAGACAGCCACCAAGCTTCATGCTACTTTCAAGAAGACCCTGTCGGGGGAAGCAAGGGCTCAGCATCTCACGGCAGTCAGTGATAGCTCTAAGCCCTTCATCCTGTGCCCCTGCACCCAACAGAAACAGCTAGCAGATGTAGCACAGCAGCCACAAGCATGCAGACTCAGGACCCCTGGCTGCCAAACAAGAATTGGTCGGTGAGAAAATCATAGCAACCAGAGAAGTAGTTTCTATGCCCAATCACCTCTAGGAAAATCCACAGCTATGAGTCTCAGAGTTGCCAGTTAACTCAATTCTCATTCAGACACATGGACCCACAGAAGACAATTCCTGAGGATGACTCCATGCACCCAGCAGTGAACCTCATGCATGCACAAGGACAGTGCACCCCACAAAGGGATGTACACCACCCACAAGTCCACTCACTTGTGATCTGTGCACTCCAGGTGGGATAGCAGACATACACCCCCCACATGGAATACTCAGCACCACATCAACCAGACTACAATAATTCTACCTTAGAGTGCCACACCCCACACACTCCAAAATACACATGGGAAAGCTAATACTGGATTTAACAACACTAGATACGTGGAGCTTTTCTTCAAGAGGGTACACAAGACTGCACCCACTAAAGGGACCATCTGTGTAAGCTACTAGGTACTCAGACACACCAAAGATCAGAAGGTGCCTCTGAAAATTGTACCAGAGGGGAACTGGTATGTTCTACCTCCATACCCAGGGAAATGTAGAGGTAAAGCTAAGGAGTAGTGGCCATCTTCTAAAGTTCCCACATTCTAATGAAATCAAATCAGAAAGACTCAATTAGAAAGCTCCCCCCCTTCACAAGGATAATCATAAATAGCTCTAATGTCAATTTTGATCTTATAGATAATACTTTTCATACTGAATCAATAGATATTATTATTATTCAATTTTGCAGTTCAAAACCCATTTGATTGTATTTCTTCTAATGTTTTAAATCATTAACTAGAATCATTCTATCTTCTGTTTTCCTAGTTCAAGATTAAACTTGTTCCCCTTAGTCTCTCTTTTTTCTTCTTGTATTACCTGCTTTTGCCTTAATCCCCCCCACACACACACGACATCCTTTTCTTCTTTTTATCTTGGCTTGTATTATTTTCTTTTCTCTTTTTTTTTCCTTTGCCCAATTTTTCTCTCTCCCCTTTAAAATCCTGATATAGAGTAATAGTAAATTTTACTATCTTTAATAACTAATTTCTCAACTTATTCCAGAACATTACTGCAATCTTATACCCTGATTAGAGGAACTTCGGAGAACATTTTCAACAACTTTTTTTTTCCCTAAAGTTTATTATTACAATACTTTGCTTTGAAGTGATTGCAGTTAGAAGAGTTTAGAATCTTAAAGGGAGTATCAAAAGTTGGATAGTCACCCAGTCTGAGTAACTTAAAACAAAGTAGCTCACTAAATAGTCCCTTTCATAAAAGAAGAAGAGATAATCATCCCATTAGATGGATAGACAAGCAAAAAATCAAAGAAACAAACCCACCCCAAACAGCCCACAACACTTCAACAACTGATCACATTGACAACACAATGGAGGAAATATTGGAGAAAGAATTCAGAAAGCTCATAGTTAAAATGTTCAAAGAGCTAAAACAGCACGTAAGGAATGAACTAAGAAACTACAGGAAGCAAAAGTTCATTTCAATTAAGAGAGAGATTCTGAAAAAGAACCAAACAGAAATCCTCAAAATGAAATGCTCAATAAATCAAATTAAAAATTCAGTTGAAAGCATCATTGATAGGCTAGATAATAGTGAAGTGGCACCCCCTTTCTCCACAGAAAAGCCCTCTTCACCATGGCTGATTTTAGGACTGTCAGCAAAAGAGTACAATGTAGATAAACTTCCTATTTTCATGTCGCCCTGTTTACTTGGCCACTGGCCGAGAAGATACCAGCACTCCAGGTGCTGAACACCCCCTTACTAGTTTTTCACAAACTTATCCAGTATAGTACTTTGAAGAAATGTGCAAACAAGGCCTCTGGCCTTGAGCTGAGCTTCACAGGGATGCCTACATTTTTAAGATAAGTTACAAATGGGCTCCATGGTAATAGCTGGCAGGGGGAGGAAAGAAAGGGGAAAAGAGGCTCTCCCCTTCTCAGGTGTTGTCCTTGAAGAGTTAACTTGCCCAGAACAGTGAAAGAAAAAGCTGCTTTTATGTGAACTTCTGCAGACTGTGAACTTTTGAGCCCCTCCCCTTATATGATGGGTATAAAACACTGAACTCAGGGTTCAGGGGATAGATTGATTACAGCAAAGGCTGTACCCTCTGAACCTGGCTGCAGCCCAATAAAACTGTTTCCTGCTGTCTTTGGTGCCTTGCCTTGTTTGTCCCTACAACAATAGAAGACAGATTTTCAGACCTCAAAGAAAAAATACATAATCTTTTTTTTGCCTTTTTAATTTTTACATATTTTTATTGTGCATTAGAATTGTACATAACAGTGAGATTCATTGTTATATATTCTTACATACACACAATAGTATAACATAATTTGACTACTATACACTCAATACTATAACATAATTCCCCAGTACTTCCCCATTCCATCCCCACTTCTCCTCCCCTGGCCCTTTTTCTTTACTATACTGATACTGGGAACAGCAGAGGTTATACATTGTGTATAGGGTGTGGCACTCTAAGGTGTAATTTCATTATAATAATGAATAATAATAACAACATCTATTGATTCAGTGTGAAAAATATTACCTATAAGATCAAAATTGACATTAGAGCCATTTGATTTTCATGAGATTCTCCCCCACCACCTACCTTTTCCTTCTTCTTCTCTAGCTTCCACATACAAGAGCAAACACATAACCCTTGATTTTCTCAGTTTGGCTTATTTTATTTAACACAATGTTCTCAAGTTCCATCCATTTTCTTCAGTGGACATGATTTCATTCTTCCCAAGTACATGATCTTGAAAATAAAGCCAACAATTTAAAAAAAGTTGTTAAGAGATCATGACTAGAATATTCAAGAAATCTAGAATAACATTAAGAGACTAAATCAAAGATGTATTCAAGATGGTGGCTTACAGGAAAACTGCATTCCTACCTGCTCTATGACTTGGGATTCAACCAGAGGAATACTGCTTCTCAGTGAGGTGGGTGGAAGAGGGATTTCACTAAAATTTAATATTGGACAGTCAGAGAGTCTTAAAGACTCAGAACTTTGGGTATATTGAACAAAGGAGAAAGAGTACATTGCAGCCAAACTGGTTCTGGCAGAGGCAGCAGTAGCAGCGCTGGTTCACCACAGAAGGGAGGGAGAACACAGAGAGAAATATAACAAATAGATTTGGCATGGAAAAACCTGAGCTCAAAAAAAGCAATTTGAACTCAGTTGATCCAGAGCCTGCACTGTGAACTGGTGTTTGAAAAGTGCTCTGTATTTCTCAATGGCAGTGGAGACCTGAGGCAGGAGTCATATTGAGGTGGCCATACTGCAGTTCTGCTGAAGAGCCTGGGAGATCTTAGCAAACATTGCCTATGCTTACCATGTGGCCCAGGGCATATCTAGAAGAACACGAGTGAAACAGTCACAAAGAAGATTGTAACCAGGGAGATTCAAGTCAGAAAAATAAAGGGGAGCCAATTCACTTTTCCTTTGAGTCTGGCAGCTCACATGACCCACTGAAGCAGGTTAGGAATCTGAACAGGCAGTGGTGAATACATTCAGGGGCTAACCCTGGGAAGGCTGTCTCCATGGGCAGCATAGTGTGTAAAGGATTGGTTCCCCTGCCCCATGAGTAGAATTTATGGGGAGCTCCTAAGATCCAGACTCCAGACAGAGGTTGGTAACTGCCAGGTCTTAAGGGTGGGTTGATCTAATCTCTCCAGAACAAACATTACCAACAAAGCCCTTAAGGCCTGATTAGACTTAAGCCCCAGTCACCAAAACTTCCCTCACAGAACTTTGCACATCCCCATCCTGGGAGTGCATTGATCTGGTCTTTTAGACAAGACTTGAATCCACAAAACTTTTCATTTCATGTTGCCTTATACTGGTGAGAAGGGAAACCTGACAGCTGTTTCAACCAGCTTGAGTTTTAGGTCATTCCAACTGGCAGCTTGGTGAGCAATACAAAATGAGGAAGGGGTTAAAAACTCCTAGCCCTCACTGGCATTCACTCTTGCTCCTTCTCTGTCTCTCTCCCACTCCTCTCTTTGTACATAAAGAAGGACAGTTAGGCATAGGCAATCATCATCCATTCCAATCTTGACCACTTCAGAAGAGATGATTCCTTCATTTTTCATTAAGAATCTTCTTTCTCTCCCTTTCTCTCTCTCTCTCTCTCTCTCTCTCTCTCTCTCTCTCTCTCTCTCTCTCTCTTTCTCTCTCTCTCTTTCTGTGTGTGTGTGTGTGTGTGTGTGTGTGTGTGTTTTCTTGCAGTGCAGATTGGTTCATGGGCATATATACATATTTGTTTCTTTACTCATTTTTAGCATTTTTAATATAGTTATTTTTCCTTGCCTTGTCTTTTGAGGGTTAGGGTTCGGGCTTTGTTTATTTTGGTTTTGGTTTTGTTTGTTTCTCATTTTGCCTCTTCTGCTAATGGTGAAATTCTCTTATTCTCTCTTTCTCTCTCCTATTACTTTTGTCTTTTATTGTCTTTCCTATTTTTCTCCTCCTTCCTTATAACCATCACCCACTGCATCTCCTCTAGTCTCTCTGCACACTCTTTTGAAATTATAAACTCTCTTCTACCTTCCTATCACATTTTCTTTCTCCTTAATGAACTATATTTTTACCCATATTTTAGAACTAATTGGTTTATATAACTCCTGTCCCCACTATTCATGCTACTGCAATTATTACTGCTGAGGAAAACATAGCTGGTACCTACTGTTTGCTTTAATGCCAGATCTAGTTCATGGTTACCTATTGATTTTGCTAGTGGCAATTTTAGGCTCCATGATTCCTATTTTTTATGGTAATTAACATTGCAGGTGTCATATTAAGAACCAGTTATTTATATTAATGCTTATATTGTATGCATCAGTTTTTGCTAGTGTTTGTTTCCTCCTATTTTGTTAAATGCTGGGAACCTTCAGGGACACTACAAGTTTGCAATGTAGAGACTCTGCTGTTGAACAAAACAGCCAAAAAACAGTATGCTTCGCTCCATATATAAACTAATGGCACTAAAACTTAAGCCATATATTAATACAAAAACTAGAAAAGATAAAAACCCAAACTAACAACCAGACCCCAAGGAGGAAGGGCTAAGGATGGGCTAGCACCTCAGGTTCCACTCATGACCTTCACTGTAACAACAAAAACAGATAATTAATACAAATGTTGCAGATACCGCACCTATGAGGAGGACTCAAACTAGGACATTTTGGTAAGAGAAGGCTATGCCCTAAAAAGGCCCACACATAAGACATTTTGGTAAGAGAAGGCTATGCTCTAAAAAGGCCCACATATAAGAAGAGAAGAGAAATCTATCCCAATGGGTGCATAAAACCCAATACAGAAATACAAGAAATATGAAAAAATAAGGTAACACAACACCTCTGA
This sequence comes from Urocitellus parryii, assembly GCF_045843805.1. Classification (NCBI taxonomy): domain Eukaryota; kingdom Metazoa; phylum Chordata; class Mammalia; order Rodentia; family Sciuridae; genus Urocitellus; species Urocitellus parryii. The sequence continues at coordinate 122,148,734 of NC_135538.1, read as the reverse complement.
TAGTTCGTAGGAACTTATCCCCAAAATATTTAAGTGGATAAATTATCAGATTAAGAATTAAAAATAATTATTATAAAAATTATCAAATTCAAAGCTAGCCTCAGCAATTTAGCAAGGTCTGAAGCAACTCGGCAAGGCCCTGTCTCTAAATAATATACAAAAAAGGGCTGGGGATGTGGTTCAGTGGTTAAGTGCCCCTGGGTTCAATCCCCCATACCAAAAAAAAAGACATAGGCTGGCAGAATGAATTTTTTAAAAAAGACCCAACTATATGTTGTTTTCAAAAGATTCACTTTATAGGCAAATATAATCACAGGATGAAAATGAAAGGTTGGAAACTGATAAACTATGTGAATGGAACCAAAACAAACAAAGCAGGAGTAGCTACTCTTATATCCAACAAAGCAAAATTCAAGCCACAATCAATCAGAAGAGAAAAAGCAGATTGCTTCATACTGATAAAGGGAAAACCCTAACAAGAAGATATAATGATAGTAAATATCTATCTATCTCTTGCACAAATGTTGGTGCAACTAATTACAAAAAAAAAAAGAGACATTACTCAAATCAAAGCCTCAAATAGACTCCAGTACAGTAACATGGGCGATTTCAACACAGCTCTCTCACCAAGAGACAGGTCATCAGACACAAACTCAGTAAAGACTCTTGACTTGAAAAATGTTATAAATCAAATGAACTTAACAGAAATCTATAGAATATTTCATTTAACAACTACTGAATACACTTTCTTCTCAGCAGCTCATGGAACCATCTACAAAATATTGTAGGCCACAAAGCAACTCTTAGCAAATATAAAAAAATAATATAATTTCTGATAATTTATCAGATCATAATGAAATGAAATTAGAAATCAACAACAAAAAACCTATAGAAACCATATAAATACATGGAAATTGAATAATATACTTTTGAATGATGGATAGGAAATAGAAGAAATTAGGGGAGAAATTATAAATCAAATAAAAATAATGATATAACATAGCAAGCAATTATAAAGAAAAAAAAAGCATACCAGAACCTCTGAGACACTATGAAGGCAGTTCTAAGAGGAAATTTTATAACTATGAATGCATACATAAGAAAACCAAAAAGATTCCATATACATAATCTAATGTATCTAATTGCTCTTGAAAAAGAAGAACAAGCCAATTCCAAAACCAGTTCTGGATTGAAATCAATGAAATTGAGAATAAAATACAGTACAAAGGACCAATTAAAAAAGAGTCGGTTCTTTGAAAAGATAAACCATATTGATAAGCCCTTAGCCAAATTAACCAAAAGAAAAACAAAGAGGACACAAATTCATAAAATTAGAGATGAAAAAGGAGAAATTCTCACAAACACCACAGAAGCCTAGAAGAAATGGATACATTTCTAGACACCTATGACCTGCCAAAATTGAATTAAGAAGATATAGAAACCCTAAGTGGACCAAAAACTAGCAATGAGATAGAAGCCATAATAAAAAGTCTACCACTAAAGAAAAACCCAGGCCAGGCGCAATGGCAAATGCCTTTAACCCCAGCAGCTCAGAGGCTGAAACAGGCAAGTTCAAAGCCAGTCTCAGCAAAACAAGGTACCAAGCAATTCAGTGAGGCCCTGTCTCTAAATAAAATACAAAATAGGCCTCAGTGGTCAAGTGCCTCTGAGTTCAATCCCAGGTACAAAAAAAGAAAAAAGAAAAGAAACACTCAGGACCAGATGTATTCTCAGCTGTGCCCTAAAAAGGCCCAGACTCTTAAAGAAGAACTAATGTCAATGCTTCTTAAATTATTCCATGAAATAGAAAGGGATGGAACACTTCCAAATTGAAGCCAGTATCACACATACCAAAACCAAAAAGGACACAGAAAAGAAAATTACAAACCAATATCCTTGATGAATTCAGATGTAAAATTTCTTTTCTTTTTGGTACTGAGGACTGAACTCAGGGACACTCAACCACTGAGCCACACCCCCAGCCCTATTTTATTTCAGTACAGGATCTCACTGAGTTGCTTAGCACCTCGTTTTCACTGAGGCTGGCTTTGAACTCATGATCCTCCTGTCTCAGCCTCCTTGCACTGCTGGGATTACAGGCATGGGCTACCACTCTCAGCTGTAAAATTTTTTAATAAAATATTAGTAAATCTTATTCAACAACATATTTAAAATATTGTACATCAAGACCAAGTTGGTTTATCTGAGATGCAAGCAAAGTTTAACACACACAAATCAATAAATGTTGTTGACTAGATAACTAGAATTAAGGACAAAAATCACAGTAATCTCAACAGATACAGAGGAAGCCTTTGACAAAATTCAGCACCCATTCATGATTAAAACACTGAGAAGCTAGGCATAAACCTACCTCTACATCATAAAGGCAATATACAGAAAACTAAAGCCAACAAGATAGTAAATGGAGGAAAACTGAAAGCATTTCCTTTAAAATCTGGAACAAGACAAGTATGTCTACTCTCATAACTCCTCTTTAATATAGTGCTAGAAATTCTAACCAGAGCAATTAGGCAAGAGAAAGATATACAAGGGGTAAAAATAGGGAAAAAAGAAGTCATATTGTCACTACAAAAGATATGATCCTGTACTTAGAAGTTACAAAAAGCTGCACAAAAAGACTTCTAGACCTAATAAATTCAGCAAAGTATCAGTTTACAAGATCAACATACAGCCAGGTATTGTGGCACATGCCTATAATCCCAGTGACTTGTGAGGCTGAGGTAGAAGAATCAACACCAGCCTCAGCTTAGTTGAGTTCAGCTCAGCCTCACTAAGTTTCATAGGTTTTTTTAGTGAGACCCTATAAAATTTAGTGAAACCCTGTCTCAAAATAAAAAATAAAGAAGGGCTGGGGATGTGGCTCAATGGCTAAGTGCCCTTGAATTCAATCTCCAGTAACAAAACAAACGAAATCAACACACAAAATCAACATACAAAAATCAATAGTTTTTCTATGTAGAAACAATAAATCTTTTTTTTTAAGAGAGAGTGAGAGAGAGAGAATTATTTTAATATTTATTTTTTAGTTATCGGCAGACACAACATCTTTGTTTGTATGTGGTGCTGAGGATCGAACCCGGGCCGCACGCATGCCAGGCGAGTGCGCTACCGCTTGAGCCACATCCCCAGCCCCAACAATAAATCTTCTGAGAAAGAAATCAGGAAAACAATCTCATGAACTCAAAAATAGATATATACATACATACATACATAGGAATAGTCTAACCAAGAAAGTGAAAGACCTCTACAATGAATACTACAGAACACTGAAGAAAGAAATTGAAGAAGACCTCAGAATATGGAGAGACCTCCCATGTTCATGGATAGGTGCCAGGTTTCTGTTCTCATGACTAAAAGGCTCAGGGGTCACTCTAGTTAAACGGGGCTAACTGGGCTGCACGAAATAACCACACAAGAGACACAAATACCTTTTTCTTTGGGGTGGCTGTGACAGCTCCTCTGACCTTAAGGGTCTTCAGAAAGAGAGAGAGAGCGAGAGCACGCGCTGACCCCTTTTATTGAGGAGAAGCTATTCAAATGAGGCAAGGGATCAGGTTTCAGGGGCTGAGTCTATCTTCATGATGTCCACTGTCAGCAGGTTGACTGACACCTGGGTAGGCCACACCCAAGGACAGTAAGAGGAGGGGACACACCCAAAGCACTTCCATGGAAGATTCTATCCTAAACAGGGCAAGGGGTTATATTACAAAGGAACAGGTGAGCATAGCTTCACCCATGGGGCTGTAGCAAGACATACCCATTTCTGTGACTGGGGAGTGTAACTCAGTCACCTGTAAGGTTGGCCTCCCACAGATAGGCAGAATTCATATTGTTAAAATGGGCATGCTACAAAAAGCAATATATAGATTCAATGCTACCCCCATCAAAATACCAATGGCATCACAGAACTAGAAAAAAAAAAGTCCTAAAATTCATTTGGAAGCATAAAAGACCCAGAATAGCCAATGTAATTCTAAGCCAAATAAGTAATGCTAGAGGCATCATAATACTTGACTTCAGATTATACTACAGAGCTATAGTAACAAAAACAGCAAATATTGGCAAAATCAATTAGAACCCTTGGAATTAGACCAGAAACTCTGCAACCCATAGAAGAAAACAGGATCAACACTCCAAAAAATGCACAGGCAACAACTTTCTTAATAAGGCCCCTAAAATGTTCAACATAATTAGCAATTAGGGAAATGCAAATCAAACCTACACTGAGATTTCATCTCAGTTGTTAGAATGGCAGCCATCAAGAATACAAACAAGGGCCTGGGGATGTGGCTCAAGCGGTAGCACATTCACCTGGAATGCGTGCGGCCCGGGTTCGATCCTCAGCAGCACATACCAACAAAGATGTGTCCGCCGAGAACTAAAAAATAAATATTAAAAATTCTCTCTCTCTCCTCTCTCACTCTCTCAAAAAAAAAAAAGAATACAAACAATAATAAATGCTGGAGAGGATGAAGGGGAAACACTTTAACGCTGTTGGTGGGATTGCAAATTAGTACAACCACCATGAAAATCAGTACAGAATTTCCTCAAAAGACTAGGAATGGAGACACCATATATGACCCATCTATACCATTTCTAAAGAATTGAAGTCATCATACTATACCAATACATGCATACCCATGTTTATGGAAGCACAATTCACAATAATCAAACTATGAAACCAGCCTAGTTAACCGTCAACAGAAGAATGGATAAAGAAAATATGGCATATACACCCAGTGGACTTTTATTCAGCCACAAAGAAACATGGAATTATGTCATTTGCAGGAAAATGGATGGAACTGGAGATCACTATGTTAGGTGAAAAAGGCAAACTCAGAAGGTCAAGAATCACAAGTTTTCTCTCACGTGGAAGCTAGAGAGGAAAAAGAAAAGAAGTGGGTCTCATGAAAATCAAAGGGGGATCAGTAGAATAAAGGAAAAGGACCAAAGGGAAAGAGGAGGGAAGGGAAAGGAGAAACACTGGGGAATTATATTGGCCAAATTATTTTGTTATATTGTTTGCATATATTTATATATAACAACAAGCCCCACCACTATGTGCAGCTATAATGCACCAATTAAAAATGTTTTTTTTAAGAGGGGAGATACCATGAATATAGAAATGAATTTAATGGAGTAGAGGAAGGTGCTACAGGGGAAGGGATGAAAAAAAGAGAAAGTGTGGAATGAAATTGACCAAATTATGCTTTTACCATATATGAATATACCACACTGAATTTCAGCTTTATGTGTATGTATAAAGCACCAATTTAAAAAAACATTAAATGAATATAAGGAAGAGCAGTAGAGGAAGGGGAACAGAAGGAGAGGAGAGAAAAAGAGTAAATACCGGTGACTAAAATGGACCAAACTGTATTCTAAGCATGTATGATTGTGTCAAAATGAACCCAATATTATGTATAACTAAAATGCACTGATAAAAACAATTTTAATTGTAAAAGTTAAAAGATCCACTTCTCTTATTATATCCTTTTATTTTGAAGAATAACTATTTCTCTTTAAAACTATTATTTTGTTAATATGAAATTAGTTATTGATATTCAAAATGAATCAAATATCTTTTTAAATGATTGTAATTTTAATGTCAAATATCAATAGGTATAATTCACATAAACATAATCATCTTTGAGGTCTACAAGTAATTTCTTTTTCTTTCTTTTTTTTTTTTTTTTTTTTCCCTACAACTAATTTCTAAGAGTGTACAGAGATCCAGAAACCAAAATATTTGAAAACCACTGATTTACTCCCTGGGCTAGGAATCCAGGAAATGATATGACAAACAGCTCTCGGTGCAATAGGAGAGCAATCAGGGCAAAGTCTCTGGTTCTCATTCTCATCTTGCCGGAGTTTCACTTTTCCCTGTCCCAACCTGAGTCAGGTTCTTCTGCCTGGACACTCTGGGCGCGGCTCCAGTTCTCACTCCCCAGATGTATTGTTCCAAGAGAAGCCAATCAGCATCTCCGTGGCTCTCAGTTCTGAAATCCTCACCCTCCAGGCTGGATTAAGATAGTCCCCAAATCCGGAGGTTGGGGTCCAGTACCGTGTTCCTGCTACTCTCCGGGGCTGGGGGCCTGACTGAGACCTGGGCAGGTGAATGCGGGATCAGGAGGGAAACAACCTTTACGCAGGAGTGAGGGGACCGCCCAGCCGAGGCGCAGGACTCGGGAAGCCGCGTTTCAGCCTCCGCAGGTGACAATCCCCACCTCCGCTCCAGTCCTTTCCTCGCTTATTCTAAGCCTGTCGCTCCACACTTCGGCCCCGCCCTGGTCCCTCCCCTGACTCGCGTCCCCTGGCCCCTTTTTCTGTCGCACGAACCCCTTCACCCCTTCCTACTCTCCCTGAGCCATCAACCTGCATCCCGGGTTGCCGCGCCGCGCCTCAGTGGCTTCCCTTCCCCAGGCTCCCACTCCCTGAGGTATTTCTACGCCCGTGGTGTCCCGGCCTGGCCGCGGGGAGCCCCGCTTCGTCTCCCGTGGACTACATGCAGTTAGTACGCTTCTACAGCGACACCGTTAGTGGGAGGAAGGAGCCACGGGCGCCTTGGGGGGATCACACGGGGCCGGGGTACTGGGATCGGGAGACACGGATCGCCAAGGACAAAACAGAATTTCCGAGTGGACCTGCGCGCCACGCTCAGATACTACAACCACAGCGAGGGTGCTAAGTGACCGCGGGCCTGAGTCATCCCGAATGCCCAGGTCCGAGGAACACCTCGAAGTGACCCTAGACCCGGAAAAGGCCTCTGAGGACTCTTAGCCAGTTTCATTTTCAGTTTAGGTAGAAATCCCTGCAGTTGGGCCTGGTGGGGTGGGGTTAAGTGGGCAGAACTGACTGAGGGGGCGGGGCCAGGCTCTCAAAACCTTCAGAGAAGGTCAGGCTGTGCTCTTTGGTCAGACGAGCGCCTCTTCCGCCCGGTATGATCAGGACGCCTAGGATGGCACAGATTACATCGCCCTGAGCTCCTGGGTTGCAGCAGACACCCCTGCTCAAACCACCTGGCCCAAGTGGGAAGCGGCAGATGTGGCCAAACGCGCAAGGCTTTCCTGGAGACCCCGTGTGTGGATGGCACAGCAGAAAGTTTGGGAAGAACAAGCTGCAATGAGCAGGTACTAAGAGCTGCGGGGTGTGGCCTCAACTGTTTCTAGATCTCTCTGCAAGAAAATAGCACCCACGAATAGACACTTCCCACTTTCTGGAGGAAGGAGCCCTCTTAGTTTTCCAGATGCTGTGCTAAACAGTGATTCTGAGGCCTGCCCTTCTCTCAAGAAAACTAAGATAGGCTCTTCGTGGTTGGAGGGGAAACAGGACCCTGAAATAACTATAACCAACAGTTCTCTTTGACTCTGGCCTCAGCCTTGGGCTTCACAGGGCTTCACAGGGCTTCACAGTCTTCCTGTTGGGCTTGGTTCTCTGCCCCAAGCTGGTGTCTTTGGAGGTTTGACTCAAGTTTTTATTATTCTCTCTTAATCCATCGAGGTCGGAACTCCTAAGCTCTCAGGTGCTTAGAGCATCTTGCTGTGGACTGTCCCAAATTCATTATAGAATTTTCCAAGGAACAGATTACTCCAGAAGCATGGGTCCAGGCTGGTTCTAGGTTTTAGGGCTGCTTCAGTGGCCCAGGAGAGGTAATACAGATTTGTCTGAATTTTCCTCTTCTTCCTCTCAGACTCCCCCACAAAGACACAGGTGACTCACCACCCTACCCATGAAGGAGATGTCACCCTGAGGTCCTGGGCCCTGGTCTTCTACCCTAAAGAGATCACCCTGATCTGGCAGTGGGATAGGGAGGACAAACTCAGGACATGGAGCTTGTGGAGCCCAGGCCTACAGGGGATGAAAAGTTTCAGAAGTGGGCAGCTGTGGTAAAGCCTTCTGGAGAGGAGAACAGATACATGTGCCTTGTGCATCATGAGCCCCTCACCCTGAGATGGAGTAAGGGGATGAGGGTGCTGGGCTGTTGAGAGCCACAGCCGAAGTGGCCTCAGGAAACTTCCAGCTGCCAGCTGATTGGCTCCTCTGCAGTGATGCTCATTGGTGTAGTTACACCTGGTCAAACGTGTACATTTTTAGTACCCAAATAATCAGCTCAAAAGGTAGAGCTTAATGCAGTATTACAAGCTTTTGTGATGTTTAAAGATTCTTTATTTAATTTATTTTCCAATACTCAGTATATAGTTAATGCTATAGTATCCCTTGAAGATACTGGTAGGATTTCCCCTTCCTCTACTGTTTTCTCTTTGCTTTCCACTATACAAAGTCTAATCTGGGACAGAAAAGATCCATTCTTTATAGGACATATCAGGGCACATACAGGATTGCCTGGAGCCCTTAGTTTGGGCAATGATTTAGCAGATAAAACTACACATGACATACATATTTTCTCTACACTAGAAGAAGCTACAATTGTGAACAAACAGGACATTTTAAAAGGAATTGCCCCATAGGAGGAGGGTTTAACAAAACTAGGTATCAAAGGAGTAGAATACCAGGTATTTGCCCATGATGCCATAGGGGGAGACATTGGGCTAATGAATGCTGCAGTCTGGCTGGGCATAATTCACCAGCCACTTGTCAAGCAGAAACGAACTTTATTTTTAGAACACATCCTGCACCACAGGAGCTCCTCAGGAATTCCCTCAGAGCCCAACTGCCACCACCGGCTTTCAGCGAGCCTCTCAACCCCCACACCTCCTGCTCTTGAGGCCGATTGGCTGGGTCACGTGGGCAGAGCCAAGAGTCCCCTAATGAGCAGCTCCATGGTCTGAAAGGGCGGGGAAACAGCCCAATGAGCATCACCGCAGAGGGGCCAATCAGCTGGCAGCTGGAAGTTTGCTGGGGCCACGGTGAGCCAATCAGCTGGAAGTTTGCTGGGGCCCCTTCGGCTGTGGCTCTCAATATCCCGCCTGTCGTCAGGAAACCAGGAGCTGTTCTGTAGTTTCTCAGCAGGGTCAGGACTGAGAAGTGGGGATCAGGGCACCACATCTTCCAGTCTCTTACCTTCCTAAAGCCACATCCTCAGCCCACCATCTTCATCATGGGAATTGTTGGCCTGGTTTTTCTTGGAGCTATGGTCATTGGAGCTGTGGTAACTATCAAGATGTGGAAGAAGAGCTCAGGTGGGGAAGGTTATGGTCTGAGTCCTTGTTCCACTGGGAGGTTAATGGGAAGTAGAATCCACACACCCATGCTTTCCCAGCCTGGAGCCCTATTTGCTGATATTCTGTTATAAAGCACATGGAAAATAAAGGACAGATTTATCACCCTGATGATTTGGTGATAGAGGTCAGAGGAGAAGTTCCCTGATGAGGACAGACTTCCAGGAAGGCATTTGATCTTCTCCCTGAATGTCTCCTTTCTTCATGTCTTCTGATCCTTCCCTAGGTCTATAGTCATACTTCTGGAAATTTCTCTGGGGTGGGGTCCAGAATTAGAAGATTCCTCTAGTTCTGGTCCTTCCTTCTCACAGGATGTTTTCTTCTCAGAGGTAGAAAAGGAGGGAGCTACTCTAAGGCCACCTGTAAGTATGGAGAAGGGTGATCCCTGAGACACTTGGAAGAATAAAGGGGAGCTAATGTGGGAGCTCAAGCACCCCATAATTCCTCCTGTAGCCACATCTCCTATTGACTCTGACCAGGTCCTGTTTTATCCTACTCCAGACAGGCACAGTTCCCAGCATTCTGACAAATCCCTCTCAGCTTATAAAGGTGAGATCCTGGAAGGCCTGAAGTCAGGAGAGGAGTGAGGGACTCAGGATTTAAACACGTTGAATGTTGGGGGTGGGAGGATGTTCAAAGTACTCACCACTTACAATGACTAATCTGAATTTGTTCATGATTATTTTCTTTAATAGTGTGAGACAGTCACCTTGTGTGGAACCCAATAATATAAGATTTGTTCAGGTCTCCCCGCCATCTCTACTGGGAGAGATGGCTCCTGGCTTCTCTTTCTCAACTGACATCAGACTATGTCCGTAAGTCTGTGTTCCTCTAAGCATAGTGTGAAGAAATGGGGAGACCAGCCCATTCTTGAACACTGAGACCCCTTTTCACACTGACATGTGGTCTCTTCCTTATCAACCTTCCTGTTCCAGCAAAAACAGGGCTGTCTTAACTTTATGCTACACTGAGCTTCAACTTCTTACTTTCCTAATAAAAATAAGAATCTGGTTATGGATTTATATTTCAAATTCTTGCTAACATATGTTATTACTGAGTTAATAAATTAAAGGAAGATTTCTAAAATTTGAAAGAGAAAATATAAACTGAAACCTTCCAGAATCTGTTGTTGCTGTGCTGAGTGTGTTGCAGGTGGGAACAAGAGAAGGCTGTGAATAGCCAAGTGTGGACAGGGCAGTGATCAGTCTGTGGGCAATTCATCCTGTGCTTGGATGTGGTCACTCTTCATCTGGGTCATCTTACCTGCTTTATATCTTTGTACATTTAGAGGAACCATGCCCCACCAGAACCTGTGATCACAAGGACTCAGACGTTGAAAAGACTTTGTCCTTTCTCCAAGATCATGGGCAACAGGAGAATTCTGAGGCTGTACGAGCCTAGGCTCTGGCCTGAGTCCAAACTTCAGTCCATATCCTTTTTAGTTTCTTAATTCATTTATAGAACATATCTGTTCTTATTCTTGTATATGAGTTCTGGCCTCATCCTCCTCTCTGTGTCCCTGTCTCTGACAGCAGCAGGAACTATTTTCCTGTCATCGTCACACAATGCCTAGGCTAGTCCCTGCACACAGGGTTCTCTGTGGTATCCAGCAATTAATTTTCAGACATGTCCAGCTCTTGTCCTCATGCTAAGGTTATTTCTTGGATTGTATTTTTAAGCATTTCTCCAATATATTTGGTACCAAGAATTGAACCCAGGGGTGCTTAATCCCTGAGTTACATCCTTAGCCCTTTTTATTTTTTATTTTAAGACAGGGTCTCCCTAAGTTGCTTAGAGCTTTGCTGAGTTACTGAGGCTGCTCTCAAATTTATGATCCTCCCACTTCAGGCTCCCAAGTCGCTTGGATTACAGGCATGCACCATCAAGCCCGGCTTCTCCAATATTGTTAAAGGAGCCAGATTTAGAGAATAGTGGAGAGGAAGGATCCCATGATTTCTAATATTAGATAAATTCCTGTTAGGTTTTTGTCTCCTCTACTCACCTATGTCCTCTCCCTGCCCTTAGCTCTATGAATCAAATTAATACTCCTGGATTTATATAGTAAAGTCTAATATAGATTTTTATTTTTACTATATAAATCTCTGGTTCAAATTATTACTCCTGGATTTATATAGTAGAGTCTAATATAGATTTTTATTTGCTTGGCAAATAGGAACCATAAGTCAGGTCAGAGAGTGCAGAATTTCTAAGCCCAAGTGACCATGACCTGAGTGTGAAAGGACTTTGTGCTGCAGATGCTTCAGAGCATCATTTGTCCTGCATTTACATTAATAAAGGTAGCGTCTCTAGCTTTCTCTGGGACAGTCGCGCAGGCAGCAGCTACAGGAAGCTAGACACCAAGCATCATGTATTACAAATTTAGTGGATTCACACAGAAATCAACTGGAGCATGGGCTTCGGAAGCCTATAGCCCACAGGGATTAAGGCCAGTGGTTTCCACAGAAGCACCACCTATCATATTTGCCACACCGACTAAACTGACCTCTAGTCCCACTGGTTATGATTATGTGAGGAAAAACAAGGTTCCAGAGCTACAGAAGTTTTTCCAGAAATCTGATGGTGTGCCCATTCACCTTAAACAAGGCCTTCCTGACCAAATGCTTTACCAAACCACCATGGGCCTGACTGTGGGAGGGACCATCTACTGCCTGATTGCCCTCTATATGGCTTCACAGCCCAAAAAACAAAGAAGTTAGGCTACAGATGATTGGTTTTTTGTTTTTTGGGTTTTTTTGTTTTGTTTTGTTTTGTTTTGTTTTGGCATAAACCCTTTGAAATTTCATTGTTTCTTCCCCCCACCACCACCACCTTCTGACTTGAATGATTTACTTAATATTTTTTCAAAAAATAAAAACGAGAAAGATATGAAGACAGTATTTTGGTTTGCTTATGAAATGCATATGGCCTGTCAGATGTCAGGCTCATCTGACAGTTAAAACTATTATTTAAAGACACACACTGCACTGTGTTTTGGAACTCCTGATTTCCCTGGAGGTTCTGGATGAAGGTTGCACACAGGCTCATTAACATAAATCTGTGCTGAGATCCTCTGGGATTTGGGATTGCATTTCTTATGCATGGAACGCAAAAACCATTCTGGATTTAGGCGTGACTGAGAATGGAAGACAGACTCTAAGGCCAGGTGCATGAAATGAGGGGTTTGAGTCAGTAGTCACCTTGGGAATATTTCCATCTTACAGCAAAATGTTAATAGCAATTATTTGCAGCCTGCCTGTATTCCTTTAACAGTTTATTTCAAATGGTTATATGCCTCATCCCAGATCTTTAGTGAAATTTTATGTGTAATTGTTGTGTACTCCATCACGGGAACAGAGAACACTTGTTTAGTGTTGCACTTTAGACTGGTATCTGTCTTGTTAATGCATCTGTGCCACAAATTCTACTTTATCTCTTATGGCTTTAAATTATGGTTTATTTTGACTATGGAATAAATATGTGAATGAAAACAAAAAAAAGATAGTGTTTCTAGAAGAGAGAGGTACTCTACAGTGATCACTCACTGACATCTATTGAGTACTATCAATAGAATACACAATTTTTGCTTCTAGGATACATCAGAGAAGTCTAAAAGGTCAAAATTGCCAGCTTTATAGGGCAAGTGTTCTAGGAGAAAGAGGCAGAGGACACACTCTAAATAGCAAATAATAATAATAATAATAATAATAACAACATGGTTCATGTTAGGAGGTGGCAAGTATTATGAGGAAGGTGATCCAGAGTGTGAGAGTTGGGGGCAGGCAAAATGGCTGTTTTTCTAGGATGGTCAGCATGTGCCTCATTGGGAAGATGACCTCTGAATAAAGATTTGAAGAACATGAAGAAATTTGTCATGAGGATGTTTGGAGGAAGTGTATTCTAGTCAGAAGGAACCTTCAGTGCAAATGCACAAGGCAGGATCCTGTCTGTGTGTTCTGGGGACCAAGGAATCTGTGATCTCCTGAGCAGAGTCATTAAGAGGAGCTCAGAGCCCCAGCCAGTTCCAGTAAGTCTGGAGGTTGTAGAGGTTGTTGGAAAGGTTCTTTGAGTGGGGCAGTTTTGAGCAAAAAGAGAAAATAGTACAACTTCTGTTTTCAAAGAATTACTCTGGCTGCTATGCTGAGAAAAGAATTAAAATAGGTTAACAAGGCAGTGGGGTAAAGTGCAGGGAACTCCTACAGTCCTCCATAATGGACATGTCAGTTATGTCACCTTGGAAGTGACCAGAGGAAATGGTAGTGATTGGACTCTACACACATTTTTGAAGATGGACTTTACATATTTCCTAATGCATTAAATCTTGGGTATGAGAAAGAAAAGTAAAGAATAACATCAAAAATATATGACTGTGTAATTAGAAAGATGTAATTGCAATCAGTGGAAATGGTGTAGATGCTTATAAAGGCATACCTGAGGAGGGGATGTGACAGATACTCAGGATATGTTAAGGTGAGATTTCCACTAAAAATTCAGGTACGATGGCCAGGTTGACAATGGGAAAGACAAGACTGGAGACATTTAGAGAAATTTGGGGACTGGAGAGATAAATTTGGGAAGTCACATCTTATAATGATATTTAAAACCTTGAGAACTGATGAGGGCACCCAGGGAGCAATGGCTATAGAAAAGAGAGGGTACAAGGACTGAGCCCTGAAGTCCCAGTATGCCTAGAAAAACATAGACCAGAGACTCCCAGACTTTCCTATGTACAATGTTAAGAGGATATCAGTTTCCAGGTCACCCAGGGCAATTTAGCAAGAACCCATCTCAAAAAGGACTAGGAATGTAACTCAGTGATAGAGTGCTCCAGTGTTCAGTCCCCAGTAAAGAAGGAGGAGGAGGAGGAGGAGGAGAAGGAGAAGAAGAAGACAATGATGACGACATAGAGAAGTAGGAGGAGAAGGAGGAGATGAAGATTTACAACTTAATGACAAGACAAACAACACTTTCCTTCCTGGACACAATATGTGAAGAACAGTTCCCAGGAGAAGTCACTAATAAGTACTTGAAAAGATGCTCATCCTCACTTGTCATCAAAGAAATGCATATTAAAACTACAATGAGATACCACCTCACATCAACTAGAAAGGACAACACTAAAAATGCTTGTCAGTCAAGAAATTCATCTAGAAAAATAAAAGACCCAGAATAGCTAAAGCAATCTTTAGCAAGAAGAGTGAAGCAGGTGGCATCACTATACCAGACCTTAAACTATACTACAGAGCTATAATAACAAAAACTACATAGTATTGGCACAAAAATAGACTGGTAAACGAATGGTACAGAATAGAGGACTCAGAGATAAATCCACAAAAATACCATTATCTTATATTAGACAAAAGCACCAAAAGACATATACTGGAGAAAAGATAACCTCTTCAACAAATGGTGCTGGGAAAACTGGAAATCCATATACAACAAAATGAAATTAAACCCCTATCTCTCACCATGCACAAAACTCAACTGTAAGTGGATCAAGGACCTATTAGAAGAAAAAGTAGACCCCAATCTTCATTATGTCAGATTAGGCCCCAACTTCCTTAATAAGATTTCTATAGCGCAAGAATTAAAATCAAGTATCAATAAATGGGATGGATTCAAACTAAAAAGCTTCTTCTCAGCAAAAGAAACAATCAGTGAAGTGAATAGAAGGACTACAGAATGGGAGCAAATTTTTACCACATGCACATCAGATAGAGCACTAATCTCTAGGATATATAAAGAATTCAAAAATCTTAACATCACACAAAAAAACAAATAATCCAATCAATAAATGGGCCAAAGAACTGAACCAACATTTCTCAGAAGATGATATATGAAAAAAATCTTTAGCAACTAGAGAAATGCAAATCAGGGCTGGGGATGTGGCTCAAGCGGTAGCGTGCTCGCCTGGCATGCGTGTGGCCCGGGTTCAATCCTCAGCACCACATACAAAGATGTTGTGTCCGCCAAATACTAAAAAATAAATATTAAAAAAATTCTCTCTCTCTCTCCCTCTCTCTCTCACTCTCTCTTAAAAAAGACATATTAAAAAAAAGAGAAATGCAAATCAAAACTACTCTAAGATTTCATCTCACTCCAGTCAAAATGGTAGCTATTAGGAATACAAACAATAAGTGTTGACGAGGATGTGGGGAAAAAGGCACATTCATACATTACAGGTGGGGTTGCAAATTGGTGCAACCAATCTGGAAAGCAGTGTGGAGATTCCTTAGAAAACTGGAAATGAAACCATCATTTGACCCAGCTATCCCACTCCTCAGTTTATAAGGACTTAAAAACAGCATACTACAGGGACACAGCCACATTAATGTTCATAGCAGCACAATTCGCATTAGCTAAATTGTGGATCCAACCTAGATGCCCTTCAGTAGATGAATGAATAAAGAAAATATAGTATATATGGGATATATGAAATATTACTCAGCATTAAAAGAAAATAAAATCATGGCATTTGCAGGTAAATGGATGGAGTTTTAGAATATAATGCTAAGTGAAGTAAGCCAATCCCAAAAAACTAAATGCCAAATACCTTCTCTGATATAAGGATGCTGATTCATAATGGGGACGGGGGTGGGGGGAAGAATAGATGAACTTCAGATAGGGAAAAAAGGAGGCAGGGAAAGGACGGGGTATGGGGGTAGGAAATATGGTGGAATGAGATGGACATCATTCCCTAAGTACATGTATGAAAACACACAAAAAAAAATACTTATAATAATACCACATATTAAGAGGCTGTGCAGCAGTTGGAAATCTCATGTGTTACTGAAAGAAATGGAAAAAATATTACACCCCATTTATAAAACAAAATTATTATCATAATTACTGATATAATTAAATATATATACACTTGCCTATGGCCCAGCAATCCCATTCTTAGGTGTTATCCAAAAAGAAAGCATGTCTGCACAGACTTGTACTCAAATATTCATAGTGGCTTTATTTATAATAGACCCAAACTGGTAATGACACACCTGTTTACCAACTTTTCAGTATATATACCAATTGATAAACTAGGATTTCAGTAATATTTAGTAACAAAAATGAAATATTAATACAAATAACATGGATGAAGCTTAAAAATAATTGTTATTAAAAAGACTACATTGCATATGATTGTATGCATATAAAATTCTAAAATAATCAAAAGGAGATCAGTGGTCACACAAGACTAGGGTGAAGGAAGGATCAAGCACAGGGGCATGAGGAAACTTTCTATGGCAAGGGTAAAGAAGTGAACATCTTGGTTGTGGTGACAGTTCCATGATTCTAAACAATTACCAATATTCATGTAATTTTATATCCAAATTAGCACATTTCACAAAAATATCATAATAAACAAAAAGGGGGAAAGAAGGGAGAAATATATTCTCTTTAAGATAAGTAAAAGCTGACAGAATTCCTTGTTAGCAGTCCTTCACCATGAGTAATTTGGAATGAAGTCCTGTAAGGGAATGATACTATATGGTAATTCATTCATACAGAAAGGAATAGCAACACGAATACTACATATTTAGTTATTGAGGAAATATTTTACATTGTTCTCATACTTATCCTTTCTGGATACTATTGTTTTAAGAATTGGGGGCAGGAGGTAGAAAGTCCTTAATTTTAGCCAGGTGGCTAATCTCCTCTAGGGCCACAGACTCTGGAACATGCTGAACAGCTCAGACTCACATCTCAAACTCTGGACACAAGAGAGAATGAGCACAGAGACAGAGTTAGGGGTGGGACCCTACTTCAACTTGCTCCTTCCTCTCCCAACATTCCTCCTCACACCAGAGACTTCAGTCTCTCACAAACTCCAGGACTTCAGGAAGTCTTCATGAGGCAATTAAGAGAAGTAATCATGAGCTCCACAAACTTTGTGCCCATAAGCACCAACAAGAAGTCCTTCCTGAAGTCTACCCACCTCTATTTCTGTTGCAGCCTGAGTATATTCCTCCAGTAGAGCTCAGGATATCCAGCTCATAATTTTAGAACACTCTGCTTCCCCAAATCCACAGTCTTCCTAATCCTCCCTTTTCAGGGCTGAGTTCAGATGTCATGGCTCAGTAAGGCCTGTGCTGAGGATAATTATGAAAAATTACAATCATCTCCCTCTCTTCCCTACCTTGTTCCTTTTCTCTGTAAAATTCTAGTTTCTGGCACTCCTTCTTGTACTTCAGTTAGTTTGTTGTTTATGATTTGTGTCTTCTTCCATTTGATGGTAAACTCCTTGAGGACAGCAATTTTTACCTGGGTTTGGTTTGAGGTATCCCAGGAGCCTGGAATAGTGCCAGGCACATAATAGATACTCAAACATTTGTTAAGGATAAAGAAATTGATGGATCAGACCCCCTTTAACCCAGTCTGGGAGAGGAAAGGTAGGAGTTTCCTGGATGTTTGGGGGTCCTCTTTGTGCATGTGCACATGGAGGTGGGCTACATACTACCTTATCCCAGTGTTCTATAATTTTCACTGTACAGGTTTTTCACCTCATTGGTTAGAGTTATTCCCAAGTTTTTGTTTATTTGTTTGTTTAATGTTATTGTGAATAGAATTGTTTTCTAGATTTCTTTCTCAGCAGATTCATTATTGGAATATAGAAAAGCTATTAATTTTTGTATTTGATCTTGTATACTGCTACTTTGCTGAATTTATTTATCAGTTCTAGAAGTCTTTTGATGAAGACCCATTGCCTTCAGCAAACAGAAACACTGCAACTGCTAGAAGAAAACATAGGGTCAATTCTCCAACATATTGGCACAGTCATTGAATTCCTTAATAAGACTCCTAAAGCTCAAGTAATAAAACTAAGAATCAATAAGTTGGATGGTTTCAAATTTAAAAAGCTTCTACCCAACAAAAGAAACAACAAGAGCATGCACAGAGAGCCTAAAGAATGGCAGAAAACCTTTGCCACCTACTCTTCTGACAGGAGATTAATAGCCAGAATATATATAATTATATAGAATATAATTATATATAAATACATAGAATTAGAATAGAATAGAATTTTATATATATATATATATTATTCAAAAAAACTTAACACCAAAAAAGTCAAATAACCTAATCAAAAAATAGGCAAGCCAGGCACAGTGGTGAATGCCTGTAATCCCAATGGCTCAAGAGGCTAAGACAGAGTTCAAGGTCAGACTCAGCAATGGCAAGGTGCTAAGCAACTCAGTGAGACCCTGTCTCTAAATAAAATACAAAATAGGGTTGAGGTTGTGACTCAGTGGTTGAGTGCCACTGAGTTCAATCCCCGATACCAAAAAAATAAAACTAACTGTCTTGAAGGAAATTATGGTAGATGGTAACTCCTTTATATAAAAAAAGAATAACTAGCTACATAAATATTACATACTTGATTAATGATAAATATTTTACATTGTATCCATACTTGTTTTCCTGGATATGGTTGCTTTGAGTATCTAAGGGTTAGAAAGTCCTTAATTTTAGATCCTGACAGGTGGTGACTGTCTTCTAGATCCAGGGTCTCTACAATTTGCTGAACATGTCAGGCTCACACCTCAAATTTTTGGTACAAGAGAAGAAGAGCACATAAATAGAGTTGGGAGCAGGAATCCACCTCAGCTTGTTCCCTCCACTTTCAACCTTCCCACACACACCAGTTACTTGATCCTCCCCAAATTCCAGGACTTTAGAAAGCCTTCATGGTGTACAAATAGAAATTAGTTTTGAGATCCACAAATTCTGTGCCCAGAATCACCAACAGAAAGTCCTTCCCTAAGTCTACCGACCTCCATTCATGTTTCAAGCTCAATGCATTCCCCAGTAGGCCAGGATGTACAGACAGTGATCCTAGAACATTCTTTGTCCCCAAAATGACAAGCTCCCTGACCCTCCCACTTCAGAACTGAGCTCAAATGTCTCCTCTCAGTAAAGCCTACAATGAGAATAAGCAATAAAAATTACAGCCATCTCTTTCATCTTCCCTACCTTGTTCTTTTTCTCTAAATCATTCTACTTTCTGATACTCCTATATTTCACTTCAGTTATTATTATTTATGGTTTGTGTTCTCCATCAGAATGTAAGCCCCATAAGGGTAGCCATCGTTGCTGGAGTTTGGTTTGATATATCCCAGGAGCCTGATATAGTGCCAGGCACATAATAAATATTCAGACACTTGATAAGGATGAATAAATCCAAGGACCAAAACTCCTTGAATCTTAGGAGAGAAAAGGTAAGGGAATTCTTGGATTTGTAATCAGGAGGGTTAAGGGGGCTGCTGGCCAGGTCACGGGATGCTGACACACTGAGGTCCTCCTCACCCCAGCTGCAACTCCAGAATTCACTGCTACTTTCAATCTCCTGTGGTGAGCCGTTTCTGTGAACTGTGGCCGCCATTACAAGATGGCGCTGGTTTCCCCTGTAGTCTGTGACAAACAACTCCTTATCAGAATGAGTTGGCATGCTGTGACTTGGCACCCTATGGGAAAAGTCCACGTGGCAGTTGTGCATTGGGGCTTTATCTGCTTTATTAAGGCTGGGGCACACGGGAGTAGTAGTAGTGGCAGTAGGAGTAGCAGTAGAAGTAGTGGCAGTAGTAGTAGCAGTAGTAGTAGTGGCAGTAGGAGTAGCAGTAGAAGTAGTGGCAGTAGGAGTAGCAGTAGAAGTAGTAGTAGGAGTAGCAGTAGAAGCTAAAAGACATGTCAATACAAAGGCCTGAATAAACTGCTGAAAGAAGAAAAAGTATCAAGGACCTGAATAAACTGCTGAGAGAAGATTCCCGAGTTGCGTCTTCCTTGCGGGCAAGGGGTCGCGACAATCTCCCAGCACTGTCCCAGCTGCAGCCAATGGAGACCTTGGGGGCTTCCCCAGGCAAAAAAAAAAAAAAAAACTCTGAAGCCACAAGGCAGGAACTAAAAATCAGAACCACAGGACCATTCATTTAGAAAAATGGAGGTGGCAAGGGTGTGAGGAATGTAACAGACCATCTGCTTAGGTCCCAAAAGGGAAAAGAGGCAGGACTTCTGTGTCCTGGAGTCTCAGGGCTATAGACTTGAAGAAGGGTCCACCATTGATGTCCATGGGGTTGGTGGTTGGAGACCTGGGCACTGGATGTCTGGGGAGGTTGATAGAAAACCCTCGGGTTCCAGAGGAGATGTTGGGCAGATGCCTGGGCTTCCACCAATCACAGATCTCGTTGTACCTCAATATCATCTTCAGCTTCTACCACACCTACTCTTTACCCTCAGGGATACCATCTCTGTGGCCACCAGAAGTGTTGCCAACTCTCAGCCCACAGCCCCAGGTTTCTATGGCAGCTCCCACTGACTTAAGATATCCAGGTAACCAAGGCTTATTCAGGTTACCTGGGGCTGGACTTGGAAAGCCCATGACATTGTAGCAAAATGAGTGGGACCCTGGCAATCCCAGAATCAGAGATCAGGTCTGGACACTTTGCCATGGGGCACAGACCTGGCTGTCCCCTCACCTCCTTGATTCTGCCTGCCACTACCATATTTTGTGGGGGTGGGGGGTGGGGGAGGAGGCTGGTTCTAGAAGAGGGAGAATTCCCTTAGTCACTTTCCCTCCCTTAGTCACTTTTCCTTACCCATTTCTCTCATGTGTGTTTGAATTATACTACACCTGCAAGTACAGAAATCTACCTACTGATTGATAGAACTAACATCTGTGTAATCATCATCCTGGTTTTAAAAAACGAGGATGTCCTCCAGCCTCAGCCAGAAGCCCCTTAACCTCATATCAAATGCATCTATCCCTCCCACACAGCCGTTCACTAGACGAGCCTTTCCCATGTCCCTTTTCGATTAGATTCCTTTCCTTCCCCTTTGGCCACCATTTCTTTAATATACAGATTCTTCTGTTTTCCCTTCTCCAGGAGCCTCCCTCCTCTTTAAGCTAAAACTCCAGGGTCCTTTCTGACCTCTGCTCCATCCTAGGGTTGGAGAATCCAGGGCTGATTACCTGAATGGGACCCCTTCATCCTGGAAGCAGCAAGAGAACAAGGACTCAATAGTCCAGGGTTTTTCCAGGAGACTGAGGGCACCCGGTACATTCGTGGGATCCACTCCAGTTCTGGGAAACTGTCCTTTATGGTCTTGAAGGCACAGATGTGCCCTGAGGTAGAGGTCACTTTACGGGAAGTAAACATACTTTGTATTTTGGATAGCAATTGGGACTTCAGAATCAGACACTGGGTGGCAGCGCCCTCTGGTGTGGAGAGCCCTGTATAGCTGCTGGGAGCCCAAAAAGACCCTACGCAGACCCAGGTGAGACTAGAAAAAAGTAGCTCTAGTCTTCAGTGCTCAGCCCTGTGGCTGCACCCGGAAGCCAGCCGCTGTTCTGCCCTCAGAACCTTTTGGAACAGCTCTGAAGAAAACAGAGCTGTGAAATGAGTGGGGCAGAGAGGGCCGTTCCGGAGAATGTACATCAAGGTTGAGATAAAGACACTTCTGGAGAGCCTTGGACTCACAGTTCCGGAGGTGCCAATGCCAAGGGGCCCATCTAGAAATTGCTCTTCTATCAACCGGATGCCAAGGTGGAGCAGAGCTTGACAAGAGGAAAGACAGGAAGCACATGTGTGTGTGTCCTTCCTGCAATATCCAGCCCCATCTTTATCTCTTTATCTCCCCCTCCCTCCCTCTCTCTCTCCCCCTCTCTCTCTGTACCCACCTGTATTTAATCCTGGAGACTCCACCCAAAGCTCTCACCTTCTCAAGACCTCTCAACAGGGATTGAATTTCAATACATAAACCCTTGGGGGACACAGTCAAGTCGTATCTAAACCACAGCAAATTCTAAGGTGCTGTTCCAAGGTCTAGATCTTCTGTTGACATTTTTTTTTTTAAATATGCCTACAGGAACTGCAGGATACTTTATATATGTTGCCTTCAATACCTATTTTCTTCTGCCTAAGAGTAAACTTATATGCCTCCTTATGTCCATTAAAAATAACAATGATGCTGAGCATACCAATGAAATCAGACAAGAATTACGTTCTAGAGATGGGCATATTTGAAAATTTATGACTGGGGGTGATAAATTATGTTATAGATAGTCTGTACTTTCTAATTTTTAAAATACACATTCAACTTTCTTAGGCATGGTGTATTTTAGAGATATCTCATAGTCACACAGAAAAATCCATGGTTTCCATATTCTATATATACTCTAGACACTGAACTCAAAATGGTAACTGCTAGCTACACTGTGGAGTGGGGGTCAATATTATTTCTCATATAAATTGCATCAAATTTAGTACATGGATACCCAAAACCAAAATGCACCATGACTAAATCATCTTCCTGATACTTTCACATACAAACTGTTCCCATTCCAAAGGGGAATTATTTATTTAGAGAATTAATTGCATGAAATTAAAAATTCATCTGTTTGGGGCAGTAGCCACATCCCAAGAATTCAAAAGCCACATATAACTAGTGGCTACTATGTTGAACAGTGCAGATATAAAATTATTTTGCCATCACTGTTATGGTTTGGATATGAGGTATCCCCCAAAAGTTTATGGTAATGTAAGAATATTCAAAGGTAACATTATTAGATTATGAGAGCAGTAACCATCAGTTCACCCTAGTTTAAATGGCTAGGCAGTAACTGTAGGCAGGTGGGGCACAACTGGAGGAGGTGGGTCACTGGGGGTGTGCCCTGGAAGGGTGCTACTTCCCAAGGGTCCCTTCATCCATCACTCTTTCTGCTTCCTGACCCCCACCATGCGCTGAGCAGCTTCCCTCCACCGGGCACTTATATCATGATATGCTGCCTCATCTTGGGCCCAGAGCAATGCTATCAGCCATCTAGAGCCATCTGAAACCATAAATTCCAAATAAATTTTTCTCTTCTAAGTTGTTCTTGTTGGGTATCGGTCACAGCAACACAAAAGCTAGCTAAAAAAAAATCAAAAATGTTCCATTGACAGTATCAGCATTATAGACCCCATGTTTATGTACCTCCAGTTTCATATGTTGAAATCTAATACCAAATGAGAAAGTATTTGGAAATTGGGTGTTTGGGAGGTAATTAGGTCACAAAGAGATTAGGACATTCATTAAGCAGACCCCAGAAAGCTTTTGTGCCCCTTTTTGCCATATGAGGACACAATGAGGAGATGGTTTTCTATGAGGAAGTTGCCCTCACTAAACATGGAGTTGGCCAACCCTTGAACTGGAATTCCAGGTTCCAGAACAGTGAGAAAGAAATTTCTGTCATTTATAAGTCACCCTGTCCATACCATTTTTATTATAACAGTCTGATGAGTGAATGTCACTGTTCTTGGTGCTACATGGATCCATTTAAAATGAAAGAGCCAAGAACTAGGGGTGTACATGGATACCCAAAACCAAAATGCACCATGACTGAATCATCTACTTGATACTTTCACATACAAACCGTTCATAATTCCAAAGAGGAAACTCACATGTCCCTCCAGTCCTGTTCCTACACTGTCATGCTCTTTAGCATGACATTTCCAGGGAGCTGTTCTCTTGTAGAAGAGTCCAGAGCACAGTACTAGCTAAGTTTTGGAAGGCAGGGAGTCAAGGTCAGGGAGAGGAATTCTGGAAATGAAGAAGAGGCAAAGAGGATAGAGTCAGCTGCAAACTCTCCAAGGTTTACTCAAAACCCTGGTTCTCAACATGTGATGTGTGAAATCCTCAGAGGTGCTCAGATCCTTTCACAGGACCTGGAAAGTCAAAACTATTTTTACAGCATTACTAAGACATTATTTTCATGAAAAAAGAACATAGCAAGAATGGAAGCTATGGTACCAAACATCAATAGTAGTTATTATATTCTTTACCACCTCTTAGTTACAGAAGAAAAAAAGAAGTTTTCACTTGAACATGTCCTGGTTGGAGTATTAAAAATTATTTATCTTGGGGCTGGGGATGTGGCTCAAGCGGTAGCGCGCTCGCCTGGCATGCGTGCGGCCCGGGTTCGATCCTCAGCACCACATACCAACAAAGATGTTGTTTCCACTGAGAACTAAAAAATAAATATTAAAAATTCTCTCTCTCTCTCTCTCTCTCTCTCTCTCTCTCTCTCTCTCTCCTCTCTCACTCTCTCTTTAAAAAAAAAATTATTGATCTTATTAAGTCTCCATTCCAGAGTTTATATTTTTACAATATCTTATGTGATTAAATGGGAAATACACATAAATACTGCATTCCAAAGTAAGGTGTTTGGTCAACAATTGTTTTAATATATTTTATTTTGAAACAAGTTCTTGCTGAGTTGCTTAGGTCCTGGCTAAGTTGCTGAGGCACCTCAGCCTCAGGATCCGCTGGGATTACAGGCTTATGCCACCACACCCAGTGACAAGAGGATTTTTTTTAAGCTGTAGTAGCCCCCTTTTTTACAGAATAACATTCCTACTTTTAAAAAAGTGCATGACAAATTATGATTACTTAGACTTAAATATTTGGCCAACATTGTTAAAAATAACCTAAGCAGTTCCCTCTAAAATAATCCATTGATAGTATTTTTTTTTGCCAGTGATAAAATGTAAGCTCTCAAGAAGAAATTAGAATCTTGGAGAACCTGAATCCACAACCATAAACTTGGCAGCTTCCCAATACTTAAAACATTTTTCTGTTGAAATCTGCAATAATATTAACATGTGTTTTTTTATAAATTGTACTTTAATGTATCAACACTGAATCAAACCATGCATGAATTTAAAGAATATGATGCATTATGGGCACAAGGTTCATTCAACATGCAAGAAAAACCCATGTACTATAAAGCAACACAATAGGAACTATTCAATGATATTGTTTCATAGAACTTTTAAGAAGCTAACACTGTGTCATTTCAGTGTAGTATTAATGGTAAATATCCAGTTATCTAAAACGCTATGAAAAAACATTCCTCCTACATATTTGTGTGAGGCTGCATTTTTTCTATTTTTCAACCAAAATAACAGGTTAAATGCCAAAGATATGAAAGTCTAGAATTTTCCAATGAGATAAATACAAAAAAAAAAAAAAAAGAATTGCAAAACTGTAAAATGCAAAAAGGTCACTTTTCTCACTGTGGTTGTTTTCTTTTGGGAAATAGTTATTTCTCCTTAAAAATATTATATGTTAACATGCTATTAGTAATATTCTAAATGAGTCACATTTTTAAGAGTGATTTTAACCTTTAATATGTCCACGTAAACAATTATTTTGGGAATCCACACTAATTTCTAACCACTCTCTAATCCTAGAACGGTGGCGGGGTTAGAGAAGCCATACACTGGGGATTCCCGACCTCCAGGAGTTTCACTTCTCCTTTCCCAAACCCGTTTCTAGTCCCTCTGCCTGGACACGCATGACGCGGTCCCAGTTCTCGCTCCCATTGCGTGTTGGGTTTCCAGAGAAGCCAATCGGCATCGCTGCGGTTCTGGGTTATAGAGTTCCCACAGACCCGCAGAGACTCAGATCCTCCAGACCCCAAGGATGGGGGTCCCGGCTCTGCAAACCCTCCTCCTGCTGCTCTCTCAGACCCTGGCCTTAACCGAGACCTGGTGAGTTCAAGGTCTAAAGGGAAATGGCCTCTGTTAGGGGAGGGGCGAGGGCACAGTCCAGCCGGGACACTTGACCCGGGGAAATCTTGCCTTGGTAGCGGTTGCACGGAGATCCAGACCCTCCCCACCCGCACCGCTCCTTGTCTTGATCCTCCCACCTCATTCCCTGCTGCCTGGTCGCCTTATCCTTCCGCCCCCTTTTTAGTCCCACGGGCTCCAGCGCCCGCCCTTCCTATCCGACTAACGTGGGATCCCCGGGTCCAGTGCCGGGAGGAGCATCTCAGCTGCTGCCTGTCTTCAGGCTCCCACCACTCCCTTCTTCTCCCACTCCACTTCCCGTGGCTGTGTCCTGGCCCTGCGGCGGGGAGGCCTGGTACATCTCCATCCACTACGTGGATGACTTAAATATTTGGCCACTTCGCTAGCGACGTGGTGAATCCCAGGGCAGAGCCGCGGGTGCCGTGGATGGAGCAGGTGGGACCTGAGTACTGGGACCGGAACACATGGATCGTCAAGCGCAGTGCACAAGCCTTTCTGAGTGATTCTAAACAACCTGCTCGGCTAGACCAGAGCGACACAGGTAAGTGACCCGGGCCCAGAGCGAAGGACACGAGACACCCTCATTCTCCATGAACGGGTCGGAATGGCCCAGCTTCACCCTAAGGCTGCGGGACTCGCGGGTCACGTAGACCTGGGGAAAGCCCCAGGGATTCACTCCAGTTGGGTTTTCGATTTCGTTGGGAAAAGGCTCTGATCAATCACCGCCCCTCAGTGTCACGCGGGGAAAGTCCGTGGGGCCGGACCGACAAGAGTGGCGGTGCCAGGAGCTCATACCTACCAGACTCTCCGTGGCTGCATCCTGGGGCGGCACCTGCGCCTCCTCCGCGGGTACTGTCAGGACGCCTACTTTGGTGGATTACAATGAGCTGAAAGAGGACCTGCGCTCCTGGACTGCGCGGACACAGCGGCTCAGATTACCCAGCGCTAATGGGAGGCATCCAGTGAGGATTATCGCTGTAGGGCCTACCTCTAGGAGGAGTGCGTGGAGTGGCTCCGCAGATACCTGCAGTACGGTAAGGAGAAGCTACAGTGCGCAGGTACCATGGGGCTGAGGGTATCTCCATGATCTGCCGATGTCACTGCCTGCCTTCCCCCCAGAAGGGGAGTAAAATTGGGCCAATGCTAGAATATCGCTCTCCCCTGAATCCAGAAAGGATGGAATCCGCCTGGGTTTCCGAATACTGTACTAGAGAGTATTACTCTCGGAGATGACTTAAGGGTCCAGTTGTTACCATCTAGGGGTGCTGGGTTCGTTGTCTAATTCAGCAAAGAATTGACGAACAGAACACAGAGATAGCAAGCAAGCAGCGAGTTTATTACAAAAGCTACAGAGACTTCTCAAAGCGAAAGGGCCTCAGAGCTGGGAACCAGGTGTGTGTTTGGGGGGGGGGGGTCTGATCTTTTTATGGTCTCTGAAATTTCCTCCTGTCCTTATCTCCTTCCCTGTCCACGTTCTCCTCAATATTATTGATTGATGCCCCCTCTGTCCTCGTGTCTGTTTTAGGTTTTCTATTGGACCCCCCACTTGGAAGGAGGAGTAAGGAAGTATCTGTCTAATTGGGTCCCCTGCTTGTGTCCACTTTCCTTAACCAGGAAGTTGACCTCATCAGAAGACCCTCTCCATGCTCCTTTGTTTTGGCCCTACCCTGATCTCCTTCCTCACTTGTCATCTTGCTCTGGCTGCCTAGGCCCTTCTACCTTTCCTTCACACTCTCCTGGATTGGACAGTCCCAGAAATAACTGACCAGCAGTTCCCTTTGACTCTGGCAGCAACCTTAGGCATTACAGAGGGACTTCTCTCATGCTTTGTTCTCTGCCCCCAAAGCAGTGTCTTTGGAGGTCTGACTCCAGTTTTTCCAATCCCTGGAACTTCACTCAGGTCACAACTCTAGGTCCCTCTCACAAACTTGGCACCTCATCCTGGGCTGTCTCACCCTGCTTCTAGAACTGTCCAAAGAATGGGAATATTATCCCAGATAACTGAGGACTGGCTAGTGGCTAGGTTTTACACTCTTTCCCATCTTAATTGTCCCATCACTTATTAGGATGATCAGAAGAATTCTTCTTCAGTAGCCCAAGGGAGATAATGCAAAATGTTTTAATTTCCTGATATTTCTACAATGCCCCCAAAGACACATGTGACCTACCACCCCATCTCTGACAATGAAGTCATCCTGAGGTATGGGCCCTTGGCTTCTATCCTAGGAAGATCACCCTGACCTGGCTGCAGTGGGGAGGACCAGATGCAAGACATGGAGCTTGTGGGGACCTGCAGGGGATGGAAACTTCCAGAAGTGGGCAGCTGTGAAGGTACCTGCTGGAGAGGAGCAGAGATACACATGCCATGTGCACTATCATGGGCTGTCTGAGCCCTCACTCTGAGATGGGGTAAGGAGGGGGATGAGGGCACAGATCTGTCATTGGGGCAAACAGGAGCCATTCTGGAGACCCTCAGCAGAATCAGGGATGACAGCTAGACATCAGGGCATGAATAGGTCAATTTTCCTACAGTGAAATACCTGAAGATGGGTATTTAATAAAGTAAAGAAGTTTATTCTGGAGATTCACAGGCATGGCACCAGCATAAGTTGGGTTCTGGTGACAACCTCATAGCAGATGGCACCAGAATGGTAGGAGTTAGTACAAGAGAGAGAAATCACATGGCAAGACTAGAAGCCATAGAAAGGAGAGAGATTCTTTTAGTAATTTGTCCTCTAGAGAACTAAAGGTCCTATGAGAGCAGACCCTCAGTGACCTAAGGACCTCCCAATAGGCACTACTTCCTAAAGATCCCACCACCACAACACTACCATACTGGGAACCAAACTTCCAATGAACCCAGGAGGACAAACACTATCCAAACCATAATAGGGCCCCTCAGCTTTCCTTCCTTTCCCAGAGCAGTCTGCCCAGTCCATCATCCCCACCATGGGAATCATCACTGGCCCAGTTCTCCTTGGAGTTGTGGTCACTGAAACTGTGGTCAGTACTATTATGTGGAAGAAAAAGAATGCAGGTAGGGAAGGAGTGGGGTCAGAGTTCTTGTCCCATGAGGGGATTTCAAATGTAGGTAGAAAGGTGTCCTGTGTTAATAGGAAGTACCATCCACACACATGTTCTTATCCACCCTGAGGCCTTGTTTGCCTGAGGCCTCTTTTTTTTTCTCTATTTTTAGTTGTAGATGGACACAATACCTTTATTTTGTTTATTTAGTTTTTTTATGTGGTGTTGGGGATTGAACTCAGTGCCTCCTGCATGCAAGGCAAGTGCCCTACCCCTGAGCCACAACCCCAGCCCCTGGAGCCTCTTATTAAAGCATATGAATGTAAAAGAAAAGTTTATCACCCTGGTGATGGTGATGATGGGAATCTGATTCCCAGCAGTAGCAGGTAACAGAGGAAGGTCCCTGATGAGGTACCTTCCAGGAAGACAGTTTCCTCATCTCTTTACCTCGTCTTTCCTCATGGCTCCTGATCCTGCTCCTGATCTGAAGTCATAATTCTAGAAATTGCCCCAGGGTTCAGGATTTGCTAATTCCTTTAGAACCTCATGACTCATGATCAACCCTGGCTTCTCACAGGATGTTTTCTTCCCCCAGGTGGAGAAGGAGGTAGCTACACTCAGGCCGCCTGTTAAGTATGCAGGGAATTGATCTCTGAGACCGTTGGGGACAGTGTAGACAGGAGCCCATGGGGAAGATCACCCAACCCCATAATTCCTGTTTTAGCCACAACTGTTATGGGCCCTTTTTGCACTGCCCCAGGCAGTGACAGTTCCCACGCTTCTGATGTATTTCTCCTGGCTTGAAAGGTGAGACCATGGAGGGCTTGAAGTGGAAGAGGAGGGAGGGCAAGGGAAGACTCCTAGTTTATGGGGATTCTCTGGATTTGTACATTTTTAGTATATGGTGGGCTATTCAGAGTGTCACCACTTACGGTGAATGATATGAATTTGGTTTTGATTTTTTTTTTTTTTTTTTTTTTTTTTTTTTTAGTGTGAGATAGCTGCCTTGTATGGGACTGAGAAATACAAGATTTGTTCAAGTGCCCCCAACATTGAGATTTCGGGAAGCTCCTAAATTCTCTTTCTGCAACTGGCCCCTAAAAACTTACATGTCTGTGTCCCAAGGAGTATAATGTGAGAAAATGTGGATACCAGCCTATCCCTAAGCATCTAGTCCCTCTTGTTTGTCCTCTCATTGTCTAAGTCAGTTTTCCATTACTGTAAAAAAAAAAAAAAAAATACCCAAGATAATCACCTTACAAGAGGAAAGGATTTTTGGCTAATAGTTTGAGATTTCAGTCCATGATCAATTGTCCCCATTGCTTTTAGACCTTTGGCAAAGCAGCATGTCATGGTGGCAGCACCTAGCAGAGGAACAAAAGAGAGAAGAAACCATGGCCACATGACATCCTTTGAGGGCACAACCCCAATAACTGAAACCTCGCACAAGGCTCCACCTCATATTTTTCCCACCATCTTCCAATAGAACCACATGCTGGGAACCAGGCTTTAACATGAACTTTTGAAGGAAATTTCAGATCCAAACTATAATGTTACCCTTACAAGGTTCAGCCAGCCCTTGCACACAGGAAATTTGTGACATCAAGAGATGAATTTTCAGATTTATACAGCTCTTGCCCTCCTTTTAGAAGTGTTCCTTGTATTGTACTTCCCATCCACTTCCTAACCTTCTTAAATGAACCAGATTTTGGGGATTAGCAGAAAAGAGGGACTTTATAATTTCTCATCATAGATAGATTCCTGTTAAGTTTTTGTTTTTTCTAATCACCTGTCCCTTTTCCCTGCCCTTAGTTCTAGTAATCCTAGTGATTGCTCCAATCCAAACTTGTGGATTTATAAAGCAGAATCTAATTTAGACATTTATTGCTTGAAATATAGGGCCTATGATCCTAGCATCTTGTTTAGTGAAGAGACAAATGTACTCATGTGTTGTGGAGTGCAGGGTGTGGGAAGTAGAGTGGGGGAAGAGAGGGCAGCCCTGACATCCAGCTGCCAGGAAAACACTGGGCTTCACACAGATATTAGAATAAGCAGACAATGACATTAAGACAGTGTTCATAAATTTATTCCAAATGTTCATGAGACACATAAAAGATCACAATCAAAATTCCAAAGATAAAAGCATCTGAGATGTCAAATGTACAAAATGTGAGGTGAGATTCATGGTAGACTGTACTGAAGAATAAAAGATCAATGACCTTGGAGACAAAGAAATAGAAACTTTCCAAAATTTGCATAAAGCAATTCTTACAATATATTGTCAGTTTTATGACGTAATTTGATATGATGTTTAAAAATATCAGCACAACAAAGAAGAAATAGAGAATAACATCTTCATATCTCACTGAAATTAAGTATGAATTTTGAAGTAGTTTTTGGTAGACAAATTGTATAGAGTAAGTCCAAGAGTAACCATGAAGAAAACTATAATGAAAAATAATTAGAATTAACATATTATAGTAGCAAATATCCACTTAATACATGCAGAATCAGTAAAGGAAGAGGGAGAAAAGACATGAGACAAAGTAAATTACAGACAAAGTTCATTAACATTAAATGGAAATGGAATAAATAAGCAAATCAAAAGACAGAGATTGTCACACTAGATAAATAAGATTAAACTACACACTGTCTACAGTAGACACACTTACGATTCACAGGTATACATAGATAAAAAAAGATGGAAAGTAATGGCTATGGTGCCCTCTTGTGATCCAGCAACTCTGGAAGCAGAAGCAGGAGTTTGAGGCCATCCTCAGCAACTTATTGAGACCCTGTCTCAAATTAAATTTAAAAAGGGCTTTTTGCTCAGTGGTAAATCACCCCTGGGGGTTCAATCCTGAGTACTAAAGGGAAAAAAAAAAAAAACAGTGAAAAAGAGATATATATTAATAGCAACCATAAGAAATCTGGAGTGGCTACACTAATGATCAACAAAATAGACTTTATTTTATTAATTAGATTAATCAGTAATAAAAGTGTCAGTCCATCATAAACAATAATTAGAAGCATATATACATCTAACACCCAAACACCAAATGACATAAAGATGAAACTTAAAAAAACAAAGAAATATACACACAATAATCTTAGTTGAAGACTTCAGGACTCCACTTTCACTAACGAATATGTTAAGCAAGTGATCAACAAAGAATATCTGAACACCACCATAAACTATCCCAATCAAATGGATATCCATAAACATTCCTCTCAAGAGCAAAATACACTTTTTTTTCTCAAATGCATATGGAACATTCTTCAGGATACACACCAAATGTCAGGCCACAAGACAAATACTAATAAGTTTAAAGGAACAGAAAGTTTCAATGGCTGGTATTGTAACTCAGTGGTAGAGCACTTGCCTAGCACATGTGAGGCACTGGGTTCAATCCTCAGCACCGCATAAAAAAATAAATAAATAAAATAATTTTTTTAAAATGTTTCAATTATGTCCTCTGACCAAAATGGAATAAAATTTTAGGAATCAATTACTAACTGAAGGAAATTTGAGAAACTCAACACATTAATGGAAACAAAACATTACAGGATAATTACTGAATCAAAGAAAAATAAAATCAAAATTAGAAAACACTTTCAGATTAGTGAAAATGGAGAGACAACACACCAAAACTACAGAGATGCAAATGAAGGAGCACTTAGAGGGAAATATATAACTGTAATACCTATGTTAAAAAGAAATAAAGAGGGCTGGGGTTGGCTCAAGGGCAGAGTACTCACCTAGCACATACAAGGCCCTGGGTTCGATCCTCAGCACCACATAAAAATAAATAAACAAAAATAAAGGTATTGTGTCCAACTACGACTGGATGACTTTGTTCTTTGCTTGTGTTTTTTTTTCCCCCTGTAATGTACAATTTACTTTTAAAAAATAAAAATTATTTTAGAAACCTGAAAAAAAATAAATAAATAAATAAAAAATAAATATTTTTAAAAAAAGAAAAAAATAAAGATCTCAAGTTAATAATCTAATTTTCCATTAAGAAGAAAAAAAAGAATGCCATTGATGACCCGCACCTGCCATCCCAGCAGCTCGGGAGGCTGAGGCAGGAGGATTGCAAGTTCAAAGCCAGTCTCAGCAAAAAGTGAGGCACCAAGCAACTCAGTGAGACCCTGTCTCTAAATAAAATACAAAACAGGGCTGGGGATGTGACTTAGTGATCTGAGTGCCCCTGGGTTTAACTCCAAAAGAAGGAAAAAAGAGCAAAGTAACCAAGCATACTGGTGGTTAATTCAGCAAATTAGCAACTTGGAAAGCAGAGATAGGAGGAGGCCAAATTCAGGGCCAATCTCAACAATCTAGCCAGACACTATCTCAAAATAAAAAAATGAAAAGGGCTGGGGGTATAGCTCCTGGGTTCAATTCAAAAGAAGAGAGAGATGCAAAAAAAGGAAGCAAGCAAACTAAATGAGGAGGGGTGTTGCCGTGAAAGTAAGTGAAATAGAGAATAAAGAAATGATACAGAGCATCAATGAAACCCAATGATTCTTCAAAAAGATGAACCAAATGGGCAACTTATCAGAGGATTCACGAAAATATTACAAAATAAAAAATTTAAAACTCCAATACTAGCATCACAAAATAAAAAGTAGGCATATTATTTACTGTACAATAATAAAGTGTTTAAAATGCATTCATTCACCACATAAAGATGTTTTATGTACCATGGTAGATCCCTCAGATTATAATGAAACTGAAAAATTCCTATGGCCTACTGACAGGAAGCCCTTGTAATATCATGCAACATTTTACTTTCAGGTTTGTGGTGATGCTGGTGTAAACATACCCATAGTATAAGAATATAGCACATGCAGTTATGTACAGTACATGCTACTTGATAATGATAATAAACAACTGTTACTTGTTTATGTACTTACTATAATTTTTAGCCTTACTTTAGGGTATACTCCTTAAGCTTATTTAAAAAAAAAAAAAAACTAACTATAAAAATACCCTCTGATTGGTCCTTCAGAAAAGATTCCAGAAGAAGGCACTATTATAGGATATGACAGCTTTATGCCCCTGCAGATCTTCCAGTGGGACAAAATGTGGAGGCAGAAGACAACGATATTTATGATCCTCAGTGTTGACCCATGATAAATGTGTATGTTTGTGTCTTAGGTGTTTTTGCTGTTGGTGGTGGGTTTTTTAGTTTGTTTGTTTTGTTTTGTTTTGTTACTGGGAATTGAACTAAGGGGCACTCAACCACTGAGCTACATCCCAGCCCTATTTCGTATTTTATTTAGAGACAGGGTCTCACTCACTGAGTTGCTTAGTCCCTCACTAAGTTGCTGAGGCTAGCTTTGAACTCTCAATCCTCCCGTCTCAGCCTCCTGAGCCACTAGGATTACAGGCATGCACCACCATGGTAGGCTATGTCTTAGTTTTAACAACAACAACAAAACTTAATAAGTAGGCTGGGGATATAGCTCAGTTGGTAGAGTGCTTGCCTCCCATGCACAAGGCCCTGGGTTCAATCCCTAGCACTAATAAATAAATAAATAAATAAATAAATAAATACATAAACAAGCTTAATAAGTAAAAAAATTATTAAAAATAGAAAAAAATATTTTTGTATAGTTACAACACAATGTGTGTTTTAAGATAAACAAGCTTTTATTTCAAGAGGAAAATTTTTTTTTAATTAGAAAGTTTATAGAGAAAAAAGTATGCTAATGTTAATTTATAATTGAAGAAAATAATGTAAATGAATTTATTGTACCATAAGCATAGAGTATTCATGAAGTCTGCAGTGGTGTACATAAAGTCCTAGGGCTCCACATTCACTCATTGCTCACTCATTGACTCACCCAGAACAATTTCCAATTTTGTAAGTTCCATTCATCATAAGTGCCCTATACAGGAATACCCGTTTTTACTTTATTTAGATACATTTAGATATACAAATGATTACATTGTGTTACAATTGCCTACAATATTAAGTATAGTCACATGTTGCAAAGGTTTGTAGCCTAGGAGTAGAAGGCTATGCCATCCGGCCAGGTATGTGGTAAGCCATACCACCTAGTCCTGCATAAGTACACTGTGTATTCACAGCATGATGAAAATGCCTAAAAATACCTGTCTCAGAAGGGAGAAATGACTATAAATATATTACAGAAAATAGATGAAGCATAATTTAGAAGATATAAAAAGGAAATGGGAATAGTCACAATTATATTTGATGATCAATACTTCTCTCTCATTAACAGAACAAGTAAAAATTAATAGTAAATAAATATATAGAATATTGAAACCCCACTGTAGGCTGATTGGACTTGACATTTTTTAAGTAACCACATACAAGATTAGCACAGACATTCTCTTAAGTGTATATGGAGCATTCTCCAAAACCAACCATTTCCTGACTTTAAGACAAGTCTCAGTAAATTTAAAGAAATTGAATTTATAGAGTATATTCTCTAAACACAGTTAAGAATCTATAACATTAAGATAGCTGGAAAATCCTCAAATATTTGGAAATCAATCAGTGTACTTCTAAAACATCCATGAGTTAAAGAAGAAATCACAACAGAAATCAGAATTTTTAACTTAAAACGTAATCCAAGAGGCTAGGGTTGCAGCTCAGTGGTAGAGCACTTACCTAGCACGTGTGAGGCACTGGGTTTGATCCTGAGCATCACATACAAGTAAATAAATAAATAAGGGCTGGGGATGTGGCTCAAGCGGTAGCACGCTCCCCTGGCATGCGTGCGCCCGGGTTCGATGCTCAGCACCACATACCAACAAAGATGTTGTGTCCGCTGATAACTAAAAAATAAATATTGAAAAATTATCTCTCTCAAAAAAAAATTAAAAATAAATAAATAAAAGTATTGTGTCCAACTATAATTAAAAAATATTTTTAAAAATGTAATCTAGGGCTGGGGATGTGGCTCAAGCGGTAGCGCGCTCGCCTGGCATGCTTGCGGCTGGAGTTCGATCCTCAGCACCACATAACAAAGATGTTGTGTCTGCCAAAAACTAAAAAATAAATATTAAAAAAATTCTCTCTCTCTCTCTCTCTCTCTCTCTCTCTCTCTTTCTCTAAAAAAAAATGTAACCAAATGTGAGAGATGCAACTGAAGCAGTCTTTTGAGGGAAATTTATACAAATAATGATGAAACTACAATACACAAGTTATGCCAAGAAGTCAATTTGATAATGACACAAAATGAATAAATACTTTTAAAGGCACAACTGGACAAATTGAATCAAGACAAAATAAGAAATGTGAACCCATACATGTAAATTAAATTCATAATTTCAAATATTCCAGGGGGCCAGGCACAATGGTGCACACTTGTAATCCCAGCTACTTGGGAGGCTAAACCAGGAGGATTGTAAATTCAAGGCCAGCCTCAGCAACTTAGCATGGCCCTAAGTAACTTGGAGAAACCCTGTCTTCAAATAAAAAAAAGAACTGGGGATGTCACTCAGTGGTTAAGTGGCCCTAGGTCCAATTCCCAGTACCAAATACATATAATATATATGTATATACATGTATATATTTATTTATATGTATATACATAAGGATATCTATAGTGTGTGTGCGTGACACATGCATCCATACCAGGGGCTAGGGACATAGCACTGAAGTAGAATGCTTGCCTAGCATGTGAAAAGCCCTAAGTTTAGTCTCCAGCACACACACACATACATAAACAAACAACAAACAAAAAACATAATGTAAAAATATTCCACAAAGAAAATTCCAGGCTCAGATGGCTCACTGGTAAATTCAATCACTGCTCTAAGAATAAACACCAATCTTACACAAACTCCTCAAAAAAATAGAGGAGGAAAAAATAGTTCCCAAATAATTTAATGGGGTTAATATCACCCTGATACAAGACCAAATAGATCAAAAGGAAACTTCATCTGTTTCACGAGGGGGCAAAATTGTGATGTATGCAGTCAAGGGGAGAAATAAAGAATGTCCACATGCTTCTGCTCCTTCCATTGCTTTATTCACTCAAATTACTCAATACAATTTCACTCTATAGGTTCTTTTTTTTTTTTTTTTAAATATTTTATTTTTTAGTTTTCAGCGGACACAACATCTTTGTTTGTATGTGGTGCTGAGGATCGAACCTGGGCCACACGCATGCCAGGCGAGCGCGCTACCGCTGAGCCACATCCCCAGCCCACTCTATAGGTTCTTAATCAAGAAAATGACAATCCTTAATGCTAGGCACTGCAATAGACATAATGAATTCACAGCAAACAATTCTAGATTAATTCTAAGCACTGCAAAGCACACTTAATCATGATAGGCTAATGACACACATTTCTTCTGCATGCTAAGTTCAAAAGTCTTAAGCCTTAGGCTTTAAGTCCAGCAGATGCACACTCACTCAGACCGAGGTGACCAGATCCAGAACCAAGGCAGGCTTTTCCTGGCGTGGAGTGGATGACCAGTTGAGGAGGTGGTCGTAAGGAGGAGTTGCAACTCTCACCAAGGTCCAGACAAGGCCACAGAGTTTGAGAGCTGTGAGGATCACGCAGAGGCTCAGGAACAAGTGATGGATGACAGGTCCTCATCAGGCTCTCCAGCTCAAGTGCATCCTTGTTTTGGCTGGCTGAATCTCTGTTCATTTGCTCTATCATTTATACTAAATTTGGGGGCTTTTGACCCCCCTTTCAATCCTTATCAGCTACCACCAGATTTCTCAGTGACATCATTTACCCTAGGGTCAGAAACATCTGGTCTGGTGGTCTCCACCCTGATCTTCTAGCCATTCCATCTTATCATCAGGTGAGCACAGCCTGCCAGAGGCTTCACTCTCTTTATCAGGGTGAGGGGAAGTAACTTGTTTGAGGCCATACTGGAGGGATCTGTGGGTGTTGCCTGGTGAGACTGCAGGTCAAACTGGAGTTTTTAAAATGGAGTTGTTTAGGCTCAGTCCTCAGACCATCCTAAAAGTCTGCCAATCTCTGGTACGAGTACAGATCCTCCAGTCAATACTCTATTCTACCAATGAATAAAAAGCTAAACAAACTGGAATCAACAACTCTTCCTAGACAAGAAAGGTCACAGGGGGAATGGTTATCCCCAGAATTAGAGAAACAGGTAGACAGAATCACAACTTACCAGCACAGAAAACAGAAGGAATCAGTGACAGGTATGGCTACAAAAACCTGAAACATAATTAACAAATAGGCGGAGGCTCCATTTAGAGAAATATGAGACATAAAGGCTACAAGGGAGGACTGGAGATGTAGCTCAGTGGTAGAGCATTTCTCTAAGGTTCATGAGGACCCAGATTCAATCCCCAGCACAGAAAAAATAAATAAAAACAAAAACTCAAGGGAGATCCCTAAACCACCGGCTTTGATAACCCTAGTAACCAGCGTTAGCAGATGCGGGAAGATGAAAAGTAATGGGATGGAGCTAGGGGATTGAACACCACGCCATTTTGAACAGCTGAAGAGATTGAACCAGGGCTGGGGATGTGGCTCAAGTGGTAGCGCGCTCGCCTGGCATGCGTGCGGCCCCGGTTTGATCCTCAGCACCACATACAAACAAAGATGTTGTGTCTGCCAAAAACTAAAAAATAAATATTAAAATTCTCCCTCTCTCTCTCTCTCTCTCTCTCTCTCTCTCTCTCTCTCTCTCTCTCTCTCTATCTTTAAAAAAAAAAAAAAAAAAAAAAAAAACCAGGTCATTTTTCCAGTTAGCTACAATGACAAGTTCTACAAGGATGAGCTGGAGGTCGAGGAACTAGCAAAACTTGCCTGTTTCAATGATATTGCTGTAGGTGCAGTATGCTGCAGGGTGGATCATTCTCAGAATCAGAAGGGACTTAACATCATAACACTAGAATGTCTTGCACCTTATTAAAGACTGGGAATATTAAACCATGTCTTAAACATCTGTGGAAAAAAGGCATTTTTGACAACATCTATCTGCACATCCAGATGAGCAATGAGTCAGAAATTGACTCCAGGGGGAAGTTTGGCTTTGAGATTATTGAGACAGAAGAAATTCTATAAGAGGATAGAACATGCAGATGCTCGTGTGCTTCAGAAAAACTTCAAACCTTCTGGTCAGAATGCAGATGCACAAAAAAACTTAACAAATTACAAATGAACTTTTTTGCTGCCAAATAAAAGAGATCCATTGATGCCCTGCCCACACCCCCCTTCCTAAGCTTTCATTTCTCCTTGTTCTTGTTTTTCCCTTTCTTTTCTTTCCAACAGAAGTTTTAATACTTTCAGAGACTTTTAGGACTGAGGATATAGATCAGTTGGTAGAGTGCTTGCCCTGCATGCATAAGTTCCTGGGTTCAATCCCCAGCACCACAAAAGAAAAAAGGAAATAAATGTGTTGTGATTTTTTTCCTCCTATTCTTTTCCTTTGGTAAGCTTAATAATCTAAACTTAAAAATGGAGTTAATGTTCTTTTAGGTCAGTACCCCTAAATCAATGTATAACAGGTGTTTTCTCTGAGAATATTTAAAAATATCTAAAAGAAAATTTAGATGGACTTATAGCACAATATATGCATTTAATGTCAACTAATGCAGTATGACCACTGAACATTTCAGTGTACAGGAAAGAATATCTAGATAGTATATTCGAGAATAACATTACTGTTATCGCTTATCTACTGCAGAACATCCCAAATTTTCTTATACTCTGTGCCTACAATATTAAGTGAGGATTTGGGATAAAAGAAATTGTTGGTTTTTTTAATTGATTTTATTTTTTTAAATACATGACAGCAGAATGTATTACAATTCTTATTACACATATAGAGCACAATTTTTCATATCTCTGTTTGTATATAAAGTAGAGTGACACCCAATTTGAAGGAGGAATTATTACAACAAATTGCTTCTAGGAAAGGTAGAAGCATAAAGTGTTAATTATGCAAATATCATCATGACTTCTACTAATAAGAATGGTTTTTGTCTGATCATTCTCCAGCATGTAGGGAGTAGCTTAATAGGATAAGAGACATCTAAAATACTCCTGTTTCCAAAATCAAGCTTAAAATGGATCATAGACCTAGGTATTAGACCAGAAACCATGCACATACCAGAAGAAAAGGTAGTCATGACCCTCTAGCATTCCAGCTCATGAACTGACTTCCTTAATAAGACTCCTAAAGCCCAAGAAGTAAAATCAAGAATCAGAGGCTGGGTTGTAGCTTAGCAGTAGAGTGCTTGATCCTCAGCACCACATAAAAATAAATAAATAAAATAAAGATATTGTGTCCAACTACAACTTAAAAAAAAAAAAGTCAATAAATGGGATGGCATCAAACTAAAATCCATCTTCACAGCAAAGAAAAAAAATCAACAGCATGAAGAAAAAGCCTATTGAATGGGAGAACATCATTGTCACCTGCATCTCAGATAAGCATTAATTTCCAGGATATATAAAGAAGTCAAACAACATAAAAAAAATTCAATAAACAAATGGGCAAAGGAACTGAACAGACACTTCACAGAAGAAATATGAATGGTCAAAAAATATATGAAAAAAAATGTTCAACTTCTCTAGCAATTAGAGAAATGCAAATTAAAATTACACTGAGAATCTACCTCATTCCAGTCAGAATGGCAACTATAAGGAATTCAAGTAATGATAAATGTTGGCGAGGATGTGGGGGGAAAGGTACACTCATGCATTGCTGGTGGGACAGAAGGGTGATGCAGCCACTCTGGAATTTTCTGAGATTCCTCAGAAAACTTGGAATGGAACCACATCAATGTTTATAGCACCACTCACAATAACTAAGCTATGAAACAAACCTAGGTGGCCTTCAATAGATGAATGGATAATGTATATATACACAATATAGTATTACTCAGCCATAAGAATAATGATCTTATGACATTAGCCGGCAAGTGGATGAAACTGGAGACTCTCATGCTAAGTGAAGTAAACCAGTCCCAAAAAAACCAAACGTCAAATGTTTTCTCTGATATGTGGAAGCTAACCCACAATAAGGAGGCTGGTGAGGGGAAAGGAAGAACAGACAACAACAACAACAACAAAAAATGGTGGAG
Organism: Urocitellus parryii; assembly: GCF_045843805.1. Lineage (NCBI taxonomy): Eukaryota > Metazoa > Chordata > Mammalia > Rodentia > Sciuridae > Urocitellus > Urocitellus parryii. The sequence goes on along the minus strand of NC_135538.1, from coordinate 122,107,888 downwards.
CCCTAAACCAATAAGACAGGTGCTTTATAAGAGTAGGGAAAAAAAAGAGATCTTCCTCTCCTCTCTTCCTCCCCTTTATCCTCTCTCTTTCCCCCTCCCCTTCCATTGACACAAGACTAGACAAAAACATAGTGAGAAGGTGGCCATCTACTTGTTGAGGAAGAAAGCCCTGGCCAGAAAGCAAACCAGCCAGAACCTTGATCTTGGACTTTCCTTCTCCAGAACTCTGAAAAAAATATTTTTTTGTTGTTTGAGCTACCCAGTCTGTGGTCTTTTGTTATAGCAGTCTAGGTAAACTAAGATGGATTTTGGAACCAGTGTGGAATGTTATTTTACCACATGCCAAAAATTGTAGATGAGACTTTGGAACTGGGTTGAGGCTGGAAGAATTTGCAGTACATGATTGGCTTGAAGGTGTTGTTGGTAGTAATATAGATGTTTAAGACAGTTCTGGTGAAGGTCCAAAAAGACAAGAGGAAAGCTATAGGCAAAGCCTCTATCATCATATGTAATCATGAGCAAAAGATCGATTTAAAAACGGACATCACAGACCATTGTGATAAGGTCTCAGATGAACATGTGGAATATTTTATTGTAACTGGAGCAGAAGGGATCCTTACAATAAATTCTGCAAGCCAAGAAAAAAGAGTATCACTGAGAAGCAAATCATCCTGCCCCTTGATCTAGGGCCATGAATTTCCAGAAGTGTGATAAAAAATAAATAAATAAAAATTTAAAAAAAAAAAAGAATTTTTGTTATCTAAACCATTCATTCTACTGAGTTTTGTTATGGCAACCTGGAGAAGTCAATCGGTTTTGCCGCGGCTCCAGGTTACAAAGTCTCTAATGAGGCCATGAAGCCCGGAACCTTCTTCCTGCTGCCCTCGGGGATGCTGGTTCTGACCAGGACCTAGAGAGTAGAGTGCGGAGTCAGGAGGGAAATGATCTCTTCTCAGGAGGAATGAAAGGACCACTCTGCAGAGTAGGGCAGTGTCTCAGCCACCTCCAGCCCAGTCCTCTCCTCTACCTCGTCAACTCCTTGTTCTGAGCCCAGCCCCGCCTCCTCTTCTCCAGTCTCAGAGTCTGGCCTTTCTGATCTCATTGCCCCTTTCGGTCTCATGAGCGTCCATGCCTCCTCCTGCTCTCCCATCAACCTGGGACTCGGAGTCCCGCTACCTAGGGGAGGACGGAGGACCATCGGGACCATGGTGACAGGTCTCAGCCCCTCCCCGCCCCCAAGCTCCCGCCCGCTGAGGTATTTCTGCACTGCCATGACCCCACCTGGTCACAGGGAGCCCGATTTCAGGGCTTTCGGCTACTTGGATGACCCACAATGACTCGCGAGTCCCAGAGAGGTGCCCTCGGACCAAGCGGAAGGGCCAGAATATTGGGACCGGCAGACCCAATGCACAAATTTTGTGAGTGAATTTGCGGGACTTTCTGGGCTACTATGATCGGAATGAGGCCGGTGAGTGATCCCGGACCCAGATCGTAAGTCACAACCTGCCTCCATCCTCCTGGACCTCCCAATCTTAGGAACGACCCAAGTCTGTGAGATTTGTCTGAGATTTCCAGTGGGTTTGGCGCGAAAGGCCCTAACCAGTCATCTCCCATCTTTCTTCCAGGGGACGGGGCTAAGTGTGAGGGACCCCCCCCCCCAGACCAGTGCAGCTGATTGCTAGATCCTGGCTAGGGTTCCACACCATCCGGTCTATGCTTGGCTGCTACACCCCAGCGGTACTTACAAGACTGCCTACAATGGCACAGATTATATCTCCCTGAACAAGGACCTGCGCTCCTGGACTGCAGCAAACAATGTGGCTCTGATCACCCAGCACAAAGATAAAGGGCCTATCTAGAAGTTACAGGCATGGAGGGGCTCTACCTAAACGACAGGAAGGAGATGCTATGTGTACAGGTACTAGGGGCAGCAGGTCACCTCCTGGATCTCTTTGCTGACCTCTCACAAGGAGTGGAAAATGGAACCTATGCTACTATACCGCCCACCCTCTGGTTCACACTAGAGGAGTTCGCCTGAGTTTCCGAATGCTATATCAGAGAGCTACTCTGAGGGCCCAACTTTCTCTGAGAATTAACGGAGGCAGTCTCCCTTTTTAGGGTTGGAGGGGAACACAATCCCTGAGATAACTCATCAGCAGTTCCCTTTAATTCTGGCAGCAAACAGGATCATGGGGCGGAGGCAATCCCAAATGCTTTTGTTTTGTACCAGGGATTGAACTCAGGGACACTCAACCACTGAGCCACATCCCCAGCCCTATTTTGTATTTTATTTAGAGACAGGGTCTCCACTGAGTTGCTTGGCGCCTCATAGTTGCTAAGGCTGGCTTTGAACTCGAAATCCTATCTCAGCCTCCCAAACCACTGGGATTACAGGTGTGCACCACTACACCCACTAACCCTGAATGTTTTTGGAACTCTGACTCCAGCTTTTCTGAGTCACTCCACCTTTATCCAAGTCACCAAAAGTCCCTCTCAAAGACCTGAAACCTCTTACCTTGGGTTGTCCCAACTGAAATGTTGAACTTTCCATGGAATAAAACATCTAAAAACCTTAAGTACAAACTGGTGACTGTTTTGTACTCCTTCTCCCACCCCAGGGTGGTCAGGCGAGTACTGCTTCAGTAATCAATGGGAAGAAATGCAAAGTGTCTGAATTTCTGGATTCTTCTCAGACCTCCCTCAAAAGCACATATGACCCATCACTCAATTTCTGACCATGATGTCACCCTGAGATGCTGGGCTCTGACCTACCCTAAGGAAATCACCCTCACCTGGCTGAATAGGGAGAAGCAGACCAAGGACATGAAGATTGCAGAGACTGGCCTGCAGGGGGATAGAAGTGGGTAGCTGTGGTGATGCCATCTGGAAGGAGCAGAGATACACCTGCCATGTGCAGCATAAGGGACTGCCCTAACCCCCACGCTGAGATGGAATTAGGAAGGGAACAGAATCTGTTGTCAGTGAAAGCAGGATCCATTCAGGGTCCTTCACCTTCCCTTCCATTCTATTCCCAAAGCCACCCCCTCAGTCCATCATCTCTATCATGGGAATTTTGTTGGCCTGGTTCGCCTAGGATCTGTGGTCACTGGAGCTGTGATCCCTGTTTTGATGTGGAGGAAGTTAACAGGTCAGGATGGGGTACAAGTAGTTGTCTAAATTTTTTTGTCCCACTGGGGGATTCTAATCCCCAGATGGAAGTTTACCCTGCCTCATTAATGGGAAGAACCATCCACACACATGCTTACCAGGCTTGGCGTTCTGTTTGCAGAACACTCTGTAAATTACATGTGAAAAATCAAGGACCAATTTATCACCATGGTGACTGTGGCCAAGGGAACTTGATGCCCAGCAGTTGCAGATCAGAGGTGAAGGGCCTATAAGACAGACTTCCAAGAGTGCAGTTGGTCCTCCTTCTTTTGTGTTTCTTGATCTTACCCTGCATCGGAAGACACAGTTCTACAAACTTCCCTGGGCCCAGAATTAGAGGGTTCCTCTGTGGCCTCATGGCCCTGCCTCTTCCTGGCCTCTCCCAGGATGTCTTCTCACAGGTGGAAGGAAAGGAAGCTACACACAACTGCCTTTTAATTATGCAGGTGAGTGATCCCTGAGACCTTGTGACAGTATAGACAGGAATCCATGGAGGAGCTTGCCCACCCCATAATTCCTCCTTGAGTCATGTGTCCTGTGGGCTGTGTGTCAGTCATGAGTCACTGTCTCTGGAAGGGACAATGCTTAGGACTCTGATATATCTCTTAAGGTTTCTAATAGTGAAACACCAAAGGGCCTGAAATTGAAGAGAGGGTAGGCCAGAGGGAACAGTACTATGTATGGAACTCTGGATTTGAACATATTATGTATAGTGGGCAGTTCAGAATGTCATCAAGTACAGTGACTGATCTGAATTTGTTCATTATTTTCTTATACAGTATGAGACAGCTGCCTTGTGTGGGACTTAGGGATCCAAGATTGGTTCAACAGATATATACCAATGTGACTTCAAGAGCTCCTGACTTCTTCTTCTGCAACTGGCATGTGCATATGTCTATGGGGTCTTTGTTCTTATCAGCAAAATGTGAGAAAATAAGAAGACCCAAACCCCTTCCCCACACTGACTTGTGTTGTCTTTCCTGACCAACTTTTCTATTTCAGCAGAGAGAAGGCAAGATGTCCCATCCTGTCTTAATGTTTTGTAGCACTTAACTGCAATTTCTTACTTCCCTACTGAAAATAAGAATCTGGACATAAAATTTGTCTTCAAAAACTTGGGTAAGGGAATAAAACCTAAAAACCTTCCAGAATCCACATTTACTGTACTAAGTCTATTGCAGATAGATTAAAAAAAAAAAAAAAAAAAAAGCTGTGAGGAGCCCAGTATGGATGGGGCTGGTGCCCAGTTGGTGCTCAGCCCACTGTGGGTTTGGGTGTATTCACTTTTCAGCTGAGTCATCTTCACTTCTTGGTTGCCCTTGTCCATTCAGTAGAACTTGGTCACACAAGGATCTTGATCACAGGTACAGCCCAGGTATTGTCCTATATCTAAGACAACAGGTAGTGAGGGTTTTGTGTGGCCAGGTCAACTTAGGCTCAGATCTGAGTCTCTTAGCCCCAAACTTTTTTATGTGCTTGTTTCTTAGTTTCTATAGATTATTCTTATTCTTGTGTACAAGTCCTGGCCTCATTTCCCCTGGGTGCCCCCAACCTTGACAGTACGAGGTGTTTTGTCTGTCACTATACACAGAAGTCTCTACAGTCTTAGGAAACCAATTTTCGGGCCTGTCCAGCTCTTTGCCCTCTTTCCAAGGCTGTTTTCCCCAATCTTTTTTAAAGAACCAGATTCTGGAACTACCAGAGATAGTTTCTTGTTAGATTCCTCTTGTAATTCTTCTGCTTTATTCTCCCATCCCTCTCCCTGTCCTTTGCTCTAATAATCCTAATGCTGGGCTGGGGATGTGGCTCAAGCGGTAGCGTGCTCGCCTGGCATGCGTGCGGCCCGGGCTCGATCCTCTGCACCACATACAAACAAAGGTGTTGTGTCCACCGAAAACTAGAAAATAAATATTTAAAATTCTCTCTCTAAAAAAAATAAAAAAAAAAAAAGTCCTAATGCTGGCTCAAATACTAATACATGGATTTATAAAGCAGAATCTAATTTTGATTTTTGATTGGAAAACAAGACCCATTAAGTCAAGGATTATCTTAGAGAAATATACTTGTGTGCTGTAGAATGCAGAAGGTATGGTATGGGAGAAAGGGTAGGCAGCCCTGATGTCACTGAGAACATCATTATGAGAGAATGTTGTACTGCAGCTGTCATAGGATAACACTGGGTCTGAGGGGCAATTAATAAAGTTACTAGAAAATGGAGGTACTGTACACTGATCACTCGTTTCACCAATACAGGCATGTCTCACTTTATTGTGCTTTGCTCTGCCCTCTGCAAATATTGAGTATTTACAAACTGAAAGCTTGCCATAACCCTGTGAATAACAAGTCTACTGGGGACATTTTTTTTTAACAGTATGTGCTCATTTCATGTCTGTCACATTTTGGTAATTTGGCAATATTTCAACCTTTTTTTATCCTCTCTCTTCTTACAGTGACCTGCGATCAGTGATCATTGCTGTTATTATTTTGTTTGGGAGTACCACAAACCACCACCACAAGATGGCAAACTTAACACATGTTGTGTTCTGACTGCTCCACTGGCTCATCATTCCCCCTGTCTTCCTCTCTCAGGGCCTTCCTATTCCCTGGGATATAACAATATTGAAATTAAGCAAATTAATAATCCCTACAATACTTTCTAAGTGTTCAAGTGAAAGGAAGAGTTGCTAGGCCTCTCACTTAAATCAAAAGCTAGAAATCAAAAAACTTAATGAGGAACACACATGGAACAATGAGTGAAGCCAAAATCTGGGTTTTAGCTATGTTGTGAGTAAAAAAGAAAAGTTCTTGAAGGAAATTAAAAGTGCTACTCCACTGAACACAAATGGTAAGAGAAGTGAAACAGCCTTACTGCTGAGATGGAGAAAGTTCTCATGGTCCAGACAGAAGATCAAAATTAGCCAATACATTCCCTTGAGCCAAAGCCTAATGCAGAGCAAGGCCCTAATTCTCTTCAATTCTGAGTCTGAAGCAGGGCGTGGTGGCCTACGCCTGTAATCCCAGTGGTTCTGGAGACTGAAACAGGAAGATCTCAAGTTTAAAGACAGCAACTCAGTGAGGCCCTAAGCAACTTAGAGACCCTGTCTTTAAAAATAAAATGGGCTGGTGATGTGGCTCAGAAGTTAAACACAACATGGGTTCAATCCCTGCTTTCAAAAAAAAAAAAAAAAAAATCTGATGGCTGAGAGAGTGCTGCAGAAATCTGAAGTTATCCAGAAGATCTAAGAGGATTAATGAAGGCAGCTATATTACAACAGATTTTAAGTGTAGACAAAACAGCCCTGAAAGATGCCATCTAGAACTTTTGATAGATAGCTACAGAAGTCAATTCTAGCTTCAAAGAATAGGACAACTCTCTTGTTAAGGGCTAAAACAGCCGGGGACTTTGAACGCAATGTTTATTTGCCATTCTGGATATTCTAGGGCCCTTAAGAATTACACTAGTCTATTTTGCACGTACTTTATAAATGGAAATAAGCCTGTTTACAACATGGTTTACTTAATATTTTGAGCTCACTGTTCAGACTTATTTGTTCAGGAAAGATTCCTTTTAAAATATTACTGCTCATTAGCAATGTACCTGGTCACCTTAGAACTCTGGTGGGAATGTACAATGATGTAGGGGACTAACTAGAAGGACATTCTCCTTCAAAGATTAGCCTGACAGCCCCCTGGGAGACATCCTGCCCGGAAGGCATCCTGCAGCTACCTATCTCCCTGGAACATCCTGCGGTTATCAGGATCATCAGACATCTTGCAACTGGCAGTTTTACCACCCACATCCAGCAATTGCGGAGACCTTCCCCATCTCCAGCATATGAATACCCACCCACATCTAGCAATTGCGGAGACCTTCCCCATCCCCAGCATATGAATACCCACCCAGCAATTGCTGATTAGAGAGCTTCCCCATCCCCAGCATATAAATACCCCTGTGTGAACAATAAAAGTTTGCAGCTTGATCAGAACTTTTGTCTTGCTGTCACCTTTCGTGTCTCTTGTCCCTTCATTCCTCCCCATCTAGGTTCGCTGCCCACGTTGATGTGTCCTGCCGGACGGGACACAATGAGACTTGTTTTCAGGCCTACTAGCTCAATATCCATTCTGTAGCCCATGGATCAAGGAGTCATTTTGACTTTCAGTCTTATTATTTATTAAGTACATTTAATAAGGATATAGCTGCCAAAGACAGCAATTCCTCTGATGTATCTGAAAATTGAAAATTTTCTGGAAAGGATTCACCATAGCAGATGTCATTAAGAACAATGGTGAGTTATAGGGGAAGGTAGCAACAGGAGTTTGGAAGGGGTTTGGAAGAAGCTGATTCTGACCCTGCTGGAAGATTTTGTGGGGTTAAACACCTAAATGGAGGAAGCAACTGCAGATGTGGTAGAAATGGCAAGAATTAGAAGCAGGGCCTGGAGACATTACTAAACTACTGAAATTTCATGATAAAATCTGAATAGATTAGGAGTTCCTTCCTCCCACCACACTCCTCCCCCAATACTGGAGAATGAACCCAGGGGTGCCCTGCCACTGAGCTACATCCCCAGCCCATTTTATTTCTTGTTTTGAGACAGGGTCCCACTAAGTTGCTGAAGCTGACCTCAAACTTGCAATTCTTCTTCCTCAGTCTCCCCACTCACTGGAATTATAGACATGTGCCACTGTGCCCAGATTATTTTTTATTTTGAGACTATCACTAAGTTGTTGAGGCTTCTGTCCCAGTCCACTGTGTAGCTGGATTATAGGTATGCACCACCACACTCTTTCTTTCTCATGAATAAGCAAAGAATGATTGCTAGATCTAGTCCCCGTGAAGATATTGTGAATATTGTTGAAATGTCACAAAGAATTTAGAATACTGCAAAAACTGAGTTGATAAAGCAATGGCAAGGTTTGAGAGAACAGACTTCAATTTTTAAAGAAGTTCTACTATGGGTAAATGCCATCAAACGGCATCACATGCTACAGGAAAATGTTTTGTTTTTTTTTTATATATTTATTTTTTAGTTCTCGGCGGACACAACATCTTTGTTGGTATGTGGTGCTGAGGATCAAACCGGGGCCGCACGCATGCCAGGAAAATGTTTTATAAAAGAATCAACTGAGGGCTGGGGATGTGGCTCAAGCGGTAGCGCGCTCGCCTGGCATGCCGTGCGGCGCAGGTTCGAACCTCAGCACCACATACCAAAAAAAGATGTTGTGTCTGCTGAAAACTAAAAAATAAATGTTAAAAAATTCTCTTTCTCTTTAAAAAAAAAAAAAATCAACTGATACAGAAAACTTCATTGATTTTTTTAATGGCCCAAGATATCCCAATCTTTAGCAACCACCAACCCAGACAGCAGCCATCAATATCAAGGCAAGACTCTCCACCAGGAAAAGATTACAACTCAACAAGGGCTCAGGTGATTGTTAGCCATTTTTAGTGTTGAAGTATTTTAAAAATACATACCTTGTTTTTTCAGATATAATGGTATTGCACACTTACTAGATCATAATGTAAACACAACTTTTAAATGTACTAAGAAACCAAAAAAATTTGCTTTATTACAATATTCTCCTTACCACAATGGTCTGGAACAGAACCCACAGTATCTCCAAAGTATGACTATATTTGAGCATTGGCTACATGATACACAATGTTTGCATCTAGTATATATCAGTGAATGAAAAACAGGCTAAAACTCCCACCTGATAAAATATATCTTCTAATAGGAAGAGGTAGCTGATACCCTCCAAGCAGAGTAATGAAGTACAATGTAGCAATGTCTTGGCTGGGCACAAAATCACAAGCCACCACACCTTTGTAGATTCAAACAGCAATTCTTTATTCCCGAACTCACACCGGCCTCTACACAAACACGTTCTCGGGAAATCCCTGTTCTGCCGCACAATTCACGTCCCAAAAATACTTTCTTAATTCCAGGAGAACTCAACGGGAACTCAGGCAGCAGGAACGCCCTATTCCCAGCAGCAATAACCTTAAACCTGGAACTTCCTTAAACCCAGATTATCTTAAACCGGGAACACCCTAAACCCAAGGAGCGGGATACTTCCTCAAACCTGCAGGATACACCTTAAACTTGGATCCACCCTCGTCCTTGAGCAGGGTCACCTTTCTCAAACACACATGCAAGGTCACAGCGGATTTCCAAGGCAAGTCCATTTAACATGGGGTATGCTGGCAAGGAAATTTCGATGTGTCATTCCTACTTGGCAATGGCCCTCAGCAACAATGTTCATATAGGAGGTGGTAAGTACTACAGGAAAGTGATCCAGAGTGTGGGTATGTAGGGACAGATACAATGAGGGTTTTACCAGATCAGTCGGTGTGGGCCTTATGGAATAGAACTTTGGAAGATTTAAAAGACATGAAAGAATTTGTGATGAGGATGTCCAGAGTAAGTTTTTTAGGGATATTTTTAATGCAAATGTACTAGGGTAGGATCCTCTCTGTGTTGTGGGGATAGCAAGGAATCTGGGACATTCTGAGAAAAGTCATTGAGAGGGCAGAGATATGGCCAGATGCTACAGATCTGAGGGATGTCAGAATTCCTACTTTTGAATGAGGCAGTTTTGAGTAAAGATGAACAGGGTGCATCTTCTCTTTTCAAAGATTCACTCTGGAAGTTAAGCTGAGTATAGAAATTGAAACAAATGCTAGCAAGGCTATAGGGAAAAATGTAGGAACTGGTGCTATGCTCCAGGATGGCTATATGGGTCCCTTTACGTGGAGTGTGAACAATGGGAATAGTGACTGGATTCTGGATCCACCCTGGAGATGGACTTTATGGAATTTCCTAATGGATTAAATCTGGAGTAAGAGAAAAAGGGAGTCAAGGAGAACACCCACAATATCAGAATATATAAAGAGATGGAGCTGCCAATGATAAGAGAAAGACTCTGGAAGTGACATATAAGAATAGGGGACATGGGCTGGGGATGTGGCTCAAGCGGTAGCGCGCTCGCCTGGCATGCGTGCGGCCCGGGTTCGATCCTCAGCACCACATACCAACAAAGATGTTGTGTCCGCCGAGAACTAAAAAATAAATATTAAAAATTCTCTCTCTCTCTCTCTCCCCTCTCTCTCCTCTCTCACTCTCTCTTTAAAAAAAAAAAAAAAAAAAGAATAGGGGACATGGCAGACACTTAGTGCAGGGGATGTGACCTGAGATGTGCACAAGAAATCCAAGTGAGAGCCAGGCACAGTGGTGCATACCTGTAACTCCTGCTAAGGCAGTAAGATCCCAAGTTCAAAGCCAGCCTGGGCAATTTAGAAAGACCTTGTCTCAAAATAAAAATTAAAAGGACTTGAGATGTAGCTTATTGGCAAAGTACCACTGGATTCAGTTTCCAGTACCATTAAAAAAAAAATGCAGGTTGATAATGGGATAAATGAGTCTAGACACATTTAGGAGAACTGTATGGGCAGAAAAAATAGATTGGGAGATGACATCATAGAAATTATATGATGAGATCACCAAGGGAATGATGGTTACTTGAGAGAAAGGGCACAAGGACTGAGACCTTGAGACCCAGTGTAAGTGATCTGATCAAACCACATTCCAAGAGCACAATGCACAGTTCTGGCTCTGCATCTAGAAGACACACAGACCAGGGAGTCCCAGATCTTCCTGTGCACAAGAATGACCTGGATGTTACCATAACCTGCAGACAGTTTTAAGTCAAGCCTAAAATTCTATATGACAAGGCTGGTGCTGCTGCTGCTGATCTGCTGATTACACTTTTAATAATAAGATCAGAGATGAGGCCAGGCACTGTGATGCATGCCTATAATCCCAGTGGCTCAGGAGGCTGAGGCAGGAGGATCACGAGTTCAAAGCCAGCCTCAGCAAAAAACTAGGTGCTAAGCAACTCAGTGAGACCCTGTCTCTAAATAAAATACAAATAGGGCTGGGGATGTGCCTCAGTGGTTGAGTGCCCCTCTACCAAAAAAAAAATAGAGACAAGAAATCCCAGGATGTTTGTGAGCATCTCTGGTAAGACTTGCTAAATAAGCAATTCTTGGATTGAAATGCCTAACATGTATGAGTGCAGGTCTATGGAGATGCCTGAGTGTTTTGTAACCCACCAGCAATTCTGATATTCAACCAGATCAGAACCACTAAGATCAGTGATCAAAGAATGTCCAGGATGGGCAGGGGTCTTAATTCACCTTTAAATGTATTTTCTGCCCCCTTAGAAACCCAAGCCAGGGTTCCATTTCACAAGCCCACTCTAATTAACAGTGATTGCTTAGAACACAGTATAATGAAAAAAATCTAAGGGTGAATCTGGATTCAACAGGAATGAATATAATATGGTAATATTGGGCCTTCACCATGGCAAAGGAAGCAGCATCTCTTAAACTAAATGATGAAGGACCTTGATTTAAGCAGCAATTACAGAGTCTTATTTCTGTTTTAGTACTTTTTTTTTTTTTTTTAAGCAATACAGAAGATGGAATAAGGGCTGGCAAGACTAAGGTAGGAAAATCAATTAGAATACAAAAAGCTAGTAATTAGTAAATGGGATAGTATACCTCCCTGGATGACTCCCACATCCCAGAATCATTCATTAGCTAAAACAGGAAAGATACAAACTAAGTTGTCAAGGATAAATTAATCATATAAAGGACTGCAAATACTGAAGGCAGCTAATCATCAAACCCCTGATTTAACTGGGACCAATTTTGAGAACTGGGAACTGAGGCTTTTTTTTTTTTTTGGTAGGTATGCTAAACCAGGTACAACCCATCTCTATTTTTTCCCACAACTATCTCACTGCCTTCTGTCCCAGATCTCTGGCTCTGCAGTGCCTTTTCTCTCTAGAATAGTTTAAAGTACTGCCAATGTTGCTCCAACCCACCACTGATTTTCGCCAAGGAATTCTTAGTGAATTTAACATAAAAACTCATGTTTCAAACATGATACCATAATCCCAGGGCTACTAAAAACTAAACCATACAACTTCTCAGCAATTTAGAGATCATACCACAACACTGATGTGGTAGAAAGAAAAGACTAGCTTGGAAATGTGTCTCAGTTGACTCTTTGGGATTAGAAAACAAAATTTAGAGACAAGATGTCATTACAATGGTATAAGTAGCAACAGGCAGGCACATCTCTACCCAAGGTTTAGGAAAAGTTGGCAAACCATATCTGAAAATCCCTTCATCTGGAGACTGTCTAGTTCAGTTCAGCCACATGACTATTTAGGAATAAGAATTATCTAGCCAAAGACTACAGAATTTAGCAGTAAAAATGAGGCAAAGATCTTGCAAGAAATCTTAAAAGAACTGCCTTATCCAAGCAATTTATGACTCATGAGTAAAGTTTCAGGGTACATAAATAAAACACATAATACATATCAGTCAAGAAGCTGGCAGCACTGGGCACAGTGGCCCACATCTGTAATTCCGGCTACTCAGGAGGCTGAGCCAGAAGAATTGCACAATTGAGGCCAGCCTCAGCAACTTAGCAAGACCCTGTCTCAAAATAAAAAAATAAAAGGGATGGCAGTGTAGCTCAGTGGGACAGTGCCCTGGGTTCAATCCAGGTACTACAAGGAATAATAAAAAAGAAGGCTGGCAGCACTATTAAAGAACTCTACACTGATACCATGTCTTGAATGTGAAGACACTTATCAAGCTCAGGAAATACTCATTTCTATGAAATTTAAGCCCTGTACTGAGAAACATCACAACTATCTATGATAGGACACCAAAACAAATTGGTTTTCATTTCTGGCTTCCACTGCAGATGTAGAAAGCTGGTAACACTGCTAACTGTCCTGATGACAATAAAAAGCCAAACAATTGAAAAAAATAATAATAAAAATTTTTCTTAAAATCTCAGAAAGCTACCCAAGTAGCCTCAAACCTAAAAGAGACAGGATGTGAGTATCCACTCACAGGAGGCAGAGCACAATGGAAAATGGGGCCACCATACAAGTGGATCAGAAGTATTTAGCTAAAATTCTTTATGAACTGCTAAAGGATAACATGAAAAAAAGAACTCCTAGGAGCAATAGGTAAAATGGTAGTTCATACCCGCTTGCAGGTTTTCCTCCACAAACCTCCAGAGGGTACTCAGGAGAAAGATGGGAGACAGGAAAGGAGGTCACAGAAGATACAGAACTGAAGGAGGGGAAATGCTGTCAGAGCAAAAAAGGGAGAGTACCACATAGCTATTTCTCATCTAAGAAACAAAAGATAAAAGGCTTTCCAAGAATTCTAACATTTAAACAAAAAATAATACCAATTCTACACAATCTCTTCCAGAAAACAGAATGGGGATGAGGGCAAGGGAATATTTCCCAACTAATTTCATGAGGTCAGCATTATTCTGATGCAAGACATCACAAAAAAAATTAAAAATAAACCACAGAAGCCAAGGATTCTCAACAAAAACCTATCGAGCAGAGCCCAGAAATTATGAAAACAATTCCTCATACTTCAGTAGGATTTATCCTTCAAAATCAAAGCAGTTCAATCAATATAATTCACAATTAATAAATCAAAAGAAAAATTATCATATCAATTGATGCATTATGAAAATTTGATGAAATTCAATATTTACTCATGATAAAACTCTGAGCAAACTAGAAACAGAAAAAAACTTGCTAAAATTGATAGAAAGACATCTACAAAAAATCAATAGCTTATATCACACTTAACACTACAAGTCTAAAGTTTCCTCTCAAGGTCAGGAATAAGGCAAGGGTGCCTGCTCATACCATTTATGTTGTATTGAAGGAAAAAGTTAGTGCAAAAAGGCAAGGAAAAAAAAACAGCATCCAGATAAGAAAAGAAAAAATAAGACTGGTTCCTATTTGCAGGAAACATGAGTACCTACCTAGCAATCTCAAAGAAACTATTCAAAAAGCTACTGGAATAAGCAAGATTACAGAACTAAGGTCAATTTACAAGATGCAACTGCATTTCTACATCCTGGCAATGAACAATTTAAAATATTTAAAGAACGATTTACAATAGCATCAAAAATATACCACTTTTTCACAAAATACTTATAAATAAATAAAATATGGGTAGCATCCATAGACTAACAATATTAAAAAAAATCATGGGAAAAATTTCAAGGAAAGCCTACATAAATGATGAGGTATACTATGTTCATATATTGGAAGGCTTAATTATTTAGCTGACAATTCTCTCTAAATTGATTTACAGGTTCCCAGCATTTTTTATAGATACACATAAGTCCCTTAGGATTTCTTTTAGAAATTAATAAGCAGATTTCACAATTTCTATGGAAAGGTAAAGGAATTAAAATAGGAGAAACAAGGGCTGGGTTGTAGCTCAGCTATAGGCCTAGCATGTGTGAGGCCCTGGGTTTGATCCTCAGCACCACATAAAAATATATAAATAAAATGAAGGCATTGTGTCCAACTACACCTAAAAAAAGATAAATATTTTTTAAAAAATAAAATAGGGGAAACATCATTGAAAATATAAAAAGTTGGGGGACATATATTAATTTAAACATTTATTTTAAATCTGCAGTATTCTAGACATTGTGCTAGTAGCAAAAGCATTGATGGAACAGAGATTTTTTTTTTTTTTTAACCCACATATGGAGAAAGGATAGTCTTTATCACATGGTGCTAAAGCAACTGTAGGTATGCAAAAAATAAAAATAAAATGAACCTCAACAGAGCCCTTCTGCAATATGCCAGGTAAACAGATAGCTCAGAATGCATTATAGACCTAAATGTAAACCTAAAACTACAAAATTCATGAGAAATTGTTTATAATTCAGGATTAAAGATTTGTTAAATATTAGAAGGAAAAAATAAGCTGCAGTTCATCATAATTAAAAATGTCTGCCTCTTCAAAAGATACTATAAAAAGAATAAAGCTGGGCACACAACTATAATCCCAGCAGCCCCATAGGCTGAGACGATCACAAGAGATCACAAGTTCAAAGCCAGCTTCAGTAATGGCGAGGCACTAAGCAACTTAGTGAGATTGTGTCTCTAAATAAATACAAAACAGAGCTGCAGATGGGGCTCAGTGGCAGCATGCCCTTGGGTTCAATCCCTGGTACCAAAAAAAAAAAAAAAAAAGCATACTACACCTTGGACAAAGTATCTGCAAAACATCTGTCCAATAAAGGACTCATACCTAGAATCTATAAAGCACTCTCAAAACTCAAAAACAAAAACAAAAAAATTTTAAAGACAAAATACCTCAGCATTCATCAAAAAAGATATATGAATGCTAAATAATCACGTATTAAAGCAGAAAAAAAGGCAAGAAAATGACTATCCCAAACTGTGGCACAGATATACTGTTATATGTTGCTGGTAGGAATGCAAAACATTACAGGCACAGTGACAGTACAGCAATTTCTTATGAAGCTTATCAAACTCAGTAATCCCACACCTAGGCATTTAAGATAACTTTTTAAAAATTAACATTCACCCAAAAACCTAAGTCAGTATTAATGGCTTTATTCAAAACAGCCCTGTATTAGTCAGCCTTTCAACACTATACTGAAATACCTAATACAAGCTACTTGTGAAGAAAGGTTTATTTAGTTCACAATTACAGAGGTTTAATGTCAAAATTAAAAAAAAAAAAAAAAAAACAGCACAGGCTCTGTGGCAAAGGCCATCCCTTGGCTGTGCCACATTATGGCAAAGAGCAACAACAGAAGCACCAGCAGGAGCAAGGTTATATCTTGAGCCAGGAAGCAGAAGGTGGGAGAGCCAAATTCAGGCTTTTCCAATCCTCTCAAAGTCCCACAAGAACTACCTATCCAGCCACCTCCTGGCTATAACCTAAGGCCTGCCCACTAGGCTCTACCTCCCAAAGGTTGTATCACTTCCCAAAAACACCACCCAAGGGACCAAGGTTTCAATCACGATATACCCTGAAGGACACTCACACCATACCCAAACCAAAGCAAGTCCCAAACTGGAAGCCACTCAAATGCCCTTCAACTGGTAAATGGATAAACACTATACTAGCAAAAAGAAGGAATGAACTAATGATGCATGCCACTATATGGATTAACCTCAGATGTATTATACTAAGGTAGTATGACCAAGGTATCTCCAAAAAAATTCCACATGTGAATATGTGGAAAATAAGCAAAACATGGCAACAAGATTACTCTGTAAAATAGAGTTATCATGACCCATGTTTATTAGCTGCTACATAGGTTCAGTTGTTATAACTTAATTCCAAATAACAGGCTACTCTCTGACCTGTGATGGTTTTATAATAGGAAGGTCTGGGCTGGTATGCTGTCAGCAATATTGACTTTAATGTTCTTGCTCTAGAACTCCAAAGGCAGCTGTTTTCAACTTTGCTGCACCTAGGAATCACATGGAGATTTTTTAAAGTGAGAATGTCAAAGTTGCTTTCTTCCTTTAAAAAAAAAAAAGAAAACGACAATCCTTAATGCTAGGCACTGCAACAGACATAATCAATTCATAGCAAACAATTCTAGATTAATTAATTCACAGCAAACAATTCTAGATTAATTTTAAGCACTGCAAACACACTTAATCATGACAGGCTAATGACAGACTTTCCCTCTGCATGCTAAGTTCAAGTGTCAGAACAAAAGTCTTAAGCCTTAGGCTTTAAGTCCAGAAGATACACACTCACTTAGACCATGGTGACTAGATCAGGAATTAAGGTAGGCTTCTCCTGGGGTGGAGCTGACTGCTCTCACCAGGGTCAAGATGTGGCTGTAGAGTTTGAGAGCGGTGAGGAAAACGCAGAGGATCAGCAAATGATGAAAAGTGTTGGGATGTCAGTCCAGGTCCTAGTCAGGCTCTCAGCATGAGGGCATCATTATCAGCTGGCTAAATGTCTGTTCATTTGCTCTATTATTTATACCAAATTTGGGGGCATTTGACCCCCTCCTTTCAATCCTTTATCAGATGCCATGGGATTTCTCAGTGATATCATTTACCCTGGGGTTAAAACATCTGGTCTTGTCATCCCCACCCTGATCTTTTCACATTTCCCTCTTAGACAGCCTACCAGAGGCTTCACTATTGAGTTTATCAGGGTGA
This sequence comes from Urocitellus parryii, assembly GCF_045843805.1. Taxonomy (NCBI): domain Eukaryota; kingdom Metazoa; phylum Chordata; class Mammalia; order Rodentia; family Sciuridae; genus Urocitellus; species Urocitellus parryii. The sequence goes on along the minus strand of NC_135538.1, from coordinate 122,090,644 downwards.
AAAGTGACTTGTTTGTGCCAGAAGGCCACACTGGAGGACTCCATTAGGCATGCCTAGTAAGACTAGAGGTTTCAAACTGGAGTTTTTAAAAATAAATTTTAGAATGGAGTTGCTTAGGCTCAGGCCTAAGGCCATCCTCACAGTGGTAGAGCTCTTGCCTGGCATGCGTGGGGCACTGGGTTCGATCCTCAGCACCACATAAATAAATAAAATAAAAGTATTGTTGTGTCCATCTACAACTAAAAATTAAATTTTTAATTACTAAAGAGAAAATGCAATTCAAGCAACTAAGACTTCTCTTTACTAGCTGTAGAAAAAATAAAAACATAGACATCAATATCAAACAAGCAAACAACAACAACAAAATACAGATAATACCTATCTTGGCTGGGGAGGTGGGAAGGGGCCAGGCTCATACACTACTGTCAGGAAATGTAAAAGTGAACAGCCTTCTGAAAAAGCAATATGGCAACATGTACAACTAGAAATATGTAATACATTCCAATAAGAATCTTTCTCACAGAAATAAATCCAACACACATTAAGGACATATGTTCAGGGGAATTTTTATTGTAACACTGCTGTAGCAACAAAAAGAAAATAGAAAAAAAAAACTAAAGCAGAAATGAAAATGAAGTAACAATCAATAGGAAACTAAGTAAATTCTTATCTACCAAGAAAAGTTTGAAAAAATAATAAATGAATACATTTTAATATGAAAATATCATCAATATCATCACTAGCTCCCCTGCAGGTAAACAGATGACAGTTGCCCTCTCCTTATTAGGGGACGGGATATATTCCATATGCTCCAAGACCCCCAGTGGATAAAACCCCATGATATCACTCCTTTCAGGGGATCCCCTTGCTCAAGTTCATATAAGATCAGTGCTCTGACTGAACACATTGCCTTTAATCACGTTTCCCATTCATGTCTTCCATCACAAATCTAATGCCTTTTCCACGGTAATTAAGCACTAAACACACGATGTGGCTGAAATTTTACAGATTGAGATGCAAAAGTAAAACTAGCAAGAATTTTGCTTCTTCAAAAGTTCAGGAGGGGCTAGGGTTGTGGCTCCGTGGTAAAGCGCTTGCCTGGCAAGTGTGGGGCACTGGGTTCAATCCTCAACACCACATAAATGTAAAATAAAGATATTGTGTCCACTTAAAACTAAAAAATAAATATTAAAAAAAAAGTTCAGGAGGGGCTGGGATTATGGCTCAGTGGTAAAGCGCTTGCCTGGCAACTGTGAAGCACTGGGTTTAATCCTCAACACCACGTAAAAATAAATAAATAAAGCAAAGGTATTGTGTCCATCTCCAACAACAACAACAAATTTATAAAAAAAAAAAATTCAGAGGATTCCATCTTACTATGAATGTTAGCAACCTAAGCATTGGATCTTGCTTCTTTTGTTTCTTAGTAAGTTGAGAACTTCCATTTTCATTTAAATGAAGCACTTTGTGGCCATTATTAAGTAAAGCAAGGATTACTTACATATAACTTTTACAATGTCACACTCCTCTGTTAATCTGATAACTGAGGTGATAGTAAGTGACTAATGGGGTGGGTAGTCCATGCAGTATACATGTCATATGGATAATTCACATTCCCTGGGAACAAGACAACATGAAATTTCATCACACTATTCAGAATGGTACACAATTTGAAACATTATTTCTAGAATTTTCCATGTAATAATTTCAGACCACATTTGCCCACAGATAAATGAAAAACAGAAAGTGAAACCACAGACAAGAGGGGATTAATCTGTCTCATAATATACTGGTTTATATATAAATAGATGCATACACAAAACTGAATGATGAGCAAAGCCTGTCCAAGGAAGGGGGCGTGACCCTTGTCCTTGGAAAGATCCACAGAGCACTCCTAGGCACATATATACAGGAGAGATCTGCCTGTGGCAGGTAGCCTTGACTCAGGCTAGGTGGGGACCCATAGCAACCCCCTAGCAGCCACCAATCAGCATGAAACAGGGAAAATACCTGGGATGCCAGATGACCCTCCCAGTAGATTATGGTGGTTGATAACATGTTGGGAAACCACGTAGTTCAGCAGTACTCCCCTCATGGCTTAAACCAATCAATTCAAAGGAATCCCCCTCTTGTACTTACCAATCACCCTTACCCACCTTGTTCCCACCAGTGAATGTACTAATCATGTTTTAGAGTTGTTTTATGGTTTTCCCGCAGTGTGTGATGATTTCCTAAGAGATGCTATGATGTATGTGAAGTCCCTGCTTTCCCCCAAAGAGTGTATAAAACTGCTGCAAACCCTGGGCTGGGGCCTCTCAGCGTCACCCGTTGCTGTATGCACGGAGGATGGAGCTAGTTCCCAATAAACACCTCTTTGCTGCTTACATCGATCTTGGTCTCTGGTGGTCTTTAGGGGGTCCCAAATTCGAGCATAACAGAACAAAATGGTAGGGGGACATGAGATGCTTTGCCTTTTCCTGAATAAGAATCTCAAAGTCTGGATAGTTAAACCCTACCCACCTCCATCTCACCTTTTCCACCTCACCTTTTCCACCTTAGCCAGTTATTTACCCTCACAACTCATGTATCTTTCTATAAAAAAATCCAATGGCTTCATCTCTTCTGTTGTCCTTTCCTGATATAAAAACAATATTTACACCATATATTTAATTTTTAAAAGTTACCTTTCATCTCATTAATATAGTTCATTTTTGTCTATTCCTGTGTTAGAAATCTCTTGGTATAAATCAGCATTAAGACTCAGTGTGTTATTCCAGTTTTCCTGAACTAAAATCCCTTTTTAAAGAAGGAATACCCTTCTTTATTGAAAGAATATACTTGTATCTTGGTACTGTTACAAATCCAAAGGACAAAACAAATTCGTGGTAGAATCTCAAAATTCTTTTATTATTTTGTATGTAAGTAAAGAGACAGATGGAAATAACAGATCACAGCACCATGTTTACCTTCTTTCCCAATTATTCTCTCTTGAAAAATATAGAATTCTTCACTATTATTCAGTGGATCACTATGGTCCACTATCTGCCTTTGTATGGCCTGGAAGCTAAAAATCATTTTTATATTTTTAAGGAGTGAAAAAGAAAATGTCTTGTGACACATGAAAATTATATAAAATTCAAATTTCAGCATCTACAAAGTTTTATTGAAACACAGCCAAGCTCATTCATTTCATCATATTATATTTTATTCATATTATCTAATGATGTTTTTACATTATAAAGATAGTTGAGTATGGGATGAAAGGACAAAAAAGACATTCTCTTTATAGGAAAAATTTGCCAACCTCTGTTCTATATCATACTACATAATCTTCATAATTTTTTTAATTTTACCAAAACATTCTCCCCTTTTTCCTTCCATATTCAGTATAAAATTCCTTTAATAATCTGTCTCCAGTCAAGCACATTCTTAATAGTCTTTAGGAATGCACAACCTCTGGTAATTTCCTTAAACATTCCTGGTCCCCTATGAACAGGAAGCCAGAAAGAAGGGCTTACAAATTTAAATGTTACAAATTAACATATCAAAACCAGAACTCAAATCTCAGCTGCCTCACAACCCCTCCAAGTCAAACCTAAGTCAAGACTGACTGCCCAATTAATGTCTTTCAAACTGCCTTACCTATGAATTCAGGTGTTTATGTACTGCTGTTATAATCCCTAGTAGCCAAACTAGCAACGCAGAAAAAAAGTTAATAAATGTATTTTTCTCGAGTTTAATCTTCAAGTTGTTAGCTACCAGAGACAGACACAGAGACAGAAGCCAAGGGAGAGCAAGAAGAAGAAAAGGTCAGAAAAAAATAGGCCTGTTGTAATTAGCATGTGTGATGCTAAAATCTTTACACCTTGGAAATGTGATGATGTTTTCTGCAATAACAGTTTCTGACAGGAGGTTAAAAACAACACGGTGTTTGATGAAAGCAGAATCACAAAACTTACACAGGAACAAATAGAACCACTTTTTCCCTAAACACTAACATTTGCTTATCTCTTTCAAACATTCTGCTTGCTGCTATGGAAGGCAGAAGAGGCAAACTACCTTTGCTACCAGCATTGTCACACCCCTCCCAGCATTAACTCCTCCCCAACTCCACCTACCTCAACCAGCAGACTTCCCCTTGCCTCACTTCTTCCAAAATCAGATCTTCGAAGATCCAGCCGCGGGAGAGCAAAGCAGAGAAACCATGATGCAAAAGTCTTGTGTCTCCCTCGCAAGTATCGTCTGCTATTATGGAAGAACTTAGCCCTAAAATTGGAAAGAATGGGCCTTGGCGCTCACCCGGTTAAGTTTTACTGAGCGCCTGGGGCGGTTGGACACCGAGCGAGAAGCTAAGGATATAAAGGTGAGCAGCAGAGTCGCGATATCCGCTCTAGTAGCTTCCATCCCAGAAGAGGCAGTCAATTTCGATAAAGCTCGCCAAGAAGGGGCAACAAGGGGCATCGGAAGCCTGCCATGGGAAGAGCCTACCTGCTCCTTAAACATTAAAAGGCTAAATCTCAACTAGTCGGAAGTGACGTGCCAGCTGAGACCGCAGGTCCGCCACGCAATTGGCCACCGCCTTAAATAACCATCCTTTCCCCAGACTGACCCGAAGAGAGGAAAAGTGTGGCCGAAAGCCCACAATCTGGGCCTCGACGACTTCCAGCCTCACCAGGATCAGCATCGCTTGGCCAGAGTCCAGGCCCGCAACCTGGACAGAACAGCTCCGCCAACCTGGGCGGTACGGCGCCCAGCGAGCAATGGGCTTCAGCTTTCCATCACGCGCATGCGCGGTCCTCTATCTCCGGAGGAGTCCTCAGGTCATCTGGACGCCGGCATTTCAGCTACCTGCAGCTCCGGGTACCTTCTCACCCTTGACGACTCCTGCTGGCCCTCAACTCCGGCCCCGCTCCTTCCTCTTCCGCAGGCACTGCTAGGCCCTCGCGCGTTAGCCCGCAGATACCCGGGCTTCCACTGACACGAGTCTCCGCGCAGCGCCGCTTCCGCTTCCGGCGAGTATTGTGTGTCGCGCCGCGGGGCGGGGGCGAGGGGAGGAGGAAGGAGGGAGGCAGCTCTCCGGCGGCTCCGCGCCCCGTACTCCCGGACCCGAAGCCGGGAAGGTAGGTGCTGTCCCGTTGCCGCGCTTAGGCCGGGTGCCTGCCCACACCTGCCGGCTCTGCACGCCGCGTCCCAGCGCCCGGCAACTGCGTCACCGGCCCCCCGCACGTAACCACAGCTGCCTCCGCCCGCCTAGGGCCCGGGCGGACGTTTTGCCGCCCCGGCGACGTCAGCGCGTCCGGCGTTGCTTGGCTACCCCGCTGTTCCCCCGTCCCGTTGCCGCTAGTCTCCCCGGGTGAAACTGACGCCGTCACCGCGGGTCTCGGCTGCGTCAGAGCGGCTGGCATCCCACCTTCACGTCACACCTCTTTCTCACCTGGACACGCACCCCTCCCTCCCCGACAACCACGACGTTTCCTCTTTCACCTCTCCAATTTCCCCGCCCCAGATATGGCCGGAGACCACGGAGATGGGGGTGGGACAGAGTTGTGGACCACCCTCATGTGAGGGTCACAAGGTGGAACCTGAACAGTAATAGAAACAAAATGAGGACGTCCCTGAAGTTTGTCCTTCTCCTGAGACATGAGGAATAGGAAAGACCAACCCAGAGGCACCCAGGGCCTAACACTCGCTGTCCTCTCCACTGTATTCCCCCAGTTCCAAGTCGTCTATTCTTCCCTAATGCATTCCTTATTTCTCTTTCCCACCACTTTGCCAGTCTGGATCCATCCTGGTCTCTAAATGTGCATAGAATCAATTCATCCAGGTCAGGAGGCCACCTAATGTCAAGAAGACTGGGGAAGGAGCAGACTAGTCAAAGTTGGATTCTAATGAGTGGAGAAAAATCATCCAGCCCAACTTCTCTCTTGATATTGAGGGCAGAAATTATGGCCCAAATAATTTACCAGCTCCAACTCCAAATTAAACACTTCCCACGTCATTATACAGAAACAATAATTGTTAATCCAACTCATTACGTAGTCACTTCTCTGTCTGTGCATAAACCTACCAAATTTCTTTCCTTTGGTGGGTCTCTTGGGTGTGGTGTGGAGGGCAGAGGGGTTACAGGACTAGAGAAATCAGCTTACTCCATGTATAAAAGTGTTGATGTTTTAGAGATGGAGTGGGGGACTAGTTTTCTGTTTTATAAATTATCCTGATGCATTTCCAACACTGAGACTTCACCTGAAGGCGATTTGATTGTCTCGTTACTTTTCTTTTAATTCCAACGCTCCAAAGGCTATTAGTTGCAGATACAGTATGTCCAAGGAATTAGTTATCAGTAGCTATTTTGAAGTCACCACTGAATATTTTGAATAGACTCCAAAGTTCTTTCTTCAAAGAAGTTATTGCCCTAGGCTCAGTGGTGTGTTCTTTAATAGAGTTGCTATACATTTATCACTTTTCAGCAGTTCCAGATATTCAAATACACACAAGTAGAAATGAAAGATTTCATTCCAAGAAGAGGACACACTTCTTCCTCTAGGCTAGTCCTGGTAAAAGGAAGAATAATTTCAAACATTCCTTAAAAGAGGAGATTGTTACCTTTGCCTAACGCATTCAGTTTATTACCCTTTGAAACAGGAATGACAGAGAATCAAGCTAAAGCTCCAGTGAACTCTTAACTCTTATGTGACACTAAACTTTAGAATATACCTAATTTAAGAAATCTTAATATCTCGACTTATGTGGCACTTTTTCATTCCTATGCTCCTCTTCTGTTTGTTAGGATAAAATCTCAAACTAAGATGCAATGATCTGGAACTACTGTTTCTAAGACACAAGTAGGGTGAGACTGGACCAGAAGTATGCTGGGCTAGAGTTCAAGGAAACTCATGTTTCTAACAAGAGGAAACAGAAATAAAAGAGAAGAGAGATGGGAGTTGTGTGTCAGTTTGCTGAAGAGGGGGAAAAAGTAAAACTTAGGTCAAAGACTGAGAGTCATCAAATTGAGAAATGGAGAAAAAGAGATTGTATATAGTGGAAGAGAAGATGGAAAATACCAAGTTGGGGTTAAATCTAGAGTTAAGGTTTAACCTGGGGATAAATATCAATCCAGAGATGCAAAAAAAAAAAAATTCATCCTCCAACTAATATTTTTCCTTTCTCTGTCTCCGTACCCATCCCCAAGTTAAATAATGGCAGAGACAAGCCTGTTAGAGGCCGGGGCCTCTGCAGCCTCCACAGCTGCAGCTCTGGAGAACTTACAAGTTGAGGCAAGCTGCTCTGTGTGCCTGGAGTATCTGAAGGAGCCTGTCATCATTGAATGTGGGCATAACTTCTGCAAAGCTTGCATCACCCGCTGGTGGGAGGACCTAGAGAGGGACTTCCCTTGTCCTGTCTGTCGGAAGACATCCCGTTACCGCAGTCTTCGGCCTAATCGCCAACTAGGCAGTATGGTGGAAATTGCCAAGCAGCTCCAAGCTGTCAAGCGGAAGATCCGGGATGAGAGCCTCTGCCCCCAGCACCACGAGGCCCTCAGCCTCTTCTGCTATGAGGACCAGGAGGCCGTATGTTTGATATGTGCAATTTCCCATACCCACCGGGCCCACACTGTCGTGCCATTGGACGATGCTACACAGGAATATAAGGTGGGCCACCAGACACCTGATACCAATGTGGGAAAGAAGGGAGGAGCAGCAGAGAATGGCATACTCTTTGGGTAGAGGAACTTAAGTTCCTGAGGACAAGACTACATCTGGTCCTCATTATGTAGTTCCTCTCGTAGCTACATAAATGGGGGTACACAGTACATCTGATCAGTTGTCCTCTGCATGAAGAGTCATGGATGAATATTTGGTATGTGTGTCCTTGGAGTATATCATATTTTTCATAAGTGAGTGAAACCTGTGGCAAAGATCAGATTGGGAAGAACTGAAAAGTATTCTGGTTTCTTCATTCTGCCTCGCTGCTCGGGATACTTGTTTTCCCATCGGTATTGGGAATAGGTAACATTACTTTAGACTGATACAAAGTTGAACTCTAGTGTGTTGTTTGCATCTTCCCCAGATAATGGGTAACGTGGCGCCTTGTCAGACTTACTGCTGGGACACAGGGTAAATGTTTGAGAAATAGAAACTAAAGATTTTAGTGTCTTCATCACATACTTAATTATATTAATGAAATCTGGAAGCAAGAGAATTAAGGTAATTTATAATATATTACTATATATGTATATGTATAATAATCAAGTAATAATAATAATTAAGTGGGTAGATTTAGATAGGAGGATAGATTTAAAGAAGGGTATCAGGGTACAAAAGATGGGGTGGAAAAGGACATCCCAGGAACAAACCTACATTCTCAGCAATCTGGAGATTGCTTGGGGCTGGGGATGTAGTTCAGTGGTAGAGTGTGTGTTTAATATGCACAAGGCCCTACTTTTGATCCCCAGCAATAATAGGCAGTTAGTTGTCCATAAGAAAATGGATAGGGAAGGACACAGAATTGATGAGAGCTAGACAACTATATCTGATTCAGTGGGAGGAAGTTGGGTAAGCAGGATGAATTAGGGCTAAGCTGTAGCAGGAGGAGGGATCTCCAAGAAGTTGACATCTCAAATTGTTGTCTACAAAGAGAGTTGGATCAAGAGATGGTAAAACTGATAGAAAGCAAACAAATGGTTTAAAACAAATGTTGGAGCTGGGGATATGGCCCAGTGGTAGAGCACTTACCTAGTGTGTGCAAGAACTTGAGTTTGATCCCCAGCACATACAAAAAAAAGAAGAAGAAGAAATTTTTTAAAAAATGGGTTAACCTCTTGAGCAGTGGATATACCAACCAACCCCAAATGTTATCTCTCCCACTTCCTCCCTAACCCTCAGGAAAAACTACAGAAGTGCCTAGAGCCCCTGGAGCAGAAGCTACAGGAGATCACTCGATGCAAGTCCTCTGAGGAGAAGAAGCCTGGAGAACTCAAGGTAAAGACAGGCAATCCCATTCATGTTGTTTTACAAAGTATTTGTAAATGAGGGAATTAACTACACATTGTTTAATCCACTGGTTCCAGTATATTAGAAAAATGCTGTTCTCTCAAAAATGATGATAATTTATTACACTTTATTGTCACTAAATACTGTACTTAAATTACTTGTCATGAATTAAGAATTGAGGAAAAGAATGTAAGCAATGAAGGATAAAACAAGATATCTAATCTGGTAAATTGAGGGAGTTCTTGTCTGTTTATCTCCTTTTTTTCATTAAGCGAAAGAGATTGCTAAGAAGGTAGGGATAGGACTTTCTTTGAGGAGAGAAGAATTTGGAAGATTCACAAGGGAGAAGGTTAAAAGGAGCTGACTAACAGCTCCTAAAACTGCCTGGTGACATCTGGACCACATTCAAGTAACTCAAGTAAGGTAGAAAATGCAGGTTTATTCCTAGAATGTCCTTCCCCTCCCCATCCTTCACCTATAGAAGAATCCTGTCCATCCTTCAGTTAGAATAAAAGCTACTTCCTATTAGGACTTTCATGGCTCTTCAGAAATTAGTTTTATTAAATTTTATACAATTTTGCATCTTTTTCATAGCATTATCTTATTTGTAGAATGGCATTTTGATGTCTAAGTTATTTCTTCTATTGGATGGTAAATAATGAGTAGTAACAAATGTAACTAATATTAGTTCTGTGCATTAATTCATTGGAAGTCCATGGCTTTCCAAATTTATAAGGTCATACTAAATCTTAGGGTTCTGGGCTGGGGTTATGGCTCAACGGTAAAGTGCTTGCCTAGCACGTGCAAGGCCCTCAGCACTACATAAAAGGTATTGTGTCCAACTACAACTAAGAAATAAATACTTTTTTAAAAAAATCTTAGGGTTCTTCCCAAGTTGGAAGTCTAAGAGTTCAGGCCACACTTGAGACATTGGGATATAGAAAAGTTAGATGACAAATAGAAGAAGAAGATCCTAAGGCCATTTTTAACATGGGTAATTTTAGATACTCTGTAAGGTAAAGATTATTACCCCCAGTTTACACTAGAGAAAAAGAGGCTTTTTCTAGTCCAACATCATGTATCCATTAAGTGGCAAAATCAGGGACACTAGTTCTTTGTAAATCAGTAAGTATTTATTTAGCTCCTGGTATAGGCCAAGGCCTATATTTGACATTATAAAATAATGATGAACAAAAACACAGTCCCTGTCCTCCTGAGTTTAAAGTCAGGTGGAGAAAATAAATAATGACATAGCACAAAAAGCACAGCTGCAAGTTCATAAGACAATAATATAGGTAAGGCACAGTGGCACACACCTTATAATCTCAGCTACTAGAGAGGCTAAGGCAGAAGGATCACAAGTTCAAGGCCAGCCTAGGTCTTAAGACCCTGTCTCAAAATAAAAGGGGCTAGAATGTAATTCAGTTGTAGAGCACCCTTGAGCTCAATCAACCTCAGTACCAGAACATGGGTGGGGAGGGGAGGAAGACAGCATAGAAATCTAACTTTGTTAAAGGTTTCCTGAAGAAGTAATAAGTATTTAGAGTGGAAATTCAGGGATCACCAGAAATTAAACATGGGTTTTAAAGTAAAAACACTAATTATTTAATAATGAATGATAATATTTCAACAGAAAGCAATTATTATTATTTAGTGCTTCATATATTTTACCAAAACAAACATTCAGGTTTTTAAAAACTTGAACAAATTTTTATCACAAAAATAAAACTCTTTTTAAGTCACTGATTACTCACAAAGTATTTTCACAACATTCGTGACTTCATACATGTACTTAGAGTAATGATGTCTAGCTCATTCCACCATTATTCCTACCCTCTTGTCCCCTCCCTTCCCCTCCCTCCCCTTTGCCCTATCTAAAGTTCCTCCATTTCTCTCATGCTCCCTCCCACCAATCACCATTATGAGTCAGCATCTTCATATCAAAGAAAACATTTGGCCTTTTTTAGGGGGGACTGGCTTATTTCACTTAGCATTATATTCTCCAACTTCATCCATTTATCTGCAAATGCCATAATTTTATTCTCTTTTAATGCTGAGTAATGTTTCATTGTGTACATATATAGATATATCAAAGTTTCCTATCCATTCATCTACTGAAGGGCATCTGGGTTGGTTCCACAATTTACTTATTGTGAATTGTGCCACTATAAACATTAATATGGCTGGGTCCCTGTAGTATGTGTTTTTAAGTCCTTTGGGTTTAGAACAAGGAATGGGATAGCTGGGTCAAATGGTGGTTCCATTCCAAGTTTTCCAAGAAATCTCCATAGTGCTTTCCAGATTGGCTGCACCAATTTGCAGTTCCACCAGCAGTGTATGAGTGTGCCTTTTTCCCCATATCCTCGTCAACACTTAAACTACCACAGAAAATATTCTTTTTGTGACCATTAGAATTCGTGTTCTTCCCTTTCCCTCATCTCCACCACATAAAAATGAAGGGAGGAAGGGAGGGAGGGAGTGAGTACAACTACAGCTAAAAAAATAAATATTAAAAAAAAAAATAGTTGGTAGAGGTTGAGAGTATAGGAATCCCCAGTACAGCAAAAAACAAGTTTGTAATTAACTATGCTAAAATGAAAAGTATAGATGAACTAATCTATCTACATAATTTTAAAGAGACTATTATATCCTAATGTAATATGATATACCATAGACATATTTATAATAAAATATGATGTATAACATTTGGGTATGACAACTCTGAAAGACACTATAGCATAGTTGTCAGCTTGCACCTACATGCGACATAAACAATACAATAAATACTTGTTCAAACTGAGGCAGATGTGTGGTAATGTGACTCACATTCCACAAACAGCTCTTGGTGACATGATTTTTCAAAAGAATGACTTTTGCTAAAGCTCTAATAAGATCTAGTCCTAATGAGTTTGTTTAGTTATTGCTCTAAGAAAATAAGATCTAGTCCTAATGAGTTTGTTTAGTTATTCCCAGGAAATTCTGGTATATTTAAACCATGTAAGAATTCCTCTGTGTGTTTACATAAAATGACATTCAAGTCCATACCTACATGTTTAATATCCAGCAGAACATAGAAAATGATGAAGGAAGCTGGGTGTGGTGGCACACACGTATAATCCCAGTGATTTGGAAGGCTAAATCAGGAGGATTGCAAGTTCAAGGCCAGCCTCAGCAACTTAGTGAGGCCCTTAGCAACTTAGCAAGACCCTATCTCAGAATAATAAGGGTTGGGGATGTGACTCAGTGATTAAGTGGCCTTGGGTTCAATCCCCAGTACCAAAAAGAAAAATGATGCAAGACAGTTTACCATGTAGGATTGTCTGTCACACATTGGAGGAATAATATCCTTAGAGGGACATGACACCCTTGTTAAGAACCACTGTCCTACAAATACAGAGTGAAAAAAGAGAAGGGATGGTGGGTTTTAAAGAGGGGAAATCTGGGACTGGGGCTGAGGCTCAGTGGTAGAGTGTTAGCCTAGCATGTATGAGACACTGGGTTCGATACTCGGCACCACATATAAATAAACAAATAAAATAAAGGCATTCTGTCCATCTAAAGAGCCGGGGGATCTTTTCTTTCTTCCTATTTACCACTGTTAGGAATTTTAAACTTTTGCCTATATAGCACCCCTAAACATGCTGGCACACAGGCTGTATCTTACTCCATGGCAAACATGAGAATATATTCTGTTCTAGTGTGCACTTGAGAATGCAGCAGTAGAGAGTGAAGCGGCAAGTGGCCCTGGAACTAGAACTAGTCAGCCTCCATTGGGAACTAGCTTGCAGTGCAGAAATGCCAGGCTCGTAAGGCCAGCCTAAGCTTTACATTCTCACCCTGTCTTTGCCCTTAGTCCTGCCATTCAGTCCTTATCCACTGCCTTACTTCTACTTTTCCCTCTTGGGTTGATGCCTCCTCATCGGTCACATGAATCCTCCATTGGGGAGATCATTTCTTATTTCAGGGAGGAACAAGAGAGAGGATGCACTGAAATCCTTAGTGATAAGGCTGATGTTGGAGTCTTACATTATCAAATCTAAGAGTGTTAGAGGTTTAAATGTATGTGGTGGCAAACAGAAGGCATATTCCAAATTTCAAGCAACTGATTTACTAAAAAACATCCATAACCTGTTTCTGGGATGAAAACTACCAATTCTCAGAAATAACTTGAAACTATTTAACAGGTTCAGTTCTAAAATCTGCATATATGCTTTGTAACAACCCACTAAACTCATACAGTTTGTGATAGTTTTCCAGTTCTCTGTTTTTTATCAAGTAGATATCTTACCATATACACATGATGACAGTCTTATCTTAATTTTCTAGTATTTTTACTTTCTCTTTGTTAACAGATTATATAAACTTCAGAGTTGGGAATAGCAGAAATATCTCTAGTATTCATAAATAGTAGATGTTATATTATTGATTTCTTATATCTTCAATATATTTTATTAAAACATGAAAATTAACTTTTGAGAAGTTTATTTACTGACAAACTTAATTTTCTTAGATAATGGGAAGGAGAGTTAGTAATCTCTCAATAGGCTGGGTATGGTAATGGCATGCCTGTAATCCCAGTGACTAAGGAGGCTGAGGCAAGAGGATTGGCAAATTCAAGGTCAGCCTAGACAACTAGCAAGAGTTGTCTAAAAATAAAAAGGCTGAGGGGCTGGGGATGTGGCTCAAGCGGTAGCGCGCTCGCCTGTCGTGCGTGCGGCCCGGGTTCGATCCTCAGCACCACATACAAACAAAGATGTTGTGTCTGCCAAGAACTAAGAAAAAATAAATAGATATTTTTAAAAATTCTCTCTCTCCCTCTCTCCCTCTCTCCCTCTCTCCCTCTCTCTCCCTCTCTCTTTAAAAAAAATAAATAAATAAATAAGTAAAAAGGCTGGGATGTAGCTCAGTAGCAAAGTGCCCTGGGCTCAATCTCAGTTCTGCAAAAATAATTAAATCAGTTTCCCACTGGACTCCACTATCAAGTCATCAGTGGGTGATGGCACCATTCTTTATAGATTTCAGTAGAGAGAAAATGTGTCCTGTTAACTTATTTCCAATGACACTGGAACTCTTTGTAAATTCATGTACCTGGTGGATCATGGAGAAGCTACCCCCAAGCCCACTGATCCTGCTAATACAATATCCTCTTTCCTCAGAGACTAGTGGAGAGTCGTCGACAGCAGATCTTAAAGGAGTTTGAAGAGCTTCATAGGCGGCTGGATGAAGAACAGCAGGTATTGCTTTCAAGACTAGAGGAGGAGGAACAGGACATTCTACAAAGACTTCGAGAAAATGCTGCTCACCTTGGGGACATGCGCCGGGACCTGGCCCATTTGGCTGCGGAGGTGGAGGGCAAGTGCTTACAGTCAGGCTTCGAGATGCTTAAGGTTCGACCTTTGCCCCTGCATAGCCCCTCAGGTGGAACACAGTATAGTTTTGCACAGGCCAGTCTGTCAGCCAAGGGTGCTCACTCCCTTGCTCTACTTCCCCAAGTCCAATTCTTTCTTCCAGACTTACACAGAGGATCTTTTTCTACAGCAAGCTTCTCTGATTTTTCTCATCCCCTTCTAATCATTTTTGTGTTCTTATGTCTCATCAACAATTATGTGCTTAATTTGTTTTTGGGTTTTTTGTTTTTGTTTTTATTTTTTTGTTTTGTTTTTGTTTTTGTTTTATTTTTTTGTTTTGTTTTGTTTTTGTTTTTATTTTTTTTTGTTTTGTTTTTGTTTTTGTTTTGATTTTTGTGGTGCTGGGCATTAAACCCAGGGCCTTGTGCGTGAGAGGCAAGCACTCTACCAACTGAGCTATATCCTCAGCCCTTGTGTTTAATTTGTCCCAGAGGAAAAAAAAAATCACCCTTGAGAGGAGTCTAGTCTACGTAGTAAAAAACTATGCATTAAAAATTTTGTAAATATAGTTTCCATTACTTTTTTCATCCTAATACTTGATTTACCTAGTGCTAAAAAGAAAGTTAGTTTAAAGGATACTTGAAAATATGTATAAATAATAACAATGCTTTTGATATGTTAATGATGCCTCTAAATGTTTGAAATAGTTTTGTTCTCTTCAAAAGATGCATAATGTTAGTAAGGCTATAGGGTACATATTTCTTAAGAGACCAGGATACCAGCATTTGAATCAGTGAAGCTTCATTGTATGTTGTTTATCTGCATGTTATGTATTGCTTGGTATTGATTGCCGTCCTTTCATGTATGTATGTTCTGCATTAAATTGGGAAATCCTTGTAGGGCAGAAATTTGTCTTCTTTGTCTTCTGGACCCCAAGTATTCTCAAATCAGGGTTGGCACACACTTATTGTTTATTAACCCGTGCCAGATAGGGAATACCAAACCACAATGGGAAAGTGTGATTTGTTCTATGCCACCAATCTGGAACTATCTGTACTGATTCTCGAGGAGACTGAGGTATGTGATTGGTACTTGGGGAACAGAGTAAAGAGAGACACAATATGTATACCTTGCAGGGAGCTCCCAGTGTCCTTGAGGAGTAAAGACAAACATACAAGAAACCATTTGGAAGTGATATAAATTACCAAGCTTCCGGATGACCAACAATTGAAAGTGGAGATTATTTTAAGAGAGATGTATTCAGATCCCTCTGGAACTCTAACCCTTGCATTATAACTATCAGTTTGCACTGTGCCTATTCTATAGATCTAGAACTTTGGGGATAAGGGGGGGGGGACCTTTTGCCTTCAGGACGCTTGAATGCCAGGACCAATCTTGCTTTCTTTTCTCATTTCCTCTAGGATGTCAAAAGTACCCTGGAAAAGTAAGTGATTCTTATATCTTTCTGAGTAAGTTAGGTCTTGGCTTAGAGACTAAAGGTATTATAATGATTTGGGGTAGTAAGGATGGGAAAAATCATGCAGTATCTGGATAGGACATGGGAGAGGTTCATTGCAGCCATGAAGCCAGGTAGAGAACAAATCATTAAAAGTAATAATTCCTTACTTTTTCCCCTTTAAACATCAGGACTTGGTTGGTAAGGACAATGATAATGTAGAACCATATTCTGCTTGTACCTGTGGATGGAATTGTGTCAAAACAAGAGGGCAGGAGAAAGGGGATGGGAAAGCAAGAAGGATGATTATCATTTGCATGATAATCATCTTATACTAAGAATACCCCATGCTGGGCACCATGAGGCATGCCTATTAATCCCAGCTACTTGAAGCAGGAGGATTGTAAATTCAAGGCCAACCTGAGTAACTTTAGTCTCAAAATAAAATACAAAAAGGGCTGGGGATGTTAAATAGTGGTAGAGTGCCTAAGGCCCTGGGTTGGATTCCAAGTACAGAGAGAGAGAGAGAGAAAAGTAAGTTTAGA
This sequence comes from Urocitellus parryii, assembly GCF_045843805.1. Classification (NCBI taxonomy): domain Eukaryota; kingdom Metazoa; phylum Chordata; class Mammalia; order Rodentia; family Sciuridae; genus Urocitellus; species Urocitellus parryii. The sequence continues at coordinate 122,074,305 of NC_135538.1, read as the reverse complement.
GGTTTATTCTCAAGATAAGTATCAGTGTAGGAGAGCAGATGGCTCTCCACCGATAACACAAGAAAGCAGTTGTTTTCAGGGAGAAGATAGAAAGTGGGAAGATGGAGAATTTTAGTTTCTCCCTAAAGACATCTGAATATTCACTTGACTGGTATCCCCTGACCCTGCCCTTTCTCCCCCTATCTTTCTATCTGTCCTAGATGTGAGAAGGTGAAGACCATGGAGGTGACTTCAGTATCCATAGAGCTGGAAAAGAACTTCAGCAATTTCCCCCGACAATACTTTGCCCTAAGGAAAATCCTTAAACAGCTAATTGGTGAGTTGCTCCCAATCTTTTTTTTTTTTTTTTTAAAGAGAGAATTTTTTTTTTTTTTTTTAGAGAGAGAGAATTTTTTTAATATTTATTTTTTAGTTCTCAGTGGAAACAACATCTTTGTATGTGGTGCTGAGGATCGAACCCAGGCCGCACGCATGCCAGGCGAGCGCGCTACTGCTTGAGCCACATCCCCAGCCCAAGAGAAAAGTCTTTAAATCCTACCTTATATGGGCTTCAATTATTTCGTGCCCACTCCTACCTCCACCCCTTTAGTTGGCTTTCGGTCTCACCCTGAGTCACAGAACTCTGAGTGAAAGGAAGCCATAGATGTCGTCTACTTCTAAATCTACATTTTTCTAAATAGGGACCCAGAAAGGTTAAATAATTTACCCAAGACATCAGATGAAGTGGCCATAGAATTTACCGTCTCAGCTGGGGCAATGCTGAGCATGAACAGGAATAGCATAATATTTATGCAGGAAAAATAGTCATAAAGCAGAACCATTCCAAGAAAACAGATACATGCTAACCTAGACCATACTGCTGACTTGCTCTGGATTCTTCTTCCACTTTCTATTCTGGCCCTCATACCACACCTTGCACTTTTCCATATAGTGAGACAAATGAAGAAATCAGATGAGGAAAAGACAAGGACAGGAACCTATCCCCATAGAGACTTTTCTTTCAGAGTCAAGAGATCATTATCTGTTTATTTTAGGATAAGGGTGAAAAGTGAAGCCTTTGTTGCCTCCTTTTCCTTTGGTGACACTATGAATTGAGAATGTTAACCAACTCATGGTGTTCTGAGAACCTTTAAGGGACCAGGCTCTGTATATACAGGCAGGCTGAAAAAGTGAGGCAGGGGTGTTTAGCTATTCCCATCCTCATCTAGCTCCCCACTCTGGCTTCTCCCGCCAGCGGATGTGACCCTGGACCCTGAGACTGCTCATCCTAACCTAGTCCTGTCAGAAGATCGTAAAAGCGTCAAGTTTGTGGAGACAAGACTCCGAGATCTCCCTGACACGCCACAGCGTTTCACCTTCTACCCTTGCGTCCTGGCTACTGAAGGTTTCACCTCAGGTCGACACTACTGGGAGGTGGAGGTGGGGGACAAGACCCACTGGGCAGTGGGTGTGTGCCGGGACTCTGTGAGCCGAAAGGGCGAGCTGACTCCACTCCCTGAGACTGGCTACTGGCGTGTGCGGCTGTGGAATGGGGACAAGTATGCAGCCACCACCACACCTTTTACCCCTTTGCACATCAAGGTAAAACCCAAGCGGGTAGGCATATTCCTAGACTACGAGGCTGGCACGCTATCATTTTACAACGTCACAGACCGCTCTCATATCTACACCTTTACTGATACGTTTACTGAGAAACTTTGGCCCCTCTTCTACCCAGGCATCCGGGCTGGTCGGAAGAATGCTGCACCACTTACCATAAGGCCCCCAACAGATTGGGAGTGACAGGTTGAGATGTGGGATTAACTGGGGTGAGGCAGGGTCAAAAGCTATGGGCCTTCCTTCTTGTGTCCTGCTGGAACGTCTTGGTGTCTACCTGGTTCCAGTCCTGAGTCATCTTGGAGAAACATTCTGGCCTCCGGGATGGTTTGTGTGGAGGAGTAGGTAGGACTGGGCTGCATGATGGAGCACGGGTATGTCTCCCTCCTCACCGTGGGGAGCTGGTTGCCAGGAGAATGTCTCCCTGACATCCATCAGGTTTTCTATTGCACAAGGAAAGGTTGGGAAGGAAGGAGAGACTTCCAGAAACAAAAAGTCTATGGGAGAGTCTAACTTGCTTAAGTAGGAGGAGAAAACAGAAACCCTTAGGGACTTCTTTGACCCAGAATAGACTTGTTTTTTGAGGAAAATCACAGGGGTTGGTGTACGTCTAGATTGAAAAAAGATGAATGACCATTGCTGTCATGGGTCTAGAAGTTGAATTTTTCTGAAGGCAGAGTTTGGACATCAAAGTAGATTACAAAGAAGATCAGGTAAGAGGACTAAAGCAACAGATTCCTAGAAACCAATGAAGGAGAGGGAAGTTTCTTCGGTGTTCTATTCCCAGGGTAAGGTTGCCATTGTGAGTAGGATTGGCCAGAGGTAGGAATGTGGAGAAAAGGAAAGGATGGGAATAAAGGAGAACCTTTGTCCCTACCTTGGCCTTCTGCTGGCTGTTTGCCTGCCTCCTCACAGTCGGTGGTCTCCAAGAAGTTGCACTGCCTGTTCCTCTTCAGAGGCAAGGGGAAGAGATTGTGTAAGACACAGCTACACTTACACTTTTCCCAAAAGAACTTGGAGAGCAGAGAGTCAGGTATTAGAGAAAAGAGAAAAGTATATCTATCCAAAGCCCTGGCCTTAAAGAATGTTACTGAATAACTATTCCCAAGTCGTTAGCCTTGTCACCTGGCTCAGGTGTCCAAGCCAGAAAGGAAGAAAGATAAGGGAGTCTTTCTCACCCTGAAGACAGGGTACATTTAGGAAAGGGCTGGATAGGCAGCTTCCTTTTTGCCTGTGCATTGGCCTGGAACTAGTGTTCACAACAGCCTTTTGCTTGTTTGTTGCCATCCTTCACCCTTTGCCATTCCCCTTTTTGAATGTAAATCATTTTAATGTTAGGCCAAAATAAACAACCTATAGGGTATATATGTTGTCAAAAAAAGGTAAAGAGATGCATGCCAAACCAAACTAAAACATCTTGGATATCTGCTGCTTGGGTAATCTTCACAGAAGACTGACACAAGAAGCTGCATTTTACTGAGGGCATTTCAGTTCCTCTTACCACCTCAACAGGACTCTGTCCACTTTCCTCCTCTTACCTTTGTGCCTTGACTGTGGTTCTTTGTGGCAAGATACTTTGGTTGGTAAAAATAATATGGAACAAAGGATCCACTGAAGTGATCTCTGTGTCGAGTGCTAATTTGGGCATGGCCTTATGTTTATTGTAAAATCACTGGGTGTGAACAATGCATGTTCCTGGGTCTTGCCTGCAGTGTTTGATCAATGTCTGGTTGGACCTGGGGATCTCAACATTTTAAATACATTCCTCATTCAAATCTGAGGACCCTTGCTAAACTTCACCTAGAGGAGGTTTTAGCCAATTTCCTTTTTCTGAGAAGGGAGCAGGATATCACCCTCTCCTGACTTATACTGCCCTCTCTATCTTAGTGTTCAATCATGTTTTGTACCTCCAGTTTTAATTCCTCTGCTTTTGACCTCAGAAACTAGTTGTCATTAACTGGGTATCGGTGATAAACACAGGATGCCAGACAACAAATGGGAGGCAGAAAGAGGTCAGAGGAGTGTGAAGTTGATGTCTCTGTGGAGAAAGTAGGCTGCAGTCTGGGCAGAGGATACTGTTGGCAGTTTGCTGTACATACAACAAGGAATTTAAAACTATTCACTGAGCAAGTAGGGATCACCTGCTACATGTCCAGCACTGTAACAAGTGTTTCATTGGTAAGTGTAAAAGTGGAACCAGGCTGTGCTGAGGGCCAGGAGCCCTCCTTCCTTATCCTGCCACCCTCATGACCCTTTCCACTTTGACCTCTGAGGACACCAATTTTTTGTTGTTTTTAATGTAAGCCTCTATTCCTTCACTCTGTAGATTTTCCAGGAAACTGCCTTTGACTTAGTAGAGCAGAAGGTATAAGTTGCACATAACCATTTCCCCAATCTGTCTGCATGAGGAAACCAGATTTATCTCCTGAAAATATTTCCCACTTTTAAGAACCTCTCCTGGGCTAGGGTTGTAGCTCAGTGGTCGAGCACTTGCATAGCCCGTGTGAGGCACTGGGTTCTATCATCAGCACCACATAAAAATAAAGGTATTGTGTCCATCTACAACTAAAATAATAAAAAGATCCTCTCCTGCCCATTTGCCGCTCCAGTCTCTACTAAGTAGATCGTTTTAAGGAACATTGAAAGGAACTCAAAAGTCATAAATGGATCCTGTGCTGGATTGGCAGAGAACAGGTTCCCAAACCTAAGGCTGCGGGCCTGGGCACTACACCTCCCAGAAGGCCTTGCGCGGGCGCAAGGGGCGGGGCCTGCGAGCGGTCCGCTTGTTGCTGGGGCGCCCGGATGGCGGGACCAGTGAAGGACCGCGAGGCCTTCCAGAGACTCAGCTTCTTGTACCAGGTGAGTGAGCAAGTGCCGCGTGGGGAAGGGATTCTGGTGCGCCGGGCCCTGGAGTGACCGCTGCCTTCCCCCAGGCCGCCCACTGTGTCCTTGCGCAGGACCCCGAGAACCAGGCGCTGGCGAGGTTTTACTGCCACACGGAAAAGACCATTGCGAAGCGACTAGTCCTGCGACAGTGAGACGGCGCGGGTCTGGGCGGTGGGCGGGACCGAGAAGGAAAGGCGAGGGAGCGCGGGCATTCAGACGACCTTTCCCCCTCCGCCCCCAGGGACCCCTCGGTGAAAAGGACCCTATGTCGCGGCTGCTCCTCCCTCCTCATCCCTGGCCTCACCAGCACCCAGCGCCAGAGACGTGAGTGCTCCTGGCAAAATGGGGTGGTTGCGGAGCACGGGAAGAGGGGAGGGCGGGGCCAAACCGCTCCATCCTCACCTTAGATGGGTAGGGCTTTGGATATGCTGGAGCCAGCTTTCTCTAGGTCTGAAATAAAGGTTTTTTCTTTGTTTGCTTTTTGTACCGAGGATTGACCTCGGGGACACTCGGTCACTGAGTCACATCCCCAGCCCTATTTTTGTATTTTATTTAGAGACAAGGTCTCACTGAGTTGCTTAGCGCCTCTCTAAATTGCTGAGGCTGGCTTTGAACTCGCTATCCTGCAGCCTCTGCCTCCGCCTCCGGAGCCGCTGGGATTACAGCTGTGCACCACTGCGCCCCGTATAGATTAAATTTCTAATATCCCTGGGACAAACTAAAGTCTGGGCTTGGCTTTTATTCCTATTTGGGTAGAAGAAAAATTATGCCTTAAGAGGCAATCTCACCGAGGCACAATAACAGATACTGTGTGGTAGCACCTTTCATTCGTTCACTCAAGAAATATTTCTTTTCTGCCAATCGCAGTGGCGCAGGCCTGTAATCCCCGCTGCTGGGGGAGGCTGAGGCAGGAGGATCGCAAATTCAAAGTCGTCTCAGCAACTTAGAAGCCCTAAGCAACTCAGTGATACCTTGTCTCTAAATAAAATACAAAAAGAGCTGGAGATGTGACTCAGTGGTTGAGTGCTCCTGAATTCAACCCCTGGTACTCCACCCCCCACCCCTGCCAAAAAAAAAAAAAGACCTTATTTGCTAAAATATGTCAAGTACTATATTCAAATTACACCCTGGAGAGATAGACTAAAATAGAAACAAAAGAATGTAGGGGAGAAAAATGCTTTAATTGAGAGGAGGGTAAAGTAGAATGCTGAATTATTTATGCCAGTGGTGATGAGGTACATGATAAATAAAGGGAGCTAGAGAGAGAAATTCTAAGCATGGATGAGAATTTCCAGACTTGAGAATTTGTGGTACTGTCAAGGAAATCAGAGTTGGGGAGGCTGGAATTTGAGTTCACAGGAGCAAGAGTTGAGGGAAACAATCCATATCTTTATCCTGTTAAGGAATTTAGTTTTTGTCTTAAAATTCCAAGAAATTGATTGGTGCTGAGGCCTGATGCCATGAAATTTACATTCAAAGTGGGAGTAGGGGAGGGGAGGGGAGGGGAGGGGAGGGGGGATAGTAGACAATAGGACAGACAGCAGAATACATCAGACACTAGAAAGGCAATATGTCAATCAATGGAAGGGTAACTGATGTGATACAGCAATTTGTATACGGGGTAAAAGCGGGAGTTCATAATCCACTTGAATCAAACCGTGTAATATGATGTATTAAGAACTATGTAATGTTATGAACGACCAATAAAAAAAAATAAATAAATAAATAAATAAATAAATAAATAAAAAAAAGTGGGAGTAGGGAATAGGATTCCTACTGGAAAAACTTGGAGGCAAAAGGAGGAACCTGGGCACTTTTCCTTTTTCCCACCTTTACCCCAGGCCGCAGGGGACAACGTTGGACAATACAGACCTGCCTGACATGCCAGCGCAGCCAGAGGTTCCTCAATGACCCCAAGCATCTGCTCTGGGGAGACCGGCCTGAGGCTCAGCTGGGGAACCAGGCAGGTGAGAGGTGGTACACAAAAATAGGGGCTATGGGGCTAGGGATATAGCTTAGTTGGTAGAGTACTTGCCTCGCAAGCACAAGGCCCTGGATTCAATCCCCAGCACCACCAAAAAAAATGGAGGATATAGAGGACACATAGGTGGTACGGGTTGATGTAAGGGGTGCCAGTCTTAGAAAACTAATTCTGCTGATCTCCCCAGATTCTAGACCACCACAGCCCTTGCAAAACACAGCTCATCCCATTCCAACCCACCTTCCTAAAGAGCAAGCTCAACCTCAGGTTCCAATAACCAGCGACGGATTCATCCCATCTTCCAGATAAATAAAGTTTAATTCTTTTTCACTTTGAATGATTCTGTTCTCTGGGTATTTTAATTCCCAGTTCCATTTTCCTCTATTTCTGTCTGTATTTCTTGATCAACATCTGACCTCTCCTTTATCCTTCCAATGTTTGTACTCCCAGCATACTGTAGGGAGATCCCAAATTCTATAGACCACTTAATCCCATTAAGCAGTTCTCCTTTCCAGAGCCTTGACTCCATTGCCCCATCACTCCTTGCTCAGGGCAATACTGTGTTTGGGACTTGTGTTTCACAGTTTCCTGCAAGAATCTGAATTCCTTGGAGCATTCCATATTTAGATGGCCCTGACTGTTGACTAAAGAGGTAGACAGAATATCTATGTTGCTGCTGCTGTTTTTATTTAAGCAAGGGTGAAAAGATAGCAGTGAGGGAGTATTCATGTCTTTCTTGCCTACTCAGGGTTGGTCTTTTCCTTATCTCTGAGTAATCTACAAAATTCTGATCAGGGAAATGGTACAAACTTGAAATAATAAGGCCAAGGGTACTAACAGAAGGATACTAGCAGATAGTACACAAGTATACCCATAGGTAAACTCTCAAATTTTTCTTGAGAATTGGTAAAAAACTAAAATGCTTTCTAAGAGAACCCTAGAGAGCCTACTCAAGACAGAATTCCCAGACTAACCTCTTTAATAGCTTCCAGGTAGTCATGTTACCCCCCAAATACACAAATTTACTATTCCTAGAATGCAGTTTTGTTTCTTCCCTTTCTCTTATAAACCCTTTGTTGCACCTCTCTATTGTTGCATGAAAAATCACTTCAGGGGCTGGAGTTGTGGCTCAGCGGTAGAGTGCTCGCCTAGCATGTGCGAGGCGCTGGATTCAATCTTCACCACATAAAAATAAATAAAGGTATTGTGTCCAATTACAACTAAAAAATTTTTTTCAAAAAATCACTTCATAATATCATGGCCTAATATAGCAATGAATCTTCATTAGGAATTCTGAAAGATCTTAACAGTAATTCTGTTCCATATGGATGGAATCAGCTAGAGTCATGGCTGCATTTAGCTAGTGGCTGGTAGGTAACCTGGAAGACCCAATAATCTAATATCCCCTTGGCCAAAGCAAGCCATGTGGCCAATTCAACATGGAAGGGGCTGTGTCAGAATATGAATACTGGGAGGTTCATTCATTCCCTGGGGACCACAAATATAATCTACCACTTGCCTTTGCCCCTGACTTTGTTTCTCCACTGACTCCTTCATGTGTCTGAGAATTATTTACATACAATATTCTAAACAGTATACAAGTAATGAAATGTTTCTGAGTTATTATTTGACAGTTCATTTCTGGAATTGTGACTACTTGAATCAGTTATGACAGCCAACAAAAACATGTAGCCTGAAAGTACATGACCTGCATATCTGGACCCTTGGCATCTTTGTCTCACCTTCCCTGGCTCCCCAAGTGAGTCTCATTTCAGTTCTGAGCTCAAGATTGTTTTGAGTGTTTTCTGATGTCAGATGATGAAACATATCCAGAGTAGGTAAGCAGGGAGAACTTTGAGAGGCTTTTCATTTTGTTTGTTTCATTTTGAGGATTGAATCCAATGGGGCTCTACCACTGAGCTACATCTTATTTTTTTTAATTTTGAATCAGGGCCTCACTAAATTACAGAGGCTGGCCTCAAATATGTAATCCTTTTTCCTAAGCCTCCCAAGTAGCTACGGATACAGGTATACACCATCATGCCTAGCCTGAAAGCCCTTCTTGGGGCTAAAAGGGGGGAGTAAGAATGTAGCTCAGTGGTAAAGCACTCCTGGGTTCAATACCCAATACCACTAAAAAAAAAAAAACAAGTTCAGTGACCTCTGTCTGAACCAGACTTTGGTGATATAGAAGTTCCTTCACTTTGACATACGGATGGCGCTCTGAAAACTGTCCCCATTGTTTTTTTCCTTTTATTTTCATTTTTGTTTTTGTTTAGGCACTGGGGATTAAACCTAGGGACACTCTATCACTGAGTTACATCCTCAGCCCTTTTTATTTTTTGTTTTGAAACAGGGTATCACTAAGTTGCCCAGACCGGCCTAGAACTTGTGATCCTTCAGCTTCATCCTCCCTAGTGATGGATTATAGGCATGCACCTCAGTGCCTGGCTCCTGTCTGCTTTTTTGGTTTTGTTTTTGTTTTATTAAATAAATATTTTTATACCCCTATTGAATCCAAAAATTCTAGAACTTTTTGGCACATTTATGTATTAATGGCTAGGAAAAGAGAGGTACTTTATAATCTTACTTGATGACTTAATGGACTTTGCAAAAGAAACTAAATTTCAATTGAATGCATAAGCCATAATGACAGATTTGGAATGAGAGGCAATCAAGGCTTCTAAAAGCAGATTTTAAAGTAGTATAGATAAAGTTTGTTTTTTTTCAATCAACCCAACCCATTTGTTGGAAAATTGGAGTATGTAGATTGGTCATTCGATATGGGCAATGACAAAAATTCAATTTAAATGTGTAGCTAATAAAAAAATTCAATTTAAAAATGTATCACAGGGGCTGAGGATATAGCTCAGTCAGTAGAGTACTTTTCTTGCATGCACAGGCCCTGGCTTCAATCCCCAGCACCACCAAAAACAGAAAAAGTATCATGGACTAGAGATATAGCTCAGTTGGTAGAATGTTCGCCTCACATGCACAAGGCCCTGGGTTCAATTCCCAGCCACACACACACACAAATGGATCATTTGTCTGCTGGTGTTCCTTCCAGCTGATGAAATTCCAGAAGATTCTAATGAACTAAAATTGTATTTCCCCTAAGAAGTCTGTGAACTTAATGACTGGTTTGAAAATGATTTATGTACAAGGAAGAATAAGAAGACATTTGATACAGTGGTTCTGCTGTTCGATCACCATGATTGTTTCCTCCAAATTAATGATCTGTATGTGAGTGAATGGGGTATGAATTATCATGTACCCAAAACAATGTAGAAGCATGGCACAGCAGATGGGAACATTTAATAAGGAACACTCATGTTGATGTAATTGAATCATGAAAGAATTCCAAAAAGAGTAATGCCATGTAGGAAATGAATGTGAGCCTTGTCTAAGGTGAGTCATGCCCTACAAGTAAAAAGTGGGGTGATGGGGAATCAGAGCTGGGAATGTAACTCAGTAGTAGAGCATGTGTGTTACCTAGCCTATACAAGGCCCTGGGAATTTAACCCAGAACTGCAAAACAAATTTGAAAAGAAAAAGCAGCTATTTATCACTATATAAGACTTTAAAATATAGTTAATAAGTTAATGATCATGAAAGTTAGCTAACTTTTACAATAACTTGTATGCAGTTGCTCATAATTTCTCCCTGTAATATACTTTTTTCATGTGCTGAATTTTCTTTTAAATTTAGTTTTAGAGTCTTTTATTTGTGTGTTTGTTTTGGTGTTTTCCAACTATTTTCCTTTTAGCTTAGTTTGGGGAATTTGTTAAGTGTTTTCTCATTTTTTTTTTAATTGTCAGCATTATATTATAATTTGTAATATATATTTCATCATAACATGATTTCAAATACTGGAGGTATAAATTGTAGTAAGATTTTTAGGAAAAAAAGACTTTAGAGAATTCTAATTTGCCTTATGAAGTTTTTGCAAATTTGATGCCAGGAAAATACAGTATCAATATTTTGGCTTTTAAATGTTTTGTGTGTACTACAAACTTTGAAACTTCCTCAGTACCTCAGTAAATGAAGAGTTGTCTTTTTTTTTTTTTTTTTTTTTTTACAACTGCATTTGTGAAAGATAAAATTTCTCAAGATCTCAGTTCTGTGTGATTGCATGTGTTATGGTGTTGACTCAGCAGGTTTTGATTTATTTCCTCAGAAGACTTAGGTCGTCCATCACCCATTGTATTTCAGATGACCACAGCTATAAAGCTGGTTTCACGTGCTTACCAATGATAATGATACATATTTATATCTCACTTTTTGATCTATTTGTTTATGAGTACAGTTTGGGGCTAATAAATGTTACATCCATATAACTATTTTTTCTCTGAGTATTGATGTATGATATTGCTTATTTTAATATGAAAGGTAGTCTTAAAGGAATCTATTGTTTTTGTTTCTCAAATGTTCTTTCAAAGTATAAAAAAAGTCAAATTTTTTATTATTTTTTCAGAATTATATTTTTGAGATTTTGATCTTTCTGGATTTTAGACAAGAATTTTTATCCTTCAGGATTTCAACATTGGGATTAGGGTATTCAGAACCCAATATGCATATGGTAACTATAATTTCCCTGTATGGTATTCATGCCTCAAATAGTGCTGGGTGTTCCCAATTTATGGACTTTTTTTGTTTTCTTAATATCTTCAGATTTGATTCCTTGTGCTGTAGGGAAGAAAGGACTGTTACCCACCCATTGGCTTAGAGTGGGAATAGGGACTAAGAATCAAGCTGTTTATTAAATCTTCCAAACAATCCTTATTATGGTGACTTTTTTTCTTCTGAAAGTACCTGACACTGTCCATTCTGAGCCTTTTGGAGACTTGTGTTGTAAATCAGAAGGAAATTGTTCTGTTTCAAAGGAACCAGGGCAATAATTCATCATATTAGCAACCTAACATGGAAAAGACATATAATAATCTCAATAAAGGTGGAAAAAAATTTGATAAAATCTAACATCCATTCTTGACAAAAATCTCTTAGCAGATGAGGAATAAATGACAACTTCAGAAAGGCCTATATGACAAATGGCCAACAAATATATGAATATATTGTTAGGACTTATGGAAAATGCAAACCAAAACTACACTGAGATTTCATTTCACTCTAATTGGAATGGCAGTCATCAAGAATAAAATTATAGGCTGGGGTGGTGGCTCAGTGGTAGAACGCTCACCTAGCGCCTAGTGTGTGTAAGGCACTGGATTCAAACATCAGCCCCACATGAAAATAAATAAAATGTGGTATTGTGTCTGTCTACAACTAGAAATAAAAATTTTTAAGAAAAGAATATGAACAACAATTACTGCTGGAGAGAATATAGAGAAAAAGGAACACTTTTATACTGTTGGTAGGGTTGTAAATTAGTACAACCACTATAGAAATCAGTATGGAAGTTCCTCCAAAGACAAGGAATGGAACTTTCATATAACCCAGCTGTACCACTCCTCAGTATTTATCCTAAAGAATTAAAATAATCTTACTACAGTGATACACGCATACCCATGTTTAATAGCAGAGTTCACAATAGCCCAACTATGGAACCAGCCTGAGTATCTGTCAATGGATGAATGGATAAAGAAAATGTGGTATGTATACACAATGGATTTTTATTCAGCCATAAAGAAGAGTGAAATTATGTCATTTGCATGGAAATGGATGGAACTTGAGAACAATGTTAAACAAAATAAAGCAAACTCCCAACTATTAACATAGGTTTTTCTCTCATGTAGAAGTTGGAGAGGAAAAAGGAAAATAAAGGTGAGACAGGAGAATTTCATGAAAATGGAAGGGAGATCAATAGAATAGAGGAAAGGGAGCAGGGAGAGGGAGCAGAGGGAAAGGGGAAATACCAGGAATTATATTGAACTAATTATGTTGTTAATATCACATGCATGTATGAATAAGTGACAACAAATCCCACCATTATAATTATAATGCACTAAAAACTGTGGGGAGGGCTGGGGATGTAATTCATTTGGTAGAGTGCTTGCCACGCATGCACAAGGCCCTGGGTTCAATCCCCAGCATGGGGGTGGGAGTGGGGGGAAGGTGGGCACACAGAACTGTTGGGGGAGGGGAGAAAGGCCTGTATGAAAAACTTGATTAACATCACATTTAATGCTCTGGGGTTGTAGCTCAGTGATAGAATGCTTGCCTCGCATGCAGAGGGTACTGGGTTCCATCCTCAGCACTATAGAAAAATAAAATAAAGGTATTGTGTCCATCTACAACTAAAATATATATTTTTTAAAAATCACATTTAATGTTGAAAAGCTGAATACTTTCCCCCTGCGGGGTTTCAGCAGCTGCGGATCCCTCAGCTCCCACTCCATAAGTTATTTCAAAACCTCGGCGTCTTGGTGGTCCCTCCAGGATGCCCAGTATAATAGGAGCAGGAGTACTGGGTCAGAAACACACCACGCTTCAAGAGCCACGTAGAAGTACGGAGGGAACCTGCGGACTCAGCGCGGCTCCCACAACCAGAAAGCTCGGCCAACGAGGGGGATAGGCACATCTACCCATGCCCCCACCGACTGGTAGGACTCTCTGGGGAGGCAGTCACCCACAAGACACCTCACACCTGGGATGAGCCTGCAGGATTTTTATTTTATTCGGTGGGTTTTATTTCCAATCCGAGTTGTAACTGACATCGCCTTTGGCCAATCACAGGCTGTCTTGGGCAGGAGGGTAAATAGGGTTGACCTGGGACTACCTGGTTCTCACCCTCTTCAGGTGATTTCAGGCGGAGAATTGGGACCTGAATGGCGCCTTCAACTTCGAGAATGAGGATCTGTGCTACAGACAGATCCTAGCGCAAGCGCAGTAGCAGGAAGCTGGTGAATGACGTGATGGAACACCAGAAGGCCTATCTGGAAGGGGAGTTGGCCTTGACCTCAGCATGGCCTTGAAAACCAGGCTGTGCAGGGAAGACTTTCTCCTTCCCCATTCTCTAGCTCCACCTCACAACCTTTTAGGAGCCTGACTCTGGGTCAGAATCAGAAGCTGCCTTTCCTCCTCTCAGACCTGGAGCATCTCACCTCTGCCCAGAACCAGAACTGGAGTAGATTATCCCAGATCCCTGCATCCAAGCCGGTGTCTAGGTTTTGTGCTCCATCCCTGCTACCAAATTCTCCTATCCAGTCCCAGGGTGGCCACATGATTCCTGCACAAATGGTCTACAGGAAGGAAACCAAACTCCCTAAATTTTCTCTTACCCTTTTCAGACCCCCTAAATATGCATGATCCACCACCTCTCTGATCTCCACCTTGCAGAGATTACCTGACCTATCAGTGGCTTGGGGAGAATCAGTTATAGGACATGGAGCTTGTGGAGATCAGGCCTGCAGGAGATGGAACCTTCCAGTAATGGGCGGTTGTGGTGGTACAGATATACATGTGCCATGTGCAGCACATATATCTGAGCCCCTCACCCTAATGGGGTAAAGCGGATGAGGTCACAGAGCCTATTGTCAGGGAAAGAAAGAGGCATTCTGGAGACCATCAGCAGGGTCAGAGTTTGGAGGGGCGTCAAGCCCCCTCATTGACCTTCCCAGAGCTGTCTCCTTAGCTCACCATCCCCACCATAGCAATCATCATTGATGTGATTCTCCTTGAACATTTGGTTCCTGCAGTTGTGCTCTGAAACATAAACTCCATGAATCCAGAAGTATCTTCCTCAGACACACACCTCCCATATCTGCATAAGAATAGATATTGGTCCTGCCCATTACCACCTAACCTCACTGCTCATACCCCAAGCTTATGGTCTCTTCCCTTTATACAAACATTCCTTGTCAATGGGAGAAGGAGCTGGAAAGTCTACCTTCTGCCATTGCTCTGCACTGCATTGACTTTTGTGACTTTAAAGTTGCAATTTATTTCCTGAAATAATAAATAAATGTATACTTAAAAGTAGTATTTTTCCTAAATCTTTGTAGTTGATGTTACTGGTTTACAGGATGGAAAAAATTTCCTTAATATTTGAAAGGTGAGCGCAGCTGGAAACCTGGGTAGAGGTAAAGGGGCAGTTTAAAAGATGCTTGGCAGCCAGTGCTCAAAAATATTGATTTGGGCTTGGCCATTACCCAGCCATGTCATCTCTACGACTTCATTGTGCTTACCCCTGCAGAAGGGCCTTGTCCCATGAGGATACATGATCAGAGGCTGATTTGGGGTTGATCCTGTCTCTAGAACCTCAGCACTGAGGGTGGGACCAGGTATAGCCGGTCCTGACTCAGGCCTAGATTAATTTTCTAAGGTAGTTCTTTCCATCTTTTTCCATACGTTTTAAAAATAGCCATATTTTTGCAATCAGCATAAAGATTAGATTTATTGTTTCTTGGGAATAATATTGCATTGCATGGATGCTTCTTGGTTTATTTCACCTGATCCCAACTGACATTCACTTGGGCTGTTGACAACATTTTGCTATGACAAGCAGAACTAGGATGGCTAACCTTGTTCTAGACCCAACTCCATTACTTATTAACTTTGTGACACTGGACTATTTCATCTCTTTGACAATGTTTTTAGGATCTATCTGTAAACTATGTGTAAGTCTAATTCAGGGCTTCAGATTGCCATAGATTATTCTCATAAAACATCTTATTTACCATTTTCTTATTTATCATCACTTAGTGTTACCGCTCTTTACCCGTGATGAGTCCTTGCTTCCCCAATGTTGAAGTATAACACCAGAGAAGCGTGAGGAGGCAAGGTCAGAGTGAAAAGTAGAAGTTTATTAAAGGACAGCAGAAAAGACTTCTCCCAGAGAAGAAGGGGACCCAAGAGGTGGAATCCGTGGAAAGGGCGGTTGTCTCCCCTTTTTATAGCTAAGGCCTTCTTTAGCCTTCCCGCATTCCTGTCACATTCCTGTCCTTTGTTCTGTCAAGGGTGGGGCACAGGTGGACCAAAGGAATAACCTGGGCAGGAAGGACTTTTGGGTCAGCATCTTCAAGTTTGCTGGGAGCTGTTTCATTAACACTTCTTTGGGATGGGCTCTGGGCCTTGGGGACATTAACATGAATTGTCCTGCTTTTCCCGGACTTCATTCTCAACATGGCCTCCATTTTGGATCTTACTGGATATTAGACCTGATTTACCTAACTACACTGACTACCTATTTTTAAATCTGGCTTCACTAGTTTGTTTCTACAATATATTACCATGTATATCTGTGTTAATCATCTTTCCATCACTATAACAAATACTCACGATTATTAACCTATAAAAAGAGAATGTAAAGAGAGAGAGAGAAGGTTTATTTTGACTCTGTTTTGTAGGTTCTAGTCCATGATCATTGGGACTCATTGCCTTTGGTCCTGTGGTGAGGCAGTACATAATGAATGGTAGGAACACATGACATAGCAAAACTACTCACTTTCCTCATGACCAGGGAGCAAAGAGAGATGCAGAGGAGGGGACATGTTCCCCAGTGAGCTAAAGATTTTCCACTAGGCCCCATGCCCTAAAAGTTTACCACCTACCAATAACCCTGCCTGAGGGACCTTTAATATATGAGCCTTGCAGGGGATACTTATCCAACTGTAATACTTTGGGATTTTTGTTTGTTATATATTTATTTGGGGCTTTTGTTTTGTTATGCTCCAATTCAGCACACCCAAAAGACCACCAGAGACCAAGATCAATGTAAGCAGCAAAGAGGTGTTTATTTCGAGCTTTCTCGGTACTCCACGTGCACACAGCAACTGGTGATGTTATGCTGGAATTCAGGACCCCCAAAAGACCACCAGAGACCAAGATCCACATAAACAGCAAAGAGGTGTTTATTTCGAGCTTTCACAGTACTCCACGTGCACACAGCAACTGAGAGCCCCCGAGCCCAGGGTTTGCAGCAGTTTTATACATTCTTTGGAGAAGGCAGGGACTTCACATACATCATAGCATCTCTTAGCAAATCATCATACACAGCGAGAAAATCAAATAACAATTCTAAAACATGATTAGCACATTCACTGGCAGGAACAAGTTGGGTAGGGGTGATTGGTTACTACAAGAGGGGGATTCCTTTGAACTGACTGGCTTAAATCAAGAGGGCAGTAGTGCTGAACTACAAGGTTTCCCAACATGTTATCAACCACCATAATCTACTGGGAGGGTCATCTGGCATCCCAGGTATTTCCCTGTCTGATGCTGATTGGTGGCTGCTAGGGGATTGCTATGGGTCTCCACCTAGCCTGACTGAGTCAGGGACACCTGGCCTGCAGATCTCTCCTGTTATTTGTAGATAAACAACTTAGCAGGGTGGGAATTTGCCTAGGAGTGCTCTGTGGGTCTTTCCAAGGACAAAGGTCATGTCCCTTCCTTGGACAGGCTTTGCTCTGAGGTAGAGGCTGGTTTTTCAGTGACACTGAGAGGTCCCAAGCCCAAAGTTTGCAGCAGTTTTATTTACTCTTTGGGGTAGGCAGGGACTTCACATACATCATAGCATCTCTTAGGAAATCATCATACACCTCGGGAAAATCATAAAACAACTCTAAAACATGAATAACACATTCACTGGCAGGAACAAGTTGGGTAGGAGTGATTGGTTAGTACAAGAGGGGGATTCCTTTGAACTGATTGGTTTAAGCCATGAGGGCAGTAGTGCTGAACTACACGGTTTCCCAACATGTTATCAACCACCATAAACTACTGGGAGGGTCATCTGGCATCCCAGGTATTTCCCTGTCTCATGCTGATTGGTGGCTGCTAGGGGGTTGCTAAGGGTTCCCACCTAGCCTGACTGAGTCAGGGACACCTGGCGCAGCAGATCTCTCCTGTTATTTGTAGATAAACAAGGGTATGTGCCTAGGAGTGCTCTGTGGGTCTTTCCAAGGACAGGGGCCACGCCCCCTTCCTTGGACAGGCTTTGCTCTGAGATAGAGACTGGTTTTTCAGTTTGTTTTGGTTTGGGATTTTCTTTTTTCTTTTTGGTACTGGGAAATGGGTGCTTTACCACTGAGCTGCATTCCCAGCCCTTTTTATTTTTCTTTTCTTTTTTTTTTTTTTTTTTAAAGAGAGAGAGTGTGTGTGTGTGAGAGAGAGAATTTTTTGTTTAATATTTATTTTTTAGTTTTCGGCGGACACAACATCTTTGTTTGTATGTGGAACTGAGGATCGAACCCGGGCCTCACGCATGCCAGGCGAGTGCACTACCGCTTGAGCCACATCCCCAGCCCCCCTTTTTATTTTTCATTTTGAGATAGGTCTCACACAATTGCTGAGGGTCTCACTAAGTTGCTGAGACTGGCCTCAAACTTGTGATTCTTCTGCCTCAGCCTCCTAAATCACTAGGATTATAAATTTGCACCACATCACACAGCCCCAACCATAAAACTCTAAAATAGAATCCCCTCACGGGGGCCAGGACCTGTCCTAGAGAGTACCAGGAGTATGCTGGCTGCAGGCTCAGTCCCTCCCTTTCTCCTCAGGATGATCACAGATATACAGCTCGCCATCTTGGCCAACATACTGGGTGTGTTGCTCTTTTTTTTTTTAATATTTATTTTTCAGTTATCGGCGGACACAACATCTTTGTTTGTATGTGGTGCTGAGGATCAAACCCAGCGCCCCGCGCATGCCAGGCAAGCGCGTTACCACTTGAGCCACATCCCCAGTCCATGTGTTGCTCTTCTTGTTTGTGGTTCTCTATCACTATGTAGCTGTCAATAATCCCAAAAAGAAGCAATGAAAGTGGCACTTTTGAAGGCAGAATTAGACAGGCAGTCAGTATAAGTAGGTAAATCGAGTCAGGTCAGATTAAGGAGGCCAATTTTGAGTGAGTCCGGGAATTTGAAGACTGTCCCCTAAGGGATTGAAATGTTAATTCCTTCACAGCCCTTCCTCCACCCTTATGGAACCTGCCCCAGCTCCAACCTTCCTGTTTCCCAACTTTTGGTCATCCCACTGAGCATTCCTAGGAAAGAGAGAGAAAAGGAGAGGAAAGCTGGAGAACAAAAGAAGCCTAGGACATATAAAAAGGGCAGAACACCTTGCTTCCTGGATTACCAGGATACCAGCTATGGCCCCCTTCTCCCTCCCAGGAGAAGTCTATATTACCCCTTTTTTAATAATTTTGCTTTATATGCTTGCCTTGGCATGCTTCTCTAATGTTCAAACTTCAATATGTGAGGGAGCAGAACTGGCAGTATCACTTTCTCCACCCCAGGGTTCCAGGACATAGTTTGAGGCAAAAATGGAGGTTGTGAGTGGCCTTCACACTTCACTTCATCCCTTCTACCCACCGAAACATGCAAAGCAACTACACCTGGATTTTTCCTAACAACCTCTCTTTCCTTAAAGTCTTCCTTAACCCTGTGGAACAAGAAGTACCAGTGAACAGGACCCAGTAAAGGGGATGCTTTTCTACTACCCCCCCAAACACATGTTACCACTGGTTACCCGTGACAATGAGTTCCCTTCCCCAGATGTGAAGATTGAACACCCAGGAAAGGCTGAAGTTTTATTTATTTAATATGTAGTA
Organism: Urocitellus parryii; assembly: GCF_045843805.1. NCBI lineage: Eukaryota > Metazoa > Chordata > Mammalia > Rodentia > Sciuridae > Urocitellus > Urocitellus parryii. The sequence continues at coordinate 122,055,334 of NC_135538.1, read as the reverse complement.
ACATAGAGTTCACAGAGAAGGGGGGGCCAGAGCTGGGTGCTCATGGGAGGGGGGTGAATCTTGTCCTTTTTATAATTTCCAGGTTTCCTACTTCTAAAGGCCCCTCCTTTTATCCTGCCCATGCCATTCAGGGGGCGGGGCAGGAAGTGAGAGAGGGGCAATTCAGGGGAAGCCACCCAGGGAACACCCATTAATAATTCCCTGCTGGAAGGAACAATCTCCCCAGAGGCAGGTGACTTTTTGGTTGTTGGTTAGGGGTGGGGGAACTGTCTGGAAGGTATTAACATTCCAATACCCCAGAAGTGGGTGACTTTGGCCTTGAGTGAGGGGGATGTGTCCTGAAGGTATCGACATTCTATTTCTCTTTGAACAAGCTTCAGTCTTCCAGACCTGACATGATTCATCTATCTACCCCAATTGCCTGACCTTTGTTCTTGTTTTACAAAGATATAGATATATTTTTTAAAAATATTTTTTTTAGTTTTCAATGGGCCCTCCACATACAAAGATGTTGTGTCCGCCAAAAACTAAAAAATAAATATTAAAAATTCTCTCTGTCTCTCTCTCTCTCTAAAAAAAAAAAAAAAAAAAAAAATGGACCTATTAGAGTGGGCCTCTAAACTATGTGACCACGAGAACAAAGTGGGTTGTAGGTTTTTGTGTGTGGAAATTCCCTTAGGAAAGCCGAACTTCCTTCAGTTTAAAGGGTTAAATATTAAAGATCCTCCCTGTCCACGTGCCTGCGATGACCTTTGCACATTTGGATGGTACAATTAAATGATGCTGACTTCTCCCTGGGTTGGGCTTATTCCAGAGAACTTTGAGTCATTCACTTATCTCAAGGCTGACACTCCATCCCTCAGGGATCTGGCTAGTCCTTGGGAGAATGACGTATCCTTAAGAGAATATGTAGGTCCTGCAGGTTATAGAAAGAAGCTTTCTTTGTTTTAACTTGTATTTAAGGAACCCCACTGGGTATAAGACTTTGGAGTATCACCCTTGAAGAAGGTGTTCTGTCCTCCTGGGACTTCCCAGTTAGGACCCTGAAAAGCTTCCCTGGGTTTCCCCAGTTATATGACTTCAGCTGTTTCCCCTGATCCAGTGACGTATTTTTCTGTTCTTTACATCTCAACTATCATTTTTGTTATTGCTTTTGTTTTCATATTACTACTAAATAAATGCTGTCTCTTACCAAGAAAAAAAAATGTCTCTTGTCTACCGGATCTTGTTACCGCTGTTGACCAGTGACAAGTTCTTGCTTCCCCGATGTTGAAGAATAACACCAAAGAAGCACGCAGAGGCAAGGTCAGAGTAGAGATTAGAAATTTATTAAAGGACAGAAGAAAAGACTTCTCCTGGAGGAAGAAGGGGACCCAAGAGGTGGAATCCGTGGAAGGGCTATTGTCTCCCCTTTTTATAGTTTTGGTGATGGAATGTAGGTTGGAAGGCCTGAGGGGTGGGACACTTCTTTGTGATGGGCTATCTTTAAGTTTGCTGGGGGCTGTTCATTAACACTTCTTTGAGGTGGACTTTGGCTTAGGGCCTCTTCGGGACTTCATTAACATTCCATGAGTTGTCCGGTGTTTTCCCTGAGTCATTCTCAGCATGGCCTCCATTTTAGATTTCACTCAATATTAGACCCGACCTAACAACACTGACTACCTGACTTTAAATCTGGCTTCAATCTGACCTGTACAGCAGCTGCACAAATATATAACACTAACATTACCTGCACTTCTCTATACTCCCCAGGAATACACCAGGGTTCTACATTTGCCCTTGTGCTCACCAGTGTTATGCTCGAATTCGGGACCCCCAAAAGACCACCAGAGACCAAGATCGATGTAAGCAGCAAAGAGGTGTTTATTGAGAGCTAGCTCGGTCCTCCACGTGCACACAGCAACTGGTGAGGAAGAGAAGCCCCAAGCCCAGGGTTTGCAGCAGTTTTATACACTCTTGGGGAAGGCAGGGACTTCACATACATCATATCATCTTTTAGCAAATCATCACACACTGTGGGAAAATCATAAAACAACTCTAAAACATGATTAGCACATTCACTGGCAGGAACAAGTTGGGTAAGGGTGATTGGTTAGTACAAGAGGGAGGTTCCTTTGAACTGATTGTTTTAAGCCACAAAGGGAGTACTGCTGAACTACATGGTTTCCCAACATGTTATCAACCACCATAAACTACTGGGAGGGTCATCTGGCATCCCAGGTATTTTCCCTGTCTCATGCTGAGTGGTGGTTGTTAGGGGGTTGCTATGGGTCCTCACCTAGCCTGACTGAGTCAGGGACACCTGGTGCAGCAGATCTCTCCTGTTATTTGTAGATAAACAACTCAGCAGGGTGGGAATGTGCCTAGGAGTGCTCTGTGGGTCTTTCCAAGGACAAGGGTCACATCCCCTTCCTTGGACAGGCTTTACTCTGAGGTAGAGGCTGGTTTTTCACCAGTTGTTTAATTTTTGACAGGATCTTTCAACTGTCAATTGTTTCCCTTGGCTGTGTTAACTTGTATTTCTCTGATTACCCGTGATGCCATGCAACAATTCAGATAATCTAGCATTCATTTTCTTCCTCTTTCACTTGCTTGTTCAGATGCTTTTCTAGTTTTCCACTGATTTCATGTATTATTTTTTATTTATTTGTAGGGTGTATAGACTGGATGTTTATGTTCTCCCAAAATTCATATGCTAAACCCGTAACCCACCATGTGATGATCTTTAGAGGTGGACCTTTGGAGGTAATTGGAGTTAGGATGTGGTCATGGGGAGGCATGATGAGATTTGTGTTCTTATAAGAAGAGGAAGAGGGAGCAGAGCACTTCTTCCCCGCACCCTCTGCCACAGGAGAACAACCAAGAGGGCACCTAGGAAGGGGCCCTCACAAGGACCTGCATCTGCTGACACCTTAATCTTGGACTTCCTACCTTCAGAACTGAAATAAATAAATGACTGTTTTTTAAGCCACCCAGTCTATGGTACTTTTCAAAGCAACCTGAGTTAAGACTCAGGATTGTTTTGTCATTGTTTGTTTGTTTCTCCAACAATGGAAAATAATTCTGTTGGAGTTTCACTTGGTACATTTGTGTTTTTAATCCATTTGATGTTGATTTCTGCAGGTGACCTAGATGATCTGCTAGTTACTAGGCTTGAGTGAGTTCCCTTATCTACAAGCCTTTCTTGAATTCTCTCATCTGCCTTATCCTGGAGCTTCTCAGGAAGCCAAAGCCACAGCCCCAGGAAGTGGTTAGTGGCAATTTCTTTCAGGGTAGGGCCTGGCTTCAAGACAGCGCCTGAAGTGCAGCCCACAGAAGTGTCAGCTCCTCTCACAGCTTTCTTCACTGTCTGGATCTTGGCACATCCAAATTAATAATCTTGGTGATTATTTTATCCCTGAACTCATCTATGAGTTTACTCTTTTACATTTTTTAAATTTTATATATATATATATATATATATATATATATATATAAATATATATATATATATATATATATACACTCTCACACACACATATATTTTATACATATTATTTATATATACATACATATATTTAGTTGGAGATGGACATGATACCTTTATTTTATTTATTTTCTTTTTTGTGGTGCTGAGGATGGAACTCAGTGCCTCACATGTGCCAGTGAAGCCATATTTAAAGATAGGTCATTAGTGTAGTTAGGTAATCGGGTCTAATATTGAATAAAATCGAAAATGAAGGCCATGTTGAGAATGGAGTCCAGGAAAAGCTGAACAACTCTTGGAATGTTACTGTCTCCAAGGCCCAGAGCCCCTCCCAAAGAAAAGTTAATGAAACAGCTCCCAGCAAAGATGGAGGTGCTAATCCAAAAGTCCTTCCTGCCCAGATTACCCCTTTGGCCCACCTGTGCCCCACCCTTTGGGCCTTCCCACCTACATTCCATCACTGAAAGATAACAGAACAAAGGACAGGAATGTGGGAAAGCTGAATGAAGATCTTAGCTATAAAAAGGGGAAACACTGCCCTTCCATGGATTCCACCTCTTGGGTCCCCTTCCTCCTCCCAGAGAAGTCTTTTCTGCTGTCCTTTAGTAAAGCCTCTACTTTCCACTCTGACCTTGCCTCGGCGTGCTTCTCTGGTGTTATGCTTCAACATTGGGGAAGCAAGGACTCGTCACCGGTAAAATAGCAGTAACACTTGGGAGAGCACTCTACCACTGAGCCACAACTCCAGCCCCTGAGTTTACTCTTTATATTTTTTTCCTATCATTGTTGTATCTTTGGTGCAGAAGAACTTTGTCCAAATGTAAAATTACTGTATAATTGTCAACCAAAGCTTATGATATAGGGTTCTAGTGGGAATGTATGGTGGGTCATGCTGAAAACACATCCAGGTCTCAGCCCAGCAGAAATCTTCTATCACAGATGGAAAGAAGTAGTGGGAAGAAAGAAAGAAGAGACCAATATTCAGAGTCCTAGGAGTGTGCTCATAAGGCTTTACTAGGTTAAGGAGTATGAGACCATTCACTGGCTCTGTCCTTGACTTTGCAGTTGCATAAATATCTGCAGCTTAAAATCCTAGTAACTGGGTTTTTTTTTTTTTATTTTTTGGTTAGCTGTGCCACTGTGGGCAAGTCAGTTCACTGGCCTCATTTTGAATCTGTAATAGTTCATATGCAAATTTTAAAAAATGTAAATAGATACAATGAGGAGTAAATTTTCTTCCTACTCTCATTCTCTAGCTGCCATTTCCGCTCCAAAAAGCAAGTACTCTGAGTATTTTGTAAAAATATTCTGGTATTATTACAAACATATATAAACAAATAAATTTATATTGATTAGATGTTTCCTTTCATATAAATGATAGAGTATAATATACAGTTCATGCACTACTCTTAAAAAATTTTTTTAGGGGCTGGGGATGTGGCTCAAGTGGTAGCGCGCTCGCCTGCATGCGTGTGGCCCGGGTTCGATCCTCAGCACCACATACAAAGATGTTGTGTCCGCCAATAGCTAAAAAATAATTATTAAAAAAAAATTCTCTCTTTAAAAAATTTTTTTTTAGTTTTACATAGACACAATAATTTTGTTTATTTTTATGTGGTGCTGAGGACCGAACCCAGTCCCTAACATGTGCAAGGCAAGTGCTCTGCCACTAAGCCACAACCCCAGCCTTCATGTATTACTTTTTATTTAGCAACAGAATTTGAGGCTCTTACCAGTTTAGTACCTAAGTATTGGCATCATTTTCCACTGTTATATAATATTCCATTATGTAAATGTGTCATAATTTATTTAACCTGATCCTGTGGGTAAGTATTTATATATTTTTTTTAAAAAATTTTTAGTTGTAGATGGAAACAATACCTTTATTTTATTTATTTATCTTTTTGTGGTGCTGAGGATTGAACCCAGTGTTTCACACGTGTCAGGCGAGTGCTCTACCACTGAGCCACAACCCAGTCCAAGTATTTATACTTTTTGAAATTTTTGTTCTTAAATAATATATACAGTTGATCTATAATTATACCTCCATCATGGATATATCTTTAAAATATATCTTTCAGCAAAAAAGCCAGATTCAAAAGAATGCACACAGTGTGATTCCTTCTGTGTACTATTCAGAAACAATAAAAAGTTTATGTACACATACACACATTGTTTTACTGTTTAGGGTTGTCTAAATTCAGGTGAAAAAAACAAAAATCCAGTAAGAGAATATGACCTTAAAATTCAGGGTAGTGAGCCAGGAGCAGTGGCGCAGGCCTATAATCCTAGTGGCTTGGGAGCAGAGACAGAAGAATTGTGATTTCAAAATCTGCCTCAGCAATTTAGCAAGGCACTAAGCAACTCAGTGAGACCCTGTCTCTAAATAAAATACAAAATAGGACTGGGGATGTGACTCAGTGGTTGAATGTACTCTGAGTTCAATTTCCAGTACCAAAAAAAAAAAAAAAAGATCAGGGTAGTAGTTAATTGGGAGGGATGAGATTACTAGGGTAGAGACAGCTGGGCTGCCAGCAATGTTAATTTCTCAATTAAAGTCGTTACTTGTATGTACACTTAACTAAGTTGTGCTCTTTCACATTTATGTTTTAATGTTATTTTCACAATAAAATCTTTTTAAAACTGAAAAAAATGCCACAGCTAGTATTTTTGTTCAGAATCTATATCTGCATGGTATACTCCTAAGAGTTAAATCGCTGAATTAAATACTTTTGCATTTAAATTTTTATGAAAAATGCCCAATTGCTTTTTCTGTTTTTTTATTTTATTATATTTTATTCTCCTCCAGTACTGGGGATTGAACTCAGAGTACTTTTACCACTAAGCCACATCCCCAGCCTTTCTTTTTTTTTTTTTTTTTTTGAGGCAGGGTTTCCTTGCTAAGTTTCAGAGACCTGGAACTGTGATCCTTCTACCTCCTTTCTCCCCAGTAACTGAGATTACAGATGTGCCCAATTTCACCTGGTACCCAATTACTTCTAGTCGATGTTATATCAGTTTACTCCCCTACCAGTACCCACAATGGTGTCTGATTACCTCACTTTAACCAACACAATAAGGCATCCTTTGGTCTTTGCCCACTTGATAAATGTTGTTTAACTTTTGTGTTAATCTATGTTTTTGTAGGACCCTAATAACTTTATTTGTGAAAATTATGTATAGAAATAACTCTTTCAAATGTTTAGCCTCTAATAGATGGGAAACCAGTGTCTATGAAAATGTGACTTGTGGGTAACGTATCCTAAGTTGTGTCTCATACTTACTCGTACCAACGAATAGGTTGACCCTTCCTGTTATGTCTACCCTTTCTTATCCCCTAAAATGAAAGAGGATTAATGTTTCTCACCCACATTGACTTTGCAATGCTTCCAAGGTGCCCATAGCAAGGACAGGAAGTAGGAAGATGGAATGAAAAGTTATCCAGTACATGAGCAAACCAGTGTTTAGGAAAATTAAAGCTCCTGCAGGCAGCTGCCATCTCCAGGATCTGGGCACCCACTCTCTGGTAAACTCATCTGCACACACCTCTTCCCTGCACTTTCATCCTGTGTTCTCCAGCTTCCCATGGCTAAGAACATTTTCTAACAATTCCTCAGTTTTGAAGTCTGGTGAAGTCTAAAAAGGGGCTGAGACTGGGGAGAAAAAGGGACTAGAAAGAACCCCTTCTTTGAAGCATTAGGTATTCCACAGCAGGAATGGAGGCTCTGCCCATTAGGAGGGGACTTGACTTGCTCTACATCTGCACCCCACCCCAAATCTGCCCTTCTCCAGGCTTGGTCTAAACAAATAGAAACAGAGTTTGAGGTATAGAGTGAATCAACATGATGGTTACAAAATTACCAGGAATTGTATATACAATGAGTTGCATTTATTTTTAGTTTCTTTCATTCACTATCTTCTGCAAATCCCACTTTTCCCAAATGAATATCTAAAAGGAAAAAATTATGTAATTCATTCTGAATTAAGTACTGATATTTTTCTAACACACATTAAAATAAATAATAAAATTAAGATACAAAAAAAAAAACTACATTAAAGGTGAATTTATCACTGTGGGACATGACATTAAGATGCCTTCCATCCTCTCAGTGAGACTCACCTTCCTCTGTGGGAATTTGACTTTGACTCTGCATGATCTCTCAGCTAATCTCTGCACAGTCCTCTCAAATACATAGCACCTCCAACCAGGATGTGTGGCAATATCTGGTCTGTTTCTCACAATTGGGCAGGTGGTGGTATTATGGGGATCTAGTGGGCAGAGCCCAGGGATATTGCTACACATGCTACAATTCACCAGACAACCTTCATTTAAAAAAAAAAAAAAAATCATGAGGCCCAAAACACCAAGTGTCTTTTTTTAGCTTTAGGTGGACATAATATCTTTATTTTATTATTATGTGGTGCTGAGGATGAACCCAGTGCCTCATGCTTGCCAGGTGAGTGCGCTACTACTTGAGCTGCATTCCCAGCCCCTCAAGTACCTTTTAGTGCCAACGCTGAGAACCTTGCTATGCATAGTTCCTCTGAGCCTGAGGCTCTAGGCTGGCTTCCTCCCCAACACACCTATACCACCTAAACATGGCTGTGACCCTCATCACACTGCAAGGCTATTTTTTATGTTGCTTGTCTCACTAATACTATGAGCTCCTGGAGAAGGTGCCTCTATCTGACGTCTCTGTTTTGAAATTATGTGTTTCATGCCTCATTCACATTTTTTTTTCTTAAAACTTGAACATCACCTGGCACATACTTACTTCATAAATGACTGGCAGAAGAATAAATTCGGTTTTGAGATTCTTAGGAAGCAACAGAAGTTAACAATGATTGATGAGGTGAAAAGAAGGTTATTAAACGTAAAGTGTCAAACTGAGTTTTCCTAAAAACTCCAATGTAGATGGTAACTTGATTACATTCATTTTATGCATACCACAATTAATGCTTAGATTATTTATTTATTTATTTATTTATTTATTTATATATATATTTTTTAGTTTTCCGCGGACACAACATCTTTGTTTGTATGTGGTGCTGAGGATCAGGATCGAACCCAGGCAGCACGCATGCCAGGCGAGCGCGCTACCGCTTGAGCCACATCCCCGGCCCCATGCTTAGATAATTTACATCTAAGCATCTAATTTACATCTTGACATGTCCAAGACTTAATGACTGAAGGGAGGACCAGTTGAGACTTTTGTTCAATTTATCTGACTTCACCATTCTAGTTCTGTTTTTACTATGCAGATTGCCCCTGACATACTTCTGATCCAAGGCAATGAGAACCCACTGCCTGTAGTCCCAGCCACTCTGGAAGCTGAAGCCAGCCCAGGGGTTCCAGGGCAAAGTAAGGAGACCCCCGTCTGAGCGGGGAGGGGGAGAGTTCTCAGAACTCTGTGAATTCAAGATGACTAACTGGGCATCTTGAGATATTGTTAAATCCTTACTGTCAGGGGAGCTGAAATCCAAATCCTAAGGGAGATGGATGAATCCCAATGATGAGAAATTCCCACAAGTGGAAAAATATGGAAAACAAATGAAACTTTCTGGTCTATGAAAGAAGGCGGAGAGTCCCAGCTGATAGAGGGGCTGTAGTAGTAGAGAAAACTGATCAACCTGCTAAAATAGAAACACCTGAAAAAAGAATCTTCACAACTACGTCTGCTCCCCCTCCCACCTGTCATCCTGTTTTGGAAGACTCCGCCCTTCACTGAGGTTACCCACCAAATCCTGCAAATAGCATGGTCCAGGGTCAAAGAGTCTCCCCAAGTTGCGGAGTCATATACCACGACAGAAGCGCTGACCTCCCGCACTCCTCGTGTAGGCACTTCAGGCTCTTCCGGGAGAGCTTAAATCCCAGGGACTTTGAAATCCGCTGCGCCCTTTCCCCACCACTGGACCTTTCCTTCCACCAACCTTCGACCTCTGATCAGTCTTCTGTCCCTTGGCGCCACTCCTTAGTGAAGTGACTGGGGACCAAAAGTGACCCCTCCTGTTAGGTGCAGGACAGGCTGAATTATGTTGTCTGCAGGGCAGGCTGAACAAATGTTAGCTGCAGGATGACCCACGCACCCCAACCCCCCTCTGTCTGGTCCTTTATCACCTGTTTGCCTCAAGGCTGAACACTCCACTCAAGGCTGAACACTCGACCCCCACTCATCTTGTGCAAGGAAACCCACATCTGACCCCTGCCCTGTCTGCCTGAAGGCAGAAGATGACACCCTTAGCAACTACTGTATGGTCCAATCATTGTCTGCCAACAAGGCAGCTTGCAGACCCAGAGACCCCATTAGATTTTGGTTATAAAAATTCCCTCTTGCGAGGGGGGGGCCCTCTCTTGCTTTCACTCTTCCTCTCCCTCTCTCCTCTCCTCTCTCTCTTTGCTCTCCCCCACCTCCACCCCCATTTCTTCCCTCTTTCCCTGTTCTTTCTCTCTTTCTCTCTTTTTTCTCCTCTTTTGCACTGCTGCAATAAAGATCTCCTGGTCCATCAGAGTGTTGTGGTCACTTTCACCTCCCACACATACCCTCTACACTGGGAGTGTCCAAGCTTTCAAGCTCCATTCCAGCCGCATTTTTAATTTTTTTCCAATTTAAAATTAATATATTGTCTGTGTATGGAAAATAAGTTGATACATTCAGGATACAGTTGTATCTATGCATAAAATATAAAAGGAAGTGGAGCATCATATGACACTTTCCATGAAAGTGACATTGCTAAATTACAAATCAAACTACATCTCAGATGCTCTACTGGAGAAGAGAAAAAGTCTTGCCAAATGCACTTTCCTTGCAGGATATAAACCTCCTTTAGGGAGAACCAATCAATCCATAAATGTAGAGACAGTGCAATGTTGGTTTTCTGTATAATAGAAAAAATAATAACCAACAGATTTTTTACTATATTGTCAAGGACAATACTTAAGCAGGATGTTTACTGCGTGACATTTATCAAATATGTAAGAAACTGGGGATGTGGTTGTGGCTCAGTGGTAGAGTGATTGCCTAGCATGGGTGAGGCACTGGGTTCAATTCTCAGCACTACATATAAACAAATAAATTTAAAAAGATCCATCAATAACTAATAAAAAAATTTTAAAAAGTAAGAAACTATAAAATCAGCAAGAGATATCTTCTTGAAATGTGTATTTCTAGAAAGCACAGTCACAAAAACACATGCTATGCAGAATACAAATAAAGCAGAACCTGCCAATGTGGGGTATAAATATAAAAACATTGCTTACCAAAAATATTTCCAATGTCCTAATATGCAACATTGTAGTACAGGCAGAATGTAAATAATTTGCTTCTAATGAATTATTCAAATTTACTCTAATAAATTAGAGTTTAATAAATTACTGATAAGGTTGTAATTGAGAGTAAACAAACTGGTGAGCTGTAGAAGAAATTCTGTTTATCAAAATGTGAAATTTAGTATTTGTAATTTTTTTTCAACCAATGTGGAAGAGTCAGGTGCTGTGGTGCACACCTGGAATCCCAGTGGTTCTGGAGGCTGAGGCAGGAGGATCACAAGTTCAAAGCCAGCCTCAGCAACTTTGAGGTGCTAACCAAGTCAGTGAGACCCTATCTCTAAATAAAATACAAAATAGGGCTGGGGATGTGGCTCAGTGGTTGAGTGCCCCTGAGTTCAATCCCTGGTACAAAACAAAACAAAAAAACAAATGCAGAAGGGAAGTGCTTGATGAAAATAACCACTTTGGGCTGGGGATACAGTTCAGTTGACCAAGTGCTTACCTCAAATGCACAAAGCCCTGGGTTCAATCCCTAGCACCATCAAAAAAGAAAAGGAAATAACCACCTTGAGTAAAAACTGTTTCTTCTCACCGTAAACAAAACCAAATAAACACTCCACTAGTTGCACCTCACCTTAGAATATATTGTTGGGTTTGTTTTTAGCAGGAAATGTTTCAAAACTCAAAATGCAGCAGACATCTTAAGGAGCTATAATAAAAAAAATTAATTTTTTCAAGAACAAAAAGTGTTCCTAAATATTAATCACTAACTAAATATTAATCACCAACTCCTCTTGCTCTTAGAACTTCTAGTTGCCTCAGAGTTCAAGGGCCCATTTTGGAAAATGTTCATTTGCTACTGTAATTGATCTGTGAGTTGGTTGCTGCTGTGGATTTGCTCCATCTGACAGAGGTTTGCAGAATTTGTTGGAAAAATGATTACTATGATGCCTGCTGCGGTCTTGTGCTATTGGTAATTGCACAGCTAGATGTGTCACTCTGTAGAGCCATCAGTGTTTCCCAATCCAGGACAGTCATAACACTGAGATGAGCCTGGTGGCTCCTGTAACTAAGGAAAATGGACTTCACTGAAGTGTGCCAGGGCAGAAAAAAACATCTAAATTCTGCCACTGTGCCACAAATTCAGGATTCTCTATTCTCAGTGTGCTGTGGCTCTTGTAGAAAAGAAGAGCCTACACATTGTATATTACCTGTGAGTTTTCAATTATCTGTTGCAATATGTTCTTTATTCCCCCCATCCCAGGTCCTTTATTTGGTGCAGTGAAACTTTAGTGAGGGGTGCCAGGGGTGGAGGGATCCTACCCTGTTGCTGTTAGTTGCTGAGCTTTAGGGAACTGAGGAACTGTTGTGGGACATGGGTTGTTTAATGTGCTTCTAGGTTCTGTGTGGGAAGGCAGATCACCTTCACCAGAGGAGTCAAGGCTCAGCAAGGAAGGAGAGGAATCAACATCATGTTCATTGTTCAGGCCTCTAAAGCATTTGTCCACATAGGAAACATTCAACCTGTTATCAAAATTCTGCTTTATTTTTTGAATCATTTCTTGCATTGCTGCTGTTTTCTTGGCATGTTCTAGCATTTGTGTCATATCTAGATTGTTATGCATGTGACTGTTTCTTGGATTTTTCTGTCTCAGCTGCTGCATTTGAATTCTGCCCTTTCTTCTTGTTTTATTACTTAAGAATCTGGAAGCATTTCCTCAATAAAGGATTTTCCCATCATTTTAGAATTAAATATAAATGGCTGCAGCATCTGGATTTAGGTTTAGGTGCATATAAGTTAGGTGCTTATAATCCAAGCCTCTTAAACTTTTCCAAGTGCTCCAAAGTCATAGAAACCACAGCATTGATCTTCCTCCAACCCAGTTCATTTGAGAAAGATAATTTAAGGAGCTGGAGGTGTGGCAACATACATTTCCAGATGTTTTTTGCTAAAATGAATGATTCTGGGGTTTGGGGGGTTTGATGATGATGGTTATCAAAATGGATTCCACACTGACTTTGCTCGTTTTCCACCCTGAGAATGATCCTCATTACGAGCTGTGAAGCATTTACAAATGTATTTTCCTGGACAGTTCAGTTTGTCTCTGACATAGAAAATCAAATCTACCTTGAGATTTCACGGGTTGTTGGATCTTGGGACTTGGCTGTGGCAGACGCTTGTGCCCAAGCAAGACAGAGCTGGGGGATAATGGGGAGCAGGGACCCTTGCCTGCTCTTAGCATTGTGGCCTTGCCCCAGGCCAGCAGTGAGGGAGCAGGCGATTGCTGAAGTCTGAAGGCACCGCAGCTGCTCTCTGGCTCGGCAGCGAGGGACTGACCCCGCCCGCAAAGGGCCAAGGCGCTTCCAAAGGTTGCGGTCCCAACTGGGTGTTGACAGATCAGTCACTCTGAGGAAGAGAGTTCCCTGAGCTCTGTATCTGCGCAGTGCAGCATAGTGGCTGGCAAGTAGAGAATATTAAATGCCTATCAGTTGAACGAAATTCGATTAAGCACTGCGGTCTGCGCTATGCATGGAAGAAACCAACGCCACTTCCAGATCTTGCTCTTTGCGGCTGCTGAGATGTTTCTCTCCTCCTTTCTTTCCACTTTCCGGTATCCCTAGGACCTCCTACTCTAACTCCCACCTGGTGGCCCCTCCCTTTGCAGAGCACCCCTACCCCACCTCCCGACAAACATGGACTCGAGACTCTTCCAGAAGTCTGCATTCTCCGGGCTGAGATGTTTCTTCCTAGGTTCTGGAAGTGTCAGAATCCTTCCTTGCCTTCCTAAGAGAAGGAGAAGAAGGTATTTGACTAGGCCCTTCTTCTTCCTGCTGAGTATGCGAAGAGTAGGACACTGGTCACTGAGAAATCAGGGGAAATTCGAGAGACAGCGTTCGCGATTTAATTTACTGGAGATTGCCACTTCTCAATAGGAGGACATTCCCTCAAAAAGAGGCGCGGGGCGGGGGTGGGGGGCAGACAGACAAATTCAAGAAAGGATCTAAAGGAAGAAGAGAGGTCAATGGATTCTAGTGCTAGAAAACAGTTGATGAGAACCCAAATATGATGCAATCAGCGTAGGAAAAGTAGTTTTCCTCAAGTTCCTGGACTGTCGCATTTGCCACGATCCCACCGCTCGCCCACAGCCCCTGCATTGGCGCCGCTCTGTGGCCGCTGTCTCCGGGCTGAGTAGAGGTTCCGGTCCTCCGCTCTGACTGAGCTGGCCTTGCTCTCCTCGTTTGCTCGCGCTCATTCCTCGTCCATAAATATTTAACATTTAATCCCTGCAAACCTGGTTTGCGCTACAGTATGCCAACCCAGGAGATCCACGTCTCCTTTTCCCCTGAACCTCTAAATGCTCTTAGCTCGTGCTTAGTACTCAGCTTTGCGGTCCTAGTCTCTGGATTGGTGTTCTTTCCTACTCAAGCTTATGTAGTTGCTCCATCTTTGAAAGCTAATTTCAGATGAGAATTTTCTGATGAGAATTTTCTCCTTCAGAAGCCTGAAGTATGTGTTGGAAAATATCAGACCTGTGATGTCTGATCTGAGACTTCTGTTTTCTCCAGAGGAACAGGATGGCTATGTTGCCCTCTACAGAGCTTCAGCACTTCCCCATCTCCAATCCCTCCAGGCCAAAAGTAAACTTTGAAATACCTTTGGATCTTTGTGGTTAATGTCTGCAACCAAACTTCTTATCCTGTTTCTCCGTTAACCTCAGGGACTGTGTTTGGGATATTATCTATATTCATTCTGTGATACAGCTCTGATTGCCCCCCTCAGATGGCCTCTTTTCCCTTTGAATGCAATTGTTGCTGAGTTTCTTGGCTGAGGGTAACTTGATGACTCTGGGATGCTGGGGTTTGTTGTTTCCCTTTGCAGCCACCTCTGTGTTTACAAAATTCAATTTTGAAATCATATTCATCTCTCTTTGAGCACTTCTAAGAAATTACTTACAGGTTAGGCATGGTGGCCCATGCTTATAATCCCAGTGTCTTGGGAAGCTGAGGCAGAATGATTGCAAGTTTAAGGCCAGCTGGCAATTTAGCAAGACCCTGTCTCAGTTGGAGGTTGGAGTTGTAGCTCAACAATAGAGTGCTTGCTTCATATGTGTGAGGCACCGTTTGATCCCCAGCAGCACATATAAACAAGCAAATAAAATAAAGGTCCATCAACAACTAAAAACATAAAAATAAAAATAAAATTTAAAAAAGGGGCTGCAGTTGTAGGTCAGCAGTAGAGCATTTGCCTATCACGTGTGAGGCACTAGGTTCAATCCTCAGCACCATACAAAAATACATAAATAAAATAAAGGTATTGTGTCCATCTACAACTAAATAAAAGTTTAAAAGTTGGGGCTGGGGACATAGTTCATTATTAGAGCACCTCTGGATTCAATCCTCAGAAAGAGAGAGGCAAACAAGAAAAGAAATAACTTAGATTAAAAACTACTTATGGGATTGGTTAATTAACATGGTAAAACACTGTCTATTTTTCTATATCTCACTGAAGTTTTATCCCTAAACTCTGAAATCACTTCAATCTTCTGGCTTAACTAGAAATTGTTATACCAGGTCACTATAAACTGCATTCTGTAAGTCTCTAGAAAATAGCACAACACAGCTTTTTCCAATTCATATGGGTAGTTCTGGCTGTATTAGTGGGCTTCTAGTAGTCTTCATTAATACTGAGATAAATTGCACAAACCAGCCGGTCACAGTGGCTCATGCCTGTAATCCCAGCGGCTTGGGAGTCTGAGGCAGGAGGATTGCAACTTCAAAGCCAGCCTTAGCAAAAGCAAAGTGCTAAGAAACTCATTGAGACTCTGTCTCTAAATAAATAAATAAAAATACAAAATAGGGCTGGGGATGTGGCTCAGTGGGCCAGTGCCCCTGAGTTCAATCTCTGGTACCAATAAATGAATAAATAGATAAATAAAATGAATTTTAAAAAATTGCACAAACCATGGACTTCCTCTTTTCACAATCATTGACATATCAAAGCTACCAAAACATTTGCTAGATTTAAATGAATCTTTTAAATATATCACTGGCTTATATCAGCTTTTGAAACCTTTGCTTTTCAATCAAGGGTCAGTCAGTTCACCTATACTTCATAATATTAACCAATATTGCAGAATTTTATCTTATCAATTGGTAGCCTTCTTCTCTGCAGAAAAAAAAGACACAAAATATAGCTCCTCCCCTTCCCTGTTCAAGTTTTCCAATGAAAGGTATTTGCATGAGATATAGAGCAGAGAAAGGGGAAAAGATCTCTATCTACCTGGTGGTTACAGGTAGAAGAGTAGGCAGATGTGAGATTCTTAGTAGCTTCTCTACTAGGCTTTGGAATTACCTGCTTTCCTTTGCAGACTGAGATGAACACTAAGAGCTTTCTCAGAGGTTCTAGGGAATGATAGCAATCTCCCAACATGCTGTTGAGAACCCCCCAATGGTGCTATAGGCTGAGGTCTTCAGCATATGCTCCCCTGACCTTCCAATTGAAGCTTCCAAGAGCTCCAGTCATAACTGGTAGTCATCTGCTACTGCTGCTATAACAAACTACCAAAAGAAGAGATTTAAAATACACACAGTTATTATTTTACATTTCTGAAGGTCAGAATTATGAAATGGATGTCTCTGAGCTAACATTACAGTATCAGCAGGTCAACGTTCTTTATGAGGCTGTAAAGGAAAATCCATTTCCTCATCTTTGCCAACTTCTAAAGGCCATCTGCACTCCTTGGCTTGTCGCGCCTTCCTCTGTCTTCCACATTAGCAATCACATCACGTTCACCTCTTATTTTGCTGTCACATCACTTTCTCTGACACTTCTGCCTACTTATTTCATTTATAAGGACCATTGTGATTACATTGGACGTGTTTATATGGTCCAGGATAATATTCCCATCTCAAAAACTTTAGTTTAATCATATCTCAAAATTCCTTTTTGCCATATTGGTGACATTTTCAGAGATTAGGACATGGGCATCTTTCAGAAACTGTTATTCTACCTATCACATGACTTCACTGATATTTGCTCCTCCACTCCCAGATTTTCAAATATTAATAATTGTGATACTTTAATCTAAGAATACTAGAATGTGAGTTTATTTCCCTAAAATAAATAAATAAATAAACAAATAAATAAATATAAATAAGTAAAAAAAAAAAAAAGCCTACAATGATACAGTTCCCTACCTCAGAACAGTTTTTAAAAAAATTTTCTATTATCTCAAAGTCTCCAAATGACAGATTTATCAATAACAGTAGCTATAAATTAGGCAATGACTGCTGGGATGGTGGAGGGAAAGAAAAAAGAATAGAAAGAAGGCCCTTTTGATTCTGTCCCTGTCCATGGTGACTGGCCCTCTTGGACTTCAAGCTATAGATCCCTCCCACAGGACCAACTCACTTGAAGACATACCAAGAGCTGTAGGTTACACCACTGTCCATTCCCAGCAGCAGTGAAGAGTGTTTGCATTCTTCCACATCCTCAGGAATCCTCCTTCTTATCTTTTCTATTATGGCCATTTTAGTGGGTAGGAAGTGGAATCTCACTGTAGTGTAGTTTTTAATTTTTATATTGTTCAATTTTTCCTTCTTTTCTTTTCTTTTCTTTCTTTCTTTCTTTTTTTTTTTTTTTTTTTTCATTTGTGCTTTTGATAGCAGAGGTGATGCAACCCTGTAATCCCAGCAACCCAGGAGGCTAAGGCAGGAGGATTGGAAATTGAGGCCAGCTTAAAAAACTTAGCAAGACCCTGTCTCAAAATGAAAATAAAAATGGCTGGGGATGTAGCTCAGTGGCAAAGGGCCCCTGGGTTTCATCTCTATGAAAAAGGAAAAGTAGCCATAAAAATGAGGGTGATTGGGGCTGGGGTTGTGGCTCAACTCGCCTAGTATATGCAAGGTACTAGGTTCGATCCCCAGAACCACATAAAAATTATTGAATAAAATAAAGGCATTATGTCCAACTACAACTAATATATATGTATGTATGTGTGTGTGTGTATTTTTTTTAAAGAGAGAATTTTAATATTTATTTTTTAGTTATCGGCGGACACAACATCTTTGTTTGTATGTGGTGCTGAGGATCGAACCCGAGCCGCACGCATGCCAGGCGAGCAGGCTACCACTTGAGCCACATTCCCAGCCCCAATGTGTGTGTGTATTTTTAATGAGGGTTATTTCTGGACTCTCAACTTCTTTCATTTTGATACTTTTACAAATTGACCTTTTAAAATAACATTTTGGTTCATTCATTGATAGTATATAAATACAATCAATTTGGGGGGGCTGGGGTTGTGGCTCAGTGGTAGAGCGCTTGTCTAGCATGTGTGAGCCACTGCGTTCATTTCTCAACACCATATATATATAAAATAAAGGTCCATCAACAACTAAAATATTTATATTTTTAAAAAGAAATGCAATCAATTTTTGTATTTTGATCTTATATCCTCCCAATTTGCTAAACCTGCTTATTAGTTGTAATTTTAGTGAATTCTTTTGTATAGCTATGTATCCATATCATCTTCAATAGATAGTTAACTTCTTCCTTCTCAATTTGCTTGCCTTTTAATTCATTTTCTTGCTTAATATAGGCGTGTGTGTGTGTGTGTGTGTGTGTGTGCGTGTTGGGAATTGAACTCAGAATCTCACACGTGCTAAGCAGCACTCAACCACTGAGCTACAACTCCAGCCTCTATTCTAGTTTTCTTAAAACTATCCTATTCTCAGTGTTATTTTGTGTTTTATTTGGTAAATCATATCATGGACCTGTCATCGATTTCACATTTTAAATATTATTTTATATATAATACTAAGGAATGCTGATTCTCCAGACCCAGATACTTAATCTTTCCCAGTCTCAAAGTCACAGCCTCTGAATTTCTCTGTCCCTGAAACTATGTTTGTAGTTTCAAGAGCTGTTCTAGCCCTGTAGTCCTGGTTTTACCACTTCCTAACTGGTAGATGGTGTCATCAGGAGAAGGTAAGTAAGTGAGGTGTTTATCTCCATTTGCTCATACTTAAGTTAAGAAATTTCCAGGTGGGCTGAGTTAAATATTCTGGTATTTAGTCTTTCAGTCACTGTAAACATCTTGATAGATATTTTTTTCATAACTTGGCCTTATTCAAAGATTTAAGTGACTATTGCCCAGAAATAATTTATTCCTGGGCTCCTCACCCTCTTCAGATCCAATCCACCTTCCCAGGAACATGCTCTTGCCAGGCCACACTCCTCACTGTCCTTTGGTCATGCCCTGGTTCTTTCCACTTCTGCACCTTTGCTCTTTCTCACCCTCTTACCATTTCTCAAGGGTTAGCAGCAATCTCTACTTTCAAATAGAATGGACATTATTTATTTCTCTTAACTAGGGCATTCTCTAGGGCATTTTCCAGATACAGTTTTCCTCTTCAACGTAACTAATTTGGCCTACATTATATTGCATTCTAGATTCTAGAAACCAGAATCCAGATTCATGCCAAATCCCATGGAAGACTTTGATAAGCACCAGTACCCAGGGTCCCTTCCAGGTCTACTGAATCAAATCTCCAGAAGCAGAAAATTTTGGTCATTTAAAAAAAATAAATAAATAAAAACTCTAGGGAATCCTGAGAAACTAGTCAATGGACCTGTGACTCATATTCCCCATACCATACTTCAGTACCTTTAAATATCTGCTTCCTTCAGTCAGTTAACCTCTGAGTTTCCTTTCTTCTCTCCTTCTCCTCTATGAAAGTCAGGCACCACATCCTGGCAGTTTTCCCAGATGTTCCTGTATATTCCCAGCCCACTTGTCCTTTTCCTCTAATGGACCTTTTTATCATTTTATCTCAAGGATAAAGACTTCTTGGGGCTGGGGATGTGACTCAAGCGGTAGCGCGCCTGCCTGGCATGCGTGCGGCCCAGGTTCGATCCTCAGCACCACATACAAACCAAGATGTTGTGTCCGCCAAATACTAAAAAATAAATATTAAAAATTCTCTCTTTTTTTTTTTAAAGAGAGAGTGAGAGAGGAGAGAGAGAGAGAGAGAGAGAGAGAGAGAGAGAGAATTTTTAATATTTTTTATTTTTTAGTTCTCGGCGGACACAACATCTTTGTTGGTATGTGGTGCTGAGGATAGAACCCGGGCCGCACGCATGCCAGGCGAGCGCGCTACCGCTTGAGCCACATCCCCAGCCCTCTCACTCTCTCTTTAAAAAAAAAAAAAAAAAGACTTCCTACTTATTTTCTCCCTTTAGGCATTCCTCCACCCCTTCCATATATAACCTCAATATATACATTTTTAATAAGTGTTGGCAGCTTATTAATTGGAGGAATTATAGTAGGTATTATTATTTAATCTCTCAAAGCATTGTCTTTCATGCCTCTACCAAAACAAACAAATACATACATACATCCATACTTAGGGTACCAACAGTACAGAATAAAGTTTTAAAATTCTGACATAAGATTGTCTAAATATTGTCCTTCAATTTAGTTGGTTCATTGCCAGAATATAAAAATACCATCAACTTGATGTTTTTTCATATGTTTAACAGAGGGGGAGAGAGGCCAATAGAAAGGTCAGAGATTTATGTGTCCAGGAGTTCACTACTCTCACCTTGGACATTTTGTTTAACATTTTTAGTCTTTATTTATTTATTAGTAAAAACATAATAAATTCCTGTCTGACAACTATACAGGCTCATAAGGATCAAGTGAGTTCACATGTATGAAAGTGTCACAAAAATTACATATACCAAATGTTATTGCAATAGACTAGATGTAGAATTAGAAATAATGTTTTGAAATAACTGATAGCAACATATACTGAAAACATCAGTGCAGGGTGTTAGAAAGTTCAAGGTACTCATTTTTAAATTTTATTTGTGAATGAGTGTAGTTGGTTATGGTGAGTTCTAAGATTCCTTCCAGTCCTAAAATTGAAGATGCCTAGATACACTCACCCAATACTTACACTAAATGGCAAAAGGTAGCCAGGATTTCTATCAAATGCTTAGTTGTTTATGCTACTAAATTTTGAACTTAGTTTCTGGAAATAACTTTATTAACTTTCTTACAGACTCTTTCAGAGTACCTATGGGCATCTATGAGATCTTTGGCAATAGTATCTAACAGACCAAATATATGTTCATCACATCTCTTATAAAAATTCTCTGGGACCTATAAACGTTAAGCGAAAATGTCAGGGTTTGCATGCAAGATATATGTTGCATTCTGTCTAATTATCTTCTCACAGTTAAATTTAATCATATAGCGCTTGAAATTTGAAGGGTTTTATTTGTTTGTTTGTTTGGGTTTTATTGTTGTTGTTTCATACCAGGGATTGAACCCAGGAACGCTTAACCATTGAGCCACATCCCTAGCCAGCCCTTTTTGTTTTTTAATTTTTAGACAGGATTTCGACAACTTGATGAGATTGGGTCTGAACTTGTGATCCTCCTGCTTCAGCCTCTCAAAGCAGCTGGGAAACTTGAGCTTTTCATGAATGAATTTCTGTCTGCTCTGCTCTGCTTTCATTTGACTGGAAGGATGGCATTATCTAGAGGTATTATATTGCAGAGGCTTTTAAAGAAATTTTTTTGGGGAAGGCGGTACTACATAAGGCCTTTGACTAATAAAAACACAGTTATAATCAATGGCAAAAAGCAAACATTTTAACTGTTGCAGTTAGCATATTATTCTCTTCCTGCTAAGAAAGTAATTGTTCTGCCTTGCTTCCTGAACTGGAATTTTCTAAACTCTCATCCTCAATAAAATAAACTTTATTTTGAAATAATTTTTCCTAAAACACTAAGTATAAACATATCAGGACTCCAGAAGTGATGTCCCAAACAGGACTAGTATTTGGAATCAAAGGAAACCTGTGGGTAAGATACTGGAAACTTGTGTGAAAGTTTGGCTGGGCTTGCCAGAGAAATTTCACAATCGCAGCAAATCATAGAAAAGAAGTGCTGGTACTTCAAGTCTTAGAGATTCTGTATGCAATCTATAAAAAGGAAATTTTCTGATGGTATTACATGGAAAATAACAAAGCAACAAGGATAATAATCATAATGGCTGCACTAAAAGGATACTTGCTACATTCCAGGCACTGAATACTTGAGTTAAATACTTGAGTTATTTTTTGGTTCAATATTGACCACAATCATTAAAGAAGAATGATTTTTTTGGACAGGTGCGGTGGCGCACGCCTTTAATCCTAGTGGCTCAGGAGACCGAGGCAGGAGGATCACGAGTTCAAAGCTAGCCTCAGCAAAAGCAAGGTGCTAAGCAACTCAGTGAGATCCTGTCTCTAAATAAAAATACAAAATAGGGCTAGGGATGTGGCTCAGGGGTCGAGTACCTCTAAATTCAATCCCTGGTATCCCCTGCAAAAAGGATGATATTATCCATAATAAATAAATGAAATCTAGAAAATGAAAGTAACTTGTTCAAGAAAATGAGGAAATGAGGTTAATGGAGATTATGTAACTTGACCAAAGTAACACAGTTATTAAGAGTTAGGCCACAGAACTAGGTTCCAGTTTTTTTTTTTTTTTCTAGATCTCTTCCTCTTAGTTCACTATAATCATGCCAAGACTAGCTTGAAGCTGCCTTCTTTGTCTTAAAAAAAAAAAAAAAGATCCTTCTATTTTTGTGATCATGAAATCAATAGCCAAGGAGTTTGTGGGGTAGCAGTGTGGTGGAGAGAATGCAGTATTTGAGACTAATTATTTACTACATTTGAAATCACAATTCCAAGACTATTAGGGTTTATTTTAAACCTTGGACCATGGTGTCCCATTGTATCCAGCTAAGAACTCTAGCTCCCTACCTCTCAGCATGTGTGGATCTGTCCACGGTTCTGAAAGGAATAAACTGACAGGCAGGTCCAACCAACATCATGAATGTCATTCTTTTTTTTTTTTTTCAATATTTTTTTCAATGTCAATGGACCTTTATTTTATTTTTTACTTATATGTATGCTGAGAATCGAACCCAGTGCCTCACACATGCTAGACAAGTGCTCTGCCACTGAGCTACAACCCCAACCTCTTTTTTTTTAATATTTATTTTTTAGTTTTAGATGGACACAATATCTTTATTTTATTTTTGTTTATGTGGTGCTGAGGATCGAACCCAATGCCTCACACATGCCAGGCGAGCACGCTACCACTTGAGCTACATTCCAAGCCTGTAAATGTCATTCTTATTGTGGAAAACTGCAGAAAGCTCTGTCTTCATTATTTACAAAGTTAAGGTCTCTGAAGTATGAGGACAACATACAAAGACCTACAGGATACTTTCTTTTTTCCTTCCCTATATCAAAATGTACAAAACAAAACCCAAACAGACCACATATGAAAGAGAAGTTTATATCAAAAATTTTAATCAGAATATAAAGAAAATAATTCAGCATTGGTGTGGGGAAAAGAGGAAAAAGTATTTATATTTCAACAAACTTAATTTATCCCCTCCCAACTTTATACTGTTATTTTTAACCTTGTCAACATAATTTCTCCAACAGTTAACCTTAATTTCAATTTACCAATACATTTGCCTTTAGTTTTGTTCATATTTTCTTTCATCTCATACTTTCCACCAGGAATCTCCCCTTTTTTCCTGAGGTACATTTTTTTTCTTGGTACCGGGGATTGAACTCAGGGGTACTCAACCACTGAGCCACATCCCCAGCCCTATTTTGTATTTTATTTCAACTCACTGAGTTGCTTAGGGCTTCTAAGTTGCTGAGGCTGTGTTTGAACTCACAATCCTCCTGCCTCCGCCTCCCAAGCCACTGGGATTATAGGCACGCACTACTGCACCTGGCCTGAGGTACATTCTTCAGAATTTCTTTTAGTAAAGGTCTGTTTACATCAAATTGTCCTTATCTGGAAAAATCAATCAAAATTTGATTTCAATTATTAGATTTTAATTTCTAAATGTTATAGATTTGTCTTTTCAAATATTTCTAGACATTATGTAGTTTTTTATTCACTGAGAATGCTCTAAAGTTTACTTTTAATCATAAGATTAGCTATATTGGGGTTGGGGATGTGGCTCAAGCGGTATCGCGCTCGCCTGGCATGCCTGCGGCCCGGGTTCGATCCTCAGCACCACATACAAACAAAGATGTTGTGTCCTCCAATAACTAAGAAATAAATATTAAAAATTCTCTCTCGGGGGGTCTGGGGTTGTGGCTCAGAGGTAGAGCACTCACCTAGCATGTGCAAGGCCCTGAGTTCAATCCTTAGCACCACATAAAAATAAATAAATAAAAACAAAAGTATTGTGTACAACCAAAATAAGTAAATATTAAAAAAACAAAAAAACCTTTAAAAAAATTCTCTCTCTCTCTCTCTCTCTCTCTCTCTCTCTCTCTCTCTCTCTCTATCTCTATCTCTCTCTCTCTCTCCTCTCTCACTCTCTCCTCTCTCCCGTCTCTTTTTAGCTACATTATATCCTATTCTTATTATTTTAATTTCTGAATTACTTAATTTTACTGTCATTTTTATTTGCTTCTTCTCTCACAGCACTTTTTCTCTAATTAACTTAATTTGTTGTTGTTACTTTTGTTGTTGTTTTTAACTAAGTCTCTTTTCACTGCCAAAACCTTGAGACATGTATGTTAGTAACATACCCATTCCAGTTTCCCACACTGGTCTAGATTTCCAAATAAGCCTCCCTACTCCTCCATTCTCATCTACCTCCCCTGTTTTGCAGCAAAGTTTGGACCACCCAGCAGTGCCTTTGCCCTTTCCTACTGCCCTCAGGGATCTCTTCTTCTACTCTGGACTGTTCAGTGGGCGCCTGCGGAACAGCCTGAATGGGAGCCTGCCCCTTCCGCCCAATCAGCTCCAGCACCCCTGAGGCAATCCCTTACCAGGGATGCTCTTCCAGGCTCTTGGGCTACAAATGGTTCTTTAGAGAGTTATTCTCCCATTCCTGATTAATGTGGCTTGTGGGGTCACCAGAAGTGGAATTTCAGGCTGGGGATATGGGATCCTGTGCTGGGGTTTACTCTTTTTAAGAGGTAGGGAGATGCAGCTTTATGAAGGGAGGGGGGAGACAAATATGAACCAGAAGACTAGCTTTAGTGCTATCATGGTCACCTCTGGGACCAATTAATTGATCATATATATTTAGAAGGGGAAAGCAAATGCTATTTTTTTCTTTTTAAAAACTCTTTTCAAAGACACTAATATAAACTTAGGCTTCCTTCTCTGGGACCAGAGATAACCTCATTCTAGAATCTTCATCTGTGTAAGTAAAAATATCTCTTGGGCTCAGTTTTCCTTAGAAGCAGCCAGAACTCACTGAAGATAGAGCTGAGATCTTTGACAGATAGGGAATAAAACTGAAGGCACCTTCTTGTCTCCAACTATGGAAAGATGTTTTTATACCTTCAAAGTCCATAACTTAGTCACCTGTGGGGGCAAGGTTCCAGCTCCTTCCTGGGTCCTAACCTGAAGTTCCAAATTTCCCATTTCTCTTCACTGCTCTCACTGTCCTTCCTCATCCACATGCCTTTTTGGACCACTCTCTAAAAGACACACTGGTCAGGTAAACTCTGGCTAAGTCCCACTTGAGAGAGATGGGGAGGGGGTAGAGGAAGGCTGGAAGGGTAGCACCTGATGCACAAACACAAATTTAGGGAGTCTAACTTGACTGGGAGCTGACCATTGCCATTCCAGGGCCTGCTGAGGGCTGGCCACTCCTCTTTGGTCCACTGTTGTGGGCTGGAGTTTTCCTTGTTACATATCATGTCCCCTCCCAGTTGAACACAAGGAGAATGAGAAAACTAGACAGAAGCAATAAAATCATCTCTTTTCAGGTTCCCTGTTTGGAAAAGTTGGGAGACCAGATGTAGAAACAGGGAGACCTGGGCTTGATGTAAGGCTGGCTTGAGTCTACCTGCCTATCCTTTCCTCCTTCACAGTGATCAATCTCCCAAGAAAGCCCCAAGCATGCCCTCAAGGCAGAGAGAGGTTCCCCAACCTGGTCCCCTAAATGCTGGATTGGGGACCCAAGCTTGAGGGTGGGAGCAGAAGAGGTCACAGGCAGCAGAGCCCCATCTTCTGGTCACATTCACAATGTGGTCAGGGTCTTTCCTGTTGGTCCAGATGGGTTTCTGTGGGCAGATGGCATTAGCAGCTTGGTTTCACAGAAGAACCCAGGTGCTGGTGCTCAAATAGCATTCAGTGAGTTTCAAGACTCCCAGAGAGGCCAGCCTAACTTCTGAGTCAGAACTGGAAGCTCAGCCCAGAGGAGGGGTTGCTCACACTGCAAACTTTCCTTCACCAGGGGAAGATGAAGACCCTTGGATCCCTGAGTCCAGGGCCACAGCTTGCAAGCCAGGGACAACTGAATTCCCGGCTCTGCTAAATCCTCTCAATTTGTTCATCCTCTGCTAGCTGAGGGAAGTAAGTCCACAGCTTGGTTTAACTGTTTTGCTTTGGTGAAATAGTTTGGTTCTTTTGAGGATGGTTGCTGCTTGCAGTTTCTGGTTCTCAGGTTTGTGGCTAGATGGTATCTATTTCTATTGCCAGTTGAGATAGCAGCTTATTTCCTCCCGAAGTAGGGTCACATTTGCTATTTGTGATTCCGTTGCTCAGCAAACAATATTGTCTCACAGGAGTTTTCTAGAGTGCTGGGCCAAAAGGTTTTGTCCTGTAAGGGAGCAGGGCCCAAGATAGACCTGAGCTTAGTAGGCAGATTTGGCGGTCTTAAAGTGGAAAGCCAGGCTTCCCACTGAGTGGGAAAGGAGATTTCTGATTAAAACAGGGTGGGACCTTGCCCTTAGTATTCAGGAATCTGGAGCATGATGGAGACCCTAAGCTGGGCACTGGGGATGGGAGTGGAAAACCTTTATTCAGATAATAAAGCCCTGTCAGGCTGGGCTGGAGTTTTTCATCTATAAGCCCAGATGACTAACTGAGCTTCAGCATAGATATGTCTGTCTCTTGTCCTAAAGACTAGAGTCTCATTACAGGAAAGGAAACTATGAGCCTCAACTGTGGATGTGACTTTGGATGTGACTCACAGTTGAGGATGTGACTCACAGTTGAGGCTCACAGTTTCCTTTATGGAAGAATCCAGGTAGTCCATGCTTATTCAATGTTTCAAGTCTCTCCTAAATGACCAGCTTGGATTCAGATGAGCCAGAACTGGAAACTCAGTGCTCAGAAGAAGGGTTACTCACGCTGCTAACTTTCCTCTGCCAGGAGAGAAAGAAGAGCCTTGGGTCCCCAAGCCCAGGGCCATCACTCACCAGTCAGTGACACCTGAGGTCCAAGGTCTATTAAAGCCTCACCAGTTGTTCATCTTCTGCTAGCTGAGTCTGCAGGTCACTTGCAGTTTCTTGATTGGCATTTTAAATATATTTTCCTTTGTTTTTGAGTTGATGGTTAGATGACACTAGCTTTGTCAGTTTTATCATCCTCAGATTAATTTTTAGCCTCTCCAGTTTTTTGTTTGTTTGTTTTTATTGTTCAGCATTCATAGTTAATTTTATCATACCCAGTTTTGTTAATTTTAGCAATCTTTCTTCTTTGTAATCATTTTTCTTTTTTTTGCTTTTAATTCACCTGCTGAATTATTCATATCTGATTTCTATATTGTTCTTGTATATAATTTTATATACATGTGTCCCTATTTTATAAATACTACCTATTTTATTTATTTATTTTTTTTTTTTTTAAAGAGAGAGTGAGAGGAGAGAGAGAGAGAGAGAATTTTTAATATTTATTTTTTAGTTCTTGGCGGACACAATATCTTTGTTGGTATGTGGTGCTGAGGATCGAACCCGGGCCGCACGCATGCCAGGCGAGCGCGCTACCGCTTGAGCCACATCCCCAGCCCACTACCTATTTTATTACATCTTTTTTTTTTTGTATGTGTGTGAGTGTGTGTGTGTGTGTGTGTGTGTGTGTGTGGTGCTGGGGATTGAACTCAGGGCCTTGTGCATACAAGGCAAGCACTCTACCAACCTAGCTATATCCCCAACCCTACATCTTTTACATATTATTGATAATAGTGATAGGACACCTGTTGGGTCTCCTTGTTATCTGTTTTCATGGCATCATGAAATTTTCTCTTATAATTCAGTAGTGATTTTACATTTATCTTGGTAATTTTTGTTAAATGTCCATCTTGCTCTTAACAGTGTAAGCTCCATATCACAAAGGTCTTCCTTTACTTCTTCTTGCAGCTTTGGTGTCTAGATGATCACTTGATGTGTCAGAGACCTTGAAACTTGTTAGATGATGGATGTTAGTAAAATGTGGACGGTGAAGTCACACTGCTCCTTGATGTCCTCCTGAGCTCTGAGTCCTGTTACCTCCTCTCATAGCACATTTCAGAACAGATCACTTGTATGGGGTACAGAGTCACACCCACCAACTGATGGGCAGGGAATCAATGGAAAATGAGTCAACAGGGCCCCTGAGAGAAAACCCCCTGGTTCCAGCTAACTTCACCAGTCTTCTTAACCTCTCTGAGTCTCCTTTTCTCTGTCTATACAAAGGATCACATACTGGGTCCTCATGGACATAATAAGTGTCCACTACTGGGACATAATAAGTGTCTGGGACACTTATTGACTGGGACACAATAAGTGTTCACTACTCCTAACTACTATCAAATTGATTATACATATCATTTGGGTTATTTTCATTCATTTGCTTTTTTTTTAAGTTTTTTAAAAAATATTTATTTTTTAGTTGGACACAATATGTTTATTTATTTATTTTTATGTGGTGCTGAGGATGGAACCCAGGACCTCGCACATGCTAGGCAAGCGCTCTACTGCTGAGCTACAACCCCAGCCCCTCATTTGCTTTTATAAACCAAAATTCAAAGGCTATCCTTGTTATATATTTTTTAAAGTGTGTGTGTGTGTGATGTCTTCTTAGGATAAATTCCTAACAGAAAAAAATTTTAAAAAATACTTTTAGTGGTAGAAGGACACAATACCTTTATTATTTATTTATTTTTATGTATTGCTGAGGATAGAACCCAGTGCCTCACATGTGCCAGGCAAGCGCTCTGCCACCAAGCTATAGCCCCAGCCTGTTAGAACAAAGAGACCAAGCTGGGTGCAAATTTCACAGATCATTTCAGCCTTTATTCAGGAATGGAGCTATACCTATGGGAATGGATCCACTTTCCTGGTGGAAAATGAGTCGTTGAACAAAGGAAGGGTCTGGGTTTATGTAGGTTATACTGAGAGGTGACTTAATTAGTGAATGTGTCAACTTGGAATTTGGAATTTGGGGTCTGTTTTACTGGGCAAATGGGAGGGAGTCTAGGGTCAGCAGTCTCTGGGGTTTATCTTACTGGACCTGATGGAGAGCCTGGGATCAGTGGTTGGTATCTGGAAAGGATATGTTTATAGAAAGATTAATGCTTTGGCCCCTTCCCAAGACTGCCTTTCTAGGTTTGATGGACACCTCTTCCCCAGGATTTGTTTTATCACAGAAAAAGAATGTATTGGAAAGGATCAATGCTCTCAACGTATGCCTTTCCTTCTCACTCCCCTTTTCCCAGGTCTCACTATTTTGGGGGTTTGTCATTTTCCATATCTAATACAGCCCCTAAGAGAAATTTTTGCTGGGCACAAAGCATGCCTATATAGTTCCAGCTACTGGGGAGGCTGAGGTGGGAGGATCACTTGAGCCCAGGGGTTCAAGACCAGATTGGGCAACACAGCAAGACCCCATAGGGAGGTAGGAGGAAGGGAGAGAAAGACTGAGAGGGAAAGAGAGAAATTCTTGTGTCAAAATGTAAGCATAATTATATTACTGATACATTTTAAAAATATACTCTTTAGAAATTTAAGCCACTTCTCCCTACAGAACTGGAAATGCAACTCCTGGGATATTTGGAGTGACGGAGCTGGAGGAGAAGGCAGCTGGGGAGGTCCGTCATCTCTGTCTCTTCCACTCTCCTGCCGCCTCCTGTCTCCGAAATAACTTTTTTTTTTTTTTTTTTCCTTCCTGATGCTAGGGATTGAACCAAGGGCCTTGTGAATGTGAGGCAAGCACTCTATCAACTGAGCTATATCCCCAGCCTGAACTATGGAATTTAAATCATGTCACAACTGTGAAGATCTGGCACAAGACAGAGTGATTAAAAAAAAAAAATCTTTTTTTTTTTTAAAGTGACAGTGCCATGGTTTGGACAGTACCTTCAATGATTTAATAGCCTGTGTGTCCAAGTAAATGATTACTTTATTTACTATGGAGTGAAGTCCTAGGGTACTTTCAGTTTCTCTCTGACATATCTAAATTTTAACATCAATCCCCTCTAAGGAAAAATCTGTATTAAAAAAAAAAAAAACAACTTTTCTCTGCAGTAGATCTTGCAGAGGAATTTGTACTATTACACTTGAAAATTGTTATTTATAACCTTTTTTTGGCAGCTCAGTAGGAAAGCTTGTTTTAAACATGGTAGTACTAGAAATTTTACAAGACTTTTACTGAGCACTTAAATAGGTATAAATGTACATAGAGACAACTAGTAAGCCTGTCCTGGGGAAATAGTCAGATCTTGAATTGTGTTTTGGCTTAGGAAGTAACAAGTGACCAGAATCTGCAGTGGCAACAGGCTTTTTTAAAAGACACTTACTTATAAAAGATACTGTATCAACTGCAGCTAGCTGTCTGTAGTTATCTAAGACTGAGTAAACTTTTTTTTCTTTTTTTAATATTTTTTTTTTTAGTTTTTAGGTGGACACAATATCTTTATTGGTGCTGAGGTTCTAACCCAGGGCCTCATGCATGCTAGGCAAGCACTCTACCCCTGAGCCACAATCCCAGCACCCTGAGTAAACTTCTTATTTTTAGAAAGTGGAAGTCTGGTTTGTAACTTTCCTTGTACTTAATTGGGTAAAAGTCTTTTTCACAAACTACCATCTATTTGTGAACTTTGTTAATCATCCTTTTTTTTTTCAATTTTTTTTTAGTTGTAGATAAACACAATACCTTTATTTTACTTATTTATTTTTATGCAGTATTGAGGATGGAACCCAGTGCCTCACGCCAAACAGGCATGTGGGGAGTCACTCTGAATGATCCATGCCTGCCAGTCCTGAAGCAGGAGGCTCTGACCAATCATTACATTTTGCATTGACCTGGGCATTGTCCCAGCCTGTGAAGTAGAAGGAGTGTCTTCAGGTGTAGGCGTGTCACCCGTGGAGTTGAGCTATACTCACCTATTCTTTTGTAATACTAGGATAGAATGTTCCAGGGAAACACCCTTTGTGTCCCCTTATATTGTTCTGCCTTTGGGTGTGCCTTCCTAGTTGTCAGTCAACCTGCTGCCAGCTGACGTCCCAAGGTAGACTCAACCCCCTGAAACCTGATCCTCTGCCTCATTTGAATGACTTCTCAATAAAAGTGTTCAGCACATGCTCTCTCTCTCTCTCTCTTTCCGCAGACCCTTAAGGTCAGAGGAGCCATCACAGGACCCAAAGAAAAAGGTTTCTCTGTCTCTTGTGTGGTTATTTCATGCAGCCCAGTTCACCTGGGGTGACCCTGAGTGTTTTAGTCATGAGGAACAAGACACAAGCACTCCATCACTGAGTCACAACCCCAACCACTATTAGTTATCTTTTATTTGGTAAATGATGAGCTGGTGTAAATTTGCACAGTTCATGTATATTGATTGTGATACAGTTGTACAGATTTCTATATTTTGGATGATAACATTTTCTTCTCTCTACACAAAGAAATTGTTTCTTATCTTGGCATTTTTTAAAAAGAAGTTTTATGCCAATGTTTAATCCCATCAACATTTGTGGCAGTATATTTTTCCTGTATTCAATATTATCATTTGCTTTCATCTTTGTCAAACTGGTAGATTTTATTCCCATCTCTTAGAACACATTTTAATTTTGTTCTCATTTAGTACTAACACACTTGACTTTTGCATATTTTTATTCCAAATTACATTATGATTCATTATTTTCCAAATGGGATGTAGAGATTTTAAAATATTGAATTTAAGAAAAATAAAGCAGCCTCTGATATCTGGGAACTAGCTAACACTTAAAAATAACTAAGCCTCAGTGTATGTGAAGCTGGCCTGATGTTCATTGTTAAACTATGTGATTCTCCAGATGAACATAAATCATCCTATAAAATACCAACACAAGGTCAGACAAGGTCACTCTGAGACCAAGACAAGACACTCCATAATTTGGTCAAAGCACTTTTCTGACCAATATGAATGTCTAATACTTCTTATTACAGCTTTATTTTGCTCTCATCTGCCCTCCCTAGACAAGATATTAAGACACCCAATTACAGAATTGCCCTGTTTTTATTTTTTTAAGTTGGACACAATATCTTTATTTATTTATTTTTATGTGGTGCTGAGGATGGAACCCAGGGCCTTGAACATGCTAGGTGAGTGCTTTACCGCTGAGCCACACCCCCAGCTTGCCCCTGTTTTATGACAAATAATCTATATACAAAGCCCACTTCCTAAGACCCTCCCCAGAATTACCCAAACAAGGCCAAATCCTAAATAGGTTCTTTCTAATACCCTCTTACTCAGATGTCACATGGCCTTCCATGCTACACACTTTTGTACCCAGTTGTAAGTAATAAATCCAATTTCTACACCCATATTGTATTCCTGGTCATCTTTGGCTGAGGGGCATGGATATATTACTATTTTGCCTATCAAGTCTCTTATGTGCCTATAAGATTAATTATGGGAAAATGTACATTTTTGTATTTATGGATGTCTGACTGAGTAGTTAAAACTGCTATCATTTTTAATCAATTAAACTTTATTAGACATGCTATATTTTAAGGACATATTTTTCCATATGAAGATGAAAAACTTCAGATCATGCTTAAGAATCCCTCTTCACTCCACAGTTTTAAACATTTCATGCATATTGCAATCTACGTTGTGACTGCAAGGAAAAGGGGGTCCAAGAGTGATGAGAAAAAAAAATGTGTTGGAATGTGAGGGTAGGTGGAGCAATAGGTAAAGAATTCTAAGGTGGTAGAATTCTAAGATTTAAATTTCTTATTTTATAGTTCAAGAAATATGGGGTTGTGAGGCACTGGGTTCAATCCTCAACACCACATAAAAATAAATAAATAAAATAAGGGTATTGTGTCCATCTACAAATAAAAAAATATATAAATATATACATATATATATATATATATATATATATATATATAATATAAAGAAATATGTCTTACAGGGCATTTGATAAATATCATATTCAATGAATAGTTTATCTTGGGATAAAGACTTATTTGACTCCTTACATTGATCAGGAAAAAGCAAATAATGCAGAGTAACAGACTAGGATTAATACCAGCAATGGATTGTTTGGTACGTTCCACGACTAAACATTCAGAGTCACTCCAGGTAAACTGGGCTGCACTAAAATAATCACACAGAGACAGAGTAAAACCTTTTTCTTTGTGTCCTGTGACAGCTTCTCCCACCTTAGGGGTCCCTGGAAAGAGAGAGAGGAGCAGGTGCTGAACGCTTTTATTGGGAAGAAGCCATTCAAACAAGGCAAGGAGTAGGGTTATAAAGGAATAGGTGAGTGTAGCTCAACCCCAGTGGGTATGCCTATTCCTGAAGCCATGACTTATTATCCAAGCAGGAAAAAGATAGATCCCTCCAGACTACAGTGATCTTTCAGATCCCAGTGGTGCAGCAGGACTTAAAAGGTGCATGCATTTGGAATGGCTTTCCACAATGGATTTTTTTTTTTTTTTTTTTTTGGTGCTGGTGATTTAATCCAGGCCTCACAAATACTAGTCAAATACTCTACTACTGCCCAGCCCAAAGGTAAACATTTTTTAACACTTAGAACTTTGAGGTGATAAATCATGTTTTTATTAATATCTGTATGCTTTAGTTATTAAAATACATATCAATTAAATTTTATTAGACATGCTATATTTTAAGGATATATTTTAAGACTCACA
The DNA here is from genome assembly GCF_045843805.1 of Urocitellus parryii. Lineage (NCBI taxonomy): Eukaryota > Metazoa > Chordata > Mammalia > Rodentia > Sciuridae > Urocitellus > Urocitellus parryii. Next base: position 122,021,647 of record NC_135538.1, on the reverse strand, counting down.
TAGACATATCCAAGATTTCCATATGAAGAAAATTTTAATATACTTCAATTTTAGAGTCTCACAGTATTAGGGGAGACTGAAAACTAAAAGCACTCTACACATGCACTGTCAAATATGATAGCTACTAGTTATGTGTCATTTGGGGGGGTACTGGGGGTTGAATGCAGGGGCACTCAACCACTGAGCCACATCCTAGCCCTATTTTGTATTTTATTTAGATACAGGGTCTCACTGAATTGCTTAGTACCTCGCTATTACTGAGGCTGGCTTTGAACTCAAAATCCTCCTATCTCAGTCTCCTGAGCCACTGAAATTACAGGCGTGTGCCACCTCACCTGGCTAGCCATGTCATTTTTAAAATTAATTAAATAAAATTTAAAATTTAAGGGGCTGGGTATGTAGTTCAGTAGTACAGTACATGCTTGGCATGTACAAGGCCTTGGCTTCTATCCTCAGTATCACTAAAAATTCAACTGCTCAATAACATTAATCACATTTCAAGTGCTCAATAGCCACATGTCTAGTGGCTATCATAGTAGACAGTACAGGTATAGAACAATTCCTTCATCACACATAATGTTACTGGACAGCATTGCTGTTGCTGCTTTGTGGGTCTCTGGTCAAGTGCACTATACAGAAGGAATCAATATTTTTTCTCCTGTATCAATTTCCCATTGAGATATGAATATATATTAAAGTGCTATGTAACAAAACCCAAAGAGTCATGAGTGAACCTGTCTGATGCCTTCAAATACAAAATGTTTCCAATTCCAAACAGGAAATACCTATCTATCCACCCAGTTCTCTGACTGAGGAAACTGGCATCAAATTTTCGGGGAGCAAGTTCTCTTCTAGAAAGATCCAGAAGCAGAGTTCCACCCTAAGTTTTGGAAAGCAGTCCAGCTCAGAGAGAAGGATTCTGGAAATTGAAGAGGAAGCAAAGAGGCAAGGGGCAATCAGAAGATTCTCTCTGGTTTACTCAGAAGAGTTATTCTCTGTTAAGGCACCCCTACCCCTGAAATCACTGAGATCCTTTCACAGGATCCACACTGAGGACAAACTAAACTCATAGCATTACCAAGACAATAGTTACCTTTTCCCCAGTTTGACATTTGTAAGGTAATTCTACTGGCACTTTCGAAAGAATCAAAATTGTGGCACCAAACTGCAATCAGTTAATTTGTTCTTCACCACTATTTCTTATAGGAAGAAAAAGGAGAAAGAAAAGATGGGGAGGAAGAGGAGGAAGAGAAGAAGAAGAGGAGGAAGAGGAAGAGGAAGAAGAAGTTTCAAATATCTTGTTGAAACTATAAAAATTAACTTTATTACATAATCATTCTTGATTTCCAAATATGTAAACTACTGGGTGTAATAAAGTAGAATCTATGCATTAAATACTTATGCTATAAACCAAAATGCTATGCTTGTCTCAGGAAAATAATTTGCATGAACTGAAGTAGTCTCTTTCTTATGAAATGTCATTTTTACTTAAAAGAATGAGTGGTACACACAGACTGTAGTTCAGTGGTAGAATGTTTGCCTAGCATTTTAAATGAGGCCCTGGCCCAGCATCAGAAAAACAAACAAAAGACAACAATAAATGATAGAGAAACTCTCTTGGATACTGGATAGATTGGGGGTATTTAGAGGACACTTGGGGTATTTGAATGAAAGTCTGTCATTTCAAGGAAAGTATATTTCTTTCCTAAGATAAAAATTTTTTTTTTTTGAGAATTTTTAATACTTATTTTTTAGTTCTCAGCGGACACAACATCTTTGTTGGTATGTGGTGCTAAGGATCGAACCCGGGCCGCACGCATGCCAGGCGAGCGCGCTACCGCTGAGCCACATCTCCAGCCGTTAAGATAAAATTTAAGCAGGGCTGGAGATGTGGCTCAAGCGGTGGCTCGCTCGCCTGGCATGCGTGCGGCCCGGGTTCAATCCTCAGCACCACATACCAACAAAGATGTTGTGTCCGCCAAGAACTAAAAAAACAAATAAATATTAAAAATTTTCTCTCTCTCTCTCTCTCCTTCTCTCTCTCCTCTCTCACTCTCTCTTAAAAAAAATTTAAGCATTCTGAAAAAAATTGAATTTTTGAAATCTATCACTTTAAGCCTTGACAGCTTCCACAAAATTAGGAATTTTTCTCATGGTATCTGTGGTGTTATTAATAAATGTAACTTTTTTTTTTTTTTTTTTTTTGGCAATGCTGAGAACTAAACCCAGTGGTGCTTTATGGCAGAGCTATATCCTCCATCCTTTTTATTTTATATTTTGAGGCAGGATCTCACAAAGTTTTCCAGGCTGTCCTCAAACTTGCAGCCTCCCCAGTAGCTGGAATTGCAGGCATGCATCACTGTGCCCAGCCAAATTTAACCTTTTGTTAATTTGTTGAGATGGGTTAACACTTGAAAGATTTGCATACTCAGTGAACCAACACTTACATTAAAAAAGTCATCCATTAGATCCATTCAATGGGCATTACAGATCAACTGATTTTTTTTATTTTAATATTTATTTTTTAGTTATTGGCAGACACAACATCTTTGTTTGTATGTGGTGCTGAGAATCGAACCCGGGCCGCACGCATGCCAGGCGAGCGCGCTACCGCTTGAGCCACATCCCCAGCCCCAGATCAACTGATTTTAATGTAAGAGAACAGAAATATTTGATAATAAGGTTCCAGGTTGTAACTAACCTTTATGAAATTATCACTTGTATGGTCTTAGTGTAGTATCAAATATGGATATACATAATTATTACATTGAATAAACTATTAAAACTAATCCTCTCTTTTTATTTATTTATTTATTTTTTTTATTGATCGTTCATAACATTACATAGTTCTTAATACATCATATTACATGGTTTGATTCAAGTGGATTATGAACTCCCGCTTTTACCCCGTATACAGATTGCTGTATCACATCAGTTACCCTTCCATTGATTGACATATTGCCTTTCTAGTGTCTCCTCTCTTTTTAAACTCAATATTTGTGTCAAGTGGATTTCTTTCTTTCCTTAGGTTTTGTTTTGTTTTTTTTTTTTTTTTTTAGTAAACATCAGTCAGAGCAAGAGAATAAGGTGAGGATGTAGCTTAGTGGTATAGGGTTTGCCTAGGATGGGCAAAATCATGGGTTCTATCTCCATCACTGCAAAATTATAATTATAGTTTAAAACATAAAGATCTTCAGCACTAAAAAAAAGAAAAAAACTCTAAGAGAAAGAATGTACAAGCAAATATAAATGCATCAGTCTTCAAATGGCCCAGATAAGAATGACACTTGCAAAAATGTAAAATGATCACACAGAATTCTGTTTTGAAAACTAATTATTTTCCATAAAAATATTATTTCTGCTAAAATACAATGGTTATTTATGTTATTCAAATGAATTAATTTTTTCAAAATTCTGTTTTAATAATTTCTAACATGATAAATATTGACATAATCCACAGGGGAAAAAAATCCCTTTGGATGTGTTCTAACTAGTTCTCTGAATATATTTATAGAGATCCTGAAACCTAAAAGTTTAAGAACTGAAAAAGCACACATTCATTGAGCCAGGGCTCAGAGAGGCAATGTAACAGAGTGCTCCACTCAGGATAGGAGTCAGGGCCGCGTCCCAGGTCCTCTGACATGGCTCTAGTCCTAGAAGGAGCAAGTCCATGGTTGACAACCGCCTAAGCAGTTTCGTTTCTCAGCCCTGGTCTAGTCCTTCTTCCTGGAAACCCATGACGCGGCCCCACTTCTTATTCCCATTGAGTGTAGTGATTCTAGAAAAGCCAATCATCGTCTCGATGAAGTTTTCACAGTTGCGATTTCGGATTATAGGACTATCGCTGAGCTGGGAAATGGAGTCCGGGGCGAGCCTAATCTTCCTCCTGCTGCTCTGTGGGAGCCAGGTCCTGACCGAGATCTGGGCGGGTGAGTGCGGAGTCCCGAAAGAAAGAAACAGCCTCTGCGGGGAAGGAGGGAAGGGATGGCCCCACGCGGGTACAGGACCCCGAGAAATTGATTCTACGCAGCCCCAGACCTCTTCCCTGGTCCCCTCCGCCGCCCGTGCCCTGCCCTCTCTCCTCGCCCCCTCTCTTCGCCTGCTCCAGGAGGAGGGTAGAGCCGTGTCTGAGCAACTCCCGGGTCCCCAGGTTCCTTCTCCCTGAGATATTTTCACACTGCGGTGTCCCGGCCCGGCGGCGGACAGCCCAGGTATGTAGCAGTCGGCTACGTGGACGACACGCAGTTCGTGCGCTTCGACAGCGACGCTCCTGATCCCAGGATGGAGCCACGGGCGCCGTGGATAGAGCAAGAGGGACTCGAGTATTGGGAGGAGCAGACTCAGCGCGCCAAGGACATAGCAAGGAGTTTTCGAGTAAACATGCGAACCTTGCGCGGCTACTACAACCAGAGTGATTCTGGTGAGCGACTGGGGCCCGAATAGCAGGTCATGATCCTCATCCCTCACGGATATGCCCAGGTGGTCCAGAGTCGCTGGGGAGGAGATTCACCCCTCCTCCCCTTGACCTGGCCGGATCTCAATCTAGAGAAAGCCCACGGGGATTCGCTTCAGTTTCGTTTTGGGTTTGGTCCTACGGCCCCAGAGACCAGTGGGCGGTACTAACTTGAGGCAGGGCCACGTGGGTGTGGCTAACGTAGGGACCCGACCAGGTTCCCACACACTCCAGTGGACCTACGGCTGTGACGTGGGCCCAGATGGCCGCTTCCTGCGAGGCCATGATCAGTTCGCCTACGATGGCACCGATTACATGTCCCTGAACGAGGACCTGCGCTCCTGGACCGCGGCGGACACCGCGGCTCAGATCTCCAAGCACAAATCTGAGGCAGCCCAAGAGGCTAAGTACCAAAGAGCCTACCTGGAGGGGGAGTGCGTGGAGTGGCTGCTCAGACACCTGGAGAATGGGAAGGAGACCCTGCAGCGCATAGGTAAGAGGGGCTACGGGAAACTCTCGCAGTTTCCCTCACGCTGGGGTTGTGCCAGCAGCTGAAGACCCTCAAGAAGTACAGGAAAGGACCCGAGGTGTTGCGCAGTGGTAGAGCGTTGCCTAGAAGGCGGGAGGCTCAGGATTCAATCCCCAGCCAGGGGAAAAAAGTAGAGAAAAATAGGTTCGAAGTCAGAATTGAGAGAGGTAAAAGTAGCCTGGGTTTCCAGATCCTGTACCACGGAGTAACACGCTAGGATGGCTACTTTTCCCTCAGGGACAGTTAGGAATCCAGTCTCTCCGGGATTAGAGGAAGACCTTTCTTGAAATAATTGATCAGCGGTTCTCTTTGACTTGGTTCCTTGACTCTGTCAGAAGCTTTGGGAACACCTGGGGATACTTTTTCTCTGGCCTTATTCCCTCTCTGCCCCGAAGCCAGAGCCTTTGGAGGTCTGACTCCAGCTTTTCTGATTCACTCAGCCCCTACCCAAGTCAGCACCAGAATCCCTTCCCTCTTGACCCACTGTCAAAGACGTAGAGCCTTCTACTCTGAACTATCTCACCCTAATTTTAGAACTTCTCAAGGAAAAGGAAATTAACCCAGATGCCTATGTCCTGTGTTAGAGTCTGTAAACAAGTCAGGATGGCGCCTGGCAAATGTTAGGGTCTGTAAACAAGTCTGGATGGCACCTGGTATTTTGCCAGGGGGGAGTGGTTTGTGAGGTGGCGCCATCTAGCCCAGCCGGACTGCCGCAGTCCTGGTAATAGGTTTGGTGCACCCTTTCCTCCCTCCAGTTGTACGTTCTATTGTCAGAATGTTCACACTACTCTATTCCCATGATAAATGCAAAGTGCCTGCGTTTTCTGAATCTTCCTGTCAGACCCCTCAAAGACACACATGACCCAACATCCCATCTCAGACCACAAGAGCACCTTGCGGTGTGGGTCTTGGGCTTCTACTCTGCTGAGATCACCCTGACACTGCAGCACTTAGGTATGAGGGGCTGCATGATGTCTTGTAGATCTCCTCCCTTGCTTCCCCCAAGAAGGGGAGGAGAATGGCACCATGCTAGGACACCACCCTTGTCCAGAGGGAAGTGAGTGGACCTGGATTCCCAGATGCTGCCCCAGAGAGGAACTGAAGGCTACTTTCTCCTAGGACAAGTAAGGGATGCAGTCTCTTTCTCCCTGGCTGATGGGAAAGATAATAACTGACCACAGTTCCCTGGCAGCAGTCTTGACATCAAGGACATACTGTCAGGCCATTTCTGCCTAGTGTCTTTGGAGGTGTGACTCAAGCTTTTCCACATCTCTCAGCCTCCACCCTGATCAGAACATGAAGTCCCTCTCAGAGCTGAAACCTCTTACACTGCATTACCTCAACCTGATTTTAGAACTTTCCAAGGAATAGGAGATTATGCCAGATCACAGAGTCCAGGCTTTGTCTAGGTTTTGTGCTCCCTCCCCACCCCAATCATGTTGTCCATTCTCCAGATGGTTATGGGAGTGGCTGCTTCAGTGGCCCAGGAGAGGTAATACCAAAATGTCTGAGTTTCCCTATTTTTTTCTCAGACCCCCCGAAGACACATGTGACTCACCACCCTAGCCCTGAAGGGGATGTCACTCTGAGATGCTGGGCCCTGGGCTTCTACCCTAAGGAGATCACCCTGACTTGGCAACGAGATGGGGAGGACCAGACCCAGGACATGGAACTTGTGGAGACCAGACCTGCAGGGGCTGGAAACTTCCAGAAATGGGCAGCTGTGGTTGTGCCTGCTGGAGAGGAGCAGAGATACACATGCCATGTGCACCATGAGGGGCTGCCTGAGCCCCTCACCCTGAGATGGGGTAAGATGAGGGCCCAGAGCCTGTTGTCAGGAAGCAAGCAGGAGGGTTTCTGGAGACCCTCAGCAGAGTAGGGACTGAGAGCCTGGGGATCAGGGCTCCTCAACTGACTTATCTTTCCCTCACAGAGCCACCCCCTCAGGCCACCATCCCCATCATGGGAATTGTTGCTGCTGTGATTGTCCTTGTTGTCAGTGGAGCTGTGGTGGGTTTTGTCTTGTGGAGAAAGAAAAACACAGGTAGGGAAAGTGCACGGTCGAATTTTTGTCCCACTGGTGGTCTCAAGTACCTGGTAGAAGTGTGCCCTGCCTTGGTAATGGGAAGTAGTGTCTACCCACATGTGCTTATTCAGCCTAGACTGATGGGGTGACCAGTGCCCCAGCAGAGCAGTTTCCTGCTCAGGAGATGTGAGCTGCGTGGGAAAATGAAAAGTATGAAATAATCAGTAAGAAATAAAGACAAAGACAAAGATTAGATTTAAAAAACGGGATTCCTTGGCATTGGGCTTGTGGCTCAGCAGTAGAGTACTTGCCTAGCACGTGTGAGACCCTGGGTTCGATCCTCAACACCACATAAAAATAAATAAATAAAATAAAGGAAATTATATCCATCTACAATTAAAAAATAAATATTTTTATTAAAAAAAAGTGGAGTTCCTGATGGGTCTTCCAGCCCTGATAGGAACTGAACTGAACAAACGAAAAAGGCCCCAATTCTTTTTTTTAATTAATTAATTAATTTGTTCTAATTTGTTATACATGACAGCAGAATGTGTTCATAGTACACAAATGGAGCACAATTTTTCATTTCTCTGGTGGTACACAATATAGAGTCAGACCATTCATGTCTCTATACATGTACCTAGAGAAAGGATGTCCATCTCATTCCATTATCTTTCCTACCCCCATGCCCCTCGCTTCCCCTCCCTCCCCTTTGCCCTATCCAGTATTCCTCTATTCCTGCCATGCTCCCACCTCCCACCCCCATTATGGATCAGCGTTCACTTTTCAGAGAAAACATTTGGCCTTTGTTTTTTTGGGATTGGCTTACTTCACTTAGCATTATATTCTCCAGCTCCATCCATTTACCTGCAAATGCCATAATTTTATTCTCTTTTAATGCTGAGTAATATTTCATTGTGTATATATACCACAGTTTCTTTATCCATTCATCTATTGAAGGGCATCTAGGTAGTCTATTGTGAATCGTGCTGTTATAAACATTGATGTGGCTGCATCACTGTAGTATGCTATTTTTAAGTCCTTTGGGTATAGAACAAGGAATGGGATAGCTGGGTCAAATGGTGGTTTCCTAAGGAATCTCCATAGTGCTTTCCAGATTGGCTGTACCAATTTGTAGTCCCACCACCAGCTATGTATGAGTGTGCCTTTTCCTCACATCCTCTACGACACTTACTGTTGCTTGTATTCTTAATAGCTATCATTCTGACTAGAGTGAGACAAAATCTTTTTTTTTTTTATAGATTTTTTTTTTAAGAGAGAGAGAGAGGAGAGAGAGAGAGAGAGAATTTTTAATATTTATTTTTTTAGTTCTTGGCGGATACAACATCTTTGTTGGTATGTGGTGCTGAGGATCGAACCCGGGCCGCACGCATGCCAGGCGAGCCAGGCGAGAGCGCTACCGCTGAGCCACATCTCCAGCCCAAGAGACAAAATCTTAGAGTAGTTTTGATTTGCATTTCTCTAATTACTAGCAATGTTGAACATTTTTTTATATATTTGTTGATGCCCTAATTCTTTATTTAAGGGAGAGTACATCAAAGGCAGGGATGAGGTTTCAGTGTGGGAGGAATCTTGTTTCTGGGTTTGGCAGTAAACAGGTTCTTTGGTGTTTGGCAGATTACGCCCATCTCTGAGAGGCTGTTTGATCCTAAGGCTGGGAGCTAAGACATGGCACCAGCATGACCTGGGCTTTCTTGAATGGGTGAATTTCACCCAGGAGTTCCCAGAGAAGCAGCTTCCCTGCCTTAATGGCTCCAAGAAATCCATAATTTATATATGGCCTCCAATACTGGACTTGTTTACTCTTTTGTAAAGCACATGGGAAAAAATGGAGAAAATTTCCCCTGATTTTTGCGGTGAGGGGGAACTGACTCTTACACCGCTGGCATTTAGAGGCCAGAGGGGAATTTCCCTGCTGAAGACAGACCTCCAGCAGAGCAGTTGGCTCCATCACTATACATCTATTTTCTTCTAGTCTCCTGGTCCTTCCCTACATCTGTAGTCACAGTTCTAGAAATGTCCCCAGTGTCCAAGACTAGGGGGTACCTCTATGACCTGTTTTTAACCTGCTCTCTCACAGGATGTTTTCTTCCCACAGGTATAAAAAAAGGGCCCTATGCTCCAGCTGCCTGTAAGTATGAGACCCTTGGGATAGTGGTGTAGTTGGGAGCCGATCCATCCCATAATTTCTCCATTATCCGAATCTCCTGTGGGCTCTGACCAGGTTCTGTTTTTGTTTTGCTCAGGGAATGACAGTGCCGAGAGCTCTGATGTGTCTCTAACAACTTAAAAAGGTAAGACCCTGGAGGGCTGGAAGAGAGAGAGAGGGATTGGGAAATGGAGAGACTCCTGGGTTACAGGACTCTCCTAGGAATTTCTGACATTTTGAATGTTTAATAGGTTGTTCAGAGTGTCTGTATTACAATGAATTTGTTCATAATACCTTCATTTATAGTGTGAGACAGCTAGCTGTCTTCTGTGGGACTGAGCAACACAGGATTTCTTCAGTTCTCTTCCTGCTCCCTACTACAGTTTTGCTGAGAGCCATTGCCAAGTAGGACACATCGTAATCCTTGCCAGCGTACCCCATGTTAATTTGCTGCGACCTTGCTTGTATGTTTGAGAAAGGTGACCCTGCTCAATCACCAGGGTGGATCCAGGATTAGGGTGTATCTTGCAGGAAGTATCCCCGTGAGTAGGGCGTGCCTGCTGCCTGAGTTCCCACTGAGTTCTCCTGGAGAGAAAGTATTTAGGACTTGAATTGTGCGGGAGATTGGGATTGCCCCTGGACCTGTGTGGAGGCAGTGTGAGTTCGGAATAAAGAATTGCTGTTTGAACCTACAAAGCTGTGTGGTGGCTCGTGATCTTGTGCCGAACCGAGACATTGGCATCTGGCACAGTTTCAAGAGGTCCCAACTTCTCTTTCTGTATTCCTATCATCCTAATGTAAGGAAACCGAGAGGAGCGCATCCCTGATCACTAAGACCCCTCCCCATACTGCCCTGTTCTCTTCCTCAGTCAATTTTCCAGTGTAGCAGATGTGAGGCTAGAATGTCTTCATTTGTGAGAAACTTGAGTTAACTCCCCTGCTGAGCCATGTGGCCTCAGGCACCCATGATGCTAGTCTGCCCCACTCTTCTAGGGTTTGAGTGACTGTCTTTGTGCCTGGGCGTGTCTTCCTAAAGCCCCATGGGTGGAGCTATGCTCATCTGTTCCTTTGTAATATAACCCCTTGCCCTGTTTAAGATAGAATCTTCCATGGAAGTGCCTTGGGTGTGTACCCTTCTCTTACTGTGCACTTGGATGTGGCCTACCTAGATGTCAGTCAACCTGCTAACAGTGGACATTATGAAGATAGACTCAGCCCCCTGAAACCTGGCCCCTTATCTCATTTGAATAGCTTCTCCTCAATAAAAGGGGTTACAGCGTACTCTTGCTCTCTCTCTTCCTTCAGACCCTTAAGGTCGGAGGAGCTGCCACAGTGACCCCAATGAAAAAGTTATTTGTTGTTTTTTTTTTTTTAAGAGATGAAAAATAACTTGTTTAATGCTACATAGGTAGAAAGTGGCAGTATAGTCTTTAAAACCATTTCTGACCACAATGACAGACACTGTCTTCTGTTCTTATTGTCAACCCATATTTAAATATTGCAGTACATACAAAATGTCAAAAATTTCCCCTCTAGCATTTACTACCTTTTCTGAATTTTGGATTTAGTGTCATCACCAACAACAAAAAAAATATACAAGTAAGGACAAGTTACTAAATTACAAAGCCAATATTCTGGATGCAGTACAAATGTTAATTAACTTAGTCATTGATACTTAACTACAAAACAAATTTCTTTATTTTTTTAACAATGAAAAGTGACAGCAACACTATAAATTACTTGTGACAAAGTCATCAATGGAGACTAATAAAAACAAAGCTAATTAACAGGCATTGTTTCAGTTCAAATTAGTAATTTCCTTTTTTTTTTTCAAAGAAAGAGTGAGAGAGAGTGAGAGGGAGAGAGAGAGGGAGAACTTTAATATTTATTTTTCAGTATTTGGCGGACACAGCATCTTTGTCTGTATGTGGTGCTGAGGATCGAACCCAGGCCGCACGCATGCCAGGCGAGCGCATTACTGCTTGAGCCACATCCCCAACCCCTAGTAATTTCCTTTAAACAGGAATACTAACATTGATCTAGTGGTTCTCAACCCTGTCTGCACATTAAAGAAATGGAAGTCACTTTTCTTTATCCTTTTTTGATTAACCATAATAGAGTTCAACAAATATCAAATATTGGAAGTTATTTAAACTCGAATTGAAATTCTCACTACTTTTTATTTTTACAAAACTTAAAAAATAATACTGGCTTTCAAAGAATCCCCACATTTTAATTTTGCATAGATGTTCAAGTCAGTTATTTGTTCAACTAAAAAGAGTCAGTAAGATGTATTAGAAATTATTTTATTAATAAGTTATTATAAAATGATATCCATGAGCCACAAACTTTTTGGTGCAGATGAGAGAAAGATTTGAGTATTTTCCATGCATTTCTAAAACTTCTAGAATCCTTTTTTGTAAGATCAGTTTCTTAAAAGTCAGAACCTAAACAAAACTTGCTTCTTTAAAAATATATGCATAAATATTTTGCCTACCATTCTGCTATATTGTTGACAAATCCCTATTAGTAGGTCAGTAGTAACTACTGTAAAGGTAAAATTTCCAAGCTGATTCTAAGCCGCAGAGCCTGAGTTAAAGTGTAAAAGACCAGGCATCTTAAAGTTTCCAAAATACAGAGATTGGGTTAAAAAGTAAAAGACTAGGTATTGTTAGAGTCCCTCTGCTACCCCCAAAACCTGTAATCCCTGTAGCTGTTAGGACAATACTGGAACTGCCCAGTAAATATTTCCACTGACTTTCTGGTTGTTTAATAGCTAAGGGTTCCGAGTTGCTTGGCACGTAGGCATTGCCTGACCTAAACCAATCAGTTTGAATGTGTACCCCACTTAGGAGCACCAATCACCCCTGTCCAATCTGTTCCCGCCAATGTATGTACTAATCATGTTTCAGAATTGTTGTTCAATTTTCCAGCGCCTCATGATGATTTGTTCTGATGTATGCAAAGCCCCCCCACCCTCTCCAAAAAGTGTACTTAAGCTCCGCTTGAACTCTGTTCTGGGCTCTGAGCCGCTCTCCCTTCTTGAGTGGGCACAGAGTCCCAGCGCGCTGGAACGGATCCCTAATAAATTTCCCCCCTGCGATTGCATGGAGTGAGTCTCTTGTGTGGTCTCTCCCCTCCGACGCTTCGCTGCACCCCAACACTACAGGCATTTATCTTCAAAACAACCTTTCCTCATTTTTCAGGTTTGGAAATCAAGTATGGAAAACAACTTTTTCCTAAAAAATACATAAATTCACTTACATGAATTTCACTTCTCAAATTCAGGAAATCCCATTTCTTCAGCTCTTTATCAGGACTCCATGTAAATCTCAACCACTTCATTCTTGCCAGTCAAGTATTGCTTCTGTCTGGTTGTTTTCACTCACATCTTCGATGTCTGATAGATCAACAAGTGGTAAAGGATTTCTCCAGTACTGGAAAGTATTATACAGCCAAAATTCTTCATTGTGCTGGAGCGGTGCGAACCCCTAGTCTTGCCACTGAGGCCCTGTGCGCCCCGCCCCGTGGTCACCACCAACCTCAGGGGGCTGCGCGTCCTGGGGCTCCTCCCCTGGCCCCCGGGGCCCTCCGGGCAGCAGCGACAGCGGTGGCTCGCCCTTCTCCAGGCCCCGGCCCTCACGCTCCCCGCCGCTCAGGGAGCTGCTGTCCCCGCCGCTCGGGCTGCTGTCGCCGCTGTCGCGGCGCTTGCAGGACGAAGCCAAAGGCTCTGACATGGCCCCTGCGTCGATTTTGCGCTTTTGCGGTTGCCCAGGATGCGAGGGCCCCGACGGCGGGATCCAAATCTACTGCGTTGGCTCCTCCGTGAAGTCGCAGAGCAGGAGCCGCTTCCAAGGCACGTGGAACGTCAGTGGCTCAGCCTCAAGCCGCTGGGCCATGGGCCTAAGGGTTCCAACGGAGACGGACTGCCAGCGCTGATAGCCGCAGGGTGGAGCGAGGCAGGGCGAGCCCCAGAAAAAGGTATTTGTGCCTCTTGTGGGGTTATTTTGGGCAGCCCAATTAGCCCAGTTCAATTGGAGTGACCCCTGAGCCTTTTAGTCATGAACAGAAACTTGGCATTCACTCCTGATTTAGTTTGTTTTGCTGGGATGTAGCTGCTTCTTTCCCTAGGGAAAAACAGAATCTGGACATTTGTCCCATGAAATATGGTTGATGCGTTAATTAAATTGTGGGAGGGCTGGAGATGTGGCCCCCGGGGCCCTCCGGGCAGCAGCGACAGCGGTGGCTCGCCTTTCTCCAGGCTGCACTCCCCGCCTCTCCGGGAGCTGCTGTCTCCGCTGTTGGAGTTGGGGATTCCTGTGACCGCTCCTCTGACCCTAAGGGTCCGCAGAAAGAGAGCGCGCTAACCCTTTTTATTGAGGAGAAGCCATTCAAATGTGGCAAGGGGTCAGGTTTCAGGGGGCTGAGTCCAGCTTCATTATGTCTGCTGTCAGCAGGTTGACTGACATCTAGGAAGGCCACACCCAAGGGCAGAGTAAGAGAAGGGGACACACAAAGGGCATTTCCAAGGAACATTCCATTCCAAACAGGGCAAGGGGTTAATATCACAAAGGAACAGGTGAGCGTAGCTGGACCCATGGGACTGCAGGAAGAGTAGCCAGATCACCAGGGATTACCAAGGTGCCTCAACCAATCAGGAGGGGAAAACGCTGGTCACTATTTTTTAGTTTTCGGGGGACGAAACATCTTTGTTTACATGTGGTGTTGAGGATCAAACCCAGGCCACGCATGCCAGGGACAAGCATTACCAGGGCTGGTCCTGTCTTCAGGACCATGGGCAGGGAGGTCATCATGCCACTGAGTTAACCTAGGTTGAGACCTGAGTCCGACCTTCAGCTCCCCATTTTTTTTTTCAATTTCTATAGAGAATTATCCCTGTAATTGTTAGAAAGTATGAATTATGGTCTCATCTCCTCTGGCTATCTCTCATCTTTGAGAGGAGCAGGAGTCCTTTTTCCTATCATTGTCCCACAAAACTCAGGGCAGTTTCCTGGATTGTATTTTTCATCACTTCTCCAGTATTTTTAAAGGAACCAGATTAGGGGAATAGCAGAGTGAAAAGATCTCACAATTTCTCATCTTAGATATTTCACAATGGCTGACTGCAAGCTGGAGAGCTGGAAGAACCACTAGCTGTGCAGTCCAAAAGACTGAAGCTCCAGAATAAGAGGGTCAATGGTGGTACCCTAATCTGAGACCAAAGAGATTCTGGAGAATCTGTTTTGGAAAAGTGAAGAAGTGGGAGTCCAGTATCTTCAGATGATCACAGCAACAATCAAGAACCCATTCAAGAAGAATCAAGCTTGCAACTGCTGCTGCTTCCTTGTCCTTCCAATTTTTATTCCATCCAAGTCATCATCCTATTGGTCAATACTGCCCACATTTAGGGAGTGTCTCCATTTCAGTTGGCTACCTCGCATGCCAATCATTCCTAGATACACCCTCATTGACCACATCAAAGCCCAGGATGGACTGAGCACAGACTGGGTGCCACCTTGTCCATCCTCAGCTGCTTTCATCCTTCTCCTGTCCCCACTGTAGCAGACTCAGCACAGCAAATACCTGTGTGCAAATACCTTGGCATTTCTTAATCCAACCAGGTTGATAATTCAAATTGACCATTACAGATGCTGTGGAATGCAGGAGGGATGGTGTGGAGGGAAGGAGGGCAGCGCTTGTGAGAAAAGCCCAAATGGCTCTGACTTTAGTCTAAGGCTTTATTAGTAAGAGGAGGGAGGGGAAGACACTGATCATTCTTTCAGCTCTCATTTGTTGAGTACTGAATAGATGACACTCAGTTTTCATCTAGGATACATGAGGGAATTGAACAGAGGCCAGAATTGTCAACTTTGTGGAGCCTGTGTTCTATAGGAAAGAGTAAGGGGAAATACTCTAAGCACAGTAAATAAGGACAATGTTCATGTTAGATGGTAAGTGTTGCAAGGCAGATCTTGAAGCCAGATTTAAAATTAGGTAGTCAGTGTAGTTAGGTAAATCGAGTCTAATGGAGGCCATGCTGATAATGATTCCGGAAACGCAGGACAACTCATGGAATGTTAATGAAGTCCCCGAAAGGCCCTAGGCCAAAGTCCACCCCAAAGAAATGTTAATGGAACCCAGGAAACAGCCCCCAACAGATTTGGAGATAGCCCATCCCAAAGAAGTGATAATGAAATCCTTCCTGCCCAGATTACTTGTTTGGCCCACCTGTGTCCCAACCCTTCCCCCTTACATTCCATCACCAAACCTATAAAAAGGGGAACACATTCGCCCTTCCACGGATTCCACCTCTTGGGTCCCCTTCTTCCTTGAGAGAAGTCTTTTCTGCTGTCCTTTAATAAACTTCTAATTTCTACTCTGTCCTTGCCTCGGCATGCTCTCTCTCTGGTGTTATTCTTCAACATTGGGGAAGCAAGGACTCGTCACCAGTCAACAGCGGTAACAATCACAGAGTGGGTATGCGGAACAGGGAAGATGGCTGTTTTACTAGGGACTTATTGGCAAGGTGACATTCGAGGATAGATTTGAAGGACATGAAGGAATTTGTTAGGATGTTTGGAGGAAGATCTTTCTAGGTAGGAAGAAACTCCAGTGCAAATGCACCAGGGTGGGATCCCCTGTGTGTGTTCTGGGAAGAGCAAGAATCTAGAATGTCCTGAGCAGAGTCACTGAGAAGAGCTCAGAGGCACAGCCAGTGTCACCAGATCTGGAGGTTGACGGAAAGAATCTTGCATTGAGTGAAGCAGTTTTGAGCAGACACAGACATGGTGAATCTTTTCAAATCATCACTCTTAACTGTTGCACTGAGAAAAGAACTGAGATGGGAGGACTAGCAAGTCAGCAGGGAGACTGTAGGGAACTAATCAGTCCTATGCTGGTGATGTCATCACTTCACCTGGAGTATGAGCAGGGGAAATAGTGGAAGTGTTTGGATGTCATATGCATTTTGAAGATGGACTTTACAGCACTTCCTAATGAACTTAACTGAGGTATGAGAAAGAAGAACCCCACAAATTTGTGACACTGTAATCAAAAAGATAAGAGTTGCATCAATGAAGAAGAGAAGATTGGAAAAGGCATGTGTGAAGAAAAGACTTTTTCAGGCCCTTAGATATTGAACTGAGATGTTCAAACTGCTATACCAACAGCTGATAATTAACTGATTTCAGCAGACCCAAGGGCTTGATGCAAATATGCATCTTTTGCTTGACGGGTGTCAATCTGGCACAAAGTATGGTAGAGGTTTCCTTGCTCAGTTTCACTTTCTGTATGTGTCTTATGGGTTGTTAACAAACATTTCACAGTCCAGTCCTGGTGTACACAGTACACTTTTTAGGAACATTGCTCTATATGAAATAGTATTCCAGCATCTGCGTAGTGTCAGATCAACAGCAGGAAGGAATCAGTAGTTCATGGTGATTCTATTTTCAGTAACGTGGTTTTAAGGCTGCCCCGCCACTAAAATTACCTAAAAAGAAGACATAAAATGGAAGAAGAATCTCAATGTAGAGAAGTCTAAGAAAGATAGCAATCCTTTAGCTGAAAATATAAATGTGCAAGAATTCATGGAGAAAAGTTTATCTTATCCTGAAGGCATTTGCCAAATCTGGAAAAAACTTAGCTTTTTCTTACTTAAGGTATACTACTATGTTTGTTTTCCATCAGTGTGACCAACCACATGAGTCAATTCACTTGTAAAAAGGAAAGGTTTGTTATTGCTCACAGTTTTGGAGGGTGAAGTCCATGATTGACCTTGTCACATTACACCTGTAGTGAGGCAGCACATCATGCTGGGAGCACTGGGCAGACCAAAACCACTCACCTCCTCACCAGGCAGTGAAGGAGAACAAGAAGGGGGTGGGTGTTCAACAATGTCCTTCAAGGGCACAGCCCTCAGGACCCCTCCCCACTAGGCCCCACCTCTCAAGGATTGTACTATCTCCCTATAGCACCACCCAGGGACCAGGTTTCTACCACATGGGCTTTAGGAACACCATACATTTAATTATAACAAGAACACAGTTTATGATCTTCAGAGATAGTTTGAATAGGAGATAATTTGGCTTTCCATTAAATCTCGGGAACAAAAATTATATCCTCTGAGCAAGAAATGAAAAATTTTTATTTTACCACCCAAAATTATTCTTAGGAAATTAACTTTAGCCAGAAAAAAAAAAAAAAGGTAGAAACGCAACTGATTTTGAGAATTTGTAGTTGCCACCCCATACTCCTATAGGTTTGTTGTCCTGATTGGCTTTATAAATTAGGGTCAAAAAAACTGATTTTTTTTTAATAGATGTCTTGGGTCAGTGTTGACTCAAAATTTGAAGGAGGAAATAAAGATTTTTATAGGAATCCATATTAAACCAATGGGTTTAACAATTTACACAATTTATAACAAAAGGAAACGAGAATCTCAGAGCAGAAATGTATAAGTACAAGTGGAAAATGATAATAGGATCAAAATCAGTAGAAACAACAGATAGGAAAAAGAGGCTCATAAGATGTCCATATTTGAATTTTAAAACAGAAAATAACATATAACTGGTATTATGAATAAAGAAAAGTATTTCAACCTTCAACTTGCCTACAGAATATAGGAAAGTAACAATGACCTAGCTGTTTTCCCAAAACACCACATTTAATTATTATAAAGTGAATTCAAATTTCTTTCAAAAATTAGGTTCATTGACCTCTCCTTTGAGCCATAATGGAATAGGAAACCTAGAAATTCATATAAACATGAAAAAAATAGAAAGACATTCAGACATAGGGCAAAATGACAGAGATTGCAATCTGATAGAAAGGGAATGAAAGAAGAGAGGCATAAAGGGGTCCATCTTCTTTCCTGGAAATTCCCAAGACACAGTGCAGAGAGGAGGAGCCCTACAAAGCCTAGAAGCCTCAGGGAGTTGAGGGGACAGACATGTATTTGGAGAGATCACAACAGAAGAATATTCAAGATGAAGGCACATAGATAAGGTAGCTGAAAATAACAGCACTGGAGATCCAGAGGGCACCTCTTGAGTCCTCAGTTCATCAGTACACACACGAAGAACACTATCCCAGGACAACGAAAAGATAGTCCAAAAGCACCAGAGGGAGCAATGGTACCTAGGGATACCCAGGGCCAGAAAAAGTGTCTGTTCCCACTGTCCATGCTGGAAAGACACATTTTCTGGACATTGGACAGAGTATTTGGAAGTGTCTGTGACCTTATCAGTGAATAATGAATGGCATCAACTAAGAAATTGCCAAATATTCAGGAAAATGTAACACATTACAACATAAAAAACTACAGATTAACTGAACACTAAGACAGTTATTGTAAATTAATTCCTTACATTCAGAAGGTTCCATAAGACCCCTAAAAGAAAAAAATAAAAAATTAGGCATGGTAGCACAAGTTTATAATCCCAACTACTCAGGACGCTGAAGCAGGATTGCAAGTTCAATTGTAGCCTGGGAAACTTAGCATGACCCTGTGTCAAAATAAAATACAAAGATCTAGGTTACAGTGCTTTCTTTTTTCTTTTTTTTTTTTAAAGAGAGAGATTTTTTTTAATATTTATTTTTTAGTTTTCGGCAGACACAACATCTTTGTATGTGGTGCTGAGGATGGAACCTGGGTCGCAGGCATGCCAGGTGAGAGCGCTACCGCTTGAGCCACATCCCCAGCCCGGTTACAGTGCTTTCTTATCATGCATGAGGCCCTGGCTTTGATCCCTAGTATCAAAAAAATAAACAAATAAATAAATAAGAGAGGGTTCATAAAAGTTCACAATCAAACTTCCAAAGATGAAAGTATCAGAGATGTGATGTGGGAATTAAGGTAGAGAGGAGGAGCCCTACATAGCCTAGAAGCTACACTGGAGAATAAAAGATATATGAGTTTAAAGACAAAAAAGAAATAGAACTTTTCAAAATGACACAAATCAATTCTTACAATATATTTTTGGGTTTTTAACATATTCAGATATGTGTTTTAACAGCACAAAAAGAAAAGGAAATACAGTTATACAGAATAGAATTTTCATATCTCACTGAAATTATGTTAGTACAAATCCGAAATACTTTCTGGGACAATAAGTCCTAGAGCAACCACTAAAAAACTACAGTGAAAAACTTTTAAGGGAATTTCCATTACAATAGAAAATTTGGAATGCTTTATTCACCACAGGCCACAACTTCCTCAGAGTAAAAGGGCAAGACTACCTCCAGCTAAAACTCAAAGCGGGAGACCCCACTGTCATTTCAACAGGCCAGACTTGTTGCTATCTGGAGCCTGGGTGTAGGGCTACCCAGCTGAGCCTTGGGGACAAGCTGCTTCCCCAATGGTTTCAGAAGGTGGGACCACCTCCCCAGTGCCCCTGGAGGACAGAGCATCAAACTGAAGAGAATTATTCTTTTTTTTTTTTTTTTTTTTTTTAGTTGTGGATGGATTTTTTTTTAATTTTAATATTTTTATTTTTTAGTTCTCGGCGGACACAACATCTTCGTTTGTATGTGGTGCTGAGGATCGAACCTGGGCTGCACGCATGCCAGGCAAGCGCGCTACCTCTTGAGCCACATCCCCAGCCCTCGATGGATCTTTATTTTATTTATTTTATTTATTTGTATGTGGTGCTAAGAATCAAACCCAGTGCCTCACGCATGCTAGGCAAGCGCTCTACCACTGAGCCACAACCCCAGCCTGAGAATTATTGAGAATTAAAACTAGTAGAATTTGCCCGGCTAGGTTTTGAACGTGCTTGGACCCATCACCCCTCTCTTCTTTGCAGCTTCTTCCCTTTGAGTAGGAATGTCTATCCTGTACCATTTCACCACTGTATGTGGGAAACATATATAACTTATCTGGTTTCACAGGATCACAGCTGGAGAGGAATTTGCTTCAGGATGAATTGTACCATATCTGACCTATATCTAATTTAAATAACGTTTAGAAGAGACTATGAACATAAAACATAGAAATGATGCTGGAATGGATTAAGATTTGGGGGGTATTGGATAGATGAATGTATTCTGCATGCAACAAGGGCCTGGGGGAGGACAGAATGCTTGCACAACCCCTGCCTCCCACCAATGAAAATTTATTTGTTAACGTTCTTACCCCCAATATAACTGTGTTTGGAGATTGGATCTTTAATAGATGATTGAGGCTAAATAAGAGAGGAAAGGAGGAAAGATAGAAAGGGAGAAAACAACAACAACAACAAAAATGATGGAGTCAAAAACCAGTAAAACTGGTGCCCTATAAGATTAGTAAAAAAGATCTTCCTCTTCCTTCTTTTCCTTCTGCTTCTCCTTCTCCTCTCTCTCTGCATAACCCTATACAAAAAAGGCCAGATTGAGAATTGAACAACAGCAGATGAGGTAGAGAGGGAAGACGGGAGGGGAGGGGAGGGGAGGGGGGATAGTAGGGGATAGGAAAGGTAGCAGAATACAACAGTCACTAATATGGCATTATGTAAAAATGTGAATGTGTAACCGATGTGATCCTGCAATTTGTATTTGGGGTAAAAATGGGAGTCCATAACCCACTTGAATCAAATGTATGAAAGATGATATGTCATGAGCTTTGTAATGTTTTGAACAACCAATAAAAAAAAAAAAAAAAGCCAGATTGATACCAGGCAGCACAATATCCTGCCCTGGGAAGAAGAGATTATCAGGCAGTTCTGATACCACCTGGGAGGAAAGAAACCAGACCATAATGCTCTCTGCTCCAGAAAATGCTGAAGTGTTGCCCCCCAAACTTCATCTAATTCAAAATCGGAAGGTGTTTTAGTCAGCTTTGAGTCACTGTAAACAAAAAAAGAACAACATAAAGGAGAAAAAGTTTATTTGTGTTTTGAGGTTTCAGAGGTCTCAGTCCACAGACGGCCAACTCCATTGCTCTGGGCTTGAGGTGAGACAGAATATCAGAGCAAAAGGGTGTAGAGGAGAAAAGCAGCTCAGGACATAGCAATCAGGAAGAGAGAGAGACAGAGAGAGAAACAGAGACAGAGACAGGACAAAAGCACTCCACTCACCTAGGACAAAATACACATCCTAAAGGCACATGCCTCCAGTTACCTACCTCCTCCACCCATACCCTAATTGACTACACTTACCACCTAGTTAATTCCTATCAGTGAATTAATCCACTGATTAAGGTCACAACTCTCATAATCTAACCATTTTACCTCTGAACATTCTTGCATTGCCACATCATGAGCTTTTAGGGAATACCTCATATCTAAATCATAACAGTAGAAAAATAGGATTTATTCAAATCCAGCTTTGAAGGAAGAGGGATGAAATATAATTGTTTCAAAAGTTCCATGTCAGAAAAGTCCTGGGACAAGGAAAGCTTCTAAAAGTGGGAGAGTTCATTAGGAAGAAAGACAGAAACTTCACAGGTTTTATCTCCTTAGGAGTCACTGCGGCCCAAAGAAATTTTACAGGTTTTGCCTATTTCAAGTCCCTGAAGCCTTCTCCTCATACCAAAAAGAGTCAGAACTTCCTGGGACCAGCATCTGTGCCTCACCATTGTAAATTAGGATTGTCAGGGTGCAGCTAGCTCTTCTCTTTAGTTCACAGGGTGAGCTTTCATGGACTGCATGTGGAAAGCTACATTGACATCAGTTCATTCAAGGAGCTTCACTGTAGCTGGACCTGATTCAGATGATGAGACTCTGGAGTTGACACTGGTTAGGTCATAAAATGAGTCTTTTGGAGGCCTTGGATGGAAAGCAGTTTATTGTACATGTGGAAGAAATAATAATTTGTGTCAGAAAGATGACCATGGTAGTTTTCTAATGACTACAAATTCCTTGATATTTAAGAATAGAAACTAGTTCCCCTCCCCGTGAATGTGGCTGGACTTAGTGAAGAGATAAAACAAAATTTATGGTGTGCAGCCACAGATAAAAAGACTGGTATGGGATGTGGAACACATGCCTGTAATCCCAGTGGGTCAGGAGACTGAGGCAGAGGATCACAAGTTCAAAGCTAGCCTCAGCAATTTAGTAAGGCCCTAAGCAACTTAGTGAGACCCTCTCTCAAAAATAAACATTAAAAATAAAAATTGTGTAGGGCTGGGGATGTGGCTCAAGCGGTATTTCGCTCGCCTGAATGCATGCAGCCTGGGTTCGATCCTCAGCACCACATACAAACAAAGATGTTGTGTCCGCCAAAAACTAAAAAATAAATATTAAAAAATTCTCTCTCTCTCTCTCTCTCTCTCTCTCTCTCTCTTTAAAAAAAATTAAAAAATAAAAAATAAATTGTAGCTCAGCGATAGAGCGATCGCTTCGCATGTGTAAGGCGCTGGTTTTGATCCTCAGCACCACATAAAAATAAATAAAATAAAGGTATAAAAATAATTTAAATAAATAAATAAATGATCTGGGGATATAGCCCCTAGTTTCAATCTCTGGTGATGGGGGGGGGGGGGGTGGGATATGACAATTATGATGACAGTAGGATTTCCTGCTTGCCCTGCTCTCTCTTGGAACATTCATTCCTGGCTCAGCCATCTCGACCAGACAGTCACCTAAAGGCAGTCCCCCTTGGCCCAGAACTGAGGGCTGTAGCCAAGAGCTACAGGAATGAGCTGTGAATAAGGTCCTTCCCTGTTCATCAGCCTTCCAGTTCTGACCTTGAACATTGCCTAGAGGAAAGGGGCAAATTAATAAACATTGGTAATTTTAAGTTGCTGTGTTTTGGAGTGATTGTTCTGAACCAGTAAGTAACAAATGCACAGAGAACAACTAGGCAATCAAGGGCTTTTTTCCTCTTTAGAAACAAACAAAGGAGTCCAGAAGAGATTGGAGTGGTGCATGGAAATAATTGGTAGAAAAAGACTGCCAAATGACTGTTTTTACTTAGCGCCTTACTTTTGCTGAGGGTTGCTTTGAACTCGCAATCCTCTTGCCTCAGCCTCCCGAGCTGCTGGGATTACAGGCATGCACCACTGCGCTTGGCCCAAATGACTTTATATCCACTGAAACTGTGCTTCAAAACTGACCTCTTAGTCAGGCACAGTGGTGCATGCCTGTAATTCCAGCAGCTGGGGAGGTTGAGGCAGGAGGATAGTAAGTTCAAAGCCAGCCCCAGCATCTTAGCAAGGCCCTAAGCAACTCAGTGAGACCCTGTCTCTAAATAAAACACAAGAAAGGCCTGGGAATGTGGCTCAGTGGTTGAGGGCCTCTGGATTCAATCCCCCTTAAGTCAAGAAAATGCTTGAATTACTTCATTTGTTTTTAGAATACCATTTTTATTTTCTTTCTAGCTTTATTTTTTTTTTGTACCACTTTCATGGGGGTTTTCCTTAGGATTACAGTGCTCACCTTAACTCTTTACACTACATCCAGTTAACAGTGTCTTAGTTCATATAAATATAGAAATCTTGCAACCATTCAGACTTCTAAACTGTAACCATTGTTATGTTATAGTTATCATGTTTAATATATGATAATTCAGGAAACAGAGCACTTAAGAAAAAGCTATATTTGTATTTATTAAGTAAGTGAAAAAGGTCAAACAGAAAGCAAGAGAGAGAGGGAGAGAGATCAAAGATAGTATTGAGCCAAACCATTTCTGATACTCTCACCTTTTCTAGGAGTCTGAGTTTTCCATAGTATCATTTGCCCCCAAACTGAAGAAATCCTTTACCATTTCATATAGTGTGGATCTATTGGTGATGAAATAAAATTTAACTTTCATCAGAAAATCTGTTTATTTTCTCTTCATTCTTGAAGGACACTTTTGCTAGATATTATGGATTGACTTTATTTTGCTCAGAACCTTAAAGATTTTGCCTTACTTTCTTCTTGTTATAAAGTCATTAGGCAGGGCTGAGGATGTGGCTCAAGCGGTAGCGCACTCGCCTGGCATGCGTGCAGCCCAGGTTCGATCCTCAGCACCACATACAAACAAAGATGTTGTGTCCACCGAAAACTGAAAAATAAATATTAAAAAACAACTCTCTCTCTCTCTCTCTCTCTCTCTCTCTCTCTCTCTCTCTCTCTCTCTCTTTTTAAAAAAAAATTTAAAAAAAATAAAGTCATTAGGCAGACAATGAGGTTATGGAGAACAAAAAACAAGAAAAGTAACTGAGTAGGCCCCAAACCTTTGATGTTAACAACTAAAACTAACCTTAGGAGTCACTCCTCCAATTAAAATGCTGATAGTTTGACTGGCAGTGGTGTGCTGTTTACAAGATATGCACTCATAGCATAAAGATGAAAGTGAAAGTAAATTATGGGAAAAGATATCCCATGCTAACAGGAAAGTGACCATGATACTATTAGAAAAACACATTTCAAAATAAAATGTGTTACTAGAGATAAAGAAGCATGCTTCCTGAGGATAAAAGGATCAACAGGAAAACATAGCACTCAGAAATGTACATGGTCCCTACAACACTGCTTTAAAATTCATGTGGAAAAAGAAACAGAATTACACAGAGAAATATACAACTCCAGAAATTACACAGAGAAATGTACAACACCAGAGACTTTTATACTCTTCCCGGCAATTTATACAACAATGAGAGAAAAAGAAAGCAAAGAGAGAGATGTGGAAAATACGAAAAGCAACCTAGACTTCATTAACATTAATAAACTGTATACAAATATCAACAACAGCATACATGTAAAGGGGGTCTGGCGAAACGTCGGAGGGAGAGACCACTCAAGAGACTGACTCCATGCAATTGGCAAAAGGGGATTTATTGAGGATCCATTCCAGCGCGCTGGGACTCTGTGCTCACTCAAGAAGGGAGAGCAGCCCAGAGCCCCGAGCAGAGTTCAACAGAGCTTAAGTACACTTTTTGGAGAGGGTGGGGGGCTTTGCATACATCAGAACAAATCATCATGAGGCACGGGAAAATTGAACAACAATCCTGAGTTAGGATTAGTGCATACATTGGCGGGAACAATCAGGGCAGGGGTGATTGGCTGTTTCTAAGCGGGGTACACATTTAAACTGATTGGTTTAGGTCCTGCAATGCCTACGTGCCAGGCAACTCAGAACCCTTAGCTATTAAACAACCAGAAAGTCAGTGGAAATATTTACTGGGCAGTTCCAGCATTGTCCTAACAACTTTACAGAGATTACAGGTTCCGGGGATAGCAGAAGAATTTTAACGATACCTAGTCTTTACTTTTTAGCCCAGGCCTTGCCATTTAGAAGCTTTACAATGCCCGGTCTTTTACACTTTAACTCAGACTTTTGCAGTTTAGAATCAGCTTAGAAATTTTACCTTTACATACATATTATTTCAAGTGCAAATGTACATCTGCCAGGCTAGACCTTTTGTGAACCATAAAACAATTCTCAACAAATCTGAAAATACTGTACCGATAACAGAGTATATTTTGTGACCATAATAAAGTTGAATTAGAAGCAAGTCTCAATGAGATAACCAGCACACCTTAAGTATTTGGAAGTTAAATAATAAGATTCTAAATAATCACTGGATCAAAGAAGAAATTGAGTAACATTTTAAACTGATTAAGGAAATGTAGCACATTAAAACATGTGGAATGGGCTGGAGATGTGGCTCAAGTGGTAGCGTGCTCGCCTGGCATGCGTGTGGCCCAGGTTCGATCCTCAGCACCACATACAAACAAAGATGTTGTGTCCACCGAAAAAACTAAAAAATAAATAAAATTCTCTCTCTCTCTCTCTTTAAAAAGTAAAATCCCTACTACATATTTCCTCTTCCAATCTTTAAAACAACAACAAAAAAAAATGTGTGGAATATCTCCAGTTAATAACTTCAACCTTATTAAAACACTATATACCCAAGGCAAGCAGAAAAAAGGAAATGAAAACAAATATGAAATTTAAAAAAAAATTTTAAAAATTGATAAACTAAAAAACTGGAATTTATTTTCTATCAAAGATATTATCTTATGAGCCTAGATTGATTTTATAGGAAAAAAGAAATTACCAGTGCTGAGAATGAAAGAAAGTATATCAGTGTGGATACTCCAGATGTAAGAATGATGATGTAGGAATATTAGTAAATTAATGATAACACATTTTGACAACCTAGAATAAATTAACAATTTCTTGTGAGACATTAAGAAAAAATGGAAAATAATAATAGGTAATATTCCAATCATACATTTTATTTTGTGATTGGAAACCTCTCCATAATTTAATATCCAGAAATTTTCATTGGTGATTTAAGTTAAACATATAGTTAAAATAGTATTAATTATACATATTTTCTTATAAATAAGAACATAAGGGCTGGGGATGTGGCTCAAGCGGTAGCGCGCTCGCCTGGCATGCGTGCGGCCTGGCTTTGATCCTCAGCACCACATACAAACAAAGATGTTGTGTCCACCAAAAACTAAAAACTAAAAATTAAAAATTAAAAAAAAGAACATAAAACACTTTCCTAATCACTTTATAAGAAAAATATTATCCTGATTCCAAAACCAGGCAAAGACATCACAAGAGAACAATACCTAAAATCCTTCATGAACCTAGACTCAAAAATCTGCAAAAAAAAAAAAAAAAGGTAGAAAATCAAATACAAAAAAATGTTTTAAAAAATCGGCATACATCTGTCCACACTTGTTTTATCATCTCATAGGAAATCAAGATTGGTGTAATATTCTAAAATAAAAACCCTTGTCATCACGTTAAGAGAATGAACTGAAGGGCTGGGGATATACATAGCTCCATTGGTAGAGTGCTTGCCTTGCATACCCAAGGCCCTGGGCTCAATCCCCAGCACCCAGGAGAGAGAATGAAGTTGAAAAGTCATAGGATGTAACATTAAAGTATTACGTGTGTGCACAGCTGCTGAATCTGGCAGGTTGGATCCAATTAACAATAAAGACACTCTCTTTATATAAAATAGTGTTTATTTTAGTAATAATTTAAGAGTAAAAACAAAACTGAAAAGGCAAAGGAGAAGAAAATATATCACCAGATGGGAGAGACACCAACACCTGAAGTCATGTAGCCAGGGAATCCCAGGGCAGCTTTTCAGGGTCCCAACTAAGAAGTTCTGGGTAGAGCATCCTCTCCATGGGTGAGACTCCAAAGCCTTATTCCTGGCGATGCTCCCTGAATACAAGTTAGGACAAAGAAGTCTCCCTTCTAACAATATGCATGATCTAGTGATCCCTCAAGGATTTTATCTTCCCAGGGACGGGAGGTTCAAATTTCAGAAAGAAGGGAGTGTTTACCTTGAAATAAGTGAACAACTCTAAGATTTCATGAGTGAACCAAACCCAATAAGTCAACATTTCTTCAGATGTTCAATCAAGGATATGCAAAGGTCATGGCAGGCATATAGACAGGAAAGATCTTTAATATTTTCCTTAGCCCTTTAAAGGAATGCAGGAAAGGCATTTGTCCAAATTGAACATCATTTCATTGTAAAATTTTTAGCAAACTAGGGATTGAAAGGAACTTTCTCAACAAGATTAGGGAGAGTAATAAAATTGTTTAGTTAGCATCTGTCTCAGTGATCAAAGGCTCAACACTTTTTTAATTTTTTTGGAATTCACAACAAAATAAGGTGTCAGATCTCACCATTTTTATTTACATTATTGAGGATGACATAGCCAGTACAACAGAAAAAAATGAAATAATTTCTTATAAATAGAAAGGAAAGAAGTAAACCTGTCCTTATTTGCAGGAAACACAAGCATTTGTATAGAAAAGTCTAAAGAACTCTCTAAAATTTCCTCAGCTAATCAATTAATTTAGCTAGGCCATAGCATACAGTCTCAATAAACCCAAATCAATTTTATTCTAGTATCTTAGGAATAAGCAATTAGGAAAGGATAATTTTATAAACTCCACTTTCAATAACATCAAACATACTTAGCTAAAGGAAATTCAATATTCTGAATTGGATCCTGGAACAGAAAAAAGAACCCATTAGCTTGAAAACTGACAAAATACAAATAGTAAAATAAACTAAAATAGTTTAGTCAGTTTTAATAAAACAATTTTTGTGTGTGGTGCTGGGGACTGAACCCAGGGCCTTGTGCAGGCAAGGAAAACACTCTACCAACTGAGCCATATCCCCAGTCCATAATTTCTTAATTATAATAAACATGAAATAATCAAGCTAGATTAAGGATAAATGGCAACTTCCTGTACTTCTTTGCAACTTTCTGTAAATCTAAAATGAGTATAAAACAAAAAAAAAATTAGGAGTGTAAAAGAATTCCTGAATATAAATTTCATTTAAAGGATGTGAGTGTTTTACTCTCAAAACTATTAATTATGAATGAAGGGAAATTGGACTCAGGGACTCTGGACCACTGAGTCACATCCCAGCCCTATGTTGTATTTTATTTAGAGACAGGGTCTCACTGAGTTGATTAGTTGAGGCTGGCTTTGAATTTGCAATCCTCCTGTCTCAGCCTCCTGAGCTAGAAATCTCAATATTCTTAAGGTGAAAATCCTCCCCAAAATCAATTGATTGGAGTTAATATAATCCAAAGAAATCAAAACAGGTTTAATTGACATGTTGCTTTTTTAAAATTGTTTTTATTTTTATTACATGAAGCAGAATGCATTACAATTCTTATTACACATACAGAGCACAATTTTTCATATCTCTGTTCATATATAAAGTATGTTCACACCAATTCATGTCTCCATACAGACTTGTTGCTTTTAAAATGTGTAGGTAAAAGTATAATACTCATGTTTGTCAATGTTCCATAATTGTGACTAAATGTCAGAGATAAAACAAACAACATATGAGGGGAGAAAGCTTTATTTGGCCTCAGAAGTTTTAACCCATGGTCAGTTGGCTCCATTGCTTTTGGACCTGTAGCACAGCAATACATCATGATGGGAACACATGAAGAAGGAAATCATTCAAATCATGCCAGCCAGGAATCCAATATAGAAACAAATAAGGGTTAGGTTCCCAATATCTCCTCCAAGGGCCCACCCCCTAGTGATCTAACTTCCTTCTATTAGGTCCATCTCCTAAATGTTCCAGCTCCTCCCAATAGAACCATGGATTGAGGATCAAGCCAACATGTCAGGGAAATTCACCATCCAAACTATAGCAACCTAGAAGAGCTAAATCATTTGAAAAACATGAACAAAGTTGGAAGGCTTAAAATATTTTATTTCAAAACTTAGGAAATTACAGTGTTATGATTTAGATATTAGGTGTCCCCCAAAAGCTTAGGTACAAGACAATGCAAAAAAGTTTAGAGATGTAATGATTGTGTTATGAGAGTCTTCACCTAATCAGTGCATTAATCCCCCTGATAGGGATGAACTGAGTGATAATTTTAGGTAGGCAGGGTGTGGCTGGAAGAGATGGGTCACTGAGGACTGGCTTTGGGGGTTTATATTTTCCTGTGGTGAGGGAAGTGCCCTCTCTCGCTCTCTCTCTCTGATTCCATGTTGCCATGTCCTGAGTTGCTTTCCTCTGCCACACCTTTCTACCATGATGTCCTGCTTTACCTCAAGCCCTAAATAACGGAGTGAGCCTTCTCTGGACTGAGGCCTCTGAAATCTTAAGCACCAAATAAACTTTTTGTCCTTTAAAATTGTTTTTGTCCAGCCTTCTAGTCATAGCAAAGAAAAGCTGATTAAAACATACAGTAATCAATAAAACATGGCATAGGTATAAGAATAGACACATAGATCACTCCTAACATAAGAGTCCAGCTATGGGACCACACTTTTATTATCAGTTTTTCTCCCTCTCTCTCTCTTTCCACATTTGATTTTTTTTTTTTTTTAATATTTTTATTTTTTAGTTCTTGGCGGACACAACATCTTTGTTGGTATGTGGTGCTGAGGATCGAACCCGGGCCGCACGCATGCCAGGAGAGCGCGCTACCGCTTGAGCCACATCCCCAGCCCTGATTTATTTTTTGACAAAAGTGCCAAGATAGGGGCTGGGGATGTGGCTCAGCGGTAGCGCGCTTGCCTGGCATGCGTGCGGCCCGGGTTTGATCCTCAGTACCACATACAAACAAAGATGTTGTATTCGCTGAAAACTAAAAAATAAATATTAAAAATTCTCTCTCTCTTCTCTCTCTCTTTAAAAAAAAAAGTGCCAAGATAATTTGTTGGAGAAAACACAGAGTTTCAACACATATTACTGGAACACCTTGAATGAAATCCATATGGGAAAAGGAAATGGAGCTCAATCCTTACCTCCCATCAAAATCAAGAGTTAAATCACAATATAGCTAATGCAAAAAAGTTATTAAACACATCTTTTTACAAACCCAGGAGAAAATTTATTGAAATTAGATTAACAAAAAAATTTTGACTGCGTGAAGTGTAAAGCAAAAAGCATAAAATATAAAACAAAAATATAATGGATTTAACCCTGCTTTAAAACATACCTTTTAATAATCATGGCAAAGAAAATTAAAACATGAGCCACAGAAAAGGAGAGAAATTTTGCAGGAAATATATTTGTCATATAGCCAATATCCAGAATATATGAAAAATATTTACAATTCAATGAGACAATAACCCTTACCTTCATGGACAAAAGACGTGGAGAACAGTTCACAGGCTAAGACATGCAAGTCCCTAATAAGCGTTTTTTTTTCCCCTTTTTTGGTACCAGGGATTAAATCTAGGGGCGCTTAGCCACTGAGCCACATCCCCAGCCCTCAAGCTCTTGTCGAGTTGATTAGGGCCTCGCTAAGTTACCAAGGCTGGCTTTGAACTCATGATCCTTCTGCCTCAGGTTCCCAAGCCAGTGGGATTACAGTTATGCACCATGTGCCCAGCCCTAATAAGTATTGAAAAGATGCTCACCATCAGTAGTCACCAAAGATATACAAAACCACAATGAGATGCTACCTCACCTCAACTAGAATATATAACATTAAAAACACTTGTGACAATACTGCATATCAACAGCATATAGAACACATTACTGTTAGAAATGTGAAAAAATTACAACCCATTTGTAAAACAGTATCACAAATTCTGATATCATTAAACCTTGTGACCGAACAATTCCAGTCTTAGGCATTTATCTAAAAGGCTGGAAAACCTACCTATACAGACAGACTATACTCATATGTTCATAGTGGCTTTACTTTAACAGACCCACACTGGCAATAACCCACCTGTTTAACATATTTTCAGTAGGAAATCCAATGGATAAATTAGTATTTCAATAATACCCAGTATTAAAAATGAATGAAATATTGCCAGGTGCAGCAGTGCATTCCTATAATCCTAGCAGCTCAGGAGGCTAAGACAGGAGAGTCACAAGTTCAAAGCCAGCCTCAGCAATGATGAGGCACTAAGCAACTCAGTGAGACCCTGTCTCTAAATATAATACAAAATAGCGCTGGGGATGTGGCTCAGTAGTTGAGTGCCCCTGAGTTCAATCCCTAGTACCAAAAAAAAAAAAAAAAAAAAGAAAAGAAATATTAAAACACACACAACAAAGCAACATAGCACAACAGAGCTTAAAAATAACTATATTAGGGCTGGGGATGTGGCTCAAGCGGTAGCGCTCTCGCCTGGCATGCATGCGGCCCGGGTTCGATCCTCAGCACTACATACAAACAAAGATGTTGTGTCCGCCGAGAACTAAAAAATAAATATTAAAAAATTCTCTCTCTCTCTCTCTCTCTCTCTCCCACTCTCTCTTTTAAAAAAATAACTATATTATAACAAAATTATATAATCTATGGTTGTATGTACATGAAATTCTAGAATATTTAAAATTATAATCAAAAAGGAGATTGGTGGTCATCTAGAGCTGGGGTGGAGGAGAGGATCAAGCAGGAAGGTAGATGAGGACAGTTTAGGGCAAAGGTAGCTAAGAGCATATCCTGGTCATAGCAGTGGTTAATGATTCTGAACAATTACCAATACTCCTCTAGCTTTACACCTCAAATTAGTGAATTTTATTTTACATAAATCTCTTAATAGACAAAAAGGGGGGAAACAAGGCAAAATCAAGTATCTGGTAAACAAAAATGGACCAGATTCCTTACTAGAAGTCCTTCAGCACAAGTAATTTGAAATGCAGAAAAACCTAAAGTGTAATGATGTTAGATGATAACTTATACAGAAAGGAATAACTAACAACAGAAACACTACATATACTTTTTTAACTTTACATATATAATTCTTTAAAATTTTTAATGCCTCTACTAGCTATTAGTTGTATATATATTTGCATTCATTTCTCACCGTGGTTGAGAAATTGAAATCTGCATCTTTAACATTTCACAATCTACTTAAGGTAACCTTGAACTACATCCAATAAAATACGAAAAACTTACAACATCATATTTTCAGTTAACTACCCTTCTGGTATTATCACCATGTATACTACACCAATATTCATTGTAAACTAATCAGATAATGTAATTCGCAAAGTCACCATGCCCAGTGGCACACAACTGTAATTCCAGTAACTCAGGAGGCTGAGGCAGGAGGATTGCAAGTTCAAAGCCAACCTCAGCAAATTAGCAAGGCCCTTAGCCAGACCCTGTCTCAAAATTAAAAAAAATAAATAAATAAAATGAAATAAAAAGGGCTGGGGATGTGGTTCGATGTCGATGAACCATTGGGGACACTCAAACCACATCTAAGCCATAAAATTCTGTCCCTGTTCCCTAAGGGTTCATGTCCATCTCACAATGCAAAATGTATTCATTTCATCCTTAAGAGTTCCAAAATCTTTTTTTTTTTAAAGAACTGAAAGTGGAGACTCAAGAGATATTTTAAATTTTTTTTTTTTAAAGAGAGAGAGACAGAGAGAGAGAGAGAGAGAATTTTAATATTTATTTTTTAGTTATCGGCAGTCACAACGTCTTTGTTTGTATGTGGTGCTGAGGATCGAACCCTGGCCGCACGCATGCCAGGCGAGCACGCTACCGCTTGAGCCACATCCCCAGCCCAAGAGTTCCAAAATCTTAACTGTTCCAATATCAGTGTAAAGTTCAAGATCAAAGTCTGAGAGTCCAGGAAAACTTTCAGCTGTGGGTCCCTATAAAAATAAAAACAAAAGCAAACAAACAAAAGAAAATTGATTTACATATTTCTGAGATACAATCACGGGACAAGCACTGGGTAAATATTCCAAAGAGAAGTGTAAGATTTGTCTTGTTTTCTGTCAAAGTTAAGCCTGTAATGAAACACAGGAATGTTTACTGTAACTTAAGTTTCACGTGTATAATGGAACCATCCTAAGTTAGGAAACCATGTGGTCAGGATGGAGCCATTTAAAAATTTCCCTAACAAGTATCCAATCGTACCCCCAATCTCTTCTTATCAGGAGCAAAGGGCAGTGCTTCCTTAGGGATAAATATTGGCAGACTACCCTCCCAGGGGTGCTTGTTTACCATATTCCCTTTGGGGGTACACCCTTCTGCAGAAGTACAAATTTGCCTTGCTGACCCACTTCTGAGCACATATTGAATTTCTTCAGCACCTCGGTATTAAAAATACCAAGGAATAAGCAAACAGAAAGAAGAAATTGGCCAAAACAAGACTGAAACCCAGCAGAGCAAATATTAAATTCTAAAGCTCCAAGCTCAGCATCCAGAACATACTGTGGCAGAAGATGGGCCCCCAGAGCTTTGGGCAGGTAACATGACTGTTCTCTGAGGCTGCATGTGGACGTCTATAGCTCTCCAATGCTGAAGTGGCACACTCCTAGTTGCTGTATGTTCTTGCAATCTCCTGTCCTATAGCTCCACTAGACCTCACTCCATTGGGCGCTTCCCTGAAGGACTACAGTCCAGGTTTCCAGGCTTTCCTTTGAAATCTTGGTGAAAGCTTCATGACCCCACAACTCTTGCAAAACCAGCCTAATGTGGAAAATACCAAGGTCTGCAGCCATCATATGCTGCATCTAGACCCACTGTGTAGCTACAGCAGCCACAGTGTATCTCAGATATAAGAGAATTCCAAGTCTGGGCCACAGGAATCTTTCCTGAAACAATTTTGCCCTGGAAGGTCTCTGAAACAAATTTGCACTTCTAGGCTTCTAATTGGGCCTGCAAAGAGAAGAATGGCCTGAAGCTTTCTTTCCTATTATATGAATGACTTGCATTTCTGCTAATCTCTTTGGCAAGAGGTTGCTCAACTGCCATACTTTGCTGTCCCAAACAAACTTTTTTACTCCATCCCTGGCCAGGCTGCAAATTTTTCAAATCTTTCACTCTGCTTTTCTTTGGTCACTATAAATTTGACTAAAAGAAGCCAGTAATACTCATGGCTTCAGCCTGAATGTTTTGCTGTTTTGAAACCTCAGCCAATAAACTATCATTCTTGATTTTGACCTTCCACAAAATTCAAGTTCTTTGCCATGTTGAAACAAGAGTCATTTTTTTCTCCAATTCCCAGTAGAATTCTCTTACCATCTGAGACCTCACAGCATGGTCTTTACTACCCATATTCTTATTGTTACATATCTGGGGTCTTCTGGAAAATTGAGGCAGCCCAAAGACCTCCCTATAAACCCTATTCTTGTGATCAAGTCAGAAAGATTTCAGACAAATTGCTCAGTTATAGGCATGAGTTTACTAGAAGGGATAGAAAAAGAGAAAGGGGACACTCTCAAGAAAGAGAGTGGGTCCTCTCAGAGAGGAGAGAAACACAGTGCCTCTCCTGTCCTCCAGTTTTTTCGGTGGTTCCAGGAAGTTCCCAGAGAGTTCCACCCAGTTCTACCTCTTGACCTTTCTTTTGGCACTGGGGATTGAACTCAAGGGCACTCAACCACTGAGCCACATCCCAAGCCCTATTTTGTATTTCATTTAGAGACAGGGTCTCACTGAGTTGCTTAGCACCTCTCCATTGCTGAGGGTGGCTTTAAAGTTGCCATCCTCCTATCTCAGCCTCCTGAGACACTGGGATTACAGGCATGTGTGTGCCACCATGCCCAGCCCACCTCTTGACTTCTGACTGACAGCAGGATGACAAGTTTCCAATAGCCATGACAACTCTCGGTCACAATTAGAACCATGCTGACTGGTTCTAATTGAAAACTGTTCTTATAGATTTTATGGTTAGGGGGAATTATCTTTATCTCTCTGAGTTCTGGGATCTGGTCTGTGTAAGGATCACAAAAATACCGGCTTTAGGGTAACTTGTATTCTCCTTATTGGAATTTCAGGCCCACATTTTTCCTGCGGACAACAGGCAGTTTGCTGAGGAACGTGCAAATCTTGTCCACTTAAGCCATGCAAAGCTACAAGTAAATTGCTTCTTGGAAAAGAAAGCATGGGGGTCAGAACAGTGGGCCTATCTTATCAAATTATTCCCTTAACATCATGTTCCCACCACTCACATATTTCTGTCACCTATCACCATCAGCATTCTGGTCTTCTGAGCCCTCACCAGAATTATCTGTAATGCTCCCTTTAGAGCATTCTAAGCTTTTTCTAACCTGCTCCTCCAAATTCCTTTAACCTACTCCTATTAAACAATTCCAAAGGCTCCTCCACATCTTCAGATATAGTTGTGGTAATGACCCCACTCTCAGTATTGCATGTGTGTGTGCTTACACAAAAACAGCTTACTTCAAATCAGAAACAACAGAGGAGCAGAGGCAGAAGCAAATTCAAATCACAGGAAATTTATTTTAAAAAAACACCTGTCAATCAATTTCTATATCAAGCACAACTCCCCTTCAAAGCCTAAGGCAAAATGAAGACATTCCCAGATAAATAAAGACTGAAAAGACATATTTCTAGCAAATATGTTATATGATATATATTAAAGTAAGTTCATCAGGATGAAAAGAAATGACACCAGAAAGTAAAACCAATCTGATGAAGAAATTTTAAAAAACAAGACGACATATATGTAGATCATTATTTTTAAAATACCACACATTTTAATCTTCTCTTAACTAATATAAAGTCAATTACATGAGCCAGGCACGGTGGCGCACACCTGTAATCCCTGCAGCTCTGGAAGCTGAGACAGGAGGATTGTGAGTTTGAAGCCAGACTCAGTAATGGGGAGGTGCTAAGCTACTCAGTGAGACTTTGTCTCTAATAAAATACAAAATTTTATTTTGTATTTTTGGGCTGGGGATGTGGCTTAGTAGTTGAGTGCCCGGAATTTAATCCCTGGTATCCCCCCCAACAAATAAATGAAAATAAATTACATAAAATAATAACTGTAAAATTATAGTTTGGGACTTGTGGCATCAAAATATGATACATGTGTACATACACATTCACACAAACACATATGAGAAAAATAGCAAAGAGAATGGGAAGAGGGGATAAAGCTATAGTAGAATGAGGTAGTGATATGAAGCAGTAACTCCAATCTACAAGAAGAAATGAAGAGTGTCAGGAAATAGTAAGTAATTTTAATATAAAAGAATTAATTAAATGTGTCTTACTCCTTTCATCTCTGAACTCCTTTTTCTTTTTTTTTTCTTAGTACCAGGGATTGAATTCAGGGCACTCTTCCACTGAGCCACACACCCCCCCCCCGCCCTATTTTGTAGTTTAGAAACAGGGTCTCACTGAATTGCTTAGTGCCTCACTTTTGCTGAGTCTGGCTTTGACCTCGCAATTCTCCTTCCTCAGCCTCCAGAGCCACTGGGATTACAGGCTACTGCACTCGACCTCAATTCCTTTTTGAAGGCATAAAATTATATAAAGCAATATATAAGTTGCTACATTTTTGGGTGTGTAACATATGGGTGTGATATGTATAACAGTAGCACAAAGGGGAAGAGCAGTAACAAAACCATAAAGAAACAAGATGACTGTGCTTACTGGAATTAAATTAGAATTTATCAAAGAAAAATGTGACAACTTAAGGGGCAGGCTGTAACTTTTAGCAAAACCACCATAAAAGTTAGCCAAACTATAGACAAAAATGAAGAAAATGACATGGAGCTTACTATAAAGTATCTATTTAAAAATCCTAATATTATGTTTAACTCAAAGGAACTAATTTAAAAAAAATTTAAAGATTTGCTAGAAAGCATAAAAAAAATGAATGAAAGAACACATATGCAAAAAAATATACTTAATATTTCTTTAAATAAAATTTAAAAACAGGCAAAATGATCGATAGCCTGAACACTGTCATAAACAGTATCTGAGCAGAGGAATGAAAGAGTGTAACAGGAGTGGGTTGAACCTTGAAAGTACATGCCCCACCCCCTCTTTTTTTTTTTTTTTTTTTTTGATACCAGGTATTGAACAGAGGGGCACTTACCCTCTGAGCCACATCCTCAGCCCCTTTTATTTTTTATTTTGAGACAGGGTCTTGCTAAGTTGCTTAGGGCCTCCCTAAATTGCTGAGACTGGCCTCAAACTTGCACTCCTCTGGCCTCAGCCTCCCAAGTTGCTAAAATTAAGCTGAGGGCCACCACACTCATTAAGCACATGCTGTCTTTAGAGGCAGTGATATAGGATGAGGTTGGATACCCAAGGAATTTTCAGGAAGCAGGTTTATTTAAGCTGCAGTGGTCCAGAGGGACTAATGCCTAAAAGTCTCTGGACCCTGAATCTGGAAATTCTTTGAACTTTTATACTCTTGGGAATTTTCATAATAGTGGGTGGTACTTAAAAGTTACTCTTTTTTTTTTTCATATTTTAGGCTAGACAGAGGTTTTACACATTTTTACCAAGAAAACAGAGACAGTATCTTTTGTACAGTAACAAGGTTGATTGCAGACTTAGCTTCTACAGGAAAGAGAAACCTAGCCTTCCAACCATATTGACCTCTCTGCAGAAATCCTGCTAAAATTCTTTGTAAAAATCTTTCAGACAAGAAGAGAAGCTTAATTGTGGGGGTGGGGGTGGGGTCCCTGGAGAAAGTTAATTATTACAATTATGGTTTTGGGGGGGGTACCTGGTCTGCTTCAGCAGCAGAGTCACAGTGGAAATCTGCACATTTGGAAACAGTGTTGTTAGATATTATACTTTTTCCCAAGAGATGTCACAAATCTAAAGTTTTATATAAAAAGAACTGGTTTGTAAATTTTAACTATTACCTTAGTTGTTTGCTAAGAGTGTGAAAACATATATGCATACAAACTCTAGATAACTTGAGGGACACAAATTTGTGACCTCTTTTAAACAATTAGAAGATTAAATCTCTATGGAAAAAAATTCAAAAAACTATTTAATAAAAAAAGAAGCAACAGAAGACAAATATATATATATATATATATATATATATATATATATATATATATATATATATGACAAACAGCAAACATAAACCCAACAGTTACAGTCAAATGGAAAGCCAAAGGTCCAAGTCTCAGTTCTTGTGTCCCGACAAGAGAAACTTCAGAGACAGATATAAAAAATCAAAAAAGAGAATCTTATTACAAGTGAAAGTAAGGCTCAGGCAAAGAACACACTTGAGAGAGTGAGCTTGAGAGAGTGAGTTGAGTACAAGCAGAGAAAGGAAACATAATGCTACTTCCAAATTTATTACTGTTTGATGTTTTCTAGAACTGGGGTCCACCTTCTGCAGCCTTCACCAATCCAGTGTTTAACTCCTCCTTCACATTGGGCAGGGGAGTTTCTGACCCTAGTTGGTCCTTTCTAAAACTGTCTTGGCAACCCTCCCATTCAGGGGGGTTTCATTCCCCAGGTCAGTCCTATGTTAATGCAGGTGCCAAGGTCCAGGACCAGGCTAACTTCATCTTAGTGTGTCTGGCTAAGTAATATTTCTTCTGAAATATATTGAGGAACCCCTTGGAGCAGACCAGGAACCCCCACTAAATTGACGCCCCTAGGGGCTCGGGATGTGGCTCAAGCGGTAGCGCGCTCGCCGGGCACGCGTGCGGCCCGGGTTCAATCGTCAGTACCACGTACAAACAAAAGATATTGTGTCTGCCAATAACTAAGAAATAAATATTAAAAATTCTCTCTTTCTCTCTCTCTCTCTCTCTCTCTCTCTCTCTCTCTCTCTCTCTCTCTCTCAATAAAATTTAAAAAAATAAATAAATTGACCCCCTACCTATATTTGTAACATATAAGCTTCTTCCCCCTCATCACAATTGAGCTTCTCTTCTTGTCAGAAAAATTTTTACTCTGGATATCAGCAAAAACTTCTGCAGAGGGTATTTGGTTTATGGCTTCACCTTTTTTGTAAATACCAGCTTTGCAGGAAAAAAGAAAAAAAAAACACCTTGTGAAACCTCTGTCTAGCCTAAAAAATGAAACAAAAAGTACTTTTCAGGTAAACCTTCAAACCTCTCCTCCTAATGGGTATAAAGTTCAAAGAATTTTCAGACTCATGGTCCAGAGAATTTTAGGCAATAGCCCACTCTGGACTGCTGTAGCTAATAAAGCTGCTTCCTGAAAATTCCTCGCGTGTCCAGCCTCTTCTGTCCTACATCATTCTGACCATTAATTCTAGCTTTACAATGATCTTCAGTTGACCCTATCAGAAGTTAGTCCCATTGATCTTGCCTCCTTATTTCTTAATTATTTATTATTTTCAATGACTATCAGTTATTTCTTAGCTGGCTTTCTTTGTTTCCACATGTTTATTCTCAGGGTTAGTATACCTATTGTTCTCCTACAAGTTACTTGATTATTCATTAGTCTTAAAGGCAATTTAAAGAAACCTGTGAACCAACTACGTTATTGGATTGCATTCCATGGATGGAGTACTATTTCACAAAACAACAATTTGAAAAATAACATTAAACGTGAATGGACTGCACATACTGATCAACAGGCAGAGATTTTATGACTCAATTAATTTTTAAAAAAACTAGATCCTCTGGGCTGGGATTTGGCTCAGAGGTAGAGCGCTCACCTAGCATGTGTGAGGCACTGGGTTCAATCCTCAGCACCACATAAAAATAAAACAAAGGTATTGTGTCCATCTACAACTAAAAAATAAATATTAAAAAGAAAACCAAACTAGATCCTCTGATATGTGGTTGCTAACACATGATAAGGTGAAGAAGGGGAAGAATAGAAGTTCAGTGGATTAGACAAAGGGGAATGAAAAGAAGGAGGGGGCAGAAACAGGAAAGACAGTAGAATGAATCTGACATAACTTTCCTATGTTCATATATGAATACATAACCAGTGAAACTCCACTTCATGTACAACCACAAGAATGGGATCCTAATGAGAATAGGATATACTCCATGTTTGTATTAATATGTCAAAATATACTGTCATGTATAACTAAAAAGAACAAATTAAAAAAACTAGATCCAACTATAGGCTCTCCATAAGAGACACTTCAGATTCATATACAATAGATGAAAGTTTTTTAAAAAATGGAAAAAGATATACCATGTAAATTGTAATCATAAGAAAGCTCAAGTAGCTGGGCATGATGGTAACCGCCTGTAATCCCAGGGGCTTGGAAGGCAGGAGGATTAAGAGTTCAAAGCCAGCCTCAGCAATTTAGCAAGGCCCTAAGCAATTCAGCAAGGCCCTGTCTCTAAATAAAATGTTAAAAAGGCAGGGGATGTGGTTAAAGACCTCTGAGTTCAATCCTGGTACAAAAAAAAAAAAAAAAAAAAAAAAATCTCAAGTAGCTATACTAATATTGGACAAAATAGATTTAAGATGAAAAATGTTACTAGAGAAAATTAGGGACACAGTAATATAATAAAAGGGTCAATTCATCAGGAAGGTAAAATGATTATAAACATATAACTATCTGAAACAAAACGGATAGAATTGAAGGAAGAAATAGTTCAATATTAATAGTTGGACTAAATACCCTAATCTCAATATAGAACACCTAGCTAGAGAATTCTTTTTTTTTTTTTAAAGAGAGAGAGAGGGCTGGGGATGTGGCTCAAGCGGTAGCGCGCTCGCCTGGCATGCGTGCGGCCCGGGTTCGATCCTCAGCACCACATACCAACAAAGATGTTGTGTCTGCCGAGAACTAAAAAAAAAAAAAATTAAATAAATATTAAAAATTAAAAAAAAAATTTGAAAAAAAAAAAATAAAGAGAGAGAGAGAGGAGGGAGAGAGAGAGAATTTTTAATATTTATTATTTTTTAGTTTTCAGCAGACACAACATCTTTGTTTGTATGTGGTGCTGAGGATCGAACCCGGGCCACACGCATGCCAGGTGAGCACGCAACCGCTTGAGCCACATCCCCAGCCCTAGAGAATTCTTAAGGGTCATCAAATATGTAGAAGGCTAAATAGTGAAAACTGACTTAACCTGACATCTATAGAACATCTCATCCACCAATAAATAATATATATTCTTGCCGAGCACACCAACACATTCTCTAGGATAGGTCATAACCTCAGAAATGAAGTTTTGAAAGATGTAAAATGTCTGAAATCATACAAAGTGCATTCTCCAACTTCAATGAATTAATAAAAATCAACAATAAAAGAAAATTTTGAAAACCCAGAATTATTTGGAAATTGAATGCCACAGTTCTAAATTATCAACAAGTCAAAAGAGAAAGGGGAAAATGAATATATTTTGAGCTGAGTAAGCAAAAATGATAATATAGGAAAGTATATGGAATATAGCTAGTATCATGCTTCGAGGGATATTCATAACAGTAAATGTCTACATTGGAAAAGTACTATTTAAAATTAATAACCTGGGCCGGGGCTGTAGCTCAGCAGTAGAGACTTTTGACTAGCGTGCGGGAGTTCCTCAGTTCCATCCCTAGCACTGCAAAGTAAAATAAAATGAAAAAAATAAACTTCCACATTCCAAAACTAGAAAAGGATGATCAAGTTAAAACCAAAGCAATAGAAAGAAGGAAGGAGTAAAAATAAGATTGGGAATTAATGAAATAAAAATCAGAAAGACAACGAGGAAGATCAATGAAAGTAACAGTAAGTTCTGGGAAAAGATTAGCAATATTGATTGATAAAGCTTTAGCTAGACTGACCAAAAGAGAAAACACACACACACACACACACACACACACACACACACAGCCAAAGTCCCAAAGTCAGGATGGAAAGATCAATAATGTCCTCACTGAAATTTAAAAGATAAGAAAGGGAACACTATGAACAACTATGAACAAAATAAAAAACAAAATAGAGGACATTATCACTGACCTTGCAGAAATGAAGTTTAAGAGAATATTCTGGGGTTGGGGTTGTGACTCAGTGGTAGAGCACTTGCCTAGGCCCTGGGTTCAATCCTCAGTATCACATATAAATAAATAAAATAAAGGTATTGTGTCCGCCTACAACTAAAAAAAAATTTTAAGAGGAGAGAATGTATGAACAACTGTATGCCAACAAATTAGGTAGCTTAGTTGAAAAGATCAAATATCTGGAAAGTCACAAACTGCTGAAATCAACTAAAGAAGAAACAAAATCTTAATAGTCTTTGCTATGGTTTGAGAACTTTTCAACGTGTTCCCCAAAGATTCAAGTTTGGAAGCTTGGTTCTGAGTGTGTAGACATTAAGATGTTGTGGGACCTTTAATAGGTGGGGCCTAGTGGCAGGCTGTTAGAGCCTGGGACCCTGCCTTCCAAAGAGATTAAAGTAGTTATCGGGGACTCTGTGAATTCTAACATGGGGGAGAAAGGGGAAAAGCAAGGCAGGCTGCTCTCTGGATTCCTATCTTAAGGGTTTGAACTCCTGGGCAAGTTGTTTACTACGGAGTTGGCTGCAGTTGGGTGACCAGGGCGGACTTTTTTTTTTTTTTTTTCCACTTCACTTTTTTTTTTTCCACTTTTAATTTTTTTTTTAATATTTATTTTTTAGTTCTCGGCAAACACAACATCTTTGTTGGTATGTGGTGCTGAGGATCGAACCCGGGCCGCACGCATGCCAGGCGAGCGCGCTACCGCTTGAGCCACATCCCCAGCCCTTTTTTTTTTTTTTTCACTTCTTGCAACTACATCCTTCTCGTTCCTCTTTGCAAGAAAAGTGCGGCCGCCTGAAAACAGAGGAGCTAGACGCAGAATATGTTTGTGCTCATATGCTAAAGGTTCATATTCCACAGTAATCAGAGGAGTGCAAATTGCAAATTTAAAATTACTCTGCCCCGGCTGGGATTGTGGCTCAGCGATAGAGCGCTCCCCTAGCACGGGCAGGACCGGAGTTCGATCCTCAGCACTACATAAAATAAAGGCATTGTGTTGTGTCCATCTACACTTAAGAAATAAATATTTTTAAAAAATAAAATAAAATTACTTGGTCAGAGAGAAATGTAAATAATTAGTTGAGAACATTTAATAATCCCGCTCACTTGAGTCCACACACTAAACCGCGCTGAAATCTTCTTGGCCTCCCTAGAGTTGGGAGAAATAATGATCCTAAGCGTTCTTGGTTCTGAGTTTCTGCAGTTGTTGGTTGTGGGTTTTTTGTGGGTTGTGGGTTTTTTGTGGGTGTCCCTTTTTCTTCTCGTACTGGAGTAAATACCAGCCCCACCCCACCCACTGCTTAGCAAGCGCTCTTCCACTGAGGAACACCCCCAGCCCATAATTGAGTTATTTTAATGAAAAGAAAATAATTTTGTGGGTTGCTGAGACTAAGCAAGCACTCTACCAGCTAAGCCCCAGACCGTAACTGAAGACTGTAAAACGAAAGTTGATATGTTCCAATTAAAAGCAGGATATCATCCAAATTCAGAACACCAAAGCAGAATCTTATTTCTGTGTATTTTCAGGCTTCCCCCCCCCCCCCCGTAACGTTTGTTGTTAACCTAGGCATCATTTGATCTTCATGTTTAATATTTTCCCCTCATTAAACATTCATATCTACAATTTTCCAAAAGTCCCTGGTTTTTTCCTAGGTAGGTGTAATGACATTTGCATTTGGTGAGGAAGAAGCCATAGCTCAAGGTTTCATCGTTTCTGAAACCACCCTATGTAAACCTCTTCTCTACACACCCCACCCACAGCTTCTATCTGACTGATCCTCTTAACTCTCGTTTCTCTCAGAGCGCCTCCCTCCACTTCGAGCTTATGGCGGAACTGAGTTTCGCA
The DNA here is from genome assembly GCF_045843805.1 of Urocitellus parryii. NCBI lineage: Eukaryota > Metazoa > Chordata > Mammalia > Rodentia > Sciuridae > Urocitellus > Urocitellus parryii. Next base: position 121,977,570 of record NC_135538.1, on the reverse strand, counting down.
GTGTGGGTCTGGACTCCCGGGTGGCGTGGTCAATCAACAGCACAGCTGAGAAAATGCTATCGACTTTTGTCCTCTTGCATGTGTTCCTGAGCTTCCTGAAGGGCACCCGCGCCCGTGAGTGGAACAGCAGGGGCGACAGGGGCGGCGGGCTGTCAAGAATTGTGGGAGAAACTCAAAGGGGAGAGAGAAAGACCGTAGCCCGAAAACTTCAGGGCATTTTGCAATCCCTGAGTAACTTTCCAAAATCTTAGCGATGGTTGCAGGTCCTTACTCGCCAGCCTACAGCGTCTGGGAAACAAGGGCTCTGGCAAAGCAGGGCGGGCGGTGCAGACTAGTAGGAAGCTGGCGCACCTCTGAATGCTGCACCCTGTGTGCTCAACATTGACGGTTTTGGAGCTTTAAAGCTACGTAGAAGGGCTGGGACTGGGGCTCAGTGGTAGTGCACGTGCCTGGCACGTGTGAGGCACTGGGTTCAAGTCTCAGCACCGCATATAAACAAATAAAATAAAGGTCTATCAACAACTTAAAAAAAAAAAGCTACCTAGAAAAGAGAGTCACTTGGTAGAGTGCTTGCCGCGCATGAATAAGGCCCTGGGTTCAATCCCCAGCACCACACACCCACACATACACACAAGAACAAAGAAGAGGGGCTTAAGGAGGCTGATTCATAGTGGGAAGATTAGATCAACTCTAGCTAGGGAAAAGGGGAGGGAGGGGGAAGGAGGGGGAGGAAGGAAGAGGGAGGGAGAGAGGAAGGGAGGGGGAGGGAAGGGAGGGGGAAAGGAGAAGGGGAGGGGAGGGGGAGGGGGAAAGGAGAAGGGGAGGGGAGGGAGGGGGAGGGGAGGGAGGGGGAGGGGAGGGGAGGGAGGGGGAGGGGAAAGCAGAAGAAGAGAGGAAGGGAGGGGAAAGCAGAAGGAGGGGGAAAGGAGAAGGGGAGGGGAGGGGGAGGGGGAAAGGAGAAGGGGAGGGGAGGGAGGGGGAGGGGAGGGGGAGGGGAGGGGAGGGAGGGGGAGGGGAGGGGAAAGCAGAAGGAGGGGGAGGGGGGAGGAGAAGGGGGAGGGGAGGAAGCTCTATATATGTAATATAAATTGTAATGTATTATTCTGACATATGTAACAAATTAGAATAAAAAAATTTAAAAAAGAGCCCAGAAACTGGGTGTCTGAACCCACCATCTCCTGCCAATGTTTTCAAAGTATCTTCCTTACTCTATTTTTTCTTCCTTACTTTAAAAATATTTATGTATTTATGAAATAAGTGTACATCAATACATTGGCACATTATGAAATATTTAAAAATAGAAATCCAAGCTGGGCACGGTGGAGCACAGCCTGTAATCCCAGCAATTCAGGAGACTAAGGCAGGAGAATCCTAAATTTAGAACCTGTCTCAAAACCAAAAAGGCTGGCAATGCCATTTAGTGGTAAAGCACCCATGGTTCAATCCCAGTACCAAAAATAGATATTCAAAAGGATGGGATAAAAATAAAATAATTTAAATAACAGCTTTTTTAAAAAACCTCATAAAATTATTAATTATAATATTTTCAAGTGACAGCAATGTAACTATGCTTAATTATTTTTGAAAAGTATACTTTAGGGGCTGAGGTTGTGGCTCAGCAATAAAGCGCTTGCCTATCATGTGTGAGGCTCTGGGTTCGATCCTCAGCACCATATAAAAATAAGTAAATAAAATAAAGATATTGCATCCAACTACAATATATATATATAATTTTTTTTTTTTTAAGAAGAGCTTTAGTTGAGTGTGGTGGCACAGGCCTGTAATTCATGCTACTTGGGAAGCTGAGGCAGGAGTATGGCAAGTCCCAGGGCCAGACCGGGCAACTTAGTGAGATCTTGTCCCAAAATAAAATAAGAAAGGCTGGGGATGTAGCTCAATAGTAGTGTACTTGCCTAGCATAGGCCAGGTCCAGGGTTCAATTCCCAGCACTAGAAGGAAAAAGGAGAGAGAGAAAGTTATGCTTTAACAATTTGTGATACTGGGGCTGAGGATATAACTCAGTTGGTAGAATGCTTGCCTTGCATGCTCAAGGCCCTGGGTTAGAACCTCAACACCAAAAAACAAAACAAACAAACAATTTGTGATACAGGTATTTGACAATGGTTCTGAGTTCATTTTGATCCTTGGTTTTAAGGGTAGTTAGAACTGAAAGAGATTCACTCACACACACTCACACACACACACACACACACACAAACAATATATTCACGTGGAAATGCATCATTAATGTACTCACTTGATTGTGTCTTATCCAGGAAAATTCTATCACTAAATTTATATAAAAGTTTTTTTCCCCTTAGCTACTACTTTGCCATTCTCCCTTAAACAAACTAATGAGAAGCTATTGTCCCAAGCCTGGGACAATGCAGATTTTTAGTCAACCATTATTCCAGATGTTTCTGTAAGGGTATTTGGATGAGTTTTATATTTAATATTTAAGTCAGTGGATTTTGAGTAAAACAGATTGCTTTCCATAATTGTGGTTGGGCCTTACCCAGTCAGTTGAAGACTTTAAGAGAAAAAGGCCCCTGGGGAAGAGGAAATTTTGCCTCCACAGTGACTTCAGACTTGAGCTGCAACATCAGATTTTTGTCACCAGCCTGTCTCCCCTGCAGATTTTGAATTTTCCCCCACCTCCACTGCATGAAACAATCCTCACTTGTTCTTAGAACTGCATGAGGCAGTTCCTTCATCCTAACTTTTTTTTTTTCCCTCTAGTTTTCTTTCTCTGGTGCTAACTAATACAGTAGTTATAGGAACTAAGAATACAATGAGTAACAAGAAAGAAAAGTTGCTATTTCTGTGGGATTTGTTGGTAAGCTGAAAGTGAGTCCATAATCATGTGATGTCCCTTGATCCTGGAGGCAAAGTAGCAGAAAAAGCTCACCTTGCCAGCAGTGAGAGGTGGGGAGTGAGGTGGATTCTCCCAGAGGAAGTGACATTTCGGCAAAAACCTGAAGAGGGCAAGACCAAAGGTAGCCAGTAGAGATTCCAGATGAGGGACAATAAAGGATCCAAAGTTTGGGGAACAGAAGCCAGACCCAGGAGCTGGGAGAAGTAAGGCTAAAGACTGTCTGTTGTCCACTTTTTCTATAAATAAGCTGAACTATAAGAAAGAAAGTGGCCTACAGTGAGGGAAAAATGGTCTAGGGAAACACTTGCAAGACCAGCACTGGTGCCTAAACCGGAAGAGGGGGGAGGGGCCTGTGCCTCTGCGGTTGAACTGTTGTGGCACTATAGCAGGGACCTAGAGGAGAAGTCTATTTCAGGCTTTGTCATTCCCCGCCCTTGGGGCTATTTTTTTTTTTTTTAACTTTTTTTTTTTTTTTAATATTTATTTTCTTAGTTCTCGGCGGACACAACATCTTTGTTGGTATGTGGTGCTGAGGATCGAACCCGGGCCGCACGCATGCCAGGCGAGCACGCTACCGCTTGAGCCACATCCCCAGCCCCCTTGGGGCTATTTTTAAACCTCCCGGTACTCCAGATCCTTCTTCCCAAGCCCTGATCAAGAATTTCTTAATAAAAACTTTTTATTGAGATCTTGCACTTAACATTTCTTTGTTAATTCTTTGAATTCTCTCTGAGTATAGAATGTGGAATTTGAATGCACTTGTGCTGGTGGGTTCTTCTGCACCATTATTTCCATTGTTTTATGCAATATGTCCTGTCTCTTCTATTACACACACACACACACACACACACACACACACACTCATCCCTCACATACTGTGAGCTAGATCCTCAACCAATACCAAAGCTTACCTGAATCCGTGATCTCTGCCTCAGGAACGCACTCTCTGGAGTATTTCTACTCAGCTGTGTCTGAATCACGCCCAGGCGTCCCCAAGTTTACTGCCTCTGGCTTCGTGGACAACCAACTCTTTATTCACTTTGACAGCGAGGGGATGAAGGCAGATCCTTGTGTTGACTGGTTGAAGGAAAAGCCAGAATACTTTGATGATGAGACTAAGATCTTCAAGACTCGGATGAAGATTTTCCAGTTAAGTCTGAGAAATGTGCAACAGTACTACAACAGCAGCATGAATGGGAGTCAGAGCAAAGAGCTCCCAGGTATGTGCCCAGGAGAAAGCAGGGCAAGCAGCCTCACCCCACCTCCACAGGCCGGAGGCCCTCAGCAAGTATTTTGACAAGTTCTCACTTGAGAATAAAAGCTAGCCCAGTTTGGTCCCTGGGGACAAGGTCTATGGACATTCTTAGTTCAGTATTCAGCAGACTCACTGGCTTGCAGATATATACCTAGCATTTATCTTTCAGTGCTGGAGGGGGACAACCAGAAAACATGACCAAGTGTTTGTCCTCAAAGCACTTACAATTACCATGGGGAGGCACCCATAGGGCTGGAAACATGTTACTGACACTATAAGGCATACCAAAAGATGTCAAAAGCCAGTAGCTCCTTAAATGCCAAATGAGAAGCAGAAAAATAGTTTAATGAAGTAGACAGACAAGACATCCAGTGGTCAGGGAGAGTTTCATGAATGAGATGGAACTTTGGATAGAACCTATGGAATGTGTATGGTTTGGGCTAGGAAGATAAATACATTTCATGCAGCCAGAAGTTAGGGCACAGCCAAGGGTGGGCTGGGATTGGGCAGAGTGCATTCAGGGAACAGAATGTAGCTTACTGGTCTCTAGTGTCTCCTGACTGCTTGGGATTATTGAAATAAGTTTGTAAAGGGCCTTTAAATCAGTGAGAGGTATAATGAAAGCTGAAGACTGAAGCTTTTTACCAGTTGATACTGGTAGGAGAATGTGTTCCACAGGGTTTGCCAGATCACTGGGACAGATACCAGTGTAGTCACAACCTGCAAAGGGCTCATGACATGGAAGGGGAGAGACAATGCACAAAGTTTGGTATACTTTGTGAGTGTTGGTTTAGAAGCTTGATCCTGTGGACTGTAGACCCCAAGGGAGGGCACAATTAATCCAAGCTGGGGCAGTCTGAGTTATTTATATTTGACTTTGAAATTCATTATGTTTTCAGCAGAAGTTGGTGCTTGTTAATGCTAAGTTTGCCTTCTCTGGAACCTCAAGGAATTAATACTGAGCACAGAGGTGTATCCTCTGACATTAATGCTGTGTACAGTGATCCTGTTTTCAGAAAGCTGGAAATGATATGATTGGAATCTGATATGATTGGAATCTGATACAATTAACACAGAAGGAAATCTATGTGGTCATGCTCTAACCTTTCCATGTACAAAAGATAGAGAGCTATGGAGGTTGAATAATTTGTCCAATTGACAAATTCATGGCAATGCCATATCTTTTTCAAGACATCCTGGAACCCAGCATAGACCGCTCACTGCTGCAGAGCTAATGGCAAATAAAAGAGACCAGTATCAGGGACCAAACTAAGTTGTCCAAAGTGTGAACTTCACATAAGGAGAAGCCAAGGGATCAGTTGTGGAGGGAGCAGGGACCATGATGGGGTACATCTGCCCTTACTGACATGCCTGTCTGGGGGATGGGTAGGCCTGCACACCCTTCAGTTCACCTATGGCTGCGAGCTGCAGGAAAACAACAACGTCTGGGGGCATTGGCAGTATGGCTATGATGGCAGTGACTACCTGATCTTGGATTTGGACACTCTTCAATACACTGCAGTCTCTTCAGTTGCTCGCCACACCAAGCAGAAGTGGGAGGACAATAGATATTTGGTAGAAAAAGACAAGAGCTATTTGGAAAAGGAATGCATCTTGTGGCTGCGGAGATATTTGAAGCTTGGAGGGAAGAGCTTGAACCGAACTGGTAATGACCTCCCTCAGCCCACCCATTCGGTTCTTTCTTCAGAGTTGATGCAAAGCTCCCCAGGACTACCTGGGCATAGGGATATGGGCTCTCTTGTGTAGGTGAGGAGGGCCACTGTACTGAAGGGGGCTTCCACATAGCAGGAGCTATGGATTTGAGCAAGTCTCCTGGAAAATGCTGTCTGCCCCTTTTCTAAGTCCTCCCTGGGGCAAAACTGCTCTCATGACCTCTGGTCATGTTCCTAGGCTGGGGGGGGGACAGGGGTTACACTTCTGCCCCTTTTCCACTAGAGATATGGCAGCTCTGAGCACCTATCAACATTTATCTGGAAACACTGACCAGTGGCTTGATGAGAAGATGGAGAGTCTTGACATGGCTCTTGCTCTAAAAAAGAATGTTGGGACTGAACTCTTAGGACAGTTCCTTGGATCCCAGTTTAGCATAGTACTTAGTCCACACCTGCCTAGCTGACACCCCCTGCCTTGCCCTGGTTGGTAGCCAAACCATCATGAGTTGCATTTTCTTTGTTATCAGAGTAGCTACTACAATAAGTCTTTGCATGGGTCCTCCCTGCTTTATCCACAGAGCCTCCCTCTACACGTGTGACCTACCATCCCTTCCCTGACCAAAATGAAGTCACCTTGAGGTGCTGGGCCATGGGCTTCTACCCTGCTGAGATCTCCCTGACCTGGCAGCGGGATGGGGAAGATCAGAGTCAGGACATGGAGGTAGTGGAGACCAGGCCTGCAGGGGATGGAAACTTCCAGAAATGGGCAGCTGTGGTGGTGCCTGCTGGAGAGGAGCAGAGATACACCTGCCATGTGCATCATGAGGGGCTGCCTGAGCCCCTCACCCTGAGATTTGGTAAGGAGGAGTTGAAGGTACAGGACTTGTTTATTGGGGAAAGCAGGGGGCATTCCAGAAACCTTCAGCCAAGTCAGGGCTGAAAACTGGTGGTAAGAGTTGCTCACCTTCTCTTTTCAGATCCACTTTCTCAGCCCAACGAACACACCAGTGAGAAATATAAAGCTGTAGTCACGGTAACTTTGATTGCTATGATACCTCTGCTCATCATGGGAATTGTGTACTGGAGAAGACGTCAAGTGATGACGAGGTCAGGCTTTCCACATACTGGTGTCCTAACAGTGCCTCACCCCAAAGGGTTGAGGTTAATGTGGTAACATCCTGTGGTGTAGCAGAGCCTGGGAGGGACCTCGCTGGAGGGAGCACAGGCTGAGAAGCTGCTGGTAAAGAGAAATGCTAGAGACTCTTGCAGGCCCTAAGACTGTGCCCCAGTTCAGAGGCTGTCCAAGTCCCATGGCTGCCTCTGAACTCCACAGTCTTGATCTGATGGACCTCCTGCTTCTCTAGGAGGGTTCTAGGAGCAGGGATACATAAGGCCCAGAAAGTCCCACAGTGCATGGGAAGTGAGTCTACTTCACATGGGACAAAATTTCTCTGGTCCTTCTCCCTCAGGTGCCTAAGTTTCCTAAAGAACATTGAGTGAGAATAGATCAGACCCCAAGGCTGAGTTGGCAGATCTGAAGGGTGTATGTAATGGGCTTGTCTGTGTACATGCATATGCATGAATATTAATAAGCAACTGTATGTATGTGGATTTGTGTGAATGTGTGTGTATAAGCATGTATGGTTTTTTGTGCACATTTATGGACATACGTGTGTTTGTGTGTATGTGTGTGTGTTACTTTAGGACTTCCTCATACTGGTTGTTCCACCAGGTTTAAAAACAAAAAAACTGTTCTCCATTTTCAGGGCACCAGGATAAATGTTGGAGAGAAGAGATTCTTTGCTGTACTTAGAATAATAATGGCTCTGCTTTAATAAAACACATAATAAGGGGCAGAGGAAATAGAATTGGATTAGACAAAGGGGATGAAGGGAAGGGAAGGGAGATGGGAATAGGAAAGACAGAATAAATCATATATGCAGCTCAATTCACAATAGCCAAGCTATGGAACCAAGCCAGGTGCCCTCAACAAAGGAATGGATAAAGAAAATGTGGGAGTTTCCTGGTGTGCTTCAGGCCTGCCAAATGGGAGGGGGAGACACAGATACGGCAGCCCCAAACTCCAGCTCCAGCCGCCCACTGTTCAGTTGCCCAACCTGGGCAGGTAAACCCCCACCTGCTTTACATCTGGATGTAGTCAAAGGAGACAAATTAATTGAGAAACTCATTATTGGTGAGAAAAAATTTTACTTATTTGGGAGAAAACTTGATTTGTGTGACTTTACCATTGACCACCAGTCTTGCTCTCAGGTTCATGCTGCATCAGTCTACCATAAGAATCTGAAGAGGGGCTGGGGATGTGGCTCAAGCGGTAGCGCGCTCGCCTGGCATGCGTGCAGCCTGGGTTCGATCCTCAGCACCACATGCCAACAAAGATGTTGTGTCCGCCAAGAACTAAAAAATAAATATTAAAAATTCTCTCTCTCTCTCCTCTCTCACTCTCTCTTTAAAAAAAAATTAAAAAATAAAAAAAAATTCTCTCTCTCTCTCTCTCTCTCTCTCTCTCTCTCACTCTCTCTCTTTAAAAAAAAAGAGAGTCTTATCAGCTTTGCAAGTTTGGCCACACAGGATGTAGCACTTAACAGTACACATGCCGAGGGGTAGGGGTAGGGGGGCTCTGGGGTTGTGGCTCTGCAGTAGAGTTCTCTCCTCCCAAGTGCAAGGTCCTGGGTTTATTTATTTATAAGTAAGTAAAATAAAGGTTTTGTGTCCAACTACCACTAAATATATATATATATATATATATATATATATATATAAAAATAAAAAACAGTACACATGGCATTTTCTTAGGTCACACTCAATTGTAACTCACAAGCCACAACAAATTCCACGGTCTCATTTGGCACTTCCACAAGGGCACACACTGCACAAGAAACCTCAGACATTGCCATCAGCTGTGAAAGGAGAGGAAAAGATGAATGAAGATTATGAACTCAGGACCCATTGGGACTTCCAGAGAAAGAAACTGAGCTTGATAACCTGACAGAGCTCAACACTGTCCACAAGAAGTGGATTTCTATCCTCACATTAAGGAAGGAAATATGGACATTCAGAGACCAGAGCAGAAAAGGAAGAACTCATGGGTGACTTTCAGTGAGATGATAAGATCATCAACTCAGATGATGTGGATCCCTCAGTTGGGCAATTCCGGAACATGGTGCAAACTGCAGTAGTCCCAGTGAAGAAAAAGTGAGTGGAGGGCCCTGGATCCCTGGCCTGGAGGAATGAGGGAGCAGGCACATGCAGAATTTTGCCTTTAGTGGGGGATTCTATGGGGGATTTCCCCCAACACAGTGAAGCAGGCTCCCAGCCGCATGGCATTCGCTGGACAGCACTTGTGGGTGGCTTGCCCATGTCATACCTGATGTGGACTTGACTCCCATCGTGCCATCAGCAGTGAAAATGAACCACGCACCAAATCCTGCAGTCTATAACCCTGAAGCTGTTCATGAGCCCCAGAAGAAAAAATATGCAGAGGGACTTGGCTGAGCAAGAAGCCCACACCTTTCTTATGCAGAGAAAGGTTTCATAGTCATTTTAAATAAACTGCCTTGGCTCTTTCCCTGGCCTTTTATTGCCTCCTTCTTCCTTCTCCTTTCTAAGATCATGTTTTATGTGAGGTCACATACCCCAGGTTGAATCCAGAGTTGTGGAGGTAGCAGTAGCCTCACCAGTCTCAGGGTCCCCACAGTTTCATTTATATTCACTGTCTTTGCAAGTCCCAGGTAGCAAAAGGGTTGCCATGAATCCCAGTGTTATAAAAAATGTTTAGCATTCTTTCATTAAGCTAAGATTTAAACTCAGAAGTGTTTCCTCAGGTCTTAAGTTTTGAGATCCAGGGCTGGAGATGTGGCTCAGCGGTAGCGCGCTCGCCTGGCATGCGTGCGGCCCGGGTTCGATCCTCAGCACCACATACCAACAAAGATGTTGTGTCCGCCAAGAACTAAAAAATAAATATTAAAAATTCTCTCTCTAGGGGCTGGGGATGTGGCTCAAGCGGTAGAGCGCTCGCCTGGCATGCGTGCGGCCTGGGTTCGATCCTCAGCACCACATACCAACAAAGATGTTGTGTCCGCCGAGAACTAAAAAATAAATATTAAAAAAAAAATTCTCACTCTCTCTTTAAAAAAAAAAAAAAAATTCTCTCTCTCTCTCTCTCCTCTCTCTCGTCTCTCACTCTCTCTTTAAAAAAAAAAAAGTTTTGAGATCCAATTTGTCAAAAAAGAAAAGAAAATGTGGTATGTATACACAATGGAATATTACTCAGCTCTAAAGAAGAATGAAATTTTGGCATTTGCCAGTAAATAGATGGAACTGGAGCCTATCATGCTAAGTGAAATAAGCCAGTCCCCCCAAACCAAAGGTTGAATGTTCTCTCTGACATGTGGATGCTAACCCACAACAAGGGAGGGTAGGGAGAGGAAGTGCAGAAGTTCATTGGGTTAGACAAAGAAGAATGAAGGAAAGAGAAGGGATGGGAATAGGAAAGGCAGTGGAGTGAATTGGACATAACTTTTCTATGCTCACATATGAATACACAACCAGTGTAACACCACATCTTGTACAATCACAAAAATTATATTCAGCTTTATATATTATACATACCCCATGTATGTATAATATATCAAAATACATTCTCTATCACGTATAACTAAAAAAGAATAAATAAAAAAATTAAATGTTATATGCTTTAAATTTTCATATGCTCTAAAAGATTTGCATGAATTAATCAATTGAACTTCATAAGAGCCCTTTGGGACTGAGAGCTATCAATCCCATTTTACAGATAAGGAAACAATCCACTGAAGTTGACTCTCAGGGAACCAGGACTCTAGGGAAACTCTAGCCCAAATACCACCCTGTTATGATGATTCCTGTACCTGTCCACCTGCCCTATTCCAAGTCACCTCTTGCTGTGGCTCTGCCCAATTTCCCTTTCCCTACCAGACACCAATACCAGATGGAATCTATTGCATTTCTCACCATTCTTACAGTTGGTTGTCTAGTGTGAAATGACACATAAGCTGATGGAATGTGCTTGCTGGAAGAGGTGACATTGGCACTGACATCGGAATCAATGGCATTTACATCAGGATGTGTGAGGCGGACTGTCTGGAATGTTGAAGGAGAAAGACCAGCAGTGGCCAAGTAGATGAGTCATCACTGCTTTATTTCACAGCCCCAAAGCCCAGCTTCACATGGATCCAAGAAACATTAAGTGCCCCTTCCAATCCCTGCTGCGTTCTAGGATGGACCGGAAGGAGCAGCCTAACCACACCTTTGCCCACCTGCATGGCTTCAATCAGAGTGTCAGCCACAGCTGGGGTCTTACCCAATGGATGAAATGTAAGAGGATCCACTTCTAAGCTCAGGTGATTGTTGGTAGAATTCAGTTCTTATGCATTGTTAGGCTCACAGCCTCACTTAGTTGTTGGCTGGTGACCAGACATGGAACTCAGTTCATTGCCATGTGGACACGGAACTCAGTTCAGTGCCATGTGGACCTTTCCATTTCAGCAGACCTTGCAAGCAGAGAAGGCAGAAAACAACATCAATTACCAGGAGTGGTGATGCATGTCAGTAGTCCCAGCTACCTAGGAGGCTGAGGCAGGAGGATTGCAAGTTTGAAGCCAGCCTGGGCAATTTAGCCAGATCCTGTCTCAAAACAAAACAAAACAAAACAAACAAACAGAAAAAAAAAAAAACAGAAAGAAAAAAGGGCTGGGGATGTTGCTTAACATGATAGAGTGCTTAACTAGCATATGCAAGGATCTGGGTGGGGAGAGGGGTAAGCATCACCTGGCAAGACAGAAGTCACAACCTCACATGATCATGACACTTTTGCCATAATTCTATTGCTTAAAAGCAAGTCATTGGTCCCACACACTCCCAACATGAGGCGATTTCACAAGGGCATGAAAACCAGGAGGAAGTTCACTGGGCAGCATCTTACAGTTTGTTTGCATCAGGAGGTTCTTGGTGAGAGACAACAGGAACAGGAGGTAGTGAGGCTCAGGACAGGTTTGCTCACCTTAGTCCCACAATAGATTCTGAAATGTAATCCCAGTGATTCAGGAGGTTGAGGAGGAGGATCACAAGTTCAAGACCAAACTTAACAACTTATTATCAAGACCCTCAGCAACTTGGAGACCTTATCTTAAAATAAAAAGGGCAGGGGATGTGGCTCAGTTGTAAAGCATCCCTAGGTTCAAACCCCAGTATCAAAATCATACACAATGGCCCTGTAACTCAGCTGCAGCCTCTGCTGGGTGTGGTCTGAGAGCAGTGTAAGATATTTGGCCCATCTTATTTTTGTATCTGAGAAACACAGGTGGAATACAAATAGACAAAAATTTCCAACCTTGTGGAATATATATTTTATTGGGTAGAAACAAGACTTTATACTACAAACTTAGTGTATTCGTTCCTTTTGCTGATATAAAAACATCACCACAGGGCTGGGGATGTGGCTCAAGCAGTAGCGCGCTCGCCTGGCATGCGTGCGGCCCGGGTTCGATCCTCAGCACCACATACAAACAAAGATGTTGTGTCTGCCAAAAACTGAAAAATAAAAGTTAAAAATTCTCTTCTCTCTCTCTCTCTTTAAAAAACAAAAACAAAAACAAAAAACAAAACATCACCACAAGTTTAGTAGCTTAAGCACACACACACACACACACACACACACACACACACACACAAATTTATTCTCTTACAGCTAGCCCCAGAGGTCAGAAGTTTAAAAGTGTCCACAGGCTTCCTTAGTGCATTGATACCAGAGATTCTGGAGGAGAATCCCTTTTCCTTGTCATTTCCGGCTTCTGGAGCCTGCCCACATTCCTTGGCTGGAGATCCCTTCCTCCATCTTCAAAGCCAGCAGCACAGAATCTTTTCTCCCCTTTGAACCTCTAGTTCCAACTTTTCCTCTTTTTTTTTTTTTTTTTTTTGAAACTTTGACTTGCCTGCCTCCTCTTTTTTAAATTTATTTTTTAAGTTTTAGGTGGACATAATATCTTTATTTTATATTTATGTGGTGCTGAGGATCGAACCCAGTGCCTCATGCATGCTAGGCGAGCATTCTACCACTGAGCCACATCCCCAGCCCCACTGCCTCCTTTTATACAGACTTTATGATTACATTTTATACTACAAACTTAGTGTATTCGTTTATGATTACCTAGCTAATCTAGGAAAACTTCTCCATATCCATATCCATAACTACTACATCTGCAAATTCCCTTTTGTCATATGAGGTAATATATTCATAACTACCAGGGATTAGGATGTGGACGTCTTTAGGAGCTATTATTTTGCCTATCAAACATACTTTAAAAATTCAAGTTTTATATTAGAAGCTGATAAGAACTAGAGGAAAAAATATAGCAGAGAACATGATCCAGGGTGTGGGTTTATGGCGAGAGAGAAGATGGCTCTTTTATTAGAATGACCAGTATGGAACTCATTTAGGAGGTGACTGGTTTGTAAATGGAATCCTTAAGGATCATTCCAGCACAACTATGTAAATTACTCAGAGAGCCATATGAAATTGAAGGAGTCATCGAGTAATTCATAGATTCTAGGAAAGACAGGCATGGCACACCAACAGAAGACCATGGGAGGAGCTCCCAGAGAGCAGGTGGGAAGTGAGAACGAGAACCCAGAGTAAGTGCCCCTCCTGGGATTCAGGGTGAAGTACACAGCAAAATGAATGAGGGGATTTTGCTGGTTTATTTGAATGTTTTCAGGTCATGATTAAGGGAGACTAGCTGAGGAACTTGTGGCAGGGACCAGCCTTATCACACTGGTGCACATGGTTCCCTGGGTGGGGGTGTTCATAGTCTGTTTGTGGTGAGGTTAAATCATCAATAAAATAAGAACTCTTAAAATTTTATGATATAGTGACCACTGAGGAAAGATTCAAAGAGCATGAAGAATCATCCCTGGTGTCAATGCACTAAGGAAGAAGCATGCTTGTGTGTTTCCAGAAGAGCAAGGAGGCCTGGATGGCTGAAACAGAGAGCAAGAAAGATAAGTTCAGAGCTACAGTCAGAACATGTAGGCCTTGAGTGAGTTTCTCTGAGTACACAGAGAAGTTAGAAGACAGTTTTGAGAGCCAGGCAAGGTGGCACACACCCATAATCCCAGAAGTTTAGCTGGCTGAGGCAGGACAATTGCAAGTTCAAGGCCAGCCTCAGCAACTTAGGGAGACCCTATGCAACTAGAGTTGAGACCTTATTTCAAAGTAAAACATAGAAAGGGCTGGGGATGAGGCTCAGTGGTAAATCGCCCCATGTTAAATCCCCAGTACCAAAAAATAAAATTAAAAATCAATGAAATTGACAGAACTTCAGTTAGATTGACTAAGATTTAAAAAAGGGAAGACAAAATAACTAAAATCAGAAATGAAAGTGAGAGAATTATTACCAATTCTAAATGTAAAAAGGATTATCAGATAACAAGTATTATGAAAAGATGGTATACCAACAAATTGGATAACCTAGATGAAACTGACAAATTCCTAGAAGCACAACCTACTGAGAACCATGAAGAAATAGAAAACTTGAATAGACCTAAACTAGTAGGAATATCAAATCAGTAATCAAAAGCATCCCAAAAAAGAAAATCCCAGAACTATATGGCCTCATTGGAGCATTTAAAAAATAATTAATATCTATTCTTTCAATTTTTTCCCAAAAATTGAAAAGGAAGGAATACTTCCTAATTATTCTATGAGTCCAGCAATTCCATGATTCTAAAGCCTGACAAATATACTCCAAGAAAACTACAGATTAGTATCCCTTATGAGCACTGAACTATACACAAAGGGGCTGTGGTTGTAGCTCAGTGGTAGAGTGCTTGCCTAAGCATGTTTGAGGCACTGGGATTGATTCTCAGCACCACATAAAAAATAAACAAATAAATAAAGGTAAAACATTTAAAAATTATAAAGAAAAAAGAAATATATACAACAAATACATTACTGTGAGTAATGGACACAGTGGCACACACTTGTAATTCCAGCAACTTGGGAGTCTGAAGCAGGAGGATCACAAGTTTGAAGCTAGGTTCAGCAAAATAAAACAAAAAACAGGGTTTGGGATGTAGCTCAGAAGTAGAGCACCCCTTGGTTAAATTCCTATTACCTTAAAAAATCAAACTGAGGGGCTAGGGTTGTGACTCATTGGTAGAGTGCTCCCCTACCACGGGTGAGGCCCTAGGTTCAATCCTCAACACCATATAAAAATATATAAATAAAGGTATTGTGATCATCTGTGGGAGGCCAACCTTTCGGGTGACTGAGTTACACTCCCCAGCTGGGTGCTAAGGCGCTCAGTCACAGAAATGGGTGTGTCTTGCTACAGCCCCATGGGTGAAACTATGCTCACCTGTTCCTTTGTAATATAACCCCTTGCCCTGTTTAGAATAGAATCTTCCATGGAAGTGCCTTGTGTGTGTCCCCTCCTCTTACTGTGCCCTTGGGTGTGGCCTACCCAGGTGTCAATCAACCTGCTGACAGTGGACATCATGAAGATAAACTCAGCCCCCAGACACCTGACCCATTGCCAAATTTGAATAGCTTCTCCTCAATAAAAGGGGTCAGCACGTGCTCTCGCTCTCTCTTTCTGCAGACCCTTAAGGTCAGAGGAGCCGTCACAGCGACCCCAAAGAAAAAGGTATTTGTGTCTCTTGTGTGGTTATTTCGTGCAGCCCAGTTAGCCCAGTTTAACTAGAGTGACCCCTGAGCCTTTTAGTCTCGAGAACAGAAACCTGGCAATCATCTACAACTAAAAATATTTTTAAAAAAAATCACACTGAACTCAGTAGCATATTAAAAGATTTGTGCAACACAACCAAAGGGTATTTACTCATGGAATGCTACGATGTTTCAACATACAAAAATTGATCAGTGTGGGCTGGGGGTGTAGCTCAGTGGCAGAGCACTTGCCTGGTATGCAGGCAAGGCCCTGGGTTCAATCCCCAGCACTACAAAAATAAAATAACACATTTTATTTTTAGCACATGATTATCTGAATTAATACAGAGAAAGCATGTGACAAAATTCAATACCCTTCCATGATACACAATACACACACTCAAAAAACTAGGAATAAGGACACTTCCTCAATATAATAAAGGTCATATATTCAAAATCTACAGCTAAGATCATAATAAATGGTAAAAAAACTAAAAGATTTTCCTTTAAGATCTGGAAAAAGGGCTGGGGTTGTGGCTCAGTGGTAGAGCAATTGCCTCAGCATCACATAAAAATAAATGAATGAAATAAAGGTATTGTGTCCAACTACTAAATTAAAAAAAAAAAATCTGGAAAAAGACAAGGAGGCCTGCTTTTACCACTTCTATTCAATATAGGATTGGAAGTTCTGGCCAGTACAGTCATGCAAGAAAAGGAATAAACATCATCCAAACTAGAAAGGAAGAAGCGACCCCCAGGTGCTGGTGAGCACTCTGAGAATGTCACTTAGGTTATGCTGGCTGATACTGCTGCTCAAGTCTTCTGTATTCTTCCTGATCATTTGTGTTATTTATTCTATCAGTTCTGGCAAGGTATGTTAAAATGTACAACCATGAGCTATGAAAAAAAAAAAAAAGCAAAATTATCTCCTTTTGCAGATGACATGTAGAAACCCCTAAAGCTTCCCAAAGAAATAATTGTTAGAGATAATGAGTTCAGTAAAATTGGAGAACACAAAATCAATACACAAAAACCAGTTGCCTTTCAATGCACTAACAATAATACAAAAAAGAAAATGAAGAAAACAGTCCCAGTTATAATACCATAAAAATGGTAAAATACTTCAGCATTAGATTAATCAAGAAAATAAATGAATTATACAATGAAAACCATAGAGCATTACTGAAAGAAATTTTAAAAGACACAAATAAACAGATATCTTGTGTTCCTGAATTTGAAGACATAAATGTTGTTAAGATGCCAACACTACCTGTGTTAGCTTTTCATTGTTGTAAAATACCTGACACAAACAACTTAAAAGGAGAATTTATTTATCTTGGCTTTTGGTTTCGGAGGTTTCAGTTCATGATCAGCTGACTCTATTGTTTTTAAACCCGAGAGAAGCAGAACATCATGCAAAACTACTTAGTTCATAGCAGTCAGGAGGCAGAGGGAAAGAGGAAACTGCTCAGAACAAAATATTCCCGGGTCACAGCGCCTCTCCCCAAGCTACTTCCTCTAACTAGGCCCCACTTCCTACAGCTTCTACCAGCTCCTTATGATAATCCATTCAATTTGTTAATCTATCAAATGAGTCCATTAATGAGGTTACAGACCTCATGATCCAGTCATTTCCTAAAAGCTCCACCTGTGAACATTGCTGCATTGAGGATCAAGTCTTCAAGTATATGAGTCTTTGGGAGACATCCCAGATCCAAACCATAATACTACCTAAAGTGATCTGCAGTTTCAATGCAGTCCTTGTAAAAATCTCAGTGACATTTTTTTTTTTTTTGGCAAAAATAGAAAATGCCTTCTAAAATTCACATGTAATCTCAAGGTATCACAAATAGTCAAAATAATCTTGAAAAAGAAGAATAAAGTTGAGTGATTTCAAAACTCATTATAAAGCTACTGTAATGAACATTAGGGACAGGCAAGGCAAATCTGTATTCAGAATATGTGTCTACCCTTGTGAAGACAAATTTAATGATGCAACGAGTCTAATCAACCTGCCACTAGGTGACTTGTTGATTTTTCCAGGAATTCTGGACAAATTGGAGACTCAACCTCATCCTTCACGATTGACTGGTTAGGTGCTAAACAGTGATGGAGCATGACCTATTTTAGTGAGGGGAAGTCTATGTTCAGGAGCTCATGTTAGTCTCTGTTCTTGGAGCCATGCTTTCTTTGAATAATCCCTAGAGGAGCTGGGTGAAGAGGCTGATATCTCCTGGATAGATTCCTTTCCGCTGACTGTTGAGTCTTCTACTCACAGAATGCCTTCTAGTGGGCATTCAGGAGAATCAATATCTTTGTACCCTTGGCAGTCCAAACTTCTTTATCATCAATCTTACAATCTTTATCTTTTCAAGTCCCATGACTACTCACTCAGTCAACACATTTGTGTCTTAATGAATCAGTACAAATCTGTACTCGATTATCTCTTCTTCTATTTGAAGTCGACAAGCAGATATCCTGCTTAAAGTTCTGCCTGTTTGGAAGATTTTCCTTCACCAGCGTCTCCTGGCACCACAGCTGAGAATAGCTATAAAGCAACAGTTGTCCACTTTCAGTTGATGTCAGAGTATCATGCAGGAAAAACCCATAGAAACTACCGTGAATTCAAAGAGATTACATTTATAACCTTAATAAGTCCTCACTCAGGGCTGGGGTTGTGGCTCAGTGGTAGAGCACTCACTCAGCACATGCGAGGCCCTGGGTTTGATTCTCAGCCCCACATAAAAATAAGTAAACAAAATAAAGGTATTGTGTCCAACTACAACTAAAAAGTAAATATTAAAAAAAAAAAATAAGCCCCTACTCAGAAAATAAATGGTCCAAGATAGCCATATTGGGTTTCTAAATGATACATCATTTCTGAGATAGGATTCTAAAAAATCCCACAAAGTCTGAGTATTTTCATTTTTTATTGTACAGTTGCTCTCAGGGAAAAGCTTGAAGTGAGAGTCATAGTGAAACATGCCCCCATTACAGTTTTCTAGTTCAAAAAGACTGCCCATCAATCTAGAAGTTATGAATCAGCTGGTTCTGGTTATGAATCAGCTTAATTAGGGAACTAGATGAGAGTTTGTAAATTCTCAACCTGGTGACTCATCAAATTTATGCCCATCAAACCTAGAACACTTCCTGGGTGGGGGTTGTGGCTCAGTGGTAGAGCACTCGCCCAGCACCTGCAAGGCCTTGGGTTCCATCCTCAGCACCACGTAAAAATACATAAATAAAATAAAGGTATATTGTGTCCAACTAAAAAAAAAAAAAAAAAAACCTAGAACAATTCCACCTATATATATCAAGCAGAACCTTAGTAAACTGTCCATCTAATTTATTTTTATTTCCTAGGGACCATGATTAACTGTCTCCACAGAACCTCACGTGATTACCACCACTCTAATCTGAGGCTTGTTATGGTGACTATATCTCTCTTTCACTGGATGATAAATGCCATACCCTGGCTTCTGCCACTCTGAGATCCCCTAGGGTTTCCATTAATATTAGGGAACCCAGCTGCATTCCTGCATGCCTTGATGAAAAGAGTGAGGCTATAAACATAGGTCGTAACTAAGCAGATTGCATATAATAGATGATTTCTCACATCTCCCTCTCCTCAAGCTTCTCTGTTATGCTGCAGAAATTCTGGTATTTCAACCTCACTGACCTGTCAAACGCAGACTTTAATTAACCAATTCAGCAGACAGGTGCTCAAGGTAACGCATTACATTTTATGTCTAGGATGAGGGCACCCATAGTGACAAATTCAACTTGACCTAGTCTTATATTTTGTCCTTAATTAACACCCTGGAAATCACTCCTCTACATGTTTCTAAGACTGTGTCCATTCAAATTAGTGACATCCTACTACTCTTTGGTGTAGGGCTGTCTCCTGATAGAGCAGGCCTGTCCTTCTATGTCTGAGAAGTACAGTAATCTACCTTTCATTACAAGCTTAGAGGTAATGAGAGATGATGAGGGGGATTCCTGAAGAGAATCAGATCCTCTTATGAAGCAAGATGTTATTGAACATTTAATATGCAGGGAAAGGGTGTTTTCTTGAGAAAGGAAAGGAAAGAGGGATAGGAAGTTTCAGAGTTCTTCCTCAGTGTCTTTAGCTTGGCATATTGACATATGGGGTTTCATATTTAACTGGTACTGTGACACCACCATTGTTAGACTGAGAAAGGGGGTTTGGTTCTCAGCTGTATAACCTTTGTACCTACAGAAGGCATGAAAAGTTTTCAATTTATTCTTGTCACTCGATCCTCTTTGGAAGTAGTTATTCCATACCACACTATTTGTAATCACAGTACCGAAAGCTACAGCTGCATGATCTTGAAGTATCTTGCACTTCATTCCAAACCATTACTGTTGAATACCAAACAAAAATGTTATCTGGGCACTTTTCCAATATGTGTTATGCTGAGATTGCAATAAATCACTGAGTCCATCTTAAAGCAAGAGGTAGAACCATTTTTATTCACCAGCTATCGGCCAAGGGACAGGCTACAAGTTTATACCCTTCAACCTCCCCTAGGGGTTAGAGTACACCTTTTATACCACAAGGAAAGCATGTCAGTACATTAGTCATAAATGGCTGTTGCTATGATTCAAAACCATGAACAAACATCATGAGATTTAAAATCATAAGCAGAAGTGGGTCAAAATAACCCTCGTTGAGTACAAGTTAAAGAATGGTTACTAGTCCGGACAGTCATTCTCTGACAGGGTACATTATCCAAGAAAAATGGGAACCAAAAAGAGAACAAATTTACATTGTGTAAGAAGTGCAGAAACATTTGCATTTCTAAGCAGAGTGTGCTAAGCAGGATCAGGATGACAGAGGCAAAATTTTCTCATGGGAAAAGAAAAGCATGTTTTACATGACATGGAGTCTCAGGGTAAAACGGAGTCTGTTTGTGTGTGTGTGTGTGTGTATATATATATATATATATATATATATATATATATATATATATATATTAGCAACCCAATCCTAGACTTCCATTAAACATCTGTTCCCCTGGGGCCACCCTGATACAAAGTACTGTTAGTAGTCAGTGTATCTGCAGGAGGTAAATAATACATTCAAGTAGGGAAACTAAGAAGAATCTAATGAAATTACTATTTACAATGGTGTGAGCAGTGTTAAGGAACACAAACAAAAAGATCCTGAGGCACCCTGGGAGAAGCCAATGCCTTACCATCCTCAGACCTGAAGGGGAAAGAGGAGGGAACTGTTACCAGACCTTGACACAGAGGGGTAACCTGATAGGAGGGCAGAACCAGAGACTGCAAGCTCTGACTGAGGAATTTCACAGTCTAGCAGGCTGGTATGTTATGCTCTCTTAGTCTCCAACCTCTTGCCCATGCCTCCCATTGGCCAAATCCCTTGGGCAAAGGAAATTTGGTATAATCTGTAAAGTCCTGCCTAAATAGCATGGAGAAGAATGATCTGGAAGAGCAAATCATGTAGCCAACACAGAGGACCGGCTTGACATGATTTCCAAACTCTTTTTCTGTAGGAGAAATATAAGCTGCTGAGAAATCCATCCACTCTAATGTTATTTCTTCAATTCCAAGCTCTTTAGATATATTATTAAATTTTCTATGCTTAAATACATAGTAATTCATTTATGAACAAATAATTTAAAATAATTTACACAATCTTAAATTTATATCCTCAATCGCATGTTTTAATTTGGAGAATTAGATAGTTCCAATTTAAAACATTTAGAGCTGGGCATGGTGACACATACCTGTAACCCCAGCAACTCAGGAGAATGAGGCAAAATAATTACAAATTCAAGGCAAGCCTCAGCAACTTAGTGAGACCCTAAGCAACTTAGCAAGACCCCATCTCAAAAAGTAAAAAGGGGTCAGGCACAGCAGCACACGCCTATAATTCCAGTGGCTCAGGAGGCTGAAGCAGGAGGATTGTGAGTTCAAAGTTAGCCTCAGCAAAAAAGGCGCTAAGCAACTCAGATCCTGTCTCTAAATAAAATACAAAAAAGGGCTAGGGATGTGGCTCAATGGTCAAGTGCCCTGGTACCAAAAAAAAAAAAAAAGTAAAAAGGGCTGGGATTTAACTCAATGTTTAAATGCCCCTGGATTCAAAAAAAAAAAAAAAAAAAAAAAGCTAAGGACCCATGATAGGGCTGAGCGTGTAGGCAGTGACAGAGATCACTTGCCTAGCATGCCCCAAGTCCTGAGTTCAGTCCCCAGTACCACAAAAAAAAAAAAAAAAAAAAAACTAAATAAAACCAATCAAGTATACACAATAAAGTGGGCTATATTATTTCAGATACTGTTTCTTCTACTTTCAATAGATCAAACAAAAGCAATCATTAAAGTATTTTCAAGGTTCTGCATCTTATGTACGTTACTAAAACACTTGTAAGTAAAATACCTGAAGTTTCATTGATAATGGTTAACTTATAATCTTTTTTAAACAAAAATTTCCTCATTTCAGTAGACACAGGTACTCAACAAGTTATTATTTGATTTATTGATATATATATTCATTTTTTAGAGAGAGAGAGAATTTT
This sequence comes from Urocitellus parryii, assembly GCF_045843805.1. NCBI lineage: Eukaryota > Metazoa > Chordata > Mammalia > Rodentia > Sciuridae > Urocitellus > Urocitellus parryii. The sequence continues at coordinate 121,955,486 of NC_135538.1, read as the reverse complement.
AATATTTATTTTTTAGTTTTCAGCAGACACAACATCTTTGTTTGTATGTGGTGCTGAGGATCGAATCCGGGCTGCATGCATGCCAGGCAGTGTGCTACCGCTTGAGCCACATCCCCAGCCCTGATTTATTGATTTTTTTTGCTCAGTTTGAACTATATAGGCGTGTGTGTTTATATACATGTGCATGTGTGTGTATATACATAATACATACATATATTTTTATTTTATTTATTTACTTTTGCAGTATTGGGTATAGAACAGGGCCTTACACATGGTAGTTCATCATTTTACATGCCCAACTCTTGAGCTATACTTTAAATGGTGTTTAAATTCTGCTACTAAGGCTGGGGATATAGCTCAGTTGGTAGAGTGCTTGCCATGCATGCACAAGGCCCTGGGTTCAATCCCCAGCAGCATTCCCCCCTCCCCCCCAAAAAAATCTGCTAGTACCGACTTCTGCTTACAGGTAGGATATATGTGACTATATGAACAGTTATAGAAAAGCTGAATTGATTGCAGAAAATAAAAATCACATCTTTAAAGATGACAGAGAGAGGGAGCAGGGCATGGTGGTGCATGCCTGTAGTCCAGGTACTCAGGAGCCTTCTGCAGGAGGATCACAAGTTCGAGGCCAGCCTGTGCAAGTGAACAAGACCCTATCTCAAAATGAAATAAAAAGGAAAAATAAAATAAAAAGGGAGTAAGAAAGACCAGGGTGAAAAAGGCAGAAACGAGGAAACCAGGCAGCGAGAGGGAGTAGCATCTCCTGCTAGGTCCTAGAGCAGGTTTTGGTTCCCGCACATAAACCCAGGGTCATGTAGTTCCTTGAAAGCCTCTGCCCTTCCCTTGGCCTCCTGGACAGAATAGCATGGGCCGGGCACGCTGGGGGTGCTAGAGCTGGCCATGGTCCTGAAGGTCTGTGGGCACTGCCAAAGGTCTGCGGGAGCGCGCGGCTTATACCTGCTGCTGGACTGGCGCTTCTTCAAGTTCAACCCTGGACACATTGCCGGCTCCGTCAACTTATGTGGCTCGACATCTAGTGTGGCGCCAGGCCAAGGGCGCCTTGGAGCTCGTCGTGCCCAACGCTGAGCTGCGCTGCCACCTACTGGCCAACACCTACTACGCCGTGGTGCAGCCGGACCAGCGCAGCGTCGCCCTAAACAACGCCAAGAGCCACTGCACAGTGGCCCTGGCCCATCGCAAGGCGCGGGCTGCATAAATCCTCCTCAAAGGAGGATATGAAGTTTTTTCAGCTTCCTGCCCAGAATGGTGCTGTAAACAGTCCACCTCCATGGGGCTTAGCCTTCCCCTGAGTACTAGTGTCCCTGACAGTGCAGAATACGGATGCAGTTCCTGCAGCACCCTGCTCTAAGATCAGAGTGTCCCAGTGGAGATCTTGCCCTTCTTGTACCCGGGCAATGCCTACCGTGCTTCCCATGAGGACATGCTAGATGCCTTGGGCATCACTACCTTGATCAATGTCTCAGCCAATTGCCTTAACCATTTTGAAGGACACTGGCAGTAGAAGAGCATTCTTGTGGGAAACAATCACAAAGCAGGTCTCACAATTCCTGATACAATGAGGCAATTGACTTCATAGATTCCATCAAGAATGTGGGAAAAGGGTGATGGTTCATGTCAGGGGGGCATTTTCTAGTCAACCACCATCTATCTCACTAACCTCATGAGGACTAACCAGAAAAAAAAAAAAAAAAAAAACTAGAAAAGGCTGTGTTTGTGAAATAGAGAAGAAGCTAGATTTCCCCAAACTTCAGCTTCATGGCCCTACACCACCAGGTGCATGGTCCTGCCATGCCTGTGCTTGGTCAAGGCGCCTTCACCACCACCATCTTCAACTCCCACTCCTCCATCCCTGCCCACTCTGTGAACAGTGCCCTCAGCTACTTTCAGAACCCTATCATTACCTCCCCCAGGTGCAGAAAGGCCATGGAGGTGAGGACCTTCACATCCCACCAAGGACTGCAGACTCTTCCTTCAGAAAAGGAAATGCATTCACACCAGGGAGAGGTTCATGAAGTCAGATCCTTATTTAATTTCACCAGAATTCCACTGGATTCTAATCAGTTATAATGCTAACATATCATCAAGACATTTGCTGAACTCAGCATGCTTTGGGGACCAATATATAGTGGGTACATCAAGTCCCTCTGACAAGACAGAAGAGAAAGGACTTGGCATGTGAGCCAATTTTTGTGTTTGAGTACTGTACTATCTTATAAATAAATCCTAAGCAGGTATGTTTTCAGCATTAATGAAAAACACCAATGTTCGTTTATTTTTTAGATGTCAACAGTTGTATGTTTGCTGATTATTTATGACCTAAATAATATATTACTTCTAAGAATAAATTTTGTTACTTAAGGATGACTTTTTAATACAGCAGAATAAACAATGGCATTTCTATTAAAGAAAATATGAAATGGCTAGGGATGTTGATCAGTGGTAGATGCCCCAAGTTTCAATCCCCAGCACCACAAAAATAAAATAAAGACAGCAGAGAGTTGCAGAGGTAACCAGACTAAATGAACTAAAATTCTAAGGAGGAAAGAGTTCCCAGATAAGCTATGGAAACTGGTCAATTTTTCCTGAGGCAATTTGCTGATTCTAACACAAGTTATGGATTAAGATTGGCCTAGAATCTAATTTAGAAAATTAAAACAAAATACAAAGGGAGAAAGGAACAAGTTAAATGACATCATAGAAACAATGACACAAATCCAAAATGTAGAGCATTCTTATAAGACACTGACCTAGTCTCTTCAAATAGTCAATTCCAAGAAGAAAAAAGACTGGAATATTCTAGATTAAAGAGAAAAGGGGAGAGGACAGTTTAAATAACACAGTGTGTGGAATTTGAAAATCTTATATCTCAAAACATATTGAGTGCTGTTAAGAATTTTGTCAATTATACTTTTAATAAAGCTCAAAAAAATTGAAACCTAATAAAATCAGAAAAAATAAAAAATTTTTAGAAATGCATTTAAGTTCATAAACTGTTAGACTTAGGAATTAATTCATTAGACATAATTGTACTGATTGTGTGAGAGGTATATATGAAGTTATTTAGATATGAATGATCATGATGTCTGCAACTTGCTTTCAAATGTTCAGAAAAGAGTAAATAGGCAGGTGAAGAGTAAGATGGGTAGAGGTTAGTGAGGCAAAATGGCAAAATGGCAGGGCTCACTGAATCTTTATGTTATGAGTTTAGGTATTTTTTTTAGCGGGGGGGAACATCCTTCAACATTTATTTATTTTAGTTTTCGGTGGACACAACATCTTCATTTTTATGTGGTCCTGAGGATGGAAGCCAGCACCCTGCGGACACCAGGTGAGCACGCCACCGCTTGAGCCACATCCTCAGCCGGTGTTTAGGTATTTATTGTCCTTTTTCACTGTGTGTTAGGAGATGTTCAAAATAAAAAGCCAGAAAGAATTTCCAAACTATTTGTGGATTTTTTCATAACAGAAGACATTCCAGGCTGCAGCTCATTAACGTGATTTCTTTTTTGATCTTCTGAGGAACAAAAATATTCTCATTTATAATATTTCAAAAGGCACATTAAGAAACATATCCAAACTTTGTTGTCTCTTTGTTCAATTTCGGCTTTAATATTTTATTAAAAATTCTTGAATTTGTAAATATTAAAACACTGAAACTTGCTACTGGCACAAGAATGACAATGTACTAGCAACAAAATCAAGAAAGAAACTAAATTGTTTAGAAGCAGTAGCAGCTCCACAGTTCAAAGGTAATTTAAAACAGGCAGTTTTAGTGTTTCATAAAGAAAGTGCAAAGCAATCTCTCAGCCTGCAGTGATGCTGCCGCACTGGCAGATGGCGCTGCAAAGCTTCTCAGGTGCAGCGGGAAGCCCACTTACGAATTATTTTTACTGCTTATTGCAGTTACTCTTACACTACTTACTAACTGGTACAGAAGTGTTTTAATAACTGGTTGAGCGGTACCAGTGCAAGACGGCTGAATGTCAGCGCTGTTTCCTCCTCTTATGACAGAAGCTACCCAGCTCCTGCCTGAGGCTACTCCTGCACTGGGATTCCAGGACCACCCTGCCTCTCTCGGAGGCTTGTTCCATTACCAATCCCCACCTTCTTGAATTTTCAACTTTTCTCTTCCACTGTGCTTTCTGCCTAAAAGTTTAAACACTCCAAACTCAATGTTCTGTTTCCCTATTTTTTTTCATCGCCATCACAAATTTCTTGAAATTTATATCCCCACTTCCAAAGCCTCAACTTTCCTTCTCCAACGGAACTTAACTCATCCTTTGCTGCCAGTGAAAGCTCTTCATTCTTTGTGTCATCACCATCAGCATTCTGTGCCCAATCTTTGTTCTTCCCTTGGTTTCATGGCTCTCCACTTAATATGTTTCTTTGGTCTCACTGGATCCTCTCCCACCCACACCCACCCCCCACCCTGCCCTTTCATACATTATGCACTTTCTTCCTCATGCTACACTCTCTCTGTACATGACCTGTTACTCTCCTCCCACCTACACCTTGATGATGCCTAGATCTCTGCCCGCAAATATGACCTCTCCAAGCTCCACTTACACGAACCCTGTCTCAGGAATCAGCCTACCCATCCAGTTGCTAAATCCGAAACAGAATGTGCACTCTTGACTTACCCGCCTCCTTCCCCACACACAAAACTATCCCAACACCCGTCAATTCTGCCTCCCAAGCATTTCATAAACTATCTTCTTTCCATCTGCCACTACCTTGTTTCTGGCTTCCATTCTCTCCTCCTGAAATGGCTGCAAAAGCTTCTGATCTCTCCTCGTTTCCAAACCAGTTATCACACTGCACCCAGTGAGCTAAGGCACAATTAACTCTCTCCTTTTTAATCTTAGGGTTAAAGTTCTTGAATGTTCCTCTAGGTAGTATACATTTTAAACATGGCTGGAAAGGCTCCACAGAGTTGAACCAAACCTTTCACTCCATCTTCACTTTCCCCCACTTCTCCAGGCACACTCTGCCCCAGCCATGTTGAACATATTAGCCTCCCCAAGTTGTTACGTTCCTCAACCTTTGCTGTCTCCTCAGCCTGGAATATTTGTCTCTCCACATCAGCCTAAGTCTTGCCCAATCTTCAGGGCTCAACTTGGAGCTCTCTGTCCCTGCAGGTGGCTTCCTCTGACTCACCAAGACTGGCTAATCTGCTCCTATGGTGGTTCTCATAGAGCTTTTTTTTCAGTCTTATGAAGACACCACTATCCCAAGGGATCTTATACCACCCGTCTCACATCCCTTTTTTAAAATTGTCTAATTTTCTCCCACATTAAAATTGTCTATTTGTCTTTATTTTCCAATAAATTGTGAGTGCCACAAAAGATTCCTTCTACCCACTTACCAGTAACTGGCAAACAGTAATTGCTCAAAAAATGGTCAGTGGGTCAATGAATCCTTGGGGTGATTAATTATCCATTATGTCAACTATATGACAGTACAATGGATACATGACAAGTAACACTTTCATATCTTATACAGTGCTATAAAGTTATTTTACTATTTAGTGTCTGGCAGTTCAACTCCTTCAGGGTAGAGTCAATACTTTGTTCAATTTTTTCTTTTGTCCCAGAACTCAGCATGTCTGACAAGACTGTTCTCAACCAGTTTTTGACTGTATGAGTTTAAGAAATGAAGAAACAAGAGGCTCAGATAATTGAACCTCCCTGGCCCACACACATACTTGTTTCAGAATCAAGACAGAATCCAATCTGGAAGAAGGAAAGATTGGGAAAAAGTTTACATCTAAATGAAATTCCAGCATGGATGAGAGAAGCCCTGGTTTTCTCCAAGAGACTGGCCAGCTGTGGGTATTGCCAGAGCTTCAGATCTCTATGGTCAAGTAATCCACTTAGTGGACATGACCCAGGCAAGAGGGGTATAAGGACAGGGGTTCTAGGAAGGTCAGCATAGAAGGGAGACTGGACCCTGGTTTCCTTTGTCCTTTGAATAAGTTTTAACCTCAGTCTTAGACACTAACATTGGAGCACTATCTATCCTTCTCCCTGTCCTGTTTGTCCCTAATGTAACTACCTTTTCCTGGTGCTACTTTCCTGTGGAGTGAGTCACTGACAGAGGCTCAGGAAATCACATAGTGGAGCCCTTGGGTATATAAGGGTTGCCTCCTGCCAGGTCCTCAACATAAACATCCTCCTCCACAGTTCCCCAAGCCCAGCCAGCTCCTGATCACAATTCTTTGTGTCATCACCATCAGCATTCTGTGCCCAATCTTTGTCCCAGATGCTCCTGGTGAAACTTATGAGATGGCAAAAGACCAAGACAAGTAAAATTAATTCAATGTCTCACCACATCTCCTGAAGCACTGAAGTTGCCTCACTATCTCTGTATATCATGAACTCAGTTAAGCTAGAATCACCTTTCCTTCATTAAAAGACCTATTTATGAGGCTGAGCCCCTAGATAAGACAGGTGGATTGTTCTTTCAAATAGGACTTTTTCCTCTTTTCTAGCACATCCTGAGTAGCCTTCAAGCACATTCATATGCTGGTTTTATTTAAATTTTGTACTAGAATGCAAATTTCAGGACTTTTGTTCTCACTGGACTAAAGGAGCCTGTCAGAATGTGTGGCCCAAACACCTTGGCCTCTTCTCAATGTAGTTTCCTACATTGATGGTCTCTGCTGGCATTAAAGAAACTGCTCCATGACCCAGCACCTCAATGAGATGCTTCTGAGTTAAGAGGATCTGATCCTTCCATTTCTCCTCACCCCTGCACTGAGTGGTTAACTCATAAAACTACACTTTTTTGCTACCACCCAACCCAGAGGACACTGTGGCAGTCAATAAAACACAGCCTAGTTTCCCTTTTCTCCAGGAATTCAAACTAAGAGTCTAACTGCTTGCTTTAGCAAGGGTGAATCCCAGCAAGGCCTAAGTACCCCTGACTCACAAAAGAGCAAATCTCTGCTGAAATGCAGAAACGACACCCTAAGATGGCTCTGGCCACCTGCTAACTTCTATCTCAGACCCTGACTGGGTCATCTTTGGTAAATGGACTACAAAGGCTGTTTCTGTGCCCTCCCCTATGTGGCTTGTACACTGTTAGCTGCCAAGCTTTTAAATAATGAAACTTAACATTGTACTTTAAGGGCTGTTCTGCTCAAATCATAAATGTGCACATCAGTTTTTTGGCAGTAATTCTCTACTCGTACACATTTAATCAATGTTTTCACAAGCATTTTGTCTTAACTAAAAATCTATATCAATAGAAAGTCCTAGAATTATACTGTGTGAGCCCCCAGGATTATATAACATGCTTAATCCAAAAACTTGGGTGCCCAATGGGGTCTTGATTGTACCCAGGCTTCAAATTTAGACCAGGCACTGCTTGTGCATCTTTATATGATCAGTGGTTAGTACATGTCCAGATTCATGGTAAATCCTCAATAAATATTTGTGGACTCTTGAAAAATCCCTGTAAAAACCTCACTTGGAGATGATAGCTTATGACACCTCTTACTGCTTCTTCTCCCAGAAGCTCCCGGTATAACCCAGGACTGGCAGCAGGGGGCGCACAGGGCTGCAGCTCAAATCAGGTTGAATGGCACAAACTCCAAAGGAGGTTTGAATTTAGACCTCTTTTCTCCATGAGGAAAATGGATTCTTAAGGTGCAAAGAGGGAAAGTGGGCAAAGGGCCTAAGAACCCACTGAACTAATTCCTAAGAGAACTTTCCTTTGCAAAGGGAATGCATGAGAATAGAGGGGAGGAGATAAATCTCCCACAGCTGTCAGCCCATAACTACCGCTCTCACCTCAGTTCACTTGGGGAAGGGGCTACAAAGCAGACAATCTTTATTCACAATTGGGGTGGCAAAGGGGAGATGCCTCCAGGTCAGTCCAAAAGCAAAGATAATGGGAAGTTGATACTAGGCGGGGACTCAGCACTCGTCCTCACCCAGTAGGGCATAAGGGTTTCGGGCAGCCAGACAGGACCCTGGAGCTGAGGTTGGGGTGTCCTCATCCCCTTCTCCCTCCTCATCTGCATCCCGGTCCTCCTCTCCCTCCTCCTCACAGGAGCTGCTCAGCTCTTCCTCTTCCTCCTCCTCCTCGTCACCTGATGGTCCCACCCTGCCCTGCAAAACCACCAGCTCCATGGTTTCTGGATGAGACTCCCAGGTGCCTGGGGAACCAAAACAAGAAAAAAAATGTAGAAGAATTTGCACAAGGAACTAAAGCCAGAGAAAGATGGGGAAGAGGCAAAGACCAGGAATAACAATAATTCTTATAGCTGCTGGAACCCATTCATTCATTCAACCTCCCACATACAGATCCCTGAGCAGACACTCGGGCATATCAATTTCAATCTTCACAACCATCTTGCTTGAGGGTGATTGTTATTCTCATTTGCAAAAGAGAAAATTGCCTCAGAGATGTTAAAGAGTACAAAGTTGGCCAACAGGTACAGAACCAGGTCTGATCCCCTGGCCACTTTTGCCCACCCCAAAACAGGAGCTAGGGAAGAATATCTGGGTTCTGACCTTTCTGTTCATTGTAGCCTGGTGGATGGAAACACAGGCTGAGGCGGCCATCCACTGCCAGCCGCAGGAGGCTGTTGGCAGCTCTGTACACATCATTCCGAGCTGCCTTGGCTGTCTTGTAACCACGTTTCTCTGCCCAGGCTGGAGGGATAAAAGAGCAATAAGAAGGGAAGCCTGTGTATCAGGTACCAGTCACCCACCACCCAAAACATTCCAGGCCAGAGATCTTGGTAGTCCTGTCCAAAACCCTAAGAATGAGTGGACAGCCACTTCACCCTGGCAAAATCTAAGGAGAGGACAGCAAGGTAAAGGGAGAGAGGAGGAGACAGCAGGCAAGGGAGGACAGCTGTACCCAGGCATGAAATTCACCTTCACAGATGTCCCAGGCACACCAGGGGTGCTCTGCTGAGGGATCCTCAGCTTCTGGGTGGCGCAGGTGAAGCAGGGCCTGTACAGGGATCCGGGAGGCCAGGTAGCCCACAGCAGTGTAGGGCTCCTGAATCTGGGCGATGGGGTAGATGCCAGCCAGAACCTGCAGGAACAGCACTCAGGATCTTCCTCAGCATCCTGCCTTCCATACCCCCCCCACCCTTGGCCCTCATACCTGCAACTGCCTGGGCAGCAGGGAGGGGAAGATGAGGCCTGGGCAGTCACAGAGCTTCACAGAGGGGGTTAGAAAGTAGGTCTGAAAGTATCGGGTGTGACCTGGGGTTCTGGAGACACTCACAACCTTCCGTCCCACAAGTCCATTGATCAGTGAGGACTTCCCCACATTGGGAAAACCTGAGGGAGGCAAGGAAAGTGAATGTCTACTAGGCCCTTGCTCAGTGGCAGGCAGGACTCAGTGACTACAGATGAAAGGGGAACTAGGGCTCAGAATTTAAGGAAGTGGTATAACACTACAAACTATAAATCAGGCCCTGGGCTGCCAGCTGTGAATCCTAGCCTCCCCACTTATGGCTCTGTGACCTCAAGGCAATTTACTCAACTTTCTGAGCCTTTTTCTTCATTTTATAGGACAGATAGCTCCTACCTCAGAGTGGATCTGGGTAACATTGACAACAGATACAACTGCACAGGTCTAGGCCTACAACAAAGTACTCAACACAGGTGAGATTTGCATTTAATAATACCTATCATGACTTGTCCAAGAAGACGACTGGCAGCCCTTGGGCTCACTGCCCCTCTCTTCACAACCACCACCACCCTCTTTCTGGTCAAGTCCACTTTCTACACAGATCTCTTGTCCAGAACTCTGATTCCTCAATGCCTGAATCTCACTCTCAAAGTTTGTTTCCTTCACTCTACCTCAGCTACCCACACCCAAGGTCACACTAGGCCCTGTCACTTTATACCTCCAAAGTCTCAATTCCCCAAGTACTCCTCATCCCATGTTTCAAGCTAACTTATTCTGGCTCCTCCATCCCAATAGTTCTTTGCCCCTAACTCTATCAGGGTAACACTACACAACACTGATTCATCACCTCACTTTCTTTCATATCTACCTCAAAGTCCATGATCCAATTCTGCACCTATACATCTTGAGTTCCCAGGTCCCACCTCTTCCCCCCTATTTTACACTCCAGGCAAAACCCCAACTCTGTAAAATGCAATTGTCTGCCCATGTAACACCTGCTGCTGGGCGGTTAGTTGACAGTGGCTGGGAAAAGCCACACTGACAAACAGACTGAGCTTCTCAATAAAATGAAGTATCTTCTTTTTTTTTTTTTCCAATATTTATTTATTTATTTAGTTAGTTAGTTATAGGTGGATATAATATATTTATTTATTTTTATTTTTTTAGAGAACAAGTTTTATTTAAAGGATAGAACAGAAAGAGACTTCTCTCATCACAACATCATACATGTATTCCGTATAATGATGAGGGTCTCCTTCTATCTTCCGTACAACTCCCCTTCTCCCTCTTTTTCCCTCCCACCTCTCTTCCCTATTTAGTGGTAGTCTTCTTCTCATGCTCTTCCTCCTTATCCCATTTTGAGTCACCCCCCCTTATATCAGAGAAGGCATTCGGCATTTGTTTTTTAGGGATTGGCTAACTTTACTTAGCATAATCTGTTCTAATGCCATCCATTTCCCTGCAAATGCCATGATCTTGTTATTTTTTAGTGCTGAGTAATATTCCATTGTATATAAATGCCACATTTTTAATCCATTCATCTATTGAAGGGTATCTAGGTTGGTTCCACTTTATTATTTTTATGTGGGGCTAAGAATCGAACCCAGTGCCTTATGCATTCTAGACAAGCGCTCTACCTCTGAGCCATAACCCCAGCCTCTGAAGTATCTTCTTTTGAAAGGAGAGAAAAAACAATTCTTTGACAAGCCCATTTCCCTGTCTTTCAACCTTAACTCCTTAAAAGACTTACTATTTCTTATTACCACTTTATATAACTTCTTTGTGAGTATAAACTTTAACATACAAAAAACCCCACACAGAACATGGATGTGCAGCCCAAGGAGCTCCATAGCACCCAGCCATGAGCCCAGAGTGTGACATATTTGCTCAAAGGCCCCATGTGTCCCTCTCCATTATAACCCCTTCTCTCTTATCCTGACTTTTAAGGGATTCCACTTCTTACATTTCTTGTTAATTTATGACCTGTGCATTTCTGGACAATGTGATTTAATTTTGTAGTCTTTGAACTTATGCAGATGGAATTGTGCAGCATGCATACTGCTGTGTCTGGTGCCAACCACACATTACATGAGTTTCCCCATGTTGTTGCAATTGGGGAATCTCACATATTCTTCCTTCTCCTCCAAACCACTGAACACATCACCACACCTACTGAACAAGACTGCTTCTCCTCTCACTCCTCCTATTAGCCATATTTGACACAGCAGAACCCTCCTTTCTGTTTCAAGCACTCTTTATTTCACTTCCAGACATTTCCTTGGTTTTCTTTCCTCTCACTCTCCTTTGCTGGTTCCGCCTCCTTTTTCCAACCTCTAAGTGCAGGCTTGCCCTACAACTTAGTCATTAGCCTCCTCTTCTTTCACATAACTTCTCCACTGTATTTCATCTAATCCCATGGCTTTAAATACCATCTATATACACCAGTGGCTCCCTAAATTTAAAGACCACTCAAATTCAAATTTCAATTCCTCTTCTTTCCTTTAAGATCCAGATTCCTATACCCATGGCCTAGTCAACATCTCTGCATGAGATATTTCAAAACAATCTCAAATTTAATTTCTGATTCTTTATGATTCCTCTCTCTCTCCTCATCAGTCCTCCAAACCTGTTCTCTCCAGTCTTCCCAGCTCAGTATTTCCAGCTGCTTAGGACAAAAACATGGAAGTCCTTCTTTATTCCTTGCTTTCTCTTATGTACCAAATGCAAGGCATCAGCAGTCTCATTTTCTCTGCCTTTAAAATATATCCTGTTTCTGTCTCTGTCTCATCACCACCCCTTTCTTCCTCTTTCCTCCCTTCTCTCTCTAAGCAATTCTTATTTTTCTCCTAAGACTAATGGAGTAGCCACTGATTGCTTTCTTTGCTTCCTTTCTTATCCACCTTGTACCATTCATCTACTCAAAGGTAGAACTTCTAAAAAAGGATACCAAATCCTGTCGTTCCTGCTCAAAACCCACCACTAGCTTCTCATTAAGACTGAGAATAAAATTCAAAATGCACTTCATAGCCATAACACCCTACATGATGTGGTGCCTGGCAATCCTGCCTTCCTCCTTATCTTCCCTGGCTCTCATATTGCAATCTCCCTGACAGTCTTGCTGGTCCCAGTATCACCAAACCCATTCTTACCTCAAGACCCTCTCACTCACTAACACTTCTGGCTCCCAAGCCCCTTTCCCCAGAACTCTGAATGGCTTACTTCCTTTTCTTACCCAACTCTTTCTCACCTAAGTCCTCTCACCTGAGAACCTTCCAGAGGACCTTTCCTCTCCCAGAACTCTCTATCTGAGAGTTCTGGGAGAGGAAATAATATGATTTCAGATCTCTAATACATTTACTCACAAAAAAACAAGCTCCATGAGTTTTAGATGCTTTCTTTTATCTTCACATCAGTATTCCCATCCCTAGAACAGTACCTGGCATTTGGTAGGTGCTCAGTAAATATTTGTTGAATGGATGAATGAATGAAAACCAATAGATATACCCACACCCAGCAAAACCTCTCACTATCATACCACCCTAAAAACAAGTTAGTGCAGAGGCTACTGAGAGGAAAAAGGGCCCCTGAAAGGGAAAGAAGTCAGTGCAGGGAAAGAGGAGTAATCACTCAACAGTCAAGCATGTTTTTCACAAACACAACGGACACTGAGAGATAAGTCAGGTGTTCTTTCTATCTATCTACTAGCCACTTCATGTTCCTAGATTTATGGGCTAGGTCCTTTATGGTTCCAATGGTATCTCAAATACAACTTTGCCAAGGTCTCTTCTCACCCAAGATGAACCCAAGATGAAAGGGGCCCTAGAACCTAATCATATATCCATTTTCCCCCACTAGGATCTGAGACAAAGCTCTAATCAAGAAGAGACTCCCCCCATCACAGACTTAAAGAGTTAAAAGGAAGGAGAAAACTAACACTGTGACCTGCTATGATTTAATGATCCCTGTATTAGAGGCTAATAACAGCTGAACAATGACTTTGTATAAATCACTCAAACAATGCCTGGCACACAGTAAAAGCCACACAAATGCTAACATTTAATAATAATCACTGCAATTGCTAATGTTACTATTGCCAGACACCACTGAACTCTTTCAACACTACTCCTTTATATTCCTCACATTCATTCTTTGAACTGGGTATAAACATCCTCATTTTTAAAATCAAAGTAACTGAGACTCAAAGAACTTGCTCAAAATCATACAGCTGAGAAGAGATGAAGTTTACATCCACACTAGCAGATGGCCTCCTCTGCCTTGCCTAAGACCACTGGCAGAAGTCACCCCTCAAAGACCCTGGGGCCTAATAAGGACAGATCATCCTTCCTTTCCAAATACTGAAACTCAGCACTTCTGGGGCCTTTGTGAGCAGATCGCTGCTTCCTTACCCACACAGCCGATGGTCACCACCCCATCCTTGTAGTGTTCCCGTGTTGGGCCAGCTGGCTCCATTGCTGAGTCAGTCTGCTGTTCCACCAGGACTACAGGCCCATCCTCTTCTTCCTCCTCCTCCCCAGAGCCATTGCCCCAGGTGGCCCCAGCCACATCTCGAGCAATCTTCTCCCGCCAGCTGCTCAAGTCCACTGTTCAGAAAAAAGATAAAGAAGGTTTCCTGGGGCCTCTGTGTATGATGGCATAGCTGCATAGCTGGTGTCACTAGAATATTCTGGAGTCTCACAGTGACAACCTGCACAACTGCAGTCCACAATCTCCCCAGACTTCACTTTATCCCACCCTTGAGCCATATGCATTTTTCAGAGTTTCTGAAAAGTACCAGAAAAACTGAAAGCAGCAATCCACTAAGGATTCTGCCTATCTCCTGCCTCTCTTGTCCCACCAAGCCAGTCTGTTCTTTATTCTATCCCCCTTGTGCCCATCCATAATAGAGGGTAACAAAATGATTCTGGATCTTAGATCTCCCCTATGACCTCCAAGGATCACACACCTTTACCCACAGTGATGGCTTCACAGGCTCTCAGCAACTGTTCTGGCCCCAGGGCCCGAGTCCATCCTCTCCCCCGCCTCCGACTCTTCTTCAAGACTAGGATCAGAATGCACAGAGCAGTTATGCTTAGGCTTTTATATCTCATCTCTCCCACCACCCTCAGGCCCCCAGTTAGGTACCACCTTGCCAACAAGCCTCTCTTGTTTTTCCCTTTGCCCCCTGTCAACCATCTCTCCCATGCTGTCCTCCTCAAAGCCCACTCACCACTAGAGTCCTGTGGAGTGCGGGGGTCCCGAGGGAAAGAGGTAAAAAGGACAATGTGGAGTTGAGGATAGTGTTGGTGGAAATAATGCTTCCAGGCAACCACAAGAGCTGGTGGAGCTAGATCCACCTTATTCAAGACCAGCACGAGGGCCAGACCAAGTTCTCCAGTCACATACTCATAAAGCGCTGGTGGAAAATTCACAACCTGGGATAGAAGAATGAGAGGTCATCCCAGAGTTCTCTGTCTCCAGCTCCCCTCTCACGAAGCACATTCAGAGACAAAACCCTGGCAGTAGCAAATTCTGGGGTGAAAACAGTAAATCAGCCAAACTGAACAAGAAGGACAAAGCAGGGGTTAGTGATACCTGTGCAAGTCTCAGGGGGCTTCTGACAGGTCATGATTAGCATTTGAAGTGAACCAAAAATAAGATAAGGAAATAGCAACACCTTACATACTGAAGTAAAGACTAGAATCAGGAATAGAAATGAGGGTCAGGGTAGAAATTATTATGTATTGTGTGCACATAACTGTACAAGTGTATACACATGCATATGAGCATGCATCCAAGTATATGCTTATAGATGCAAGTTTATGTGTTGAGTATGTATGACTACAAACATGAGTATGTGTAAATGTGCCTCTGTGTATGAATATACACATGCATACATGTATTTGTGAATATGTGTATACACATTCGTTAAGGACTTCCAACCTAAATGTCCCCACAGACCTCCCTTTCTCCACTGGAGGACCACAATGAAGTGGCAGAATCAGGAATCACAGGGCAGTCCAGCAGCACAGCCTACAGCCTTAACTACTACCCTAACATTCCAGGTAGTTTCTGCAGCAACCGAGGTAGACAAGCTAGAGAAATGAAATAAGGAAGAAAACGCATCTTTGGGCTGGGCAGGAGGAAGCCCCCAGTTGCCTTCATTAGAATCCCTGGAGCTTCACACTGGAATTTTTTTTCCCATAACACTTTTATTTTATTTATTTTTATGCAGTGCTAAGGACCAAACCCAGTGCCTCACATGTGCTAGGCAAGCACTCTGCTACTGAGCCACAACCCAGCCCCACACAGTGGGATTTTCTATTGGTCTAGCTCTGGTGATGCTGTAAGACAAGACATGCAGCTTCTCATTAAAGGACATAAAAAGGAGTCAGCTAACCAGGATAGAAGCAACAGACTATGGCAAGACACAAACAGAAAAATTAGTTCCTGACTGCAGATATCAGCACACAGTAGATAGGGTAAAAAGAAAGGAAGGACAGCTCTCTGTTTTTCAAATTCTACCTCTGACTTTTACCCATAAGAACCTGACCCTCTTCCCCCTTGCCCACCCTCATCCCAAGTACTCACTGGATGACGAATATCAGTGATGAGCAAGACAATATCAGACATCTCTAACACTCGCCATAGCTGCCTCCATGTCTGAAAAGACAAGATCAGAAGAGAATCTGAACCCAGAATTCCTTTCCAGCCTCATTCCAGAAAAATTTACCAATGGATCACACTACCCCATTCCTGTCCCCATTCTATTGTCACCTCTAGATTGTGCTCAAAGTAGCTGAGTTTCTCTGAAGTATAAGCCCCGTGTATCTTCCCAAGATACTCCTGAAAGCTTCGTTCCTCCTGGTTCATTAGCTGCTCCTTGGACATCTCATAGCTCCAAGGAGGACGCCGGGGAAAGTCCAGGACTGAGAAAACAGTAAGAAGTGCAAGTACAAGGATGTTTTCAGTATTAAAGTGTGCATCCCAGACCCCTCCTTCCTCACAGTCAACCCTTACCCTTCCAAACTCTCCAAGCCCCTTGCATGGGAAACACCAGTCTTGTCTTGTCCTCACTCACCTGAACCAGGCTGATAGACCTCCCGTATGTCCAGTTCCAACACCTCAGCACTGAGGGGCTGTAGCACTTGCTCCCGGGCTGCTCTCTTTCTCCTCTCCACCTCCTCCCGACTGTCCCGCTCAAAATGAAGCCGGTATCTAAGGGAAGAAGTATCATACATCTAGCAAGACCACAACCCCTACCCCTACCCCATCCCCCACAGAAAACAAAGTTTCTTCTCTTCAATTGTTCAAATTTCCTTTCAGTCAAGTCCCCCTTTCATAGAAGACAGGGCCAACCCCTTCTAAAAGCCAAACTCTCGGGTTGCTCTGGAAGGGAGAATTATGGCCTGCTCCGGGAGAACAGTGGCATTCCGGCCTCACCCTCTACACTTTCAAATGTCCACCAACAGCAGCTAGCTTTCCCTCAACACTCCCACTTTCAAGAAGGCGGGCAAGCCCGGGCCAGAGCCCCACTCCCTCCCTCACCCCTCCCTCACCGATTTGGATCATAAACTCGTGGACCCAGGCCCTGGGAAGGCTGCTGGTTGAGCCTGCGGATTTGATGGGTCACAGATTCCCCATCAGAGGTATCGGTCTGCTCCTCCCGCCGTTCCCGGCTCCCGCTGCGGCTGTTGGAACTGGAGCGCAGCCCATCTTGAAGCCCTGCACAGAGGGAAGAGTGACGCCAGTGCAGGCTAGCTCTCAGGGGCCAAAAGACCCCCCTACCTGGACCTCCTGACTCTCCTTCAGCCCATCCAACTACTTTTGAAGCTCAGTCCTCGGGGCCTCCCTCTCCAGGACCCTCCGGGTGTGCGTGGGGGTAGTCACTCTTCCAGGGAATTGCTGGGATGGCGCCCCGTTTGAGCTGGAGGGACTCCCCTCCCCCAACTCTTCATCCTTTCCCATCCCTTCCAGACAAGGGGGGGCGCGCTGGAATGGGGGAATCCCCTCCGCGGTTGCCCACGCAGATCCGCGCGAGCCCACTCCCCCTCCCACGCCCCCCAGAGGTGCGGCAGGCACACCCCTCCTTCCAGATGTGTGGGAGCCCGAGTCCCGCCCCCTCCTCCGCTCCCGCACTGACCTCGCTTCCGCTCCCGTTTGTCCTGCAACTGCTTCTTCTTCTGCTTCACGCTGAAGGGCTTCTTCCTCGGCATGGCCCGGACCAGTCACCTGGCCCGCCCTTCGCCGAGCTACAGCCGCCTCAACTGACTCCCCCCCGGTAGTCCCCGCCGCAAGGGCCCGGGACCCTTGAGGAGGCGGAGCTATCAGGTGACGTCAGCGGAGGGCACCACCGACTTGCCGCGGCGGTCGGGATGGAAAGCGCACGGGGGAAACAGTCACTTCCCTCTAGAAGTGAGGCGAGAGGGTGATGCGGGGTGGGCTACGGACACATGAGAGCCAGTGGCACCGAGAAGGCGCAGCGGCGGCGAGGAAGGAGGCGCGCGTGGGAGGATCGAACTAACTCCGTCACGGATTCTACCAACGAGCGCCCGGTGAAGGGGGGACGCGTGTCATCACTACCTTGCGCTCGGGGGAGAAGCTACCACTCACCTGGAGGGGGCGGCGGAGAGGAGGAGGGCGGGTCCTACTACCCTGGGGAAAGGGAGGCGTGGACACGTTGAAGCTACACTACCAACCCGGGAACTTGACCTTAGTGGAAAGCAGAGACTGTGCGTCCAAGGAATAAAACCAGGTTGCTGTGTTACACTGGGGGCACGGTCAGAGGTCTTGAGGGACGGGTAGAGGTTCTGGGTGCCGACCTGCTGGGACCCAAATTCCCTGTGGGAACGACGAGAAGAAGCAGGCTTATAGATCCTAAGTGCAAGCGCAGGCCAGAAGAGAAATCCAGTTGGGACAGGACTTTTGGAAACGGATCCGAGAGCACGAAGTTGTGCCTGCAGTCGTTACCATAGTAACCGCGGGCCGGATGTGGCGATTTGAACACGCGACAGGCCTTTCCTCTCAGGCTTTCTGGCCCGAAAGCTTGCCGACTCTGTGGCACTGTGAAAGCTACTTTTCACCGTGGAGAGAGTTTTTTTAAGCACTTGTAGAAACGCGGCAAAGAGAAGAGTTAGTGTTTTCGCCCTGCCTGGCAGAGATATAAGGAGGCGGTTTACATGAGAATGCAGCCACAGCAAAAAGTTCTCAGCTGCCTTCCGGAAGTGGAGTGGCGGGAACCTTGGCCTCAGTGCCCACCGCCCCCCGGAAGCGGAAACAGAATCTCAGCGTGCCCCTTCCTCACTGCCCTCCAAATCCCGCTGCAGCCATTGCCGCAGCCACGATGCCGAAACGAAAGAAGCAGAATCAGCAACAGCAGCCGCCGCCGCCACAGCAGCCACCACTGCCCGAGCGGGAAGAGACTGGAGATGAGGAGGATGAGAGTCCCATAGGTGAGGGGCCTGGGAAGGGTGTGCACATGCTTGTCAGCCATTCCAGACCAGGGACTAGGACTGCTAAAGTGCGGGGGAGGGGGCTCTAACGGAAGGAGGAAGGGCGCACGCGCGGGGGTGGGGCAGAGGAGGCCTGTTGATGGTAGAACCTTGAATGAGGAGTTCTCCTACTTGAACCCTCAAGCTCAATCCCAGGCCCAAACCTTTCTGGACCAGGCGGAGGAGGAGAGGGCAAAGAGCCCGTTTGCGCAGCCGCCGAATGGCAGGGGAGAGGGGCAGTAAAGATATCACATTGCGATGACAGGGTTGACAATTTGTGACCACATTTCACAGGGAAGGTAGAAGTACAGCCTTCTGTAAACCGCTCCCCTGAGGAAAGGTCTCATTGGCCAGCAACTAAAGGTTGAACCTTTGGATTATCTCTGAAATCACCTGGGATGTTATGGATAGTTGCAGTATAAGGCAAAGATAAATTGTCAGTGCCCTTTGATTGAGTCTCCACTTTTTGCCAAACCTGAAGCAGCTTTACAAAGGGCAGATGGACGAGGTGAGAATTTGCAACACCGTTGAGAACATAATTGATCTTACAGAATGAATTGAGAAATGAGTAATAGAACAAAAACACATAAAGGAACATCAGTTCTTTAATCTGCTTTGATGACCATATTTTCGTGTCTACTCTTAGGACCACCCAGCCTTCTGGGCCCTCCTCCCATGGCCAATGGAAAGCCTGGTGACCCCAAGTCAGGTGAGGAGGAAGGGCCCTGATTCTTGTTTGAGGCCCAGAGGAAGGGAGCAGGGGAGGGAGTAAAACTCATCAAAGTTGAGGATTCTGTATCTGATGAATGGAGAAAAGTTGTGTATGCACGTCTTTGAAAACTCAATGTTGTAAAAGTTGTCATTTCCTCCTAAAGTAATCTCTAGATTCACTGCATTTCCTCTCAGAATCCCTGTCATGTTTTTGTGGAAATAAATATTTGACATTATTATATGAAAATGCAGAGGATATGGGTGAGAGACCACCAAGACATTCTTAAAGTAGGAGGTCTTACTATGAAAACCAAGACTTACAGTAAAGCTCCAGTAGTTATAAAAATGTGATTTGGGCACAATAATGGATATATAAGTCAATAGAACAGTTTAGCATCCAATAATAGGCCCACAGATCTAGGAACACTTCGTTTATGTAAAGGTAGAACTGAAGAAGTAGTATTTTCAATAAATGAAGCTGAACTGATTGGACATTCATGTGGAAAAAATGAAATCTGACTTCTTCAGATTTCAGTGATCAGATGCAAACGTCAGTCCAAATGAACTGAAGTGTGAAAAGTGAAAATCATTCTTTTAGAAAGTAAATTTGAGAAAAGCTAAGAGTTTTTAAACATGTGTACTAATCATAAAAAAAGATTGATAAATTTAACATCAGATAAGCATGTGTTAATCATGGCATCATTAAGAAATTAACAGAAAGCCTTAGAGTAGAAGATATTTGCAACAAATATAATCAATAAAGAGTTTATATATAAGATATATATAGGAACTCTTTCTGAGACAGTCTATTAGAAAAATTGACCAAAAGAAAAGAAAGGCACCTTATAAAAATGGAGATCTAAATACAAGAATGTGTGAACATGTACTTAATATCCTTAATTATCAAATAAATGCAAGATTAAAACATACTACTTTGAAATTAGAACTTCTGCATTGAGGGGATTGTAAGATGGTACAACCATCTTTCATAAACAGTATGGAAATTCCTCACAAAGTTAAAAATAAAGCTACTATATGATCTAACACTCCTATTTCTGGATTTTTTATGCAAAAGAATTAAAAGGAGGGTCTTGAAGAAATATCTGTATTTTCATTCACTGTAGCACTATTCATAGTACCCGAGAGCCGGAAGCAACCCGAATATTCATTGTCAGAAAAGTGGATTAAAAAAAAAAGGTGTAAACAAAATGCTGTCATACACTATAGCTTGGATAAACCTTGAGAACATTATGCTAAGAAATAAGCTGGTCACAAAAGATGGTATGATCTTACTTCCATGAGTATCTAAAATCACATTCAAAGAAACAGAACTGGGTACTGTGGTATGCGCCTGTGATCCCAGCTACTCAGGAGGCTGAGGCAGGAGGAAGGTGTTTGAGACTAGCCTAAGCAACATGGCGAGATACCCATCTCAAAAAACAAAAAAGGAGGAGGAATAGAAAAAGAATTGGTGGGATGGTGGTTAGTAGTAGCCCAGGGGAGGGGCAGGGAGTTGTATAAAGTTTAAGTTTTGCAAAATAAAGTTCTGGGGAATTGTTTCACAACATATGAATATACTTAACACTACTAAACTATGCATTTAAAAATAGTTAAGATGGTAAACTTTTATATTATGTAGTTTTTACCACAAACAGTCTGCCACTTCTCACAACAGAAAGACAAAATAACAAGTGTTTTTGAGGCTATGGAACTACTCCTTGGAATGTAAATTGGTACCACTACTTTGAAACAAAGTTTGACAATATCTACTAAACTTGACTATCTGTTACACTTGAATGTGCATACGCTGTTTGACCCAGCAATTCCTCTGCTACCTACCTATATACTCAACAGAAATACATACGTATGTGTAACAAAGACATATATAAAAAATGTTCATAGCAACATTTCTTGTTATAGCCCCAAACTGGAAACCACCCACATGTCCATCATCAGTAGCATGGATAAATCAGTTGTTTGTATGCATGCAATGGGATACTACACTGCAATGAAAATGAATGAACTACTGCTACAGGCAACCTGGATGAATCTCACAAACATGTTGTGCGAAAGGAGCCAGACACAAAAGAATACAGACTGTATGATTTAATGTATGCAAAGTTCAAAAACAGGCAAAAACTAATTTGTGATGTTACAAGTCAATGGTGGTTACATTTGGGGAGGGGGAAGGGATACATGGGTGGGTCTTTTGAAGTGCCAATAAGGCTCTATCTCTTCACCTAGGTGGTGGAAACACAGGTGTGTTTCTTTTGTGATAATTGAGCTGTGCACTTAAAACTGGTTATCTTTGTCTATATGCTGTACTTCAGGGGAGGGATCAGGCTTCTGTGTCAGGATTAAGCTGCCCATTGGTCACCTTTCTGTGTCTTTCTTTGTCCAGCTCTTCACAGAGGTCCTCCAGGATCAAGGGGACTGATGATTCCACCACTGCTGAGTCTCCCACCTCCTCCCCGGGGCAGAGGCCCAATCCGGGGAGGCCTCGGCCCCAGGTCTGGCCCATATGGTCGTGGTTGGTGGGGGGTCAGTGCTGAACCCCCTTTTCTGGGGCCAGGCCATGGGGGTCCCTCCAGGGAAAGCTTTCACAAAGAGCAGAGAAACCCTCGAAGGCTCAAAAGCTGGTCTCTTATCAAGAATACCTGCCCGCCTAAGGATGGCCCCCAGGTTATGGAAGGTGAGGTCCACTTTGTTATGCCTGTGCATATTTCATACCCATTAAATCCCAGTGGCCTAATTCCCAGGATTCCCACGACTCCTCTCTTTGGGGCTGTATTTATTTATTTACTTACTTATTTTATTTTTTTCCCCCTTTTGTGATTCTGGGTATTGAATCTAGGGCCTCGGGCATGGCAGGTAAACACAATACCACTTAACTACACCCTCACCCCCTGGACCAACTTTTTTTTTTCCCCTCTAAGTACTGGGGATTGAACCTGGAGTGTTCTACCACTGAATTATACCCCCAGCCCTTTTTTATTTTTTAGAGACAGGGTCTCTTAGTTACCCAGGCTGGCCTCAAACTTGGCCTCCTGCCTCCGTCTTGAGTCACTGAGATTACAGGCATATATCTATACCTAGAAGAACTAGTCCTAAATATTCTTTCTCCCAGGAGAAAGACTACCATTTCAAAATCCTAGAGGGCTAGGAGTTTAGTTCAGTGGTAGAGTCTGCACGTAGCACACCCAAGGCTCCTGCTAAAAAAAAAGCCAAAGTACCTGTAAGTAGTAGAAGGTAGCAAATCTGGCTTTATCTCTGCTTTTCATGGCATTTGTTTTCTGTCTTACTCAGATTTAAATTTACCTATTTTTCACTTGTTCACAGACAAATCTGACCGCCCCGTCTGTCGACACTTTTCGAAAAAGGGCCACTGTAGATATGAAGACCTCTGTGCCTTCTACCACCCAGGCGTCAATGGACCTCCTCTGTGAGACTGTGCCTTCCCATCCAGGCTGGAAGGAGCCCTCTGTGACCCAGCGGCCATGTATTTCCCTGTGGCCCTGTGATGGCTACTGTGAGGCTCTTCCACCCAACACCCTCGGTCAATGACACGTCCACCCCCGTCCACCACCTCCCTGGTTTGGGGTCCAGAGTTGTGTTTCATCACTGGTTCGCAGCGCGCTCTGTATTCTGATCCAGCCTCCAGAGACATGCCTTCGGGACCCCTTGCTCCCTTCAACTGCCTCCTGGATCTTCTTCCCTTTCGCCAAATGACTGCTGAACAGGAAACCTCTTTGGTGCTGTTTCTTGTGCATCTGTCCACCTGTCCCCAGTACTGCCCTCAATTCCTGAGAGCCCTGGAGCGGTTTCCTACCCACTTTAGCTGCTTATTTTAAGTCCTTTTTATGTGACATCCCAGTGTTTTCAGCTGCTTGGGAAACTCACCAGGTTTTCTGACCTGGGGTCAAGTTTGGGTGACTGGTACAGAGTTGCTCCCTGAAAGGCAACTGCCCCTGCTTTTGGATTTCGTAGTTTCTCTGTCAGTAGCATGATCCCCACCGCTATGGTCTGTGATCACTGTGCTTTGTGAAACTGTGCATCCCCTCGTAGCCTCTCTCACTGTCCGTGGCATTTTTGTGATTTCCCAACACTAGAATAAGTTTTTCTGCCAAAATGAGTGAGGCTCTTGGTGCCCTCTAGACTTTCCCCACATCCCAACTTGGGAGAATCGTGAAACTCCACAAGACTGCCTCCCTGGTCCTCCCTGTACTTCTCCTGGTGTTGATTATTCTTGGTCTGACACTGACCAATGATGTCTTGTAAAGCCTCAGATGGGCCTCCCTACCCAGCTCCTTTTCAGCCTGTCTTAGTTAGACTATGTCATTGTGAAGCCACCAGCCCTTTCATTTGAATTCTGTGAATCTCCACCTGGCCTATCTATGGGTGGAACCTGGACAGTACTGTTGCTCTCTTCTGACACTCTTCCCTCACATCCCTGGCACTGGTTGTTTTCTGTGAAAACGGCAGTGAACAGGTTCAGTTTTGAGCTGGCCCTGAGGAAATGGGTCAGGAGTTGTGTGGGCAAGAGGGAGGGATGAGAGTGTTGGAGAACTGAGAATGATTTTTTTTCTTTTTAACATTTTTTTATATTAGTAATAAACGCAGTGGAAACCAGCATTTCCTTAATCCCTGTGTTCTAGTCATTCAGATGGTGGTGATGGAGAATGCAAGTCTCTTCCAGCCCAAGAGAATTTTGGGGGTCCCTTTCCAAGAGAATTTTGGGGGTCCCTTTAGCCAACAAGCATCAACCAAACCAGGCTACATTGTGGTCAAGGGCACAGAAGAAAGGAAAAACAGGTGGCTGGGGAGTAATTTTTATTTTATGTTTGTCAGTTTGTGTATATGAAGTAGAAATGATGAAGCAGTCAAATGCTCTATGACTGAGTTCCTGTGGGCAAGGCCATATACCAGACACTAAAGATAACAGCTAAAACCAGTGCATTTTAAATCTTCCAAGGAAACATGTTCATCAAAAATCACAAATAGCCAAGTACCACATGCTTGTATTCCCTTGCTACTCAGGAGACTTGAGGCTGGAAGATCACAAGTTCAAGGCCAGCTGGGCAGTTGAGTGAGACCCTGTCTCAGAAAGTAGAAAGGGGGCTGAGATTGTAGTTCAGTATTATATTGTTTGCCTAGCACATGTGAGATGCTGAGTTCAATCCTCAGTACTACATGCAAATAAAATAAAGGTACTGTCTCCCATCTACAACTAAAAATGTTTAAAAGAAAAGGCTGAGGGTATAGCTCAAGTGTTAGAAGTGTCTCTGGGTTTGATCCCTAGTGGTGAAAGGGGGACGCACAAATACCTGTGAAATTAGACAGTGAAAGGGGGGAGTATAATATGATAAAATCAGAAAGGGAAATGATACCCAAGATAAGTTCTGAAAGAAACAAAGAGGTGGGATGGGAGGGTAGTCCCAGTAAAGGTGTTTGATGGAGATGAAGGATGTGGTAAAGAAGGTAGAACAATGAGAAATTGACCACTCGGGGTTGCAGAACATAAGGATTTAGATCTTAAAGGAATTTTAAAGTTTTGCATACTGGTGAGGATCATGGATCCATTGGGTTTTTCCAAAACAGATCCATTTGTAGCTGGGTGCAGGGCACGCACCTATAATTCCAACAGCTTGGGAGGCTGAGAATCATGAGTTCAAAGCCAGCCTCAGCAATGGTGAAGCACTAAGCAACTCAGACCCTGCCTCTAAATAAAATACAAAATATGGCTGGGGGTGTGGCTCAGTGGCTGAGTGCCCCTGAGTTCAGTCCCCGGTTTTCAAAAGAAAAAAAAAAACTCCGTTTATATGGAAATGGCCTGGCTAGCAGGTTGCTTCAGTTAGTACAGATGAGCTGTGATGGTGGCGTAGATTTGGGTAGTCAAGTTGGAGTAAAGGAGACATTTGTGAATAACAGGTCAAAATGAACATACTTTTAGATTTTCTCCAGGTTATTCTGGCTTACATATCTCTGTTTAAAAAAAAAAAAAAAACTACTGGGAGAAAACAGGCAGCCACTAATTTTGGCTTGGTTAAGTTGTCTTATGACATCCAAGCATAGGTAAGTACTTGGATGAATATACAGGTTTTGATAGATTACTAGAAATATTGATATGTGTCATCTGCATATAGGTGATGGTTGAAGCCACAATCATGCATGTATTCTAAAGCACCTACCATGTCTCAGATAACCAGGCTTAAGTATTATAGTTGTAATGCCTTAAGTTAGTCTTAAGTAAACAGTTAATTTCTCTCACAAGAGATAGTCCAATGCATATGTGACAATCATGCCACCACAAGGCCCTTAGGTATTCAGAACACAGAGCTGCTGGACATGGTGATGCATATGTGTAATCCCAGCCACCACAAAACCTGAAGCAGGAGAATTGCAGGTTTGAAGATGGTCTCAGCAACTAAACGAGGCTGTAAGCAACCTACTGAGACTATCTCAAAAAGGGCGGGATGTGACTCAGTGGTTAAGCACCCTTGGGTTCAATCCCTGGTACAAAAAAAAAAAAAAACCCTCAGTTTTCAGTTCTATGGTCTACAAACTCATTCATAGTCCTAAGAAAGCTCTAGCTTCCTCATCCATGGGCAGACATGGCAGAAGCCTATAATCCCCGCAATTTAGGAGCAGAGGCAGAAAAATTGCAAGTTTGAGGCCAGCCTCAGAAATTTAGTGAGACCCTGTCTAAAAAATAAAAGGGAGAAGCCAGTGAGATGGAAAGCAGTTACCAACTACTAGCAAATGTTGCTGGGAAAGTGAGGAGGATGAAGTCAAAAGACTGGCCCCTGCCTGGAATAGTGATGCATGCCTAAAATCCCAGAGTCTTGGAAGGATGAGGCAGGAAGATGACAAGTTCAAAGCCAGCCTCAACAACATAGAGATACCCTCAGAAACAGACCCTGTCTCCAATTTTTTTTAAAAGCATTGAGGATGTAGCTCAGTGATAAAGCACCCCTGGGTTCAATCCCCAGTGCCAAAAGAAAAAGAAAAACTGGCCCCTGATCTTCAGGAGCTGACAAGGCTATACAATCAGTTTGCTCAAGCTCCCATACCTACTGTTTTGTTTTGTTGGAGTATTGGGGATTGAACCCAAGGGCACTTTACTACTGATCTAAATCCCCATTCCTCTTTTTTAGACTCTTTCTCAGTTGCCCAGGCAAGCCTCGGATTCTGCTACTCCTGCCTCAATCTCCAGAGGCACTGGGATTAGAGATGTGTGACACTGTGCACTGGGCCCTTCATCTATTAAACAGTAGTTTGAAATCAACCCGCAAATTAATTGTGGTGATGGTTTAAAGGGTGTATGGATGCCAAAATTTATCAGTGTACACTTTGCATTGGATGTCATTTTACTGTTTGTGCAGTTTATCGTAGCTGAATCAAACTCAGCAAAGTAATCATCTAGGGAAACAAAAATAGTGAGCTCAGGCTTGCTGCACTATGATTTATGTGCTGGAGTTCCTCTTTTACACCCGTACTTTTCGGGATTTTGTTACACATGTCAACAACACTGGACCGACAAGCCTATTTCTTAGTTGATGAACTCTACTGTCTTTTTTGCCCCTGATCAGTCATACGGAAATGTTAGAAGATAGCATTCACTTTTTAATAAAAAGTATGCCTCAACTACTTAATACTACCTAGAAATCCTTATGTAAATTCTTTGAGTCTGTCAGTGTCACGGGGACACTGGGTCAGGCTTCCCCGGCAGTCACAAACGCGTTGCCGACGCAAAGCCAGCTGGTGGACCACAGCCCCGCCCCGAAACTGCAGACCACGCCCACTAGGTGACGGGCGGCGCGCTAGTGGGCCGCCGGGGGCAGGGGCGGAGACGGTCGAGCCGGCCTGGAGAGCCCACCCCGTTCGGGGGAAATCCACGCCACCGGAAGCGGAAATAGCACAGGGCGCCGCCAGGGTAGCAGTAACTGCCACCGCAATGCCGAAGGGACCCAAGCAGCAACCACCGGAGCCCGAGTGGATCGGGGACGGAGACAGCACAAGTCCCTCAGGTGAGGATCGTATGTACGGAGGAAACGGGAGAAGAGAGAGGAGAAGGCGCATGCCTTAGGAGGGGTTACTAGGCGCTAGAGTCGTCAGGCCCGTGCACGGGGTCGTGCGCATGTGTGCTGTGGTGCTGGGAAGTGTTTGCCCCGGCAAGAGAGTGTTTGGATTGGGGAAAGGAAAAGTGCCAGAATATCGTTTGTGAGCTTACAAGGGACTAGGCACGGGACCAGGAGGAACATATGGTATCTAGGGAGATTTGGAGAGAAATGAGAAAGTCCTCCATTCTTTTATTCTGGACATCTTCTCCATCACTCTGTATAGCTCAGCAACATAGAAACTCCGCCTCGACCTCCCCTGCCCCAGCGCGCGAGCACACATCGCCTAAGTCCATATCCCTCTAGTTTTTCAGGAAAAGATGACTCCTTGTGTGCTTTTTCTCCTTCTGGGCTTTTTTTGTGACAGCTCCATCTAAATCAACTGGAGCAAGGCTATAGATTTTGGATGTTAGAATAGGGTTTAAGATTTACTTAAAGCAGAGAATGTGGAGCGCTTGTTTTCAGTTAGGTATGGTGTATACTGCTTTGGGAGTAGAAAGAAAAAAAAACATGAAGACATCATCGCAGACTTGAAGTCACTTCAAGGAGTAGATAAATGGACACAAATAACCACTATAGTTACACAATGAGTAATGTTACAAGCATTTATTGGATGCCTACTGTATACAGGTATTGTGCAGAATAACTGGGAATCTAGAGATTAAAAATAAGCTTTTTTTGCTGGAAGTAGTGATGCAGATGCATGTAGTCCCAGCTACTCAGGAGACTGAGGCAGAAGGATCACTTGAGACTAGTAGTTGGAGACCAGTCTGGGTAACATGGTGAGACCCTGTATCAAAAACAAAAGAAACACAAAAACATGCCTTTCCCTCAAGGGGCACCCGTCCAATAGAAGGGATAGAACTTTCACCCCAGTGACTGAGGAGTGTGATGAATGTGCCTGAGAAAGCAATGGGACTGTAGAGGAACATTTCAGACAGGTAAAGTAGGTATGTCAGCAAAGCCTCCTAAGAATATGAAGTAGCTGAGTTTATTCTTGAAAGATCAGTATAAGTTAGCAAGGGGAAAGAGCATTC
Source organism: Urocitellus parryii (assembly GCF_045843805.1). NCBI lineage: Eukaryota > Metazoa > Chordata > Mammalia > Rodentia > Sciuridae > Urocitellus > Urocitellus parryii. The sequence continues at coordinate 121,926,953 of NC_135538.1, read as the reverse complement.
CAAGTAGAAGTAGTTTGTGTAAAGACAGAAATGTAGGTGAGCATGACTGGCACCTTGTGACTGTTCTGAAGGGGTTGAGAAGATGTACAGGCGAAATATATGAAAGGTTTCAAGTGCTCTTTCAAGAAGTTTAATCCTAAAGGCATTAAGAAGGAAGTGAATTAAATAACTGAATGATAGAATCAAGTTTATCCTGATGACACTGATCAGTCGAGAATGGCTTTGAATTAGTTGATAGAGACAGGGAACCTATTTTGGAGGCTCTGGCAGTGATTCAGGTAAGAAGTGGTAAGAGAATGAACACTTCAAATAGTTACTAAGGAAGTGACATGGACCAGAACTAGGATGAAGGGTGAAAAATTAAAACTGGGCGTGGTGGCAAATGCCTATAATTCCAGCAACTTGGAAGGCTGAGGCAGGAAGATTGTAAATTCAAAGCCAGCCTCAGCAATTTAGTGAGGCCCTAGGTAACTTAGCGAGACACTGTCTCAAAAATTAAAAGGGCTGGAGATATGACTAAGTGATTAAGTGCCCCTGGATTCAATCCCTGGTTTAAAAAAAGGAAGGGCGTAGTTTGATTGTATTAGTCTTTGGAGGAAATTAGCATGTTGTCAGGGCAAGCTGATCACATCATTCCTTCTTATGTACTTGGGTGGGTCCTCCCTTTTAATGTATTTAGGATTGAATTCCTTGGGCTGGCATGTAAAGCCTTTTGTTATTGATTTTACTCATCTTTCCAATCCTATCACACTAGTGTCTAATACTGGGATCAGATTTTGAAATGTATTCTGGATGGGGGACAACAGAGTAAATGAAGATATAAGAATTTCAGGGCAGCAGAATAGAACAGACAATATGATTGGTGTATGTATATTCCATGTATGTATTATATATCAAAATGCATTCTACTGTCATGTATGACTAAAAATAAATAAATAAAAATTTAAAAAAAAATAATTTGGGGCTGGGGATGTGGCTCAAGCGGTAGTGCGCTCGCCTGGCATGCGTGCGGCCCGGGTTCGATCCTTAGCACCACATACAAAGATGCTGTGTCCGCTGAAAACTAAAAAAAAAAAATAAATATTAAAAAATTTTAAAAAAAAAGGAATTTCAGGGAGGTGGGGCTGGAATTGTGGCTCAGCAATGGAGCGCTCGCCTAGCACATTCGAGGCCCTGGGTTGGATCCTCAGCACCACAAAAAAATAAAGTAAAGATATTGTGTATCCAACTACAACTAAAAAATAAGTATTAAAAAAGAAGAATTTCAGGGAGGGCCGGGGTGGGTGGCTCAGTGGTAGAGTGCTTATCTAGCATGCATGAGGCACTGGGTTCAATCCCTGGCACCACATAAAAATAAATAAAATAAAGGTATTGTGTCCATCTACAACTAAAATATACATGTGTATGTATGTGTATGTAAAATTCAAGGGACTTCATCAGGGAGATGCCAATGTCCAGAGCATAGGTGGGAGTAGGAAACAGAAAGGATAGGAGACTGATTGCCCTTCCTTGTCTCTGGTTTTTTAGCAAAGTACATGTTCAGTAAAACTTTCCTAACTTAGCTTGGCTTGGTTTCATGTGTCTGTAATCCTATCAATTTAGGAAGTTGAGGCAGGAGAATTAGATGTTAGACGCTATCCTGAGCAACTTAGTGAGATCCTGTCTCAAAGAATAGAAAGGATTGGGGATGTAGTTCAGAGCTCTGGGTTCAATTCCCACTACAAAAAAAGAGAGATTTGGGCTGGGGATGTGGCTCAAGCGGTAGCGCGCTCGCCTGGCATGCATGTGGCCCGGGTCCGATCCTCAGCACCACATACAAACAAAGATGTTGTGTCCGCCAAAAACTAAAAATAAATATTTAAAAAAATTCTCTCTCTCTCTCCTTCTCTCTCTCTCACTCTCTCTTTGAAAAAAAAATTAAAAAAAAAAAGAGAGAGATTTCTGTGGAATTCCTGGAATTCTGGTTTTGAGAATTCAAGCCTAAGAATATTTAAGCTATTGTGGTTAGTTGCTTTGTTTGTCATTATTGTTGTTGTTTTTGTCTTGTTAAATGATTATAGGAATGCTTTAGATGAATATATGGTTTCTATGATAGTGGATAGACCTGGCATAAAGAGAAATCAAGAGGCTGGTAACTATCTCTCAATCTGATGGGTGGCAGGTATTAGACATAGTCCTCTACCTTCAGGGAAACAGATTGACTGAAGGGAGGAGCTGAAAGTAATCCAGTCAGCAAACTTTTTTTTTTTAACAGGTGATTGACTCAGGGACACTCAACCACTGAGCCACATCCCCAGCCCAATTTTTTTATTTTATTAGAGATAGGTTCTCACTAAGTTGCTTAATGCCTCGCCATTACGGAAGCTGGCTTTGAACTCGAGATTTTCCTATCTCAGCCTTCTGTGCCACTGGGATTACAGGTGTGCACAACCATGCCCACCAAGTCAGCAAACTTTTATTGACCTCCCACTTTGCTCCCTGTGAATACAAATTAAACTGTTCAGGTGGTTTTTTAGAATAAAAAACTAACAAACAGGTAAATATGACATTGTGATCTGTGTTGTTAATGTATGAGCAGAGCAGATGGGGCATGGACCCAGCTGTTTTACCAGATAACTATTTACATGGCCTACATACAACATATCATACACAGCATCCCAAACTGAATTCATGAAATCTTCTTATCATTCCCCGCATGGAAGTTGAAGTTGGGGGAAGGGATCTTTTCCACTGTCTCCTAAATTAGTGAATGGAACCTATAATCAATTAATTTTAGTAGCTAACAAGATAAGAATGGCTAGGTGTGGTGGCTCACGCCTGTAATCCCAGCAGCTCTGGAAGCTAAGGCAGGAAGATGGCAAGTTCAAAGCTAGTCTCAGCAACTTAGCAAGGCTCTAAGCAACTTACATCCTATCTCAAAAATAAAATATAAAAAGGGTTGGGGATGTGGCTCAGTGGTTGAGCGCCCTGGGTTCATCATTGGTACCAAAAAAATAAAGAAATATAGGAATGGTCTCTTGCATGCTTTCTCTTTTATTTTTAAAAATCTGTTTGTTCTAATTAGTTATACATGACAATAGAATGCACTTTGACCCATTTACATAAATGAATGTAACTTCTCATAATTCTGGTTGTACATGATGTAGGATTACACTGGTCGTGTAATTATGTATGCACATAGGGTCATACTGTTTTCACTTTTTTTTTAACACTGCCTCCATCCTATGAATTCTTTTTTTTTTTAGTTGCAAATGGACACAATACCTTTACTTTTATTTATTTATATGTGGTTGAGAATCGAACCCAGTGCCTCACACGTGCTAGGCGAGCACTCTACCACTAAGCCACAACCCCAGCCCCTGAATTCTTGTTTCTCTTTCTCCCCTTGCCACCACCCCCTTTTTTTTTTTAAAGAGAGATTGAGAGAAGAGAGAGAGAGAATTTTTAATATTTATTCTTTAGTTCTAGGCGGACACAACACCTTTGTTGGTATGTGGTGCTGAGGATCGAACCCGGGCCGCACGCATGCCAGGCGAATGCGCTACCGCTTGAGCCACATCCCCAGCCCTACCACCACCCTTAATCAAGCCACTGTTGTCTGTCTCCTGGACTGCTATGACGGACTCCCAACAGATTGCCCAGTACTCTTGTTCACTCCTGTCTTTGCTCCACTTGAAGCCAGAGCGGGACTTACAGGGACAAAAGTGACCATATACATAAAGGCCTCATTCATGATTATAAACGCCTATATATTCTCACTCATGATCATAAACCCTTACTCCAGCCTTACCTTTGCCATTCTACCCTTCAGCCTCTAAGCTTTAGCCATAGTAAGACTTTCTCTGTTGCCCAGTGGATATGCTTTCTTATAGCTGGACTTGTGTGTAGCACTGGAACCCCACCATGTGCCTACCAGCTACTCATGCTTCAGGTGTTAGCTTACAAGTGATGATGTTGAAAGCCACAGCCAAAGGGGCCCCAGCAAACTTCCAGCTGCCAGCAAACTTTCAGACTGCCAGCTGATGATTGGCTCACAGCAGCCCCAGCAAACATCTAGCTGATTGGCTCCTCTGCGGTGATGCTCATTGGGGGGACCTCTTTGGCTCCGCCCACGTGACCCAGCCAATGGCCTCAAGAACAGGAGGATTGTGGGAGGTGGTGAGGCTGGTGTTTGTGTGAGAGGCTTGTGGGAAGCTGGTGGTGGCAGTTGGGCTCTGAGGGTTTTTCCTGAGGAGCTGTTTTGTTTGGCATGTGTGGTTCTAAAAATAAAGTTCTTTTCTTTTGACAAGTGGCTCCTGAATTGTGCCCAGCCAGACTGCGGCATTTGATGGCAGGGCACCAGAGATGAGGACAGTGGGGTTGATCCCTCTGCATACTGCCAAGTAGGCTTTACCTTTTTAGTTTTTTGTTTTGTTTTGTTTTCGTACTGGGATTTGAGCCCAGGGTCCCAGGGTCACTTTACATCCCCAGACCTTTTTTTGTTTGTTTGTTTGTTTGTTTGTTTTTGCTTTGTTTTTGAGAGAGTCTCACAAAGTTTCCTCATTGAGTTGGCAATTCTGGCCTCAAACTTGTGATTCTCCTGCCTCAGCCTCCCGAGTTGCTGGGATTACAGGTGTACACCACTCTGCCAAGCTTGTAATTGCTTTTGAAAAGTCTCTCCCCCAAGCTGAGCACAGTGGTAAATGCCTATAGTCACAGTGGCTGGTGAGGCTGAGGCAGGAGGATCAAAATCAGCCTTAGCAACTTAGCCAGGCCCTAAGCAAATTAGTGAGACCCTGTCTCTAATAAAAATGTATAAAAAGAGTTGGGGATGTTGCTCAGAGATTAAGTCCCTTTGGGTTCAAATCCTGATACCAAGGCGGGGGGACAAAGAAATCTCTTCCCAAAGCCTACACACTCCAGAGGGAAGCACAGTTGTCTCATATGCTGCTTTGTTTGATGCATGGTAGCTGTTTAGTAAAGAGATACTTGTGGGGTGGGATAGGAATGCTAGGAATTGTGGGGCAGCACAAAGTCTAGGGAGTAATACTTGAGCTGAAAAATATCACAGGTATGAGGTGTGAGGGCCACTGTAAGTTTAGCAGGGGAGATCAGGCAGCTTTGGAATTTGTAGCTGAGCATTTATCATGTCTGCTTAACCTTCCAGACAAGGTGGTGAAGAAAGGGAAGAAGGACAAGAAGACCAAAAAGACGGTGAGAAAATGAGGGTTGAGGAAGAGCAATGACTGTGGGTGTTTCCAGGCAAAATAAATGGCCATACTGGGTGTGGTGGTGCACGCCTGTATATCCCAGCAACTTGAGAGGCTGAGGCAAGATACCATAAGTTCGAGGCTAGCTTCAGCAACTTAGCAAGGCTCTAAAGCAACCCAGCAGAACCCTGTCTTAAAATAAAAAATAAAGAGGGGCTGGGATGTGGCTCAGTGATTAAGTGTACCTGGATTCAGTCCCTAGTACCATAAATAAATAAATGGCTCTGTGAAGGTGGGTGAGAAGTCTGAGGGAAGGAAAAAACTTTTGTCAAGAGAGGGGCCAGAGCCGGGTACTTGTAGTACAGCTACTTGGAAGGCTGAGACAGGAGGCTTACTTGAGCCTAGGAGTTTGAGGCCAGCCTTGGGGCAGTACAGGTGAGATCCCCATCTCAAAACTACAACATTAAAAATAAGGTATCCTCTGTTATTTTTTGGATTTTTTGGGTTTGGTTTGTTTTTTTACATTATTTTTTTGTGTGTGTGGTAGGGAGGTGGCGTATTGGGATTGAACAAAGGGTGGTGGTGCACGCCTATAATCCCAGCAACTTGAGAGCATTTACCACTAATCTATGGGTGCTTTAACTTATTGGGGTGCTTTACCACTAACCTATACCCCCACTCCTTTCCCCCCAGTGTATGCCTTTTTTCCCTTCCTGCCCCCCAAACAGGGTCTTGTTAGTTGCCCAAGTTGGCTTTGAACTTGCAGTCCTCCTGCCTTAGCCTCCAAAGTTGATTGGGATCACAGGCATGCACCACTGTGCCAGGCCTTTTTTTTTTTTTTTTTTTTTTTTTTTAAGAAAATTGAGAAGGGGTGAAGGTAGGATGCAGGGCCTGATTGGTCTTGGAGCCACACTGAATCATATCTTAACCCCTTTATAGTTCTTTGAGGAGCTGGCAGTAGAAGATAAACAGGCTGGGGAAGAAGAGAAAGTGCTCAAGGAGAAGGAACAACAGCAGCAGCAGCAGCAACAGGTACAAGTGATAGGGGCCCCTAATCCTGGAGCATCTGGGGTCCACCTCCAGCCAACTCATCTGATGGGGAGCATTCCTTGGTGCAGAGAAATAGCAGGGGCCTTCATCCTCCCCTTTTTGTTTTCTTTCAGCAGCAAAAGAAGAAGCGAGACACTCGAAAAGGCCGGCGGAAGAAGGATGTGGATGATGATGGAGAGGAAAAAGAGCTTATGGAGCGCCTTAAGAAGCTTTCTGTACCTGCCAGTGACGAAGAGGAAGAGAGTAAGTGACCTGAGGGAAAGTAGGTACATGGATTCCTTGCGTGATGTGGAATGCCTCATGTTTTGATTGTGGATGTGGATAAAATGGAGGAGCCAAGCAGAATTCTCTTATCAACCTCATCTTTTCCCCTTGTCATTTCAGTACCTGCCCCAATACCCCGAGCAGGAAAGAAGACCAAGGTGAGCCATTGGTGTGGTAACCAAAGACCCTAAACATGCAACTGTGACCATCACATTGACTTTTGTGTCCCTTTTTTTAGGGTGGTAATGTTTTTGCAGCCCTGATTCAGGATCAGAGTGAAGAGGAGGAGGAGGAAGAAAAACATCCTCCTAAGGCTGCTAAGCCAGAGAAGAATCGGATCAATAAGGTGAAAGTGATGCAGTTACACCCCATTCTGGCCACAGTGTGGTAGTTTTCTGCTTTAAACTTAGCTGTACTAGATTTATCTTATTTAAACTATCAAAGTCATCTTTTAAAATACTCTTTGATCAACTGGCCTGGTGGAACATGCTTATAATCCCAGTGGCCCCGGAGGCTGAGGCAAGAGGATTACAAGTTCAAAGCCAGCCTCAGCAAAAAAGAGAGGCGCTAAGCAACTCAATGAGACCATGTCTCTAAGTAAAATACAAAAAAGGGCTGGGGATGTGGCTTAGTGGTTGAGTGCCCCCGAGTTCAATTCCTGGTACAAAAAAATACTCTATCATTTAACAATCTTCAGTGATTCTCTTGCCTTAAATTCAAAATCTAAAACAAGGGCCCTTGGCCCTTTCTTTTTCCACTTAGGACTCTTCCTTTTCCCATCAGCCTGACCACATGTTGGCATTCACTTTAACGATGTCAGTGTTGAAGCCTTTGTACTTCATGTTGCTTCTTTCCCTTCCCTGGAATCCTCCAAGCCCAACATCCAATACCTCTTCTCTAGATTCATCCTTCCAAGGAAGCCGTCCGTGCTGCATTGGTACCACCTACCCACTTTGTGCACTTGCCTGACTCAGAGTCCCTTAGCTTTACTGATGTTCTCTCACATGTGTTCTCTTCCATCCCCTACTTCCCCGAACCCAGGGGTGCTTTACCACTGATTACATTGCCAGCCATTTTTAATATTTTTTAATTTTTTTTTTTAACTGTAGATGGACACAGTGTCTTTATTTTATTTTTTTTAATGTGGTGCTGAGATTGAACCCAATGTCTCACACATGCTAGGCAAGTAGTCTACCACTGAGCTACAACTCCATCCCCTTTTTGAGACAAGGTTTTCCTAAATTGCTGAGGCTGATCTCAAAACTTGTGAGCCTCTTGCCTCATCCTCCTGAGTTGCTGGAATTGCAAGCATGTGCTGTCCTGCCCAGCTTTGCTGATGTTCTCAAGTTCTCTTTTTGGGGGCTTTTCTGGGTCTCATTTCTTGGGAGTAGTACTCAGTATTGTTAACTGGAATACAATAGGCTCCCTAAAAATGCTTGTACTCAGCAGCAGAGCAACAAACTAATTTCTGTGTATGCTTGTATCTCCTTCAGGCTGTATCTGAGGAGCAACAGCCTGGGCTCAAGGGCAAAAAGGGAAAGGAAGAAAAGTCGAAAGGGAAGGCCAAGGTGAGAGTGACTGACAGAAGGGGATACTGGGTCTCAAGAATTAGAGCATTTCACCATTCCTGTCTTTTCTCAATTAGCCTCAAAATAAATTTGCTGCTCTGGATAGTGAAGAGGAAGCTGAAGAAGATGAAATAACGAAAGAAAAGGAGCCTCCCAAACAAGGAAAAGAGAAGGCCAAAAAGTCAGAACAGGTATTTATCGTGCTTGGGGGAGGTTTGGGGAAGGACTGAGACTCTGTGGCCCTTCTGGGATAGTTGTGATGGGGGGCATTGTCACTACCAGAGCAGGAATCTGCAGACTTTTCTATAAACGGCCACATAGTAAATATTTTTGGCTTTATAGTTCACAAATGATCTCTGTTGCGTATTCTTCCTTTTTGGTTTTTGTTGGTTTTAATTTTTTTGTATGTTACTAGGGATTGATCCAGTGGTGCTCTATCATTGAGCTACATCCAACTACCATTTTTATCTCACAGGCCATATAGAAACAGGCATCAGGTCAGATTTGGCTCATGAACTGTAGCTTTTGGCTCCTGATCCAGAGAGGAAAGAGCCCTACAGTTTGTCTTAGTCAGGTCCAGATCTGCCATTCACTACCTGTGTGACCCTCCTACCTCTTGTTTTCTCAGTTTTTCCATCTGGGTGATGTACGGAATTCTAGTGTTAGAGTTCGTATAACTAATGGTTTATTTATTTTTGGTGGTGCTAGGGATTGAACACAGGGCCTCTCAGACATGCTAGGCAAGCACTTTTATCACTCTACTACACTCCCCTAACCCCGCTAAGTAATTTCTAGTTCTGAAGTTCTATATTCTTCACTGGTTGTACATTAGGGCTGCCTGATCCTTTCTTTGCATGTTAATGTATAAACTACAGAAATTTATTTGATACAAATGAATATCATTTAAAACTCATTTATTCCACCCTCAGTTATATTTTCTTAAAAATTGTATCTCTAGGTACCTAAACATTGTTACACTTCATATACTCATATTCATACCATCTGTGTTGTCCTATACTTAGTGGCAGAGACTAATAGACTACTGCATGGAGAGCAAGGGGTGGGAGTGAGAATAAGATAGGATCCCAAGACCTCTCAGGATTGTGGGTGAAGGAAGACAGAACCAGCTGTGGAACTGGGACCAGGTGGGAGGGGATATAAGGTGGGTATATATGATAGAAATTCAAGTTATAGAAGGGTCTTTATTTTTTTCCATCATCCACTGCTTTCCACAGGGTTCAGAGGAAGGAGAGGAGGAAGAGGGAGAGTCTAAGGCAGATGATCCCTATGCTCACCTTAGCAAAAAGGAGAAGAAAAAGCTCAAGAAACAGGTAAGTCATTGGTTCTTAGTGGTCAAAATAAAGGGTTTTTTTGTTGTTGTTTTTAATGATTTAACTAAGGCATATGTGAAGTTAGGGACAAGGCAGGAGAGCTTTGGGGACTACTTGAAGTAAAACAATTAGAGCAAGGAAAGACTTATGCTCTGAGCATCATCTTAATGCCTGATGACATGGGATTGTATCATGATAACAGGAAACTGGCAATGTTACAGATGACCTCCAATGTAGTTTTTCCTTCTCAGATGGATTATGAGCGCCAGGTGGCTTCATTAAAAGCAGCTAATGCTGCCGAAAATGACTTCTCTGTATCCCAGGCAGAGGTGTCCTCCCGACAGGCAATGTTAGAAAATGCATCTGATATCAAGGTGAGATCTGAGGAGTCCCTGTCCAACCTGATCACCTAGGAAGGAGTGGGTTCTCTCACCTGCCCTGAGTGGCTGTGGCAACCCTGGAAGTCGGGGTGTGAAAGGGCTGCTCCACCAGGAAGAAAATGGGGACGTATTTTCTGCATCTTGGGTTCTACCAACCTGAGCAAGGAGACAGAAAACACAGTGGAAGCAGAGGGGTCCACCTGGGGAGGGAAAAGAATAGGGTACACCAACCTGGCTAGAGATGGGAAGACTCCGATAAGAGGCAGTAGCCTGCTATGGTGAGAAAAGGGTGATTCTGCTGGAAGTAGGGGTTTGTTGATCTCCCCTGTGGGGCCAAAGCTGTAGCTCCTGTCCTAGAATGAGACTTCTTATGTTTTTGACCTTCCCCTTTGCCCCCTGTCCCAATGGCTGTAGCTGGAGAAGTTCAGTATCTCGGCCCACGGCAAGGAGTTGTTTGTGAATGCAGATCTATACATCGTAGCTGGACGCCGCTATGGGCTGGTGGGACCTAACGGGTGAGGAGATGGGACTGGAGGGGAAAGAAGGGATTTCTCCATGTTGGCCTGATCCTCATAGCTCTCATTCCCCAGCAAGGGCAAGACCACACTCCTCAAGCACATCGCCAACCGTGCCCTGAGCATCCCTCCTAACATTGATGTGCTGCTGTGTGAGCAGGGTGAGCCAGTGTGGAGAGGGAGACAGGGTGGGCAATTAGAGCAGAAGAGCCAGTCAAAAATAGAAGTTGTGGTTGTGGAGTTGGGAAGGACATGAAGGAGGCTGGGGCCTGGGAAAGGGTTGCTAGAAAGACAGGAGAGGAGGATAAATGAAAGATTTGAGAATATCTTATTTGGAATAAGTACAGAGTGCTGGGAGAGGTTAGGCAGACCAGCACTGGATCTAAAGGGAAGTGAAAAATAGGTTCTGTGGGCCCAGAAGTGACCTGAGTGTTGTCCCCCTGCCCTCCAGAGGTAGTAGCAGATGAAACACCAGCAGTGCAGGCTGTTCTTCGAGCTGACACCAAGCGATTGAAGCTGCTAGAAGAGGAACGACGACTTCAGAGGCAGTTGGAACAGGGGGATGACACTGCTGCTGAGAGGCTAGAGAAGGTAGAGGAGATGGCACAGGGGACATGGCTCAGACTTGGGGGGAGGGGCCTCTAGGCCCTCAGACATGAGTCCTCTTCTTCCTCCCAGGTATATGAGGAATTGCGAGCCACTGGGGCAGCAGCTGCAGAGGCCAAAGCACGCCGGATCCTGGCTGGTCTGGGCTTTGACCCTGAAATGCAGAATAGGCCCACACAGAAGTTCTCAGGCGGTTGGCGCATGCGTGTCTCTCTGGCCAGGTGGGCCATCTGCCTCACCATCTCCCTTCCAACCCCAAACTACTAGGACCTTCTCACTTTTTCCCACTCTTTCAAGGCCAGTAGGGAGTTCTGAGGTCAACTTCTCTCTTACTATGTACATTTTGAGACCTTGGAGTCTTTCTCCATTTCTCTCCCTACCTGATGATATGTTCTTGTCAACATCTTCTGCCCAAAACCATCTCTGAAGAGAGGTTAGGAGGGAGTGTTTGTTTTCATGGGCTCTGCCTCCGGGAGGCTTCTCTGGGGTTTGCCCTGACAGCACTGCCATTCTCTGCTCTAGGGCACTGTTCATGGAGCCTACACTGCTGATGTTGGATGAACCCACTAATCACCTGGACCTCAATGCTGTTATCTGGCTCAATAAGTGCGTTGCCCTGGGTTGTGGCCTTGGGTCATTGGTTTCCATTGTGTACTTTACCCCATCCCTCCCTGCCCTCATTCCCTCTAGTTGTTGTCTGCGATGCCCTTGACAGCTCCTGGTCCAGTCCTCTTTTCCCGTCCTCCTCATTGTCTGTTTGCTTTTCTGGACTTGTCTGTCCCTTCACCATTGTGACACTTCCCTACTTCTCTGAACCCAGCTATCTTCAGGGCTGGCGGAAAACACTGCTGATTGTCTCCCATGACCAGGGCTTTCTGGATGATGTGTGTACTGATATCATCCATCTCGATGCCCAGCGGCTCCACTACTATAGAGGCAATTATAGTAAGTAGGATTGTTTGTGAAGGGCAGAGGGAGAGATTGACCCTCAATAGGTGGCCTGGGTAGCAGGGCTGTAGGGGCATTGTGGTAACTGAATCTTTATAGATTTCTTAACAGTGATAGTCTTCCCCATCCTTGTCTATCCACAGTTGTCCCTCTGCTAGAGAGAGGGGCAACGTTGAAACTGCTCTCCCTTTTGCATGCTAGTGACCTTCAAGAAGATGTACCAGCAAAAGCAGAAAGAACTGCTGAAACAGTATGAGAAGCAGGAAAAAAAGCTGAAGGAGCTGAAGGCTGGTGGCAAGTCCACCAAGCAGGCGGTGAGTACCACTACCACTCTTCTCCTAACAGTGCAGGGGGTCTGTGGAACACCTTCCAAGAACAGTGTACTGGGTAGCATACAGATTTCTTTCTTTTCCCTCCAGGAAAAGCAAACAAAGGAGGCCCTGACTCGAAAACAGCAGAAATGCCGTCGGAAAAACCAAGATGAGGAATCCCAGGAAGCCCCTGAGCTCCTGAAGCGCCCGAAGGAGTACACTGTGCGCTTCACTTTCCCAAATCCCCCGCCACTCAGCCCTCCTGTGCTGGGTCTGCATGGTGAGTACTACCCACTGCCAACAGGAAGCACAAGTTTGTGCACCCAGACTCCAGCGATACAGGGACCTTTTTTTTTTTTTTTTCCAAACAGGTTTTTTAAAAAAATATCTTTATTGTTTAGTTGTAGATGGACAATACCTTTATTTATCTTTATGTGGTGTTGAGGCTCGAACCCAGTGCCTCACACATGCTAGGCAAGTGCTCTACCACTGAGCCACAGTCCCAGCCCCAGCAGGGACCTTTCTTTTCCTCTGAGGCCAGGACATTTAGGGTCACCTTTACAGTAACTGAAATGAGCATAAATTGCTTCATTTGCTGACTTTCAGGTGTGACATTTGGCTATGAGGGGCAGAAACCACTCTTTAAGAACCTGGATTTTGGCATCGACATGGACTCAAGGAGTGAGTTGGTATAGGGTGGTTTGGGTGTGGAACAGGAGTCACAGGGAGAGTTTTGGAGATCTCCTGGTTTGGTCATTTCTTTCTTTCAGTATGCATCGTGGGTCCTAATGGTGTGGGGAAAAGCACACTACTCCTGCTGCTAACAGGCAAGCTGACACCGGTGAGTCCTGGAGCCAAGAAGGGAGAGTATGAGAAGTGTGATGGCCTCCCTGTCCAATGGAGGCTAGAGTCAGGGAACCCCCTTGGTAGGGTGGGTTGAAAACCCCATCACAGATGATTCATCTCCCTAAGGAGTAATAGAGGAGGAGAGTGTAAATCAGTTTAGGGAAGGGAGAGAGGAAAGCCTGGGTTGCAGTGGGGGCACCTCTCCATGTTGAAGAAGCCAATTTTACATGTTACAAAAAATATATATATCGAGGCTGGGCATGGTGGCACATGCCTGTAATCCCAGTGGCTTAGAAGGCTGAGGCAGGAGGATTAGGAGTTCAAAGCCAGCGTCAGCAAAAACAAGATGCTGAGACCCTATAAAATACAAAGTAGGGCTGAGCATGTGGCTCAATGTTGAGCGCCCCTGAGTTTAATTCCCAGTACCAAAAAAAGAAAAAAAAAATACATAAGCTATGCATGGGTTTGGATTTATGCCGGGCCCGTCCCCTGGGCCTCTAGCATAGTATCCCGTGCCAGAGCATACTCCAACCCTAAACCATTGCCTGGCCTCTGTGCCTGTAGACTCCTAGTGTTGAAGCAGGTTGCACAGTGGCAAAAAAAGAATTGTTTGAGCCAAGAGGAAAGTACAGATATGATTGGTATTTCTGTTTTGTTGGATACCTTTCTCCTTTTTTTCCTTTGCAAAGATACATTATGTTTCTTATGAAGAGGGGTATCACATGAATTGTTATGAGCCTTCTCCAGATAACAATTAAGTGTTTCTGTATGCTATTTATTATATACTCATACGTTTAGTTTATATGGTCTACCATAGTTTATTTGGTAATAGGTATTTGCAGGACTTTTGCAGAGTATTGCCATATGGTGCTTTAAAAAGACAGTAGTCTTTTCTCCTCTCCCAGTGGAGGGAAGACACACAAAGTAGATCTTTAGAAAGGTATTTTTTAAGTCTTTCCAGCAGCTGTCTTAAATCCCCATTTAAGGTAGAGGCCTTACCCTGTGCTATTCGTAAGTCTCACCATATGGAAGTTTGTTGCAGTTAATCCCTTCCTGGTTGTCCTTTTTTTTCTTCTTTATTTTCCTTCTTACTCCTTTTGCCCCTTCTGATTTCCTGGGTGTGTGTTCATCCTGTTAGGATATGTGTGTGCACTTGTTCCCAGCCCAATTCTGGTGTTTTCTTTCAGAAAAGTTGGGATCTGGGGAGCCGGGGATATAGCTCAGTTAGTAGAGTGCTTGCCTCACATGTACAAGGCCCTGGGTTTAATCCCCAGCACCACAGAAAAAAGAAAAGTTGGGATCTGGAAGTGCAGCCCCTTTTGCCCTTTCCCTACCCTTACCACTTGCTTTTTCCTTGCAGACACATGGGGAAATGAGAAAGAACCACCGATTGGTAAGTTGACTTTGGAAATCAGGGACTGAAAATTGGGTAGAGGAAGCACCACTTTGATTGGTTACCTCCCTTTCCTCTTGGGCAGAAAATTGGCTTCTTCAACCAGCAATATGCAGAGCAGCTGCACATGGAGGAGACGCCCACTGAATATCTGCAACGGAGCTTCAACCTAGCCTACCAGGATGCACGCAAGTGCCTGGGCCGCTTTGGCCTTGAGAGTCATGCGCACACCATCCAGATCTGCAAACTCTCTGGTACCACTCCAGGGGCTGGGGAAGATGCCCTCCTCATCATGCATGTACACACTGTTCCTAGAGCAGAAAGGAGAAGGAACCAAGAATTGGGGAGCCTTAGGGCACACATGGGCACTCTTTGAGGGTTACCTTCAGCAGTGTAAGATGGTGGGAGATATGATAGACTTCCTTTTTCTTCTTTTTTTAATTTTTTTTAGTTGTAGATGGACACAATACCTTTATTTTATTTTATCTTTATGTGGTGCTCTACCACTGAGCCACAACTGCAGCCTTAGACCTCCTTTTTCTTTGTGACAGGTGGGCAGAAAGCCCGAGTTGTCTTTGCAGAGCTGGCCTGTCGGGAACCCGATGTCCTCATCTTGGTGAGAGAACTGAATGGGAATGGGAAAAGAGTTAACAGCAATGCAAGGTAGAAGTTGTAATGGCATTCTTCCTCCTCCATAGGACGAGCCAACCAATAACTTGGACATAGAATCTATCGATGCTCTGGGGGAGGCCATCAATGAGTACAAGGGTGGTAAGTCAGTTCTGAACATACCTTCCTTCTCCCATTGGGGACCAAGCTGTAGTGTCCTTTGGCTGGAACTCCCTTCTGTCCATGTTCTGATTTTTCTTTCTCCTTTCTCCCTGCCTTCTGTTCTCATCGTCTTTCTTCAAGCTGTGATTGTCGTCAGCCATGATGCCCGGCTCATCACAGAAACCAACTGCCAACTGTGGGTAGTGGAGGAGCAAAGTGTTAGCCAAATTGATGGGGACTTTGAAGACTACAAGCGGGAGGTGTTGGAGGCCCTGGGCGAAGTCATGGTCAACCGACCCCGAGAATGAGCTTTCCCTCTTGGAAATCTCCTGAGAGACAGGCTTATGTGGCCTAGAAGTACCCCATTGTCTCCCTCTCCTTGGAAGCCTGCTTCTGCCCTGCAGCTGACCCAGCAACCACTTGGGCACATGAAGATGGAGCTGTGACCAGGATCTGCTTTGATTGCTTCCTTTGAAAGATTTGTGTGTGCCACTTTTCTTCAGACAACCGAACTGACTTACCCTCAGCAGCCCTCTACACAAACAGAGGTGACCATCATTATCGTGGGGTTCCATCCAACCAAGCTTAGGTGGCCTCTTGTCTTGAGACTCATTCCTCAGAAGACTGCCTCTGATCTACCCTAAAGCTTCAGGCCTAGCTGCCCCCACGGGTTTTGAGTGGCGCTTTTCTTTTTTGATGGATTTAATGCTGACTTAACACAAATATCCATTTGGACCTCAGAATTGGAGGCAGGTGTCTGAGGCCTGTGCTATTATCCAGCCTAAGATTTGGTGCCTGTGGTCACTTGTCTGATTGGGGACCTGAGAGCAGGAAAGGAAAGCTGCAAAACTTGAATTTCCTTTTACACAGGGAAGAAATAAAGGAAAGGAGTTGCTGCTGCCTGTCACTGTTTGGAGATTCCTGGGTGTTGGAACTGTTTTTACTCAATGTTGATTTGCTTTATTTGGTTTTCTAAAAGTTTTTACTATCCCCCTTTCCCACTAAGACAGATGGCTCTATCTTGAGGTCTTTGTTCATTTTAGATAGAGTCTTACTGTTTCAGGATTCTCCCTCCCTCAACCACCCTCAGAAAAGACAAACTTTGCCAGGCATAATAGTGCATGTCTGTAATCTCAGCAACTAGAAACTGAGGCAGGAGGATCCCCTAAGTTCGAGGCTAGCCTGAGTAACTTAGAGATGGGAATGTAACTCAGCAATAGAGCACTTCTGGATTCAGTCCCTAGCACCAAAAGAAAAACAACAGTCTCTGCCTTTGTTGAACAGACTTGAAAAATAAATCATGGGCATATATAATATGATATGATAAATTGTCAAATGTATAATACTCTAGAGTCAAAATTGCTACATGTTCCAAGAAGAATAGAATTATCCAGGTATTATTTGGCAAAATCACTTGAGGGAGGGTGGACTTTTAAAAATAGTAAGGATTTGAATAATCTGAGAACAGGGAATCACTTTTCAAAAATAAGGAAAACAGAACAGATCTAAGACTTGAAGAAAACACTTTGGGAGTTGAGGGAGCAGAGCTGGTGTGGGCATTTTTTTGAGTTAAGTTGGAAGAGATTTAGAAAAAAAATATGTTGGTGGTGGTGTTAGATGGTAACATCTGCTGGGTATGGTGATGCACACCTATAATCCCAGCAATTCTGGAGGCTGAGGCAAGAGGAGCACAAGTTTAAAGCCCACCTCAGCGGTTCAGCGAGGTCTTGAGCAACTTTGTGAGACCTGGTCTCAAAATCAAAAAGGGCTAGAGATATAGTTTGCTGTTAAAATGCACCTGAGTTTAGCTCCCAGTATCAAAAAAAAAAAAAATGGTAATGTGTAAAGTGGGCTGTAGGAATTTATGAGGTAGACTTTGTGTGTGTGCTGCAGGATGAGGTGACATCTACACCAGCATAAGAGAGGGAAAGGACAAATGAAAATAACTAGATGTGGGGATTCTGGGGAGAGAAGAGAGTGTCAAATATTTGAAGAGATATATGGTTAAGACTTAGGGGACAGAGGAGCACCATTCTTTTTAACTTTTAAAAATTATTTTTAGGGCTGGGGATGTGGCTCAAGCGATAGCGCACTCGCCTGGCATGCGTGCGGCCCGGGTTCGATCCTCATCACCACATACCAACAAAGATGTTGTGTCCGCCGAGAACTAAAAAAAGATAATAATAAATAAATATTAAAAATTTTCTCTCTCTCTCTCTCTCTCCTCTCTCACTCTCTCTTTAAAAAAAATTATTTTTAGTTGTACATGGACACAATATCCATATTTTACTTATTTTTATATGGTGGTGAGGATCAAACTCAGTGCCTCACACATGCTCAGCAAGTGCTCTACTGCTGAGCCACAACACCTGCACCAGGAACACCACTCTTAAGGAATTTGAGGGAAAAATCAGGCACTTGGGTCAAGCAGCTGACATGCAGTTTCCACAGTTCTGTGAAGTGGAGTATCAGACTAGTGGAATCCAGGCTTCAGATTCATTTACTAATGGTGTGCCTTTGTTCAAACTGCTTGGCCTCTTGGTACCTATTTCCTCATGTATAAAATGAAGCTTATAGGGCTGAGATTGTGGGCTTAGTGATAGAGCACTTGCCTAACGTGTGAGACACTGGGTTCAATTCTCAGCACCACATATAAATAAACGAATGAATGAATGAAATGAAGCTGATAAATATCTGTCACAGGATTAATAGGGACCTAGATGTGTAATTACTTACATTAAGTGTTTAAGTTTTTCTTTCTTTATATATATTTCACATTACACTTTAAGTGTTATGTTTACACATTTTTTTCATGTGTATATTTTAGTTAACTAGATGAGATACTATATAAAATACATAGAAATATTATTTTTAGAGCAATATGAAAATTTTGCATTTGAAGGTTTTGTTTGTTTGTAGTTGACAACGTGCCTTTATTTTATTTATTTTTGTGTGGTGCTGAAGATCAAATCCAGTGCCTCACACATGCAAGGCAAGCGCTCTGCCACTTAGCTATACAGCCCCAACCCTGCATTTGAAGTTTTTGGGTTTTTAAAAAATTTTTTAGTTGTAGCTGGACACAATCCTTTTATTTATTTTTATGTGGTGCTGAAGATTGAACCCAGGACCCTGCATGTGCTAGGCGAGCACTCTACCACTGAGCCACAACCCCAGCCCCTGCATTTGAAGTTTTTATCACTGACTTCACTACAGGTACTCAAAATGCTCCTCAGTGATTTAGAAGCACAGATTTAGTTCTCTTTCTAATACTTTTATGGAGTTAGTGATTCTTCATCTAAATATGGACAAAAGTATGCCCTTCAAAAAAGTACAGCATAGGGACTGGGATTGTGGCTCAGTGGTAGAGCGCTCGCCTCGCACATGTAAGGCCCTGGATTCAATCCTCAGCAACACATAAAAGTTTAAAAAAAATAAGAATCAGCATAGAAATGGAACATACCAAAAGTTTACCTTGTAGTATATGCTTAAGTATAAGCCTAAATAACAGAATTATTTATTTATTTTTATACCAAGGATTGAACCCAGGGGTACTTAACCACAATGCCAGCCCTTTATTGTTTTTTATATTGAGACAGAGTCTTGCTAAGTTGCTGGGCTTTGAACTTGCAATCCTTCTACCTCAGCCTCTCAAACTGCTGGTATTACAGGTATGCATGCCCCTGTGCCCAGCCCCAGCCCTTTTTAATTTTTTTTTTTTTTTTATTTTGAGAAAGTCTCATTAATTTGCTGAGGCTGGCCTCAAACTTGTAATCCTTCTGCCTCAGCATTCAAGGTCGCTGGGATTACAGTGTGTCATCACACCTGATTAGAATTAATTCTTTTTATTCATAAACAATGTGTACTACTTACAAGTCATGCACAACTGCTGCACATAATGAGACTGCAGAAATATTTTTATTTTTTATTATTTTTGTTTTGTGGTACTAGGGACTCAACCTAGGGGTGCTGTACGCTGAGCCACATCTGTAGCCCTTTTTATTTTATTTTGAGGTGGGATCTTGTTAAGTTGCCCAGGGTGGCTTGGAACTTGCCATCCTCCAGCCTCCAGTTCCAGAGTTGCTAGGGTTAAAGTAGTGATTCTCCAAGCTCTCTACTAGTGAGGAAACAGGCTGAGCAATATGAAAATTTAGCCTGCCAAGATCACCTAGCCTGTAGATGGGTGGAGCTAGGACAGTGGCCCTTATTTATTCAACTCCAGTGTCTGGGTTTTCCTCACTACTCTGTAGAATATTGCAGGATGACCAAAGATGCATTCCAAAGGGGCACGAAGCCAGAACAGGACTGTTTAGGAACATACAAGAGGCATTATAGGGAAGATGAGTACCCTGAGAAAAAGAAAACCAGAAGTAGCCAGGCATGATGACATGCCTGTAATCTCAGCAACTTTAGAGACGGGAACATCACAACTTTAAAGCCAGCCTCAGCAATGTGGGGAGGCCCTAAGCAACTTTGTCAGACCCTGTCTCAAACATAAATGATAAAAATAATAATAAAAAGGGCTACTAATGTGGCTCAGTGGTAAAGGGCCCCTGGATTCGTTCAATCCCCAGTATCAAAATTTAAAAATGAGAAGGAACATGTAGCTATAAGGGAACATGTAGCCATTAGTGGGCCTGGGAATATAAGAAGTTGCCCTTGTGAGGCCAGTGATGAATGCAGCAAGTGAGACATTTAGAACTGGTTCTCAGGGGTTTTATACAGACAGCAGCAGCAGCACCTAGGAGTCTGTTAGACTCTGCACTCAAAGGTAGATCTCAGTGACTTGGGAGCCTAAGGCAGGAGGATTGAAAGTTCAAGGCCAGCCTCAACTCAATGAGGCCTTCAGCAACTTATTGAGAATCTGTCTCAAACTAAATAAAAAGTACCAGGGACTTAGCTCAGTGGTAAACCTCCCCTGAGTTCAATCCTCAGTACAAAAATAAAAAGGGGATGGGGTGTTGCTGAGTGATAGAGCACCCCTGGATTCAATTCCTAACATCAAAAAACAAAAAGGGCTAGAGATACAGCTTTGTGATAGAGCACCCCTGATGTTCAATTCCCCAGTGTCACACCTACCAAAAAAAAAAAAAAATCAAAAGATACAAATATGATGCTAGGAGGAGAGGACAAAGGGTGGAGGGGAGTTACTTTTCCATTAAGAATTGAGGGAGGGGCTGGGATTGTGGCTCAGCGGTAGAGCGCTCGCCTAGCACGGGCGGGACCCCGGTTCGATCCTCAGCACCACCTAAAAATAAAGGCATTATGTTGTGTCCATCTATCCCTAAAAAATAAATATTAAAAAAAAAATTGAGGGCTGGGGATGTGGCTCAAGCGGTAGCGCGCTCGCCTGGCATGTGTGCGGCCCAGGTTCGATCCTCAGCACCACATACAAACAAAGATGTTGTGTCTGCTGAAATTTAAAATAAATGTTAAAAAAAAAATTGAAGGAATGGGGCTGGGGTCGTGGCTCAGTGGTAGAGTGCTTGCCTCACAAGTGTGAGGCACTGGGTTTGATTCTCAGCACTGCATATAAATAAATGAATAAAATAAAGGTAGATCAACAACTAAAATATATATTTAAAAAAAAAAAACTGGGCACGGTGGTGCACACCTGTAATCTCAGCGGCTCCGGAGGCTGAGACAGGAGGCCAGCCTCAGCAAACAGTGAGGTGCTAAGCAACTCAGTGAGACCCTGTCTCTAAGTATAATACAATATAGGGCTGGGGATGTCATTCAATGGTCAAGTGCCCTTGATTTAAATCCCTGGTACCAAAAGCAAACAAACAGACTTGAGGGAAGGCTTTTTGGATGAAGTAACATTAAAACCAAAGCCTAAAAGTGGAGAAGGAAACAAGATGAGTAGGGGGAAAAGAAAAAGAGCCTTCAGGAGAACAGAATGTGCAAAGTCCCTGAGACTGGTGAGAGTTTAACATGATCAAAGAATGAGTTTGAGCTTAGATCTTGAGCAAGGGCCAGTACCCACAGGGCCTTGTGCTATGCCTTGACAGGGAGTTGGGGTGTGATGATAGGGGCATGGGAGTTCTCATTTTACAAAATTGCTCTGGCTCTTGGATAAAGGATGGTGAGGGTAGGGACAGAGAGAGGAAATGCTAAAAGATATTTTTTTCCTTACTTTGGAAAGGAGGAGATGCTCTTCCTTCAAGAAGGCAAGTATTTTTATATGAATAGGAGGGGAAATGGCACTCACATTGGATGGGACTTACTCTCTGCGGGTCTGGTGCCCCAAATCAAAAAAACTCAGAAGTTTGTCAAGCTACAGGAAGTGTTGAGCCAATGCTAATTATTTATACTGGACCAAGATGGTAGGGTTGTATGTTTTTTCAACATGAGGTTCACTGATGAACAACAGGATTGAGAGACAGTATGATGATTCAGAATTGGAGCTAGGCAGTCTGGTGCAGTGGTGCACACTTGTATTTCCAGAGACTTGGGAGGCTGAGAAAGGAGGAAAGCAAGTTTGAGGCCAGCTTAAACCACTTAGCAAGATCCTCCTCAAAAATTAAAAAGGTATTTCTTCAGGTCCCCAGCTTGGAGTGTCCTTCTAACCCATGGCCGGACATCTGGCTTCAAACTTTGCCTTCTGGCCCCCTCCTGGTGGTGGGGGTGATGGGCCAGGAGGGCCAGAGCAAGGCTGGATTGACCCTCAAACCTTGCTAAGCTTCCTACACCATCCTGATGGTCCAGAAATTGGGCCAGGTTTGGAGGTGTGAGGGATTCCCTCATGCCCTCCACCCTATGAGTTCTGTGGAGGGGTAGCATACTGTGGACCTCAGGTTGGAAAGGGCTTGATCCCCCATGGTGGCCTGGAGACCTCTCAGCCTGAGAGCGAGGTGGGAGCTGGGATGGAGAGCAACTCTGAGGGGGCCTCCCCTGAGCCCTGCATTGCTCACCCTGCTGTGGTGAAAGTGGAGGAAGAGAAGATGGATCAAAACCCCCAGGGAGTCCCAAGATATCCAGGCTCTGCAGAAAGAACTTTCCAAGCTACTGAAACAGAAGAGGATCCCCCTGGTATATAACCAGGATGATATGGGGCTCACCCTGGGGGTTCTCTTTGGGAAGGTGTTCAGCCAAACCACCATCTGCCGCGTTGAGGCTCTGCAGCTCAGTTTCAAGAACTTGTGCAAGCTGTGGCTCCTGCTGCAGAAGTGGGTGGAGGAAGCAGACAACAATGAGAACCTTGGGAGGTAAGGGTGGGAAGGGGCCTGCACTGGGGTCAGCTGAGATTGCTTCCCTCCCTGGCCTGCAGGGGCAGCAGTTCTCTCCCTCTCTTTTCTCTGCTAGGGATTGAATCCAGAGCCTGGCCCTCCTGTTCTACCATTGAGCTACAATTCCTTCCCCAGCCCAGGGCAGCATTCTCAATGGGATGGAGTATGATCCCTCAGTTCTGTTGGGGGATTTAACCCCCTCCTTCCAGTTTCCTCCTTTTTTTTGTTAATATTTTTGTTATGGATGGATGCAATATCTTTATTTTGTTTGTTCATTTTTATGTGGTGCTGAGGATCAAACCCAGTGCCTCACTTGTGCAAGGCAAGCACTCTGCCACTGAGCCTCAACCCCAGCTCAGTTTCCTCCTTTTTTATACCCTCTGGCTCTGGGGATAAATCCAGTCACTGTCTCCTTAGCAATGTGCTCTCAACTCACTGACCCCTCAATATGGTGCTGTTTTTCAGCAGGTCCAAAGCCTGACCTTGTCACCCCTTTCCCTACTTGCCTAGATATGCAAAGCAAAGATCCTCCTGCAGGCTCGGAAGAGAAAGTGAATGAGTATCTAGAACCAAGTGAGAGGCAACCTGGAGTACATGTTCCTGCAGTGAACCCACACTGCAGCAGATCAGCCACATTGCCCAACGCTAGGGGCAAGTGTGGTTCTGTAACCGGCACCAGAAAACACTGACTCTTCCCCATGAGAGGATTTTCAGGCTGCAGCTTCTCCTTTCTCAGGGGAATCTGTATCCTTTCCTCTGGCCCCAGGGCCCCATTTTGGTACCCCAGGTTACAGAAGCCCTCACTTCACCACGCTCTACTCCCAGGTCCCTTTCCTGAGGGAGAAGCCTTTCCCTCTGTCTCTGTCACCACTCTGGGCTCTCTCATACATTCAAACTGCCTGCCCTTCCCAGGTACGGGGGTAGAGGAAAGAGGAGCTAGGGAGAGGAACTGGAGTCTGGACCAGGGATTTTGGGATTAAGTTCTTCTTTTACTAAGGAAGGAATTGGAAGCTCAAAGGGTGGGGGTGGGGAGTTAGGGAACTGGTTGGAGGGAAGTCGAAGTTCAACGCTCTTGATTTTAATCCCCACATCACACATACTTTGTTCTTAAATAAAGAAGCCTGGAATACAGTAAAAAAGAAAAAAAATTAAAAAAAGAAAGAAAAAAGAAAAAGAAAAGGTCTGGGAATGTTGCTCAGTGGTAAAATGCCCCTGGATTCTCTCTCTCTCTCTCTCTCTCTCTCTCTCTCTCTCTCTCTCTCTCTCTCTCTCTCTCTCTCACACACACACACATTGGAGATAGCCTGGTGGGTTTAAGGAAGAGCTGACAAAAAGAGAATGTCTATCATTGGGAGGATGTTTTGGAGAGGAAAACTGAAGCAAGCAGAAAGAATAGTCTGCAACAGGGGAGGGAAAATGCCTGCAGGACTTCACAGGTCAGTGGGTATAGTGAAATGTAAGAGGTACTTAGCCTATCCCCTTGAAAAAAGAAAAAGAGGGACTGAGATTGTGGCTCAGTCGCAGAGCACTTGCCTTGCACATGTGAGGCACTGGGTTATTTTATTATAAAAATAAATAAAGTAAATATATGTGTCCACCTATAATTTTTAAAAATATATTTTAAAAAAGGAAAAAATCACACATGTTTACATAAGTAAACAGTAACAAGTCCTTTTTGATTTTCATGGAGAATTTTAAAGACAAATGGCTGAACTCATTTTTAAAATATAGAGAAAAAGTTAAGCTCTGTTTAAAAGTTCTTGTGGCCTGTCATAGGAGATAGGTGAGAAACAGGCAGTAGAGGGAACCACAAGGTAAGCTGAGGCCACTAGTTTAGGACAAGTTCATTTGATTTTTCACCTAAGCCATGTACTTTGGTATTTTACTTAAATTTGATCCTTAGACTATGACAGGTCCTTCCTTCTCTGCCAGTGGATTGAACAACAATAGACTGACCTGATCCCTCTCAAATCGGGAAGGGAACCCCAGCTGCCTTGGCCTTACTGAATGTCTTGAGACCTTTGAGATGTTGCCCTCATGTGGCCAGTGCCTGAAATAGCAGGACACTGTCCAGGGCTCTCAGAATTTTCCAGCATCAGCATCACCTGGGAATTTGTTAAAACTATGAAGTCTCAGGATCTACCCTAGATCTATAGAATCAGAAACATGGCTGTACTTCACCCTTTGTCTTCTGTCCGGCCGTTCAGATGAACACCAAGTCATTCAAAGACCATCATTCCCAAATGACCCACATCCCAGTAGCCCCATCTTCCCCATCTCTGTCCCACTCCTTGCAATATAATATACTCTAATTTCTGATTTCAAGAGTAGCCTACTTCTTATTTGAAGTTAATCCTATTCCTTCATGTCTGGTCTCTTTTTCGTAGAAATCTTATTCCATCAACCAGGCCCTCAGTCTAACATCTGTTTTGAAGAACTAAAAATCATTTTACCCTACATCTAGAAGCTGGCTTATTCCCTCTTGCAGAGCTTTCTGGGACAAGCAGTTTACAACACTTCCCCTCCACACCACCTTTTTAAAATCTTGGTACCAGAGATTGAACCTAGGGGTGCATAACTATTGAGCCATATCCCCAGCCCTTTTTTAAATATTTATTTTTCAGTTGTAGTTGGACACAATACCGTTATTTGATTTTATGTGGTAATGAGGATCGAACCCAGGGCCTCACGCTTGCTAGGTGAGTGCGCTGCCACTGAGCCACAACACCAGCCCCCATTTTTTAATTTTTTGATACAAGGTCATGCTAAATTGCTGAGACTGGCCTTGAATTTGCCATCCTCTGGCCTCAGCCTCCAAAATCACTGGGATTACAGGTGTGCACCATGGGTGCCCAGTACACTTTCACTTTTCTTGTCTTTTCCACTTTTTCCACTGAAACTGGCCTGTCAATAAGAGGTGCTCCTGTTGCTGATCTGGAAAATGCTGTAGGATGTTTTGGAGAGGAAAACTGAAGCAAGCAGAGAGAACAGTCTACAACAGGGGAGAGAAAATGCCTACAGGACTGGACAGTGTCCTGTTATTTCAGGCACCGGCCACATGAGGGCAACAACTTCTTATATCTTATTTCCCTCATTCCCCAGATTTTCCTGCCCCAGATACTCTCCACTTTCATTCCTTTCCTAAGCAGCTCCACAAGGCTGGTAGATTCAGCTGGAACTGACAGTCCCACAGTCAGTCTGTGAGGAGCTCTGGACTCCCAAAGATCTCACAAAGTGTTTCACATATATTTCAAAGTAGGGTTAACCCTCTGTATCCATGGTTCCACATCTAGATTCAAATATATATCAAAAGTATTTGTCCAAAAATAATTGCATTGTATGTTGTCATTATATATTTATGGATTTACATTGTATTAGGTATAATCTATAGGTTATCTCAAATACAGGGGGATATACATAGATTATACGCAACTATGCCATTTTGTGTGAGTTGAGCATGCTTGAATTTTGATGTATGTGGGGGTTAGGCAGGCAGGTCCTGGAATCACTCCCCTGCCTCCTGCAACAAGATATGGAAGGACAACTGTGTTCCTTCAATATTTGATACCAACTCTGTGACTTGAAGGTAGAACAATTGTTAGCTCCAAAGGACTGAAAAAGATTCCATAAATGCTTATAATAATGTACTTAAGGGGCCTGGGGTTGTGGCTCAGTGGTAGAGCGCTCACCTAGCACGTGTGAGGCCCTGGGTTCGATCCTTAGCAACACATAAAAATAAATAAATAAAGCTATTGAGTCCAACTACAAATAAAAATAAATATTAAAAAATATTTAAAAATCTATTTAAAAATAATGTATTTAATATTTCTAAAAAGGTATTATCTAGCTGTTTTAAGTACTTAAGGTAGGGGAGAATATGGCAGGTTAGAGACACTCAGTACCAACCTGCAGCTACATGAGATTAAACCAAATCATCAGGCCCACATCTGAGAAGCATGCAGCAGCAAAGTGCTGGACTGTAACTGCAATTGGCGACCAGGTGAAGTTCAGAAATACTGGTCCTTGCTGTTCTGGTGAAGCCAACAGGCAGATAAATGCCAAGTAACTCCAATCCACCATCTGTTTCTCACCCCCCCCCCCGCTTTTTTTTTTTTTTTTTTTAGTTATCGGCAGACACAACATCTTTGTATGTGGTGCTGAGGATTGAACCCGGGCTGCATGCATGCCAGGCGAGTGCACTACCACTTGAGCCACATCCCCAGCAACCCCCCCTTTTTTTTTAATGAACAGAGTCCAAACACAACAGGGGTTAAATAAGCTGCTTCTCTTTCCACTGTTTATTATTAATGTACAAAATATACAAAACCAAAAGAAAAAGAAATACTCATCCTCAAATCCATTGTGGCTCTAACCCAAGACCCTGCACAAAACCCAACCAATCCACTGTTTTCATAGAAAACAACTGATGCCAAGACAGGTGAAGGAAAGGACTGGGAAGGGGTAAAAATCATCTTACTGAATCCACCCAGGAAATCACCTGGTGGGGATTCATTCAGAGGTGGCTGACAGGGCAAGATTGT
This sequence comes from Urocitellus parryii, assembly GCF_045843805.1. NCBI lineage: Eukaryota > Metazoa > Chordata > Mammalia > Rodentia > Sciuridae > Urocitellus > Urocitellus parryii. Next base: position 121,900,014 of record NC_135538.1, on the reverse strand, counting down.
TGGAAGCCTCACACTGACAAGGTTCCAAGTGGGGTAAGGAGCAAGCAAACTCCCAAAGGCAGTGCATGTAGTGTGACTGTCAGGCCCAGCATAGTGGGCTTAAGTTGATGAAAAGCTGGTCTCACTGAAGTGTTTTATGAAGTCTCCAGAACAGCAGGTTGGCAGAGGCAGACCGACATCACCGGCCACACCTCTGCCAGATAAAACTTTCACTGGATGGATGCAGACATGAAGTTGCCATCATCGAACCTAGCAGACACATGATGCAAACTTGGGTGTAGAAACAAAAAGTTGGAAGTGTCTTGAGACAGAACTCTAAAGCCCAAGTTGGAACAGGAGCGGGGATGGTATATTCCAGAACTCAAATCCAGCTTGATTGAGCCCTCTCAGTGCAGTGGGATACATAATACCCCTACCATCACCCCACCCCATGAGGAATAATGAACTTGGCTGGGATGATTTCCTAAGTGCAGCGGATCCCATGTCTGAGTTCTGTGTGCATGTGGAGGACCCACAATAGGAGAGTAGAGGTGTTCTCCAGGATAACCAGCTTTAGGTTCTCAGGCATTAGGGGTAATACTGGAAAGGGGTTTGGGACACAGGGCAAATCTCCTCATAAAATGAAGCCAACTGGGTCTCCTCTTCAGCAGTCCAGGTTACAGAATGTGTCCAGTCTCTCTCCTCCCAGACTGGAGGAAAATATGTACATCAATGCGCACCAGTGATCAGAAAACCCCCAGGAACCCAAGCAGGTGGGAACTGAGGGGGCCGGCTCCTCATCAGCTGGGGAAAGGGGAAATTGGGCCTCACAGAAGCCATAACAGGGTGGAAGGAGCAAGGCTGCAGTCCACAGGGGGGCATGTGGGTAGGGTAGGCAGGTGGTCCCTAGGGCAGGGGGGGCCCATTGACACCCGGGTGATAGAAGGCACAGTTGTTCTCATAGCGGCAGTTGCCCTTCATCATGAAATGTCGACAGACAGGTCGGTTTGACATATCTGTAGGAAAATGATGGCAAAATGGTCAGATAGGAAATGCCTAAGAGGTCAATGCCACCCTCACTGCCCCAGTTCACAACATTCTAAGGATAATCTCAAAGAGACCACTATATCTTAAGCATTTGGGGGAAAGGGCAGAGGGTAGAAACTGCCATGCATACTGGGAGCCAGAGACAGGGAAACCTCATGTGTTCTGCCTCTCCCCTAACCACCACAAACATGTATGGAACACCAAAACCCACGTGGAGAGCAGAGTGTAATCCTTACCTCCTCCATGACTGTGGCCTCCATCGTGCCCTCGGTGGCCTCCTCCCCCGTGGCCAGGGCCATCATGGCCACGGTGCTCATGAGGAGGTGGCCCTCGATGGTCATGGCCTCGGTGACCAGGAACATCATGTGGCCGGTGGCCATGGGGTCCCCCGTGTCCAGGGCCTTCATGGGGACGATGTCCACCACTTCCACCCATGCTCCCACCAGGGCCTTCATGTGGGCGATGTCCACCACTGGTACCCATTCCTCCTCCAGGGCCTTCATGGGGGCGATGTCCACTGCCACCACCCATGCCACTGCCAGGGCCTTCATGAGGACGATGTCCACTGCCCATTCCTCCACCAGGGCCTTCATGGGGACGATGACTACTGCCCAATCCTCCACCAGGGCCTTCATGAGGACGATGTCCACTGCCACCACCCATGCCACTGCCAGGGCCTTCATGGGGACGATGGCCACTGCCACCACCCATGCCCCCACCAGGGCCTTCATGAGGACGATGTCCACTGCTGCTGCCCATGCTCCCACCGGGGCCTTCATGAGGACGATGCCCACCACCTCCAACCATACCCCCACCCGGGCCCCCTCGTCCATTTGGAGGTCCTCCTCCAGAGCGACCTCCTCTGGCCCCTCGGAACGGAAGTGGTGGTGGTGGTGGCTCATTTCCTCCTCGGCCACCTCGGCCTCTATGATATGGTCCAGGACCTGGTCCTGGACCCCCTCGCATTGGGCCACCCCGCATGGGGTCACCTGGACCATCCCAGAAGGGATCGCCACCCCTGGGAGGGGGTGGGGGACCCAGAAGACGTGGACCCACTGGTCCACCAGGGCCTCCATGGGGACCTGTTAAGGAAGAAAAAGAAGGGACAGAATATCAGCTAACTGTCAGTTAGGAACTATAATCTCCCAATCTAAACTACCTCTCACCTTCTAGTTACTCCTCTACTGTTAACCAGGGTGCAATTAAGCAGATAAGCCCACTTCAACCCCTCACTCACCACCTACCTGGCATAGGTCCCCCAGGCCCAGGGGGGAAGTGCTGCATGCCTTTGGGACCCCCAGGGCCTCCTGGTGGGAAACCATTGGCTATTGGACCAGGACCTAGAAGTCCGTGTGGCACTGTTAATTAAAAAAAAAAAAAAAAGAAAAGAAATAGTCAGCAAGAAGATGTCTACAAGAATGGCATGGCTTCCCATGTAGGTGTGCCCATCTGACCCTCTTAGACCAACCTGGCAGAGTAACACTCTCCGTCCAGTCTTCCCCTCCCATTTCTTGCCTAGTGGCAATAGCCCTGTGCTTTCAGTGTCTGTGAAACTCTGGGGGCTTCCTCCCCCAGACCCCTGGGGCTTGCCCTGAAGATTACCCAACATCTGCTTGATCTTGTCTGAATAGTCTGGCTGTTTTAGTAATTCCTCTGAAGGATGACTGTTTGGGCTGCCCTGTGAGGATTAAGAAGGCAAGAGGGAAAAGTCAATAAAATACAAGGGTAACCACTGGTAGAAAAAGAGCTAATATTTAGGAGGTTAAGGGGAAAGACTAGAAGACCTGGGGTAAAGAGAATGAGAGAATCAGAAAAAAAGACTTAGGAGGTTCCATAGGAATTTAAAAAGGAAGAGGGCTCATACCATGATGGAGGTAAGGATCTCCTGGACATTGATGCCTCCTCCTCCAGGCCCCTGGGGGCTCTTCCCAGCACCCATGCTTCCCATAAGATTGGCTAGAACAGGAGGTAGCTTGGAGCCTCCGGCCCCATCAGGTGAGCCACCTGACCCCCCGGGCTCCAGGGTTTCAACATATGGGGTCTCATCCATGGAACATTCCTAACAAGAGGAGAGGCAAAAAAATCATCACTGATGAGAAGGAATGCAGAGATATCCTTACATGGAAATCAATGACCATCACAACCTCTGTTGTCACCCACTATCATCATGTACCACTGGCACTTACCTCATCTAGTGGGATGAGTTTAGGAGGTATGGGCTCATAGGGCTCAGGATCAGGCTCATGAGGACTATCAGGAATACCGCAGGCAATGGAAGAGAAAAAAAGAATGATATTTATTTAGATTTTTGAAGTTCTTTCTAGCTTATAACCCCCCCCCCTTTTTTTTGGTCTCAGGAATTGAACCCAGGGACGTTTAACCACTGAGCCACATCCCCAGTCCTTTTGTGTTTTCTGTTTAGAGATAGGGCCTCACTAAGTTGCTGAGGCTGTCTGTGAACTCAAATCCTCCTGCCTAAGCCTCTTGAGCCACTGGGATTACAGGTATGTATCACTGCACCCAGCTCTACCACTTCTTAATTTCCCAGGTCATAGTCCCCTTAGCAGTGCAAGCACTCCACATCCCAGGACCTAAACCCCTCTGCTCACCTCTCCTTGTTCAGGAAGAGCTCCTGAAGGATCCCTTTCTCCCGCTCAGCCTGGATGTATCGCTCTTGGCTGTTGCTTCCAGGGGTGACAAGAGGTGAGGGCAGAACCAGGGGCCTAGGGCACACCCAGGGCACCTTCTCTTCCATGTTGTCATGGCTTAGACGGCGGGCCGTCTCAAATGCATGTCGGTCTGACAGTATCTCTCTTTTAGCTGCCTCACCAAAGTCCTTGATTTTGTTTACATTTACTATTGACAAGAGAAAAAAGAGGAGAAAAGTAAACACAACTGAGTCCTTGAAAACTTTCCTATACACATCTATTACACAGGAAACTTGGGGTCTTACCTCGTTCAGTTTCATCCAGTTCAAAATAGAAATATTCTCTCAGTTTGCCCTCCTCAGGCCATGTCACAGTTTTCCTTTTCCTTCCCTTCCGGGTCAGCTGGCTAGGATCTCCAGGGCTTTCTACTGGCTTTGCATCCAGAGCTCCTGGCTCTAAAGAGGCTGGAAGCAGGAGAGGTTTCAGATTCAAATCCTTCCTTTCAGAAAACCCTCAAGGTACTGGGGTTGTGGCTCAGTGGCTCACATGCCTCACACATGCGAGGCACTGGGTTCAATTCTCAGCACCACATATAAATAAATAAATAAAGGTCTATCAACAACTAAAAAAAAAGAAAGAAACCCCTCAAGCCCAAATCAGTTTCCAGATTACCTGTATCCATAAGCTCGGGGACTTCAACAGGTGGCACTGGGGTGCCTGGGCGGTCTATGTCCATTGTCTCAGCAGGGGGCGCTGGTTCTGGGGAAGAAGGTTTGGCTGCACTTGGTTCTGTGCTTGTTTTCCCTTCAAAGGGGCTGGGCTATTATGAAAGAAAAAAAAAAGTTAATAAACTGACAGGAAGCCAAGTTCAAGGCAAAGCAATTAGTCCAGGACCTGAGTAAGATGCCCAACAGTTGCTATAAAGGAACCTTCTGGCTTCTACAGTCCTACTCCCAAATCCTCCCCCAACAGCTCCTTGATGCTGTGCCCTTTCTTCCTCTGGATCTTGTGTACTCTGCCACAGAAACTCACTTCTTAGTGCCCATACCTTGGCAGCAGTAGGTGACAGCACCTTCTTCTTCTTTTTAATTTTGATGCCTGGAACAGGCGCTGAATTGAGAGCATCCAGAAATCCCAGGCCCTCCATTGCTATAAAACAAAAGAGCATAGAATGGAATCATCCTTCACAGTCCTATTCAAAGTTTAAGATGAAGATGGGCTGATGGAGACTTTGTGTACACTTAGGTCACAAAAGTTCAAGGTGATTTAGGAACACATGCAAGAGGGTTCACACAAAAAATTCCTGAGGTTATTTCATCTTTCTTTTGGAAGGTAAGGCATCGCTTTGTGCAGGAATTAGAGCACAGGAAACCATGAAATAAATTCCTGTGAACGTGTAAGATGTTACATGTAAGATGTAACAAAGTCATGCCTGTGACCAGTCACTAAATGGCAGCATCCCTACCTTATCTCTAACATTACTCCTAAATAACACTAAGAAAACAGAGTCCCAGAGGTGCAAACATTAAAGGACACTAAGAAATCAAAGGCAAGTAAAACAAAACAATAAAGGGGGAAAAAACAAAAAACCTTTCCCTCCTAGGACATTCATTCCCAAGAAAAGAGCACACTCCTAATTCCCAGTGCATTCCCTGTTTCAGACTCACGCTGTGGAGGAATGATCTTCACTTTGATCTCTTTGGTGGCATTGGGTGTTGTGTTGAGGGGCTTATACTTCTTCTCTGCAGGAGGGGCAGCATCTCCTGGAGCAGTCGTGGCGCTATGGGAAGAGGAGTAATCAATAACATTTGATTCACCCCTTCTTTCCACTGTGTGTCCACAGACCCAACTATTCAGAAACCTACAACAGGGTCCATACCTCTGGCGCTTGAGGGGTATGGGTTTGAGGTTGTACTTGTCGGAAACTACCACGGTGCTGGCGTTCTTCTTCACAGGTACCAAAGATGGTGTCTCCAGCTCTAGTCCTTGGGGAGATAAGTGTTGTTGTCAGTTCAACCCATCTCCTAACATTAACCAATTGTCCTACCCTTCTTCTTAACAATCTTCTCTCAAGTGTCTCCCAGATTCTCCAGTAGACTTCCCTCTTTCATATTACAAATGGAAGTATTTCATGAGATGACAGCTGTGCACATGCCCCCAGGCCCTCCCTGTGAAGCCAGTCAACATCTTACCAGTGGAACGGAACTTGGCATGACTTGGTGCTGTGGTTCGCAGAGATTTGGGTTTCTCCTTCTTCTTCTCTGGGGCCTCTTCAGCCCGTGTCTCAGCCTTCACCTCAGTCAAAGGTCGTTCAGGAGGAGTGGCTCGACTCTTGCTCTCTTCTTTACGTTTTTTCTTATCTTTCTCTGTCATGGATAAAAAAAAAAAAAGTAGAAAAGGATTTCATTTGGATTAAGGAAAGACTGTCAGAAGTGGAACTGACAAGAGACACCCAAAGGCCACATCCTAGTGGGAATGAAATTTAAAAAAAAGGAATAAAAGACTAAGCACTTACCAGCTGGTTGGGTACTGCTCTGGGAGCGGATGACAGCCATCCAGTCGCTGACAAGGACTGAGGCCAATTTTTGGAGCTCTGTAGATGAGTAATGTAAATAATTTAGTAATAATTCAGTAGTTTTCCTGGTTAACAGAAAATGCTATGTTTGAAAAACTACTGGGAAAATATGTGCAATAGAAAAAGTAATCCAGACTTTTAAGAACATGAGATGTCCCAAAAACCAAACTAACTTTTAAAAGATTTTCTAGGGCAAGCTTTTTTCCTAGAACAATTTTTTTTTTTTTAAGTTGTAGTTGGACATAATATCTTTATTTTATTTTTATGTGGTGCTGAGGATCGAACCCAGGGCCTCGCACGTGCTAGGCGAGCACTCTACCACTACTCTACCACTGAGCCACAGTTCCAGCCCCTCCTAGAATGATGTTAATGATAATGGCTTAAAAAAAAAAAATTCAACTTGGGCTAGGGGTGTGGCTTGATGGTGGTATAGCATTTACCTATCAGGTACAAGGACCTAGGTTTGATCTCCACCATGGGGAGTGAGGGGATGGAAAACTAGGGAATATTTCTTCACTTACACCATGTGATTTAAGAATTTTTTTTTTTTTTTAAGAGAGAGTGAGAGAGGAGAGAGAGAGAGAGAGAGAGAGAGAGAGAGAGAGAATTTTTAATATTTTTTTTAGTTCTCGGCGGACACAACATCTTTGTTGGTATGTGGTGCTGAGGATCGAACCCGGGTCGCACGCATACCAGGCGAGCGTGCTACCGCTTAAGCCACATCCCCAGCCCCACCATATGTGATTTAAAAGCAAACTGGAGGAGGGGGAAGCTGGGGTTGTGGCTCAGTAGCAGAGTGCTTGCCTAGCATATGTGAGGCACTAGGTTCAATTCTCAGCACCACATATGAATAAAATATGAAATGAATAAAAATAAAAATGAATAAAATAAAGATCAACATCTAAAAAAATTTTTTAAATTAAAAAAAAAAAAAAAAGAAAACAGCAAACTAGAACTTTGGAGAAGTGTTCACAGAGCTTTTTTTTTCTATAACTTAAGAACTTGAAACAGGCGTACATGCTCCCTTGACATCCAAGAGGCCAAAACCTCTTACCAGAGGACCTAGCAAAAAATTTCCTACAGACAAAGAGCAATCCTGGATTTTTACAAGAATAAGTACAAGAACTGATTACTGCTCTAATAAAATATTGCTCAGCTGGTGGGAAACTACTGATTTTGGGCCTGGGTAGAGATAACAGAAACAGAGATCTTGAAAGGGAGTGACTTTCTGGAGTCAAGCTTTGTCTTCAAGTCTAAACTATACAGTCCTTGCCATGAGCTCTGAAAAAGGAAAGAATCTGTCACTATCAGAACCATGATATATTATAAGAGTCAAGATTTTGCCCATGTTCTTTAGGAATATATTTTTATCATAACTAGTCTATCTATTATTAGGAAAACAGATGTTGAAGGTCCCAGTATACGCTATATTTATTTAGGAAAACATGAGTAAATGTGTACAATTCACTCTAGAATGACAATACTTACTCCAAGAATTTTTCTTTTTCCCTATATTAGGGATTGAACCCAAAGCTCATGCATGCTAGGCAAATGCTCTATTGCCAAGCTACACCTTCAGCCCTTATTTATTTTGAGACAGGGTCTCACTAGGTTTTCCAAGCTTGTCTCAAACGTATAATCCTCCTTTCTCTGGAGTAGCTGGAATTATAAGAGTGTGCCATCATCTCACTCTGCTTCCCCCAAGAATTTTAAGTGTATAAATTTTCTACCAAGTGAAAGAATCAGCTATATGTTGAAGTGTGGCATCTTATCTCATATCCAATAGTAGGGAAATGGATATTTTCATTTGGAATTGAAGATAACGAAGAGGGAGCAAGTTAGAATATTTAAATAATTCTTCTTTTTTTTTGGACTGGGGATTGAGCCCAGGGGCCCTTTATCACTGAGCTACATTCTCAGTCCTTTTAAAAAAATTTTTTATCATGAGACAGGGTCTCACTAAGTTGCTGAGGTTAGCCTCAAACTTGAAATCCTACTGCCTCCCGAGTTGTTGGGATTATAGCTGTGTGCCACTGCTCCTGGTGAGAAATTAAATTCTTGAAGGAAATAGCAAACTAAAGTAGAAAGTAGGCAGGAGTGAAAGACAATCTAAAGATAGGGAGAGAGATGAAAATAATCATATGGAAATAATGGAACAAAGTCCATGACAAGCACCCTACCTTCATCCTCACTTGACTTGCTTAACTGCTTCACCAGTTTGGCAGTGTTATTCTACAAGATATGGGAATAGCAAAAAGGTAAATGCAAGAAGGGAAATAAGTTCACTTAGAGCTAACACCCCTACAAACTTACAATCCCTCCATAGTCCCTTAACAGAGACTAATACTGACTTTGTACCTTTTACAAAAGCTTTATGGACGTATTCTTTCTTAATCCAGGACAACCAAGTGAGGTAGGTATGATTATTCCCATTTTATAGACAGATAAACTGAGGTTTAAAGTATCCCAAGCCACACACCTATCAAAGGAGATCAATTCAAACCAAGTCTTCCAATTCTGAACTATTTTTTTCTATCTCACAGGCCCCAACCAACAGCCAAATTAGAGTTGGTATGAGTTTTTCACCTGTCAGGGTAACCAAAAAAAAAAAACCAGGGTTAAGACCAAAGGTACCTGCTTCAGGTGGTCCACAGTGAGCGGTAGGTGCTGCAGGGTCAGCAGAATTTGCTGGAGGAGGGGAATGTTGTTGGTTGTCTTTGAATATGTCAGCCAATTGTTAAGAAGCTTGTAGCCACCAACATCAATAAACCTGCAGGCAGATAGGAATAGAATACAAGTACTTCCTGGGTTTTGGAACTACCACATCCTACAGTCCTGGTCCACCATCAATGACCCCAAGAACCACATGCCTCACCTCCCCTATCTTCTAACTACTTCTTCCCAGGCCAGCCACCCAGATTCCCACTTACTTGACCAGTATTTCTGATGAACGGGTCTGCAGGAGAATGTTCAAATAAGTGCATCGACTCACCATCTTCCGTGCTTCTTTCATCAGGCTGCAGGAAATGAGTTAAGAGTTAGAAAGGGAGCAAGGTCTATCAAAGAATCTAGCCAGTAGAGTGCCTAAATACTTGTGATAACCGAGTCTTGCTCCAGAGGTGGAGAGCCATACAGGCCTCTAGGAGGACTGGGTGAAAACAGGGTGACATGGAAACCCATGAAAGGATGAGGATGGAAAGATAATTCAGGAGGCACTGAATTCTCTGATCTGGGGAGGGGGACATCATTCCTTCCCTAACACACAGTATATATCTGATTCTGCTTCTAGGTGAAAAGTCCAGCCCTCAACAACCATCCCTTTGTGTCTGTCCAAAATGGTTTGTTATACGCTTTTCCCAAGAAAACATGAAAATCTCAAAGAAAATGATATTTAGGGTGGGTGAAAAATGACCCAAATCAATCAAGAATTCTATCACCAGGCCCCTCTGCTCTTCTAAAGCCATGTCTCCTCTGGGTCTATGGATGTCCAAATCTTGGGGGGCCATTATGGCCAGAAACAAAGGAATCATCTTTTCTAATCCTTTATCCTAAAATCACTGGATTTGAATCTTTTTTCACTTATTCTCCTGTCTTCTCTAGGACATTCATTTCTACTGCCTCAACTGTAGCCATAATACAATGCACAGTATCCTCTACTCATAATTAGTCCAAAGGACACAGACTCACCTGAAGATTTTGGAAATCCCATCCACACTCTTGACTTCCCCATCTCGATTCAGGAAGCTATCCAGGCCCTTAAGAAGCTCTTTGGGGTCTATGGGACCTGAACCCATGATTATGTTTTCTAGAGGAAAAAACAAACCCACAGAATAAATGGGTGGTAAGGACAGTTCCAATATGCCATCATTGTATTTGACAAAATACACTAATTACTTAATGGTCACTGAGAAAACTCTTGTCAAGTTAAGCATGGGGTTAATACATGATTGAATCAGAAGGCAATTAAAATGGAGGGCTGGGTAGCCCACCTGTCTTTCATTGTTACATCCTTGCTAACACAGCTGGATTTCACTTGATTAGAGGTAAGACTCCAATTCCTGTAACAAGATGCTTAACTTCACAAGGCTTTTATTTTTTGCTGTTAGGATACCTCCCTTAATGACAAAATTGGCCTGAAAGAACTCCAAAGCTTGAACTGGGTCAATCTCAGGTGTTTGGGGTAAATGTCTTGTAAGAGTCAATTCCTTTCTATCTCAACCCTTTAAGAGTCATAATCACCACAAGTGGCAGGATATGTGTCACCTGAAGTACAGGTGGTAGAGAAATAAAACATGGAAAGAGAACCCATTCCCCAGAAAATGTGACAGTAGCTCCCAGAATGTTCACAAATTGATGCATAGGATGTCAAGCAGGTCTTCCTAAACCTTGAATAATGTCACACATTGACCAAACACCTACACAGGTTTTTATTGTTTCCAAGAAAAACATGGCTTATAAAAGCAAAGATGCAAATCTGACCCTCTACTTTCAAAAACCACAACATTGTCCAGGATATTCAAGAAAGGCCTAACCTAAAACTAAAAATCATGGAACTATTAGGACTGCAACAAAGCTAAAGGCTGGAATAATGCTATTAAATTTTAAGCAGCTACTTTAGACCAGGATGAAAGAGTTAGATAAAAACTAAATGCTTATTATGGAAGGGACAGAAGTGTGAAGCAATTTCTAGGCAGAACCAAAGTTCCACAGACATAATTTAAAATCCATATGGTTCTGACTGGTAGTTTTATCATACTACCTCTACAAACACTCGATTCTGGTAGGAAGGGGAAAAGATGACTTTCTGCATCCAGCATCTAGCAGGGTTAACAGGCAACACCGTGGAAGAGTGAAAAGAAATAAATTATTTTACAAAGATGACTATATTTTGTGCAGTAAAGGGAACAGGTTTCTTGTAAGATAATGCAAATTAGTTCTGTTTGTTCTCAAACAATGAAAAAGCAGTACAACAATCTTTTAGTTTTCCCCCAGAAAATGGTCAATTTCTAAATGTGTAAGTCCTAACAACCTAGGAAAGCAGCAGCCACAGCAGCAATGAGGCAGCAGCCCAGAAAGGAAAGGGTAGTAGTACAATCTTGGTTCTGGAGATCATGACCTGTGGACTGAACACAGGGAAAGAACAAATTGTTAAGAAATGTTAAATGGGCAAAACTAGGTTAAATGTGCTGAAGCTGCTGCCCTGGAACCTCCACAAGAACAAGTGAAACCTGAGATCAGAGAAGAGAAAAAAAAAACATTCAAGTAGAATTTTGGAAGATTAGTAGAAGTTCTTAGTAGAAGCTAACTACATGGTAATTCTTACACAAAGAGAGAAGGAAATTTTTTCCATGTAATAAGATTATATGATAATAAATTAGAGATGAATAGATACAAGAAAGGAATACGAAAAAGGAATACATAAAAATAAATTTCCCATCTGTTGGGGACTGGAAAAGCTATGAATGGGCTCAGACTAATATCATATGCAAGAGACTAAGAAATTCTTAAAATATTATCTATACATACATACATGAACACCTACCATTAAATCCCAAACCAAAATATGTTCAATTTGATAAAATCTTGAATTAAACATCACTTCAAACCAGTGCCCCCTGAACACAGCTGACTCCACCAATTCAAAGCCAGAGCTGAGTATACATAAACCTTGGAGAACTCCTTTTTGCATATCCAACTACAAAGCTAAACCAATAGGCTTGCTACCCCTACTTTGTTCAGGAACTTAAAAAAAAAAAAAGTCACCTGAAATCAAATGTTCCTTCAATTAAGAGGAAGAGAGAATATTAATATTCATTCATAGAAAGAAAAATGGACCAATGAGTATAAAGCTAAACTGTGTTCAGTGCCTTCTGCTGGAAATGGGACCCAGATACTTTAAATTCCCATTGGTATAGAAAAGAATAAAAGATTTAACAGTGAAGGAAGCTAGGAGACAAGACAATGTTAGAATATCCATTTCCCACTATTGTATTTTGGAAAAATAACTAAAATTTTGAATTTTGTCTCATGAATATCAATCATGTGATAAAATGTTAAGTGGATTTTCTCATGGTGATTTTTTCTCAAGTAGTTTTTACTCAAAATTAAGGATTCCAAAGTGTCTTAAAATCTACTTCCCCTACTTGGAAGTCAGCACATTCTGGAAAATATGAAAAGCCCAATATTTCTGACAGTCATCCAGTCCAGAAGGTGACTTGAGGAAGGCAGGAGCAATGACCAAGTCATTCCAGATCTGGGCCTGGAATAGAGCTTGAAAATATGTCACTCCAGTTTTGGGCCTGGGTCTGTTTCTGGAGCCAGGAATAATCCAGAAAAGTCGTGTTTTTAATGAGCTGCTAAATTCCTTGAAGGTAACAGGTACATTATGAGTGGTTAGGTGCAGGAGGAAAACCCTCTGGCCTCTCTTTACCTTGTCCTAAGTTAGGCTTTCTTTATGGAGGATGTTTCAGGCAGAGGCATGTACTACTGATGCAAAGCACTAGGGAATTTTCTACTTATCAGAGATAAAATTCATGCACCTGCCTCCAAAATGAATCTCACTTCAGGATTATTATGATTAAGGTGAAAAAAAAATCCATTTTGGCTAAAGTTATTCCACACCCATCACCAACAAAACAGTACTGAATTGTTTTGGGAAAAAATTCTATGCAAGCCAGAGCACTATCATTTTTTAGTAAGAAGAGTCCCACATTTACATTATGGCCTTAGCACTTCTAGAAATGAAAATGCTGTTCCTTTTCTTTGTTGTTTAGGCATTTCCTAATGGACATCAGTGGACTGAATTATGTCCCTCAGGTGATTCTCGAGTTCCTTTCTTCTAAGTGGTAGGCCCCTAGCTCTGTCATTTTGAAAACCTGGTATGAGCTTATTTGCTTCTCAATAAAGATGTACAAAATCACATACACCATTTCCACCCACAGGAAAGGATTCCAGAATAGAATTCTGGCCACAAACTACAAGGATCAGGTTCTCCAAAGTTCTCTGGATGGATCTGATTTCCCTAGTAGGCCTTGCTTCCCATCTCCCATGTTAAGGAAGATCTTTATTAATCCCCTGCTCACTAGAGATCAGGAACCCCAATGGGTGTAATGTTCAGCTCCCAAGTAGGTATGCTGCAGAAGTACATGGCAAACTGCTTAAAAAAAAAAAAAAAAAAAAGACTGTGGTCAACAGACACATGGAAGAGTCCCTCCCATCCAAACCAGAAGTTAAATTTGAGAACCCGAGCCCAGCAAAAATTAGCCTTAGGTTTACCAGGATAATTGTATATTGTATAAAGTGGGTTTTCAATTCTGCCTAGAACCCCTACGTTTCATTACAGGACTTAAAAAAAAAAAAATGAAAGGTATATGGATAGTCTGCTGAAGATTTGACTGAAAAAGATGGGAAGAGATAAGAACTGGACACCCAATATCAGTCTCAGGTAGGGCATGGCTTTCAACATGCACCATTGCAACAGCAACTGCACAAGTTAAAAAAAAATGAAGAGGACATTATTTTTCTCATTAATACTTTTAAGGAATTTCTTTTTAGAAGGGAAGGAAAAAGAAATTCAAAAAGGTGGTTCTTTGGAAAAAAGAAATGAAGGTTGTGAAATGTAATACCAGAAATGTTTTGCTTACCAGAAACCGTAGCTTGATTCCCCCTGCCTTGAGTTTACAACTGCCGCCTCCTTTCCTAAAGATTCACTTCTCATCCTAGCACCAATGTACAGGAACTAAGCAACTGGAGAACGTGACACAGCACTGAATACAAAGAGTTTATCCCCGAACTGAGAGGTGGGAATAAGGGTGATTTAGAAGAAAAGTCCTGAAGTACTCACCCCCCCCCCCAGATTCTCATTACAGAGCAACCAAAAGAGGCCCAAGGACTGATTACTGAGCAAAAATGTCATTAGGCCCCAATTGTGTACTCGAGTTATAAGCCCTTTGTTTTTTCTCCCCAATCCCACACATATATACAAACACACAAGCTCACACACACAACCCCAAAAGCCTCCTAGTCTTAAAGTGCAGTTGAGGTTTGACTGTTTTTCCACTCCTGGAAACCGAAGTGGGGTAAGCTTCCAAGTAGTTGTGATGAACGGAGGAAAAAGTGAAAATAAAAAGCAAAGGGTTGGTTGTTAAAATATCAACTAGAGCTACCCAAGGAGATGGACAGCCTCAATATCTAATTCCTATAAGCTTTTATCAAAAGATTTTTATCTAAACAAGAAAATGTATCTCCCTAGCAGCAATGTGCACAGGAGTCCAGAAGGAATCTGCTCAGGGGTGGAGTTTTGAGAGGGTGGAGAGAGGAGGAAGCAAGCTGATTACATCACCTTTCAATGCTGCTCCTCCCACTAGAACAAGTTTCTAGGGCGGCCCTAAGCTCTGGATGGCAAAAGGAGAAGAAAAACAACAAAGGAGGGACGCCATTTTGTAATGGAGAAGAGGATTCAAAATTAAATTCACTCCAGCTCTGCCGGTAGCTATTACATTATAATACACTCTTAAGTAAAAAATAACAGAAGCCAACCCCCAATCCTGAATAATCTCTGACCTATTTTCAATCAGAAAGAGAATAGTGAAAATAAAAGCAATTAAATTATTTAAAAGAACAATTTTCTGCAAGGAAGAAATGAATCTGCTACCACCGGCCACCCCATCCTCCCTAATAAAGGAAAAGGGGGAGGACTTGGACCCCTCTCAACAAATTGGGTTGAGGTGGGAGGACAGGAGAAAAATGGGTCAAGACACAACCTGCAACGCCGCTTGGAAGACAAAAGGACAAGGAAAGTCGCCATATTGAAGCAGGGAAGAAAAAAAATTCCTTTTAACGACACAAATCTTTTAGAAAGCTAGCATTCAATTGCACTAAATGGCTCTTAAAATTATACTCCTGAATTCCACATTTCCCCACCTTTCCACCCTCTATTTTAACTGTATCGCCCCCCACCAAAAAGTATCAAGTTAAAATGTTAATCACTTTTTTGCTTTTAAATAACCTATGCAATCTGCAACAATTACAAGACATTTACCTCCCCAACTATTATTGTATGTACTGGTACTAAGATTATATTTTGCCCTGAATTAAGTGTCTTGCAATCTTTATTCATAGATTGCCACCTATCTTAGCCATACAATATACCCCAAGCAAATTACATTAAAATTGAGAGGATTTAACAATCATTTTAAGTCATAGCCAGCTATTATTTCTCTCTGCCCATCTCCTTACCCTGCAATCTTTATGTACAGATTGCTTATTAATCTGGCAAATTGAAAGGCGCCTGCTTGTCTCACACACAAAGAAGTGGGACTTTTGGGCCACAAGATCCACCATCTTTTGTATGTGAGCTCATTAACCCTTTTGAAGACTGCTAACCAGAGGAAGGTAAACATTCCTCCTTATAAAAAGCAAACACATGCTTTGGCAGTCTAGAAATTGACTGGATTATCAAGGGTTAACCATCAAAATCCTCACTTGCTGGCCCTCCCTCCACCCTCTCCTTGCCTGCAGCAGAGCAGGAAGAGGTAGGTGGTAGGGGAGAGAGAACAAGACTGTTTCAGACCCAAAGGCCCTTTTTAATGGAGATTAAATGACCAGATCGGTCCATCTCCAGCTCTCTATTTGTTCTATGGTCTCATTTCTTCCTCTCATTATTTTTGGTTTCACAACGGGAAACGTTGATTTCTTGTTGCAAGGCTGGTTTTTGAAAATTCGACACTTACTATCCAATTTTTTTGCGACGTCAGCACCTCGGGCTCAGGGGGGAGGGGGTAAAATTTTGGAGAAAAAAAAATAAAACAACCAACCAGGACCCAAAACTCAAATCATTTGGGGGGCCTCATTGGATCAAAAAGTCTCTTAAAAAATAAAGGCCAACTCAGTATTCACTCCCCCCCCACCCAACTCCATTTAGGGAGGGGGGTCGTAGAAAAAAATTCTGAGTGGAAATCAAAAAAGGAAACGCTGGATGAGTGAAATTGGGTAGGTTTGGGAAGGGAGGGTGGTTGATTATTTTTCAAGTTATGTGGTGACGGTCCTTCGGCCACAGATTTCAAGTCCCAAGCAGCGTGGGCTGGTGGGGTGGGCAAGATAGGTGGGTAGGGGCAGAAGACACAAGTGGTTGGGCTGGTGGCTGCTGTTTTCCCTTTCCCCCCTCTCAGGATCCTTTCAAGGGCTTAGATGTAGCTGCGGCTTGTTTCTGTTTTCCTCGTGGCAGGCCTGTCTTTCTCCGAGAAAATTCAAACCTGGGATAAAAGGAACACAAGGGAGAAAGATGTAATCAGTACGGATCGCTTTTAACACACTCCAAAGTAGCACTTTTGACGTCCCGAAACATTCTTCCACACCCCATACCAAACAGCCGCTTCGTATAGGCCGTGGTTCCCAACCGAACCCACTCCTTTTCCATAAACTACTCCACCGTACTCCGCAAAATTCTGCCCACTAAACGACAAGAAAACCAAACTTACCTCTAAACGAACCCCAGAATGGCGGCTGCCCGCTCGGGCGGAGTCTTTTATACCCGGACGCCGCCCAACGCGCCCAAACGTGCTAGTGAAACGCCCTTGTCGCGAGACATTGTGCGCGAGGCGTGAACGTATTGGTCAACCCTAAAGACAACTCGCCAGCTGATTGGCTATCCTTCCTTCGCCGACGGGCAGCCCCTTCCCTCTACTACCCTCTTCCGCCTCCTTCCAGTCCCCCAGTCTTGTACGCGTGACCAGGGAGCCTAGCACCACCCTTTCCTTTGCTTCTACCACTTCCGCCTTGGACAACATTTCTCACCCCGGGTTGGTAGAAACGAAGGTGCGCATGCGCAATGAAAGAATCCTGGTCAAAATCGACCTTAAAATTATTTAAAAGGCAAAGTCTAAGTATGGAATCTAATAGTTTTAATGATTGGTTCAGGAAAAAAATCTTTTTGAAGCCTAATTCGATTGTGACGCAGTTGAAATTAGCGTCTCTAATAAGCGCCCCTCTTACGCTTCCGTCCTGACGCAAACGCGCGCGGTTGCCTTCCGCACTGCGGGATCGCCCTTTGCCCTATCCGCGTCAGTTGTCTGGAGCATGCGCAGTTTCCTTCTCAGCCATTATACGTTGGGCGTACGTCAAAATGGCGGCCGCCGTACTGAACACGCTTGGGAGGCGGTTTCCTATCTTTTCCACTTTCCGAAATGCCAGAGGTGTTCAGGTAACTCCTCAGAGGATATTATGTACAATCCCAATTTAGTTATGCCTTCTCTAGGTGGAAGGTGCACTTCCGAGAATCCACGGGGGGAGACCCACGTTCTTATGTCTCTGCTGTGTAGGCAACACTTCAATTCCGGCACCTCCACCCCTTGCCCGGTATTGCCCGAATCCGGGGTTAAAACCTCCGGTCAGCTATCATTCTGTTCCCAAATACTATACTTCACCCAGGTGGTGGGACTGACCCTTGGTCGTGTACAATTAGGTATTAACTACGTAAGTAGTGTCTAAATCTGTGATGCTCTCGAGTGTCCTCTGATTGAGGGATCGTAATTTCCACCAGCCCGGCTATCTCCCAGTAAAGCCAGGATACATTCTCACGACATAGGGACCAGATTCTCAGCTGTTTATCTTAATAATTCAGTTTCTTATCGAAGCATGCATTCGACCTTAGTTCTGTCCTTGGGTTTGAGGTTTCCCTTCAGCCTCATGTACTTACCACCCTGGAGGTTCTTGATAGGGCAGGGCAGTTTCTTGGTGGGACAAGGTGAGAAGCAAGGCTTACCCCGCTGCCACTCCCTAGAGTGGGACTGAGGAATGTTGACAGGACTGAATTAATAGCAGGCCTGGTAGCTTTAAAGCTGGCGTTAGGACTCCAAGTTTGTTTTTGCCCTATGGAATGTTGAACTTCAACATTTTATAAAACTGGGAACTCTGTCTTGCTGTGAGATTGAGTTGAAGACTCAACTTATCCTGTGCATCCCCTTGCCACCACACATCTAACTTCCAAAAGACTGGATATACTCCTTTTTTCCCCCTTTAGACCCAACTAATTCCCCAGAAGCACAAAGACTTTTTATGTGCCATATTCTAAAATTGTTTTCTTGAATAAGATTGTTTCCTCCTATATTAGCCTCTCAGGATCCAGTTAGAGATAGGGAGAGTAATTGTTGATTTATGTCAGTTTAATCTCAACAAAATGTTTCCTTTCATATATATTCCTTTTAAATTACATTAACATGCATTTGTCCTCTTCCCAAAGTATGATAAAACAGGTGAGTTTTTTCTTGAACTCATTTTTTCATTCCTCCATTTATAGGTTACCCTCCAGACTGTTTGCACCAGCGCCCCCCCTGAAAAAGATTCATTGCCCTCAGTTCCCATTTCCCCTTATGAGAATGAACCCTGGAAATATCTGGACTCAGAAGGTATCCTTAAATGGGGAAAGAGTGGGTCAGGTGGGGCCTGAAGTAAATAGAGACACCCCTACACCCTTACTTAGGAATAACTTCTCTTTCATTTCAGAATACCAGAACCGCTATGGTAATCGCCCAGTCTGGGCTGACTACCGCCGCAACCACAAAGGTGGTATCCCACCCCAGCAAACTCGAAAGACCTGCATTGTGAGTTTCTGAGGGTGGTACCTAGGTGAGATGTGGTGTGAGGGTGGGGGCCATAGGGACCGTAGAAGCAGCCCTTTTTTTTTTTTTTGACAAGGTTGTGAACATCCTCCAGCTACCAGTTTCTTCTCTCTACAGCGTAAGAATAAAATTGCTGGGAATCCTTGTCCCATCTGCCGGGATCACAATTTGTATGTCGACTTTAGGGTAAGGAGAATATTTGGACTCTATTTGTAATGCTAAAGGTACACCACACTTCTTCATATTCTGGCACCCCTGCAGTATATGTTGCAGTGACTTTTGCAATATAAAATCATCCCTCTCCAGTTTTTTACCTCTATTATGAATTGGACTAAGAAGGTTTATTCCATGTCCATGAAATTTACAGTATAAATTGGCAGGCAAGAAAAAATGACCTTTTTTAAAACTTAAATTTATATCAGGGATTGAATCCAGTTGCACTTAACCATTGAAACACATCCCCTACCCTTTTTATTCTGTGACA
This sequence comes from Urocitellus parryii, assembly GCF_045843805.1. Lineage (NCBI taxonomy): Eukaryota > Metazoa > Chordata > Mammalia > Rodentia > Sciuridae > Urocitellus > Urocitellus parryii. The sequence continues at coordinate 121,880,664 of NC_135538.1, read as the reverse complement.
GCTCTTGCTTTGTTGCTTAGGGCCTTGGTAAATTGCTGAGGCTGACCTCAAACTTCCAGTCCTCCTGCCTCAGTCTCCTGATTTGATGGGATTATAGGTGTATGCGACACCATACCTTATAGAAAGGCTTGTTTCTAATAGGAGAACCATGCCCCAAACTTTCTTTATATCTACTACAATTATTGATGACTATATTCACTTACCTTTTTCCTGTGGTTTTCTTCTTCTTTTTTTTTTTTTTTTTTAAAGAGAGAGGTGAGAGAGAGAGAGAATTTTTGATATTTATTTTTCAGTTTTTGGCGGACACAACATCTTTGTTTTGTATATGGTGCTGAGGATTGAACCCGGGGCTGCACACATGCCAGGCGAGCGCGCTACCGCTTGAGCCACATCCCCAGCCCGTGTGGTTTTCTTTATTTTGTTGTCATGTCAATGTTTAGTGGCATTCTGAGTCCTGGGGCTGGAAGACAGAGGTATGAAGAAATGTAAAGAGTCTAATAGACTATTTTTATTCAGAAAGCCTTCAACACTGAGCAGGACAGGACTTGCTCCTTCAAGAATTTGAAAATATTTTTAAGGAAAAAAAAAAAGAAAGAAAATATTTTAAGAATGATAACAGGAAAATGCTTTTCTGAGTTTGTAACGAAGATCTTAGAGCCTAAGATGTATGACTGGTTATTAATTATCAGGGGAGTTGGAGGGCATTTGTGTATCAGTCAGCAAATGGGGGAGTCCAGCTACTCTAATGACCCTTATGACACAGGTTATAGGGCAGTCCCATAATACCTTGCCAGTTTCAATCATATACAATAGTTTATAAAAAGAGGCATAAATAATTATATAACCAAGACTGAGATTATAGACGGTTCTGCCTACCTGCCATTCCCCAGATTACCTGATTTTTCCTTAAGAATCTAATTTCCTGTAATTGATTTGCTAGTTGTGAGTCATTCTGTGTAATTAAAACATAAATTGGGGCTGGGGTTTTGGCTCAGTGGTAGAGCACTTGCCTAATATGTGTGAAGCACTGGGTTCAACCTTAGTACCACATTGAAAAAAAAAAAAAAACTAAAAGTATTGTGTCCATCTACAACTAAAAGAAAAAAATTGTTCTTGTATGTATGTTATATTCAGTTAGTTTGTTGTTATATCTCTTAGTCATTTGTATATACTTATTATAGCAGCATTTTCTGGGTGATTTCTGGGACTTCCAATGAGTCTCCCCAAGTTTTTGCTTGAAGGCTACCTTTAGCAGTTAACTCTTGTAGCTAGGCATGGTGGCCTATAATCCCATAGTAATAACAACAAAACAATAATGTCAAAAATAGGAGTTTGACTTCTATATCAACCCAGTGACAATATAGGATGTGCATGTGAAACGGTTGAAAGACCAATGAATGGATGAAGCTAAAACTGTGATATGGATGAGGATAGTATCCAGAGAGACAGATAGGGGTCAAGGGCATTGGTATGGGTGTGTAAGGATTATGTTCTTTAGTCTTCCCTCTCATCTTCTCATTTGTTTCTTCCATTCTCCCCCACAGAATGTGAAGCTCTTGGAACAGTTTGTCTGTGCCCACACGGGTATCATCTTCCATGCTCCATATACAGGTTAGCCTGTCATCTCTACAACTACCAGAATAGTTTTTCCTTGGGACACTTCTTGTTCATGCAGTTAGACGAGGTATTTGTTTGATGTCTATTACTTCTGGCATACAAAGTATGCTTTTGGAAATCTTGGCTTAATGTGAATATAAGGTGCTAAAACAATTAATTACATGTGGGCAAAATACAGGTTAGGACCTCTGTGAGCAGACTTTATAAATGTGGTTCTTAAAAATTGTTGGGGGCCAGGCTGGGGTTGTAGCTCAGTGGTAGAACACTTGCCTAGCATGCATGAGGCACTGGGTTCCATCCTGGACACCACATAAAAATAAATAAAGGTTAAAAAAAAAAATGGGGGGGCTGGGGTCATGGTTCAGTGGTAGAGCACTTGCCTAGCATGTGTGAGGCACTGGGTTCAATCCCCAGTACCAAACAAAAAGTAAATGTTTGTGGTGTGTGTGGTGTCACATGCCTCCCATCTCAGAGACTCAAGTTTGAGGCTAATCTCAGCAACACCCTCAGCAATATAGTGAGACCCTGTTTCAAAATGAAAATAAAAAAAGAGATGTTGCTCAGTGGTAAAACACCCTTGGGTTCAGTCCCCACTCCCTAAATAAATAAATAAAAGGTGATTATTTCCTTTATGTAATGTCTCTTCCCAGAAGACTTTTCTCACCACTTGATTGTCACGTAAGTTCTTTTATATCATTGACAAATTAGATTTTCCAGATTTAAAATTATAAGGTTAACAATTTAGGATTATATCTGTTCTCTGACTACAGTTACAGACCAGATCTGGCCCACTACCATGTCCATTTATTTTCTATTATCTATGGTATAAAATCCTGTTTGCTCCCTAGCAACAGTGGCAGAATTGAGTAGCTGAGATGATGACCACAGGATTTGCAGAGCCTAAGATATTTACTGTGTGGTCCTACACCCCCCCCCTCCTAAAATTTGCCAATTCCTGCTTTCAAGCAAGATAAATTTGCAAAGAATAATCTGAACCCACCATTATTGGGGGGTGGCACCATGACCATGTTCAGTTTTCCACAGAGGTTTTTATTGCTGTAGAAAGCTAACGAGACAATTATTGCCACTCTCAAATGATCTTCCCCAGATCTGAAATCACTTCTTGCCTATTGACTCTGAGGATTTTCCAACTCAACCTTTTAACCACAGTTGTACATTGAATTATGTACTGTTCTGTGTCTTGCAGCCTTTATCATTAAATGGCTTCCCCGTGGTGTCTCGGTATCTTAATTTAGTATCCCAGCTCTCAGAGGGGTAGGATTCTTCCCATTAGGCATATGGGGAAACTGAGGCCCAAAGAAGGATTAGGAGAGTGGAGTCATCAGGCAAAACCATATCCTCCAAATCCAGAGCGCTCTATCACCATATAGAAGCAATATGTTCTTTTAGTTACTGTGTCTTATAGAATGAATACCAGGTTATTTTTCTTTTCATAGGAGTCTGTATGAAGCAGCATAAGAAGTTGACCCAGGCCATCCAGAAAGCCAGAGATCATGGTGAGTGTTAAAAGGGGGAACAAGGCAGGGCTGGGGTTGTGGCTCAGCGGTAGAGCTCACTTAGCATGTGCGAGACCCTGGGTTCAATCTTCAGCATCACATAAAAATAAATAAAATAAAGGTATTGTCTAACTAGAACTGAAAAATAAATATTAAAAAAAAAAAGGAGGGGGGAGACAAGGCAATTTTGTTAGGCAGAGGGAAGGTAATTTAGGCTTAGAGGGTGCGTGTAAGTATTCCTGCCTCTCCAGGAAGGGAGTATTCAACACGTTCTTCTCAAGAGAGTCTTGTTGGCTCTGCTGAATCTCTTAACCTTGTCATTTCCCTGTCCCCTTGTCCTTCATCTTTCCTTTCCCTTCCCTCTTATTGTTCAGTTGCTGGTCCTAATACCAGAACAAGACCATAGGATGATCTTTGTTTTTGCAATGCTGGGGATTGAACTCAGGGCTTTGCACAAATTAGGCAAGGAATCTACCCATGAGCTATAACCTCAACCCTCATAGGAGGATCTTTGTGTAAATTTCTGGCCATGGACTACATAGTGCTTTTGCCCAAAGTACTCCTCCCCTAGAGTGGATGCAGCTATATAATCCTGGTGTGGGGAAGTCTGCATAGCTTTGCAGTCAAATGCCCAGGCAGTATGTCATCCCTCCGTTGCCACCTTGGCCAGCTAATTTTGTGCAATATACAACATGTATAAATGTACCCAGTGACTAACAAGTTCCTCCCTAATTTTCTTTCTTTTTTTTAAATCCCTTAGGTCTCCTCAGTTACCACATTCCTCAGGTTGAACCCCGGGACCTTGACTTCAGTACATCTCATGGAGCTGTGACTTCTACACCACCAGCTCCTACCCTAGTTTCAGGTGACCCTTGGTACCCATGGTACACTTGGAAACAGCCACCAGAAAGAGAACTGTCCCGCCTTCGCCGGCTCTATCAGGGCAATCTCCTAGAAGAAAGTGGCCCCCCACCTGAATCAATGCCTGGGGTGCCCCTGAAACCACCAACTGAAGCCTCCTCCACTGAGCAGACCAGCCCCCATAGCATTCCATAGGATTTACAAACTGAGGAGGGAACCTGAGAGATTAGAAGCTAGTGCCTAGGGTTATGTGATGGTATGTTACCCTGTTTTGTGACCAGTGGCAGACCCAGGAGTTTTTGAAGGGGAGAAACCCATCTGAGGTTGAGGAAGGGCAGTACAGACTCAATGGGAAACCCCAGCCCCTATATGATGGGCTCAACTGTTGTGTTTTCAAACTTCTGCCAACTCAGTTTTTCCACAATAAAGCTTTATCTCTGTCTCTGTCTTGCTTTGTGCTGGGTTTGGGATGAATGCCATTGGGGGCAGGTTGGTCAAGTGGCTTTTATTTTTTATAAGAAATGGGATGCTGCTGTAGAAAGGGAAGTGGTCAAGTTTAGCTTAGCTCCATTGGGACCAGAAATGGCAGGGATAGGCATTCCAGCCATGCTGCTAGGATGGGCTTTGTGCCCCCCTCTCCTCACACATGGTGTTAACATCATTCCCAGCTGTTTACTAAGGGGATAAAGGGAGGTTGAGAGTGACAATTAAGCCAAGGACTAACGCGTTACCATGGCACTGCGAGGGTTGGGGAGTGGCGTTGCTAAGGGGACAGCTGGTGTAAGTGAAAAACGCCTGTATCCAGGAAGGCTGCCAGGACTTGGGGAGAGGGTGGGCCGACCCTGCCAGGGGACGGGTTCGGGCCCCACCCAGCGGCTACTGGAAATGGAAGACCCTGAGGGCGGTGCAGCAAAGGGGCGGAAGTGACGTTGTAAGGGGCGGGTCTGACCGCGCACAATGGGCCATGGAGTTCCCGTTCGATGTGGACGCGCTGCTCCCGGAGCGGATCACGGTGCTGGACCAGCACCTGCGGCCTCCGGCCCGCCGACCCGGAACCACAACGCCGGCCCGGTGACATTTGAAACCCGCCCTATGGCCCTTCTTTCCCGGTTCCTCTCCAAACCTGGTCCAGGAACCACGCCCCCTTCTTACTTACTAGTGGCCACTCCTTTTGATGTCCGGGCCCATCCTTTGGGTGACCTTTGACTCGCAACCTAATGGGTTAGATTAGCGCTTGGATCTGTGAACTTTCACCCCTTGGCCCAATGTAGCCCCTGTCAAAGGCTGTGGTAGACCCGCCCTTCCTGCTTTCCCTTAGTTACCTCAAGGGAGGAGAGAGTATCACCTTGAAAGGTGTGACAAAAGTTTGGATTCCAGAGGGGTTGGGTTGGAAACCAGATTGAAAGACATCCAGGCAAACGCAGAGATCCCTAAGTATTGAATCTGGGTTGGAATTGTGGTCCAGATTCCCAATAGTGACTGCTCAGGACCCTCTAATTCAGTGAGTATCTGACCCTTTTGTCTCCTCTCTCTGTAGTGTTGATCTGCAGCAGCAAATTATGACCATTGTAGATGAATTGGGCAAGGCATCTGCCAAGGTACTGGGGAGGCTTTTGATGGAATAAAGAGTAGACCTCAGTGGGGATGGTGACAAGGGAGGCCTGGGTCCCTTAAAAGGGACTTGTAGAAACTGTGTCTTCATTTTTTTGGCAGGCCCAGAATCTTCCTGCTCCTATTACTAGTGCATCAAGGATGCAGAGTAATCGCCATGTTATTTATGTGCTCAAAGACACATCAGCCCGACCGTGAGTGTCAAATTCTCCTACATTCTATACTTAATTCCTTCCTGCCTCAACCCTCCCCCCTTCTTTGACTCTACCACTTCCAGACAGCTGCTGGCTTGTTCATTATTTTCCTCATCCTACAGGGCTGGGAAAGGAGCCATTATTGGTTTTCTCAAAGTTGGATATAAGAAGCTCTTTGTACTGGTGAGTGTTATTGGAAACAGAGGATTTGTATGCCTTGTTTCCAGAGAACAAAAGTGCTGGTGGTTGCATGGGCAGCAAAGATGGCTGGATCTTAAAAGATATTTATTGTTCTTTACTTTGCAGGATGATCGTGAGGCTCACAATGAGGTAGAACCACTCTGCATCCTGGACTTCTACATTCACGAGTCAGTGCAACGTCATGGCCATGGACGAGAACTCTTCCAGCATATGTTGCAGGTATCATTCTGTGTGTGTGTGTGTGTGTGTGTGTTCATGTGTGGTACTGGGGACTGAACCCAGACGCGCTTTATCACTGGGTCACACATTCCCATATCTTTTTATTTTTTACTTTGAGACAGGGTCACGCTAAGTTGCTTAGGGCCTTGCTAAATTGGTGAGTCTGGCTTTGAACTTATGATTCTCCTGCTTCAGCCTTCCAAGTCTCTGGGATTAAAGGCTGTACTACAGCACCCAGTATCACTTTCTTTCTTTAGTTTTTTTTTTTAAAGAGAGAGAGAATTTTTTTAATATTTATTTTTTAGTTTTCGGCAGACACAACATCTTTGTTTGTATGTGGTGCTAAGGATCGAACCCGGGCCGCACGCATGCTAGGCGAGCTCGCTACCACTTGAGCCACATCCCCAGCCCCAGTATCACTTTCTTTACCACTCATCCAAAATAGAGATCAACTGTTTCTTTGCCCTGAGCCCTTCCAGAGGCCTTGCTGCTCTCCTTCACTGCAGTGTTCCCATATCCCCCTATTCCCTTATAAATCTCCTAAATTCCTGTTGGCTTGCTCTGCCCTTACACTCTCCTACCCTGAGTCTCCTATTCTCTGCAGAAGGAGCGAGTTGAACCACACCAACTGGCCATTGACCGACCTTCACAGAAGCTGTTGAAGTTCCTGAATAAGCACTACAACCTGGAGACTACTGTACCACAGGTTAGAGGTTTAGACTATAGATCCCTACTGAACAATTCCATTGTACTTATTATTTGGGGCAGAGAAGTGGCACTTCTAAGAGCTCCTTGTTCCCCATCATACAGGACTCATTTTATACAGCTTAACTCTTTCTTTTGCTACCATTGCTCATCCTGCAGTCATTTCATCCTCATGTATTTTTGATTATCAGGGATTGTTTCCTAAACCTCAGTTTCACTCCCAGCACAGCTCACTTCCACCTCCTTGGTTTCACACTGGCTAACTAAAATTTCAATTAAGGTTTAGCAAAGGTCCAGAATGATATATATTCTCTGTCATCAGGGAGCTTTGGTCAAACAAAGGAAAGGTGATCTTGTCTATAATAAGTTGTTGAAATAAGTTAATAGTGGTATCCATTCATTCAGCAAGTATTTATTGAGTGCTTGACTCTGCTGTGGGCAGTAGGAATATTCTACTCAGTGAAACAGACAAAAGTCCTTGTGGAGCCCTTATGGGGCTTATATTCTACTTAGGGAGACAGATAAACATAAATAAGTAAAATCTATACTGTGATTAATAATAAGTGCTCTGGAAAAATGAAGGCAAATAAGACTTGGGAGTGCCATGGGGAGGGGCTGTAGGAGATTACAGGTTCCAATGGGATAATCAGAGAAGACCTCAATGAGAAGTTATTGTTTGAGCAAAAACTTAAATACAATGGGTTTCTGAAGGGTCAACATTCCAAAACAGACAGAATGGCCAGCACAAAGACCATGAGTTGGGAATGTGCCTGAAAGAACAACATGGTGCTAGGCGTGGTGGTGCACGCCTGTAATCTCAGTGGCTTGGGAGGTTGAGACAAGAGAATCTTGAGTTCAAAGTCAGCCTCAGCAACAGTGAGGCACTAAGGAACTAGTGAGATCCTGTCTCTAAATAAAATACAAAATAGGGCTGGCAATGTGGCTTGGTGGTTAAGTGCCCCTGAATTCAATCCCCAGTACTCCTCCACGCCGGCAAAAAAAAAAAAGCATGAGTAAGGGCAAATATGGTAGGAGATGAGATCTGAGAGGTAATGGAGAAGGAAGGATATTTAGGGACTTATGAGTTACTGCAGATACTTTGATATTTACTCCAAGTGAAAAATAAAAGCATTTTGGCTGTGATTTTTTTTTTTTTTAAACAATGTCACATTGGTTGTTACAGGCAGTAGAGGAGCAAGGGTAGAAGCAAGTAGACAAGGATTGTTGTTAGGAAAGTAAGAATCTTGATGAAAAAATGGTAGTGGTTTAGACCAAGGTGGCAGCATTAGAGATGGTAAGGAGTGGTCAAAGTTTAGATATTTTGAAGGTAAAGCAAGTAAGATTTCCTGATAGACTGGATGCAGAGAAAATTGGGCATTGAGGTAGACTCCAAAGCCTGAGCAGTTGGAAAAATTATGTTGCATTAATGAGATGATAGGTAGATCATCTTTGGGGGAAATACTAGGAGTTTATTTATTTATTTATAGTTGTAGATGGACAGTACGCCTTTATTTGTTTAGTTTTTTTATGCAGTGCTAAGGGTATAACCCAGTGCCTCACACATGCTAATTGAGCCTCTGCCACTGAGCTACAGCCCTAGTCCTAGGAGTTTATTTTTAATATGTTAGTTGGAGATGTCTGTGATATGAGCAAACAGTTGGATACTTCCTTGGAGATGCCCTAGGGAAGAGGTTTGGGGTAGATAGTTTTCAGCATATATATATAGTTTCTAAAGCAATGAGACAGGATGAAACCACTAAAGAGAGAGTAAATGGATCAAGGATTTGAAAGCTCTTGGGTGCTCTTTAAGAAGTTAGGGAGAGGACCTGGGGATGTGGGTCAAGCGGTAGCGCACTCGCCTGGCATGCGTGCAGCCTGAGTTTGATCCTCAGCACCACATACAAACAAAGATGTTGTGTCCGCCAATAACTAAAAAATAAATATTAAAATTAAAAAAAAAAGAAGTTAGGGAGAAACTAGAAGTTAGAAACCTGGTGTGGTGGTGCACTCTTATAATCCCAGGAACTCAGGAGGCTGAAGCAGGAGGATCACAAGTTCGAGGCCAATCTGAGCAACTTAGAGAAGACTTGTCTCAAAAAATGAAAAGGACTTGGCATATAGCTCAGTGGTAGAATGCTTGCCTACATGGATGAGGCCCTAACCTCCAGTAAAACACACACACATACATACACACACACATACATACACACACACACACACACACACACACACGTAAGAGAGTAAGGATCAGAAGAAAGAACTAGCAGATGTAACCAAGAGACTAGTGAAGGAGATGAAAGCTTAAAAGTGGGATAACCTGAAAGGTTGATGAAGAGTGTTTCTGAAAGGAAGAAAAGGTTTTCTCAGTAAAATGCTAATGATCATTGAGCTAAGAAGAGGTCTGAGAAGTGATTGCTGGATTTAGCTGCCTTTGATCACTAGTGATACTGATGAGCTATTTATTGCAGTGGTAGGTAAAGGTTTAGATGGACAGGGTTTGGAGACAGAGAAGCTAGGAACTTGAGACAGCAAGAATAGGCCACTCTTAAATGCTACTTTAAGACCTGGGGATGTAGGTCAGTGGTAAGTGTTCGCCTAGAATGTGCAAGGCCCTGGCTCAATGCAAACATAAATCGTGCCACTTTAAGGAGAAAAGTAGAGCAAATAGCTAGAGGAGGAAGTGGATCAAAAGAGGGTTGATTCTTTTCAAATGGAAGAACTAACAGTATAAGAATGATTCAGTATAGAGAAAATTTGATGATGACACGAAAGTGGGAGGAATTGCTGAAGTAGTGATGGTGAGTGGGCAAAAGGGGCTGGGATTTGTTTGACAAGTTAGCCTTGGATAGGAGTGTGCAGCATTCATCCAAAATAATATAAATTGATAGACATGAGTAGAGACAAAGCATAAGGACACTGATAGTGAGTGCTATATTAGAGTAGAGGTTGAGTAAAGAAAAGCTTAATATGAGCTTTTTTTTTTTTTTTCCTGGTACTGAGACTGAATCCAGAGGTGCTTAACCAGTGAGATACATCCCCCAGCTCTTTTTATTTTTTTATTTTGAAGCAGGGATTCACTAAGTGGCTTAGAGCCTCACGAACTTGCTGAGCCTGGCTTTGAACTTGTTATCCTCCTGCCTCAGCTTCCCAAGTCTCTGGGTTTATAGGTTTTAAGCTTAATCTTAAAAGGCAAATGTTTGTCAGGTTAGAAAAGGAAGCAGGTTAAAGTGCATTCTATATAGAAGAACCAGCATGAGCAAAGGCAGAGAGGTATTAAACCACCTTGCAAGACAGTGCAAGCAAGCATTGTGGTGTGGTTGGAGTGCTAGGTGTGTGCTTGCTGGGGAGAAGATAAGGTTGAGTTGGTAAACACAACAGCAAGGTCAAGGCAAGAGATAGATAGGTTATACTTAGAAACTCCTCCTACAATGCTGGGGATATAGCTCAGTTGGTAGAGTGCTTGCCTTGAATGCACTAGGCCCTGGGTTCAATCCCTAGCACCAAACAAAAAAAAAAGAAGAAGAAAGAAAGAAAGAAATTCCTCCTACAGTGCATTTCTCCATTAAGAGGGAGTAGAGAGCAGTGGAAAGAGCACAGTATTTAACATCAAACACCTTAATCAGTTAACATGTAAGACCAAAGCAGTTGTAGAATATAAATAATAATAATTAACAATGCATGAGCTATATGTGAAAGCTTCCTGCATCATCCCAGTGGAACCTTTTATATCTCTTTGAGGTAGGTGCTCTGATTCTATTTTCCCTTTTTTTTTTTTTCAGGAGGGTATCCTTGGATTGAACTCAGGGGCACTCGACCACTAAGCCACATCCCCAGCATTATTTTGTATTTTATTTAGAGACAGGGTCTCACTGAGTTGCTTAGCACCTCATCATTGCTGAGGCTGGCTTTGAACTCACAATCTTCCTGCCTTAGCCTCTGAGCTGCTGGGATTACAGGCATGCACCACCAGGCCTGGCTCCGTTTTCATTTATACAAATCAGTGACTTGACCAAGTTCATATGGTTAATAAGTGGGAGAGGCCCAAATTTGAATCTATTCTTTTTTTTTTTTTTTTGAGAGAGGGTCTTGCTATGTTGCCTAGGGTGGTTCTAAACTCCAAGGCTACCGCCTGAGCAGCTGGGACTATAAGTATGTACCACTTAGCCTAGCTCCTCCATAGGCCACTATTTTGTTTTATTTTTTTCTTTATGTGGTTCTAGTGATTGAACCCAGAGTCTTGCACATATTAGGCAACTGTTCTACCACTGAACTACATTATTATTATTATTATTATTAATTTTGAGACAGGGTCTCACTAAGTTGTCCAGATTGGCCTTGAACTCGTGATTCTCCTACCTCAGCCTCTCAAGCACCTGGCATTACAGGTGTGTGCCACCACACCTAGCTCATAGTTCACTCTTAATCTCTGTACTGTATTCCTGGCTAAAACACCATAGCTAAAATCAGAAGTCTCAAGGTTAGGCCTTTCAATTTAGTTGTGTGATATTGAGTAAGCCATGTCTCCATCCCCACCCCCCTCCCCGCTTTTCTCTACTAATCACAATACTCAATAGTGATTCAAGGCTAATTGTAGTGGCCTGTGCCATAATCCTAGTACTCAGAGGTTGAGGCAGGAAGATCACAAGTTCAAGGGCAGCTTGGGCAACTTAGCAAGACCATATCTCAAAATAAAAATGAAAAGGACTCTGGATGTAGTAGCTTAATGGTAAAGTGCCTGTGAGTTCAATCCCCACTAACCCCCTAAACAAATTGAAACTAAAAATATTTAAAAGGACTAGGGGTTAACTCACTCAGTGGTAGACATTTGCCTAGTATGCACAAGGCTCTGAGTTCAAATCCAGTATGCTCAAAAAAGAAAAAAAAAACAGTGACTCCAAGTACTGTTGTGAAGGCCAAATTGAATGTGATAGTAAATAACTCTGAAATAAACAGCTACTAGTTGTCATATGGGCCCATGTCTTGCCTTAACTAGCTCTACCCATTTGAACTCTGCTGAATTCTTAATGTTTCTTAAGTGTTTGTGTACTTAGTTTTGTGCACTGTAACTCCATTAACCTTGTTCCTGGTAGACTTAAAAGCTGATTCTGGTTTTTTTTTTTTGTTTGTTTGTTTGTTTGATTTAGTTTGGTTTGGTTTGGTACCTGATATTGAACTCAGGGGGACTTAGCCACTGAGCCACATCCCCAGCCCTTTTATATTATACTTTATTTATTTATTTATTTATTTTATTATTTTTTTTTTTTTTAAGGGGGAGAGAGAGAGAGAGGAGAGAGGAGAAAGAGAACTTCAATGTTTATTTTTTAGTTTTCGGCGTACACAACATCTTTGTTGGTATGTGGTGCTGAGGTTCGAACTCGGGCCACACGCATGCCAGGCGAGCGTGCTACCGCTTGAGCCACATCCCCAGCCCCATATATTATACTTTATTTAGACATAGTCTCTCTAAGTTGCTTTAGGGCCTCGCTAAGTTGCTGAGGCTGGCTTTGAACTCTTGATCCTCCTGCCTCAGCCTCCCTAACCCCTGGGATTACAGGCATGCACCACTATGCCTGGCTTTTGTTTTGTTTTTGAGATAAATTTTACCATTTTAGCCATTTTAAAGTATAGGGTTGTTTTTGTTTTTAATAATGACAGTATTGGGGAATTATATCTACCGTCTATTTCCAGAACATTTTCATCCCTCAAAAAGAGACACTAGGCCAGGTGCAGTGGCACATAACTGTAAACCCAGGTACTGAGAGAAGACTGAGGCAGGAGGATCATAAGTTCAAGGCCAGCCTGAGCAACTCAGAAATCTGTCTCAAAAATTTTTTAATAAATCAATAAAAAGGACTGGGGAAGTTATCTCAGAGATTGTCGCCAAGCACAGCAAGCCCAATGAGTTCAATTTCCAACAACACAAAAATAAATATATTCTTTCTTTTTATTTGAAACGAAAGAATCCCCATCTTATTAAGCAGTTACCCCTATTCCCCTTCCTTCTGCCCTTGGCAACAACTAATCTATTGCTGTTGGGATTTGCTTATTTTGGATATTTCATATACAGAGAATCATATAATCATGATATGGCCTTTTCTTGTGTCTGGCTTCTTTCACTTAGCATAATGTTTTCAGAGTTCACCCATGTTGTAGTATGTAGCAGTACTTCATTCCTTCATATGGCTGAATAACATTCCATTGTATGGATAATGCCACACATTTTGTTTTTATTGTTTTGTTTTGCAGTGCTGAGGATTGAGCCCAAGACCTCACACGTGCAAGACAAAACATTTTGCCACTGATCTACCTCCCCAGCCCTTTTTCTCTCTATATATATGTGTGTGTATATATATATATATATATATATATATATTTTTTTTTTAGTTGTTGATGGACCTTTATTTTATTTTAATTTTTTCTTAGTTGTAGTTGGAAACAATACTTTTATTTTATTTACTTATTTTTATGTGGTGCTGAGGATCGAACCCAGTACCTTGCATGTGTGAGGCGAGCGTTCTACCACTGAGCCACAACCCCAGCCCCTATTTTATTTTATTTTTATGTGGTGCTAAGAATCAAACCCAGTGCCTCACATATGTTAGGCAAGTACTCTGCCACTGAACTACAATCCCAGCCCCTTCCCAGCTTTTTTTATATTCATTTTGAGAAAGGGTCTTACTAAGTTGTCCAGGCTGGCCTCAAACTTTTGGCTCAGCCTTTTGAGTATCTGGGACTATAGGTATGTGCTACCATACCCGGCAATGTACCACATTTTTTTTTTAATATTTATTTTTTGGTTGTAGTTGGACACAATACCTTTATTTTATTTATTCATTTTTATGCGGAGCTGAGGATTGAACCCAGGGCCTCACACATGCTAGGTGAGTGCTCTACCGCTGAGCCACAACCCCAGCCCCTGTACCACATTTTGTTTATTGTATTTATCAAGTGTTAGATGTATGACTACCTTTATTTTTTGTCTTTGAATAATATTGCTGTGAACATTCATGCACAAGATTTTGTTTGCACATATTTTTAGTCTTCTTGAATTGCTGTGACATATAGTAATTAACTTTTAAGAACTGACAAGCTGTTTTTCCACAGTGGCAGTATCATCTTTATCATCTTTATTGCATCCCCCAGCAATGTAGGAGTGTTCCAATTTGTCCACATTCTTGTCAACTTTTGTTATTTTTCTTTTTGTTGTTGTTGTTGTTTTTTTTAATTGTAGATGGAGACAACATCTTTATTTATTTATTTATTTATTATGTGGTGTTGAGGATTGAACTCAGTGCCTCACACTCCCTAGACAAGCACTCTACCACTGAGCCCCAGCCCCAGCCCCTGTTGTTTCCTTTAAATAGCAGCCGTTCCGGTGGGTATGAAGTGTGGTATCTTTTTGTGGGCTGCTTGGGGGGTTTTATTTATTTATTTATTTTTGGTGGTAGTAGAAATTGAACTGTGGGCCTTTTGCATGTTAGGCAAGTATTCTACCACTGAGCCACCATCCCTAGCCCTTTTTAGTTTTTGAGACAGGGTCTCACTACGTTCTAGGCTGGCCTTGAGTTTGTGATCCTCCTACTTCAGCCTTCTGAGAAGCTGGAATTACAGGCATGTGTCACTAAGCCTGGCCTCTGGTTTTGATTTGTATTTCTCTAATGACTACTGACTGATGTTAAACACTTATTTATTTATTCTTGAGCAATTTTTTTTTGGGGGGGGGGTACTGAGGATTGAATCCAGGAGTGCTTAACCACTGAGCCACATTCTCCAGCATTCTTTTTTATTTATTTTATTGAGACAGGGTCTTGCTAAGTTGCTTAGGACCTTGCTAAATTGCTGAGGCTGGCCTTGAAATATCAACCCCTCATGCCATAGCCTCCGGAGTCCCTGGGATTACAGGCGTGTATGTGCCACCACGCCCAGCTTTACTAGCCATTCGTATATCTTTGGAGAAACATTTATGCAAATGTTTTATCCATTTTTAAATTATGTTTTTTTAAGAGAGAGAGAGAGAGAATTTTTTAATATTTATTTATTTTTTTTAGTTATTGGCAGACACAACATCTTTGTTTGTATGTGGTGCTGAGGATCGAACCCAGGCCGCACGCATGCCAGGCGAACGCGCTACCGTTTGAGCCACATCCCCAGCCCCACATTTTTAAATTATGTTGTCTGTTGTTAAGTTGTAAGAGTTCTTTAGGGCTGGGGAAGTGGCTCAAGCGGTAGCACGCTCGCCTGGCATGTGTGCGGCCCGGGTTCTATCCTCAGCACCACATACCAACAAAGATGTTGTGTCCGCCGAGAACTATAAAATAAATATTAAAAATTCTCTCTCTGTCTCTCTCCTCTCTCACTCTCTCTTTAAAAAAAAAAAGAGTTCTTTAAATATATTCTCAATATAACAATCTTATCAGTGTGTGGTTTTTCTCCCACTCTGGAGATTGTCTATTCCCTTTTTTTAAAAAATAATTTTTTGTTGTTGTCAAAGGACCTTTATTATTTTTTTATTTATTTATATGCGGTGCTGAGTATTGAACCCAGTGCCTCACACATGCTGGGCAAGCACTCTGCAACTGAGCTACAACCCCAGCCCTTTTTTGATAGTGAAGTATAACATTTTTAATTTTGTGAAATCAAATTTATCTGCTTTTTCTTTTGTTGTTTCTGATTTGGGTGTCATATTTAAGAAACTGTTGCCTGAGGTGGGCACAGTAACACATGCCTGAAATCCCAGTGACTGAGGAGATTGAGGCAGGAGGATCATAAATTTAGTGTAAGACCCTGTCTAAAAAAAATAAATAAAAAGGGCTGGGGATATTGCTCAGTGGAAGAATTCCTCCCAGTTCGATACCCTGTACTAATGATGGGGGTAGGGGACTGTTAGAAGAAACTCTTGCCTGGAGTTGAGAGTATAGCTCAGGGCACTGTGTGCTTAGTAAGTACAAGGGCTTGGCATGAATCCCTGGCATCAAAAAAATCAACCCTTGCTGGGCGTGGTGGTGCACGCTTGTAATCCCAGTGGCTCTGGAGGCTGAGGCAGGAGGATCGTGAGTTCAAAGTCAGCCTCAGCAAAAACGAGGTGCTAAGCAACTCAGTGAGACTCTGTCTCTAAATAAATACAAAATAGGACTGGGGATGTGGCTTAGTGGTCAAGTGCCCCTGAGTTCAATCCCTGGTACAAAAAAAAAAAAACTAAACTTTTAAAAAAACCTGTTCAATCCAAAGTATTAAAGATTTTTCTCCTGCTTCCTGCTTTCCTCTGAGTTTCGTAGTTTTGGGCTGGGATTGTAGCTCAGTGGTAGAGCGTTTGCCTAGCATGTGTGGGGTACTGGGTTTGATCTTCAGCACTACATAAAAATACATAAATAAAGGTATTGTGTTCCTCTATTACTGAAAAAAAAAAGTTTCATAGTTTAGCTTTCATTTTGCCATTGAGATATGGTGTCTTGTTGCTGTGCCAACCTTGAATTCAGGATTCTCCCACTCAGTCTCCTGAAGAGCTGTCTGGCAATAGTTTTATCTTTTACATTTGGTCTTTGACGCTGTTTGAGGTCAAAATGATATATGAGATAGAGGTCCAAATTTATAATCTTGAATGTGGGATGTTCAGTTGTTCAAGCATTAACTTTTTAAAAGACTGTTCATTCCCTGTAGAATGATTATGGCACTTTTGTTGAAAATTAGTTGACCCTAGACATATGAGTTTATTTCTGAACTCTCAATTCCATTCTTTTGATTGATTGGTTTGTCCTTGTGCCACACCTCACTGTTGTGTGTGTTTTTAGTACTCTTCTACCACTGGGTTTTTTGTTTGTTTGTACTTGGAATTCAACCCAGGGGTGCTTAACCACTCAGCTACATCCCAGCCTCTTTTATTTTTTATTCTGAGACAGGGTTTCAACTAAGTTGCTTAGGGCCTTGCTAAGTTGCTGATGCTGGCTTTGAACTTGTGATCCTCCTGCCTCAGCCTCCCGTGCCACTGAGAATACAGGTGTGCACTAATGCCTCTGGCACCATATTGTTTTGATTCCTATAGTTTTAAAGTTAAGCTTCCAGGTTTTTTTTTTTTTTTTTTTTTTGGGGGGGGGGCGGGTGCTGGGGATTAAACCCAGGAACAAGTGAGACACATCCTCAGCCCTGTTTGCTTAGCGCCTCACCATTGCTGAGGCTGGCTTTGAACTCGCTATCCTCCTGTCTCAGCCTCCCGAGCTGCTGGTATTACAGGAGTGCACCACCACACCTGGCAAGTCTTCTAGTTTTATCCTTCTTCAACAGTGTTTGGCTCTTGGAGGTTCTTTGCAGTTCCACATGAGCTTTAGGATCAGCTTGTTTGGGGTCTGAGTTTTTTGGTATACTGGATGTGTGTGTGGGGGGGTATTTGTTTAATCTTTTCTTGGGGGTCTAGGTTTTTGGTCTGTTACCAAGGATAAGAAATCTGGGTTTTGTTCTTCTACTGTGGTTTTTCTGGTACGGGCTCTGTAATGTGCTCAGTGGCTGAATGGACAAATATACTTTGCTTCATCTTCTAGGTGAACAACTTTGTGATCTTTGAAGGCTTCTTTGCCCATCAGCATCGTAAGTTTTCTCATCTTGTGTTGTCATGTAGTTGGGATGACGGAAGGAAAGAGGTGGGCTCTTGGTCCCACTGGCCCCCACTTAGGGGCACCACCACTTCCTTCCTCACAGGGCCCCCTGCTCCCTCTCCGAGGGCAACTCGACATTCTCGTGCTGCTGCAGCTGATCCCACGCCTGCTGGTAAAGCCTGCATCAAATGTGTGGAACTGTAGCACAGTGATGGCTAGTTATTCTAGAAGCCCCAGGAGGACAGTGTTTTCCATGGGCAATTTTTGAAAATTCTGAAGTAATCCATGTCTCCAGCACTCATTCTGTTTTCCTTTGTCCTCATGGGAGTTCAGTGCATTTTATATTTGACAAGTGTTTTTTTTTTTTTTTTTAATTTTTGATACTAGGGATTGAAACCAGGGCTTTGTGAATGCTAAGCATGAGCTCTACATGGACTACATATGCAGCACCATACTCGACAAGATTCATAACTAAGCAAGCCCATTCAGAGCCTGTTTGACAATTGAGATGAGTAGAGCCAATTGCTAGGTCAAATTCATCAAAATAGGCCAGGGTTATATTCCTTTGTTAACCCCTCACGCTTCTATAGGCCAGGGAAGGATAGGCAAGTGCAGCCATTTCTAAATGTAGAAGAGTAATATGAATGGTCCAAAGTTTAAACATTAGTTTTAGAAGGCAATGTCAAGAATTTATGGCATTTCCAGCTAAATAATGAAATAGAACTGGAGAAACCACACCTACAGTGCTGACCAGTTTTCTTGTCCCATCCTCATATACATACACATAGCCTATCAGTCTGAGCCCCATTCTTCCTCTCCCTCAGCATATCCTCAAGGAGAACAGTGTAGCTTTCGCTAGCTGTGCAGTACTTGCTAGTATAGACAGACGGGTCTTCTTCCTGGGCTGACCTTATGGCTAGCTCCTGCCTTGCTGTATGATCAGGAAAGGAAAGAATGGCCACCCAAAGAATAGTCTGTTGCCCATTATTAGCATCAGCCTGCATCAAACACTGATATGAGTGACTGGCTTTGGTTTACAAGGCTCCTCATTGCAGGGAGGGTGAGAATGAAGATCTCCAGAAGAGGGAGCTGTGGATAAAGCTTAAGTGGCTGTGTTTGATAGTCTTGGAGAACCTCTTAAGAAGCAGGAAGGGAGAGCTTTGGCCACTATTTCAGCTCCTACTTACTGATAGCTCCTTTTGGGTGCCTACATTTTCTCTTCATTTTTTTTTTTCTTTTTTAAACCTAATAAAACTTCAATCTCTCCACATCTTTTTGCACAGGAAGGGGAGGTCTTGTCCCACCCCCCTCTTCCTCGATCTCTCCAGAGCAATTCCCAATTAACCAAGGGCTTTGTCCATCTCATCTAGAGGAACCTAGGGTCCTCGCTGGCCCAGCTGGGACCATTCCACTGCCCCAGAACCCCAAGGGGGCCTGACAGCACCCATGGACAGTAAGAGCTTGCCTCCTCTTGGCCACCCTTTTCCCGCATCTCCCAGGCCCCCAGTCTCCCCTTGGGTTTTCTCCCTTAATTCTGTGTTCGGCCTACTCCTTCTGGCTCTCCCCAAAAGTGCTCCAGCATTCCCCCCCAAATTCCCTTTGGTGTGCTGGCTTTGCCATAGCACGGCTTCTGCGATGGCATTCTCAGGAGGAACTGTTGTATTAGGGAGTAGAGGTGTGGGGTTGTGGGGGTAGTGGTGGGGAGGAGGGTACAAAGTATATTTACTAATTCTTCCCTTACCTTTGTCCCCTCCACCACCAGCTCCAGCAAGGAAGCTGCCACCCAAGAGAGCAGAGGGAGATATTAAGCCATATTCCTCTAGTGACCGAGAATGTAAGAGGGGTTTGATAGGGTGTGGCTGGGCCTGGGGAGCTTAATGAGTAGAAAAAAAGGGTGCTCAGGACCCAGGGGAAGGATGGTGATCTCTATGGCTCTGATTTTTTTTTTAACCTAATCTTTACTAATCTTTTTAACCTAATCTTGACTCTTCTTTTTTTTGTTTGTTTTTCCCTTATCTCCTCCAGTTCTGAAGGTAGCTGTGGAGCCTCCTTGGCCTCTAAACAGGGCCCCTCGCCGCGCCACACCTCCAGCTCACCCACCACCCCGCTCCAGCAGCTTAGGAAACTCGCCAGAACGGGGCCCTCTCCGCCCCTTTGTGCCAGAGCAGGAACTACTACGTTCCCTGCGCCTCTGCCCACCCCATCCTACTGCTCGTCTTCTGCTGGCCACTGACCCTGGGGGCAGCCCAGCACAGCGTCGCCGCACCAGGTAATAGAACTTGGAGAGTTCTTGGTATGTGAAAGAGGAGCTTAGAAATGGCAAAGGATAACTTGAATCTGTCAGAGATGTGGATTAGGGTGTCCCAAAACCTATGGGTAGATAGAGGAGTCCCAAAACCTTTGAAGAAACGTATTGAAAAATATTTGTGGAAGTGATCTGGAAAAAAGTTTGAAAGAGCCTAGGGACCCTAGTTTTAATGTGAGAGTTAATGTGAGAAGGGTGGGAAAAATTTTAAGCCCTAGTTTTAATGTGAGAAGGGTGGGAAGAATTCAGAAATCCATTGGGTTGGCGGAAATCTTGGTTTGACACTTGCTAGAGATGAGCAGTATCACTTAACACATTTTATGAACCCCTGGGTCCCCAGGGTCAATGCCTTGTGTGCCAAGAACCCTTCCCAGCAAGCAGGTAGTGGGTATCTCCTTTATTTCTCTCATTAGCTTTCTTTTCACTTCTGACTTCTGTTTTTCTCTCTCCCCCATTTTTCCTTTCCCTTCTTCCTGTCCATAACATCTCTCCATAGCTCCCTTCCCCGCTCTGATGAGAGTCGATACTGACAGTCACCCTTTTCCCCCCCTGGGAGACCTGGGGTAGGCAGAGATTACTTTCCCTGAGAACCTCAGATTCACTCTTCCATTGCATCCTCCAGGACCCAGTGGAACCTGACAGAGCCCATGGGATTCCCTCTTCCCCTTTCTTAGACATCTGGGTTGTCAGGGTCCCAAACAGCATACTACTTGTAGCTTTTCTTACTACAGAGGGCACCCCTGCTCTCCCAACTTGGCCTGAACATCCCCAGACAGCCAGACCCTTGAGTGGGTGGCTCATACTAATTAATTGAACTTTGTGTGTGTGTGGTGCTGGGGATTGAACCCAGGGCCTCACACATGCTAGGCAAGTACTCTACCAACTGAGCTTTATCCCCAGTTCATACTGATTACTTAGAGAAGCACATTCTTGCTTGCCATCAGACTCTAGACTACCATGGAAGGTCCAAGAGCCTCCTCTACCAGGGAAAACTGTTTAAGGAGTCCTGTCCATGGAATAATCCCATATTCCCTCCCCAGGGTCCAGTGGTGGTTCTAATACTGTTTATGCTGCCTACCACACTTGCCCTTTCAGCCTGTTCATTCTAGCCAGTGTTCAAGCTTGGCTTCAGAGCAGTCCAATTAGATAGGACAGGGACTCACCGGCTCCCCAATGGGGTTCAACTCAATGTTGCCAAACTCTTAATTTCCATGTTTTGTGTATGTATCAGGGAACCCCCAAACTGATGTTGCTTTGGGGTCTCTAAAGAAGATTCATTGATGCCACTGCTTCCTTCAGATCCAGATTTTGTTTCTGGGCAGTAGATCCCAGCAAGCACCCTGGGATCACTTTTAGTCATGTTTTGAAGATAATCTGGGTCTCAAGGATTTGTTTGATCCTGGAATCCCCTCTCCCATCTGTCCCTCCCTGGTAGCTATGCTGATAAACCTCTGTCTTGTGAGATTGTCTTGAAATAAGATGGAGGACCACTCTTCCACTGGCCTTCATCTCCTCTTCCCTCTTAGCAAGACCCTCCTTCCCTGCTCCATGCACGGGGTACAGCTAGATCCTTCCCCTTTCCACCCTCTGAATGTGTGGTAGATCAGATACTTCTACTGTGTTCCCTCAAAGCCTTGGGAGCAGGATCTCCCTCTCTCCCCACTCACTCCTCCCTTTTCTTCTCCCTCTGTGTTGTCTGAATAAAGCTGAGTTCCTCTGTGTTTTCTAAATTGACCTTTTCAATGAAAAAAAAAAAAAAACTACATAAGAAACAATTTAAGGTGTCAGCCTCATTTTTGTGTCACCCCTTATTTTTCTGGGGTCTCAAAACCTCTGTCCCTTTCATCTTCTTCACCTCTGAGATTGGCAGATCTTCCTCCAAGAAGTATCAGAGCTCCCCTTCTAGGATCTGGCATCTGTCCCTATGCATCTTCTTTGCTGATTTTTCTCCTTCCAAGCTTGTTTTCCCAGGCTGGGGATGTGGCTCAGTTGGTAGAGTGCTTGCCTAGCATGCACAAGGCCCTGGGTTCAATCCCCAGTATCACCAAAAAAAAAAAAAAAACCAAAAAACAAAAAACACCTAAGCTGTTTTTCCTCATGGAGTCATTAGATCCCCCTGTATGGGCTTCTATATCCACTCCCTGTTCCCTCCAGGTCTCCCCAGTGACTTCTGCCCTTGACTTTGGCCAGCCCTTACTGAGATGTCAAGATTTATCAATATCTTGAGATCCACTAATTACCTACCAACTGTTGTCTGGACTCTTACCATGCTGCGATTTCCTGTAAACCTGTGACCCACTAATTCCTTAAATTTCTTTCAAGTCAAGCTGTTACCTCCATTTAGAGTTCAAGAGAGTCTGTTATAGTGTTCCAAAGCTTCCTTCCTTTTCCTCCTAAATTTGGCCTTGTTACTCCCTATTTCCCTTTAATCTGAGGTGCCTTATATTTAAGGTAACCATATTTTTCAAGCCAAACATCAGGGTATGTGGTCCAGCAAATTATTTTTTGCTTATATATGAGCCTGCTCTTTTTTTTTTTTTTTTTAAACATTTTATTTTTATATGGTGCTGAGGATGGAACCCAGTGCCTAATACATGCCAGGCAAGCGCGCTACCACTTGAGCCACATCCCCAGTCCCTGTGAGCCTGCTCTTATGACATGATTTGGTCACTTTTGCCATACATTTCACACATAATATCAACTAGAAAGAAAACAGCAACAACTCAGGATTGATCCAGAAAACTGGGATGTAAAATGAGCTCCCTCTCCCTCTGGAGCACATCTTAGATTAAAACCCCTTAGGAATGATATTTAACCCCCTTCTCTTTGTTCTTGTGTTGTTCCTCTTATTCCTCTCCTCTGATCCCTCCATACTCACTCATCTTTCATCCTGTAGCCTGTTCCCCATCATCTCCCATTTCTTCTACAGGGGGACTCCCCCAGGGCTGGTAGCCCAAAGCTGCTGCTACAGCCGCCATGGGGGGCCTAATTCCTCATCCCCCAATACAGGTAAGTATTTGTTCCTTCTATCCTCAAATAAAGTAGGCCACATCCACTATCTGCCTCAGCCTTCCCATGCACATGCCTGATATTTTCACAGGCAAACAAGAATTGAAGTATGCAGAACAGGAAACAGAGATTAGGTGAGGTGTAAACCCCTCCCCTAACAGTTTCCACCATTTTCTGAAGATTTTTACTCAGCTATTTCCTTTTCCTAAATTTTGCTCCTATGAACTGGACATCAGCTCCTCCCACAAATCCTTCTTACTAACATCCTACAAGCCTGTTTCCTCAAAGGTTCAACTCTGTTGCTTCCCTTTAGTTTCTGAGGAGTTTTAAGTTGGATATAATTTTAATGGGTTCCATGTGTCCTCCTCTACATTAAAATCTGCCACCTATGAGACTTTAAAGAATCTGTATTTGTAATTCCCACTTAAGTGTCTCTATAACGCACTCTCCATCTCCTCACTCACCAGGTCTGCCAGTGAGGAGCAGGTCTTGTCACAAGATGGGTCTGGGGAGGAACCCACACACACAGTTCCTCAACAGGCCCAAGCTCCACCATCCCAGTCCTGGACAGTGGGTGGGGACATGTTCAACGCCAGGTTCATTCGAAACCTGCAGGAACGTCGCAGCACCAGGCCTTGGTGACCACAGCCCTTTTTCACACTTTCAAAGTCAGTATTATTTCTTCCTCATTACAGGAGACAGCCAGAGCTCAGCCCTCTTAATGGATGTTTTCATTCATTCATTCATTCAACAGGCTTTCCTATCAGCTCCAGATCATTTGTATCTTATTTTTAACCAAAGTAATAAAAGTATTTTTATAAATAAAAAAGCTATTAAAAAACTTGATCGTCATTATTTCTCTTAATCCAGAAAATTAAGATCCAAAGTGGTAGCAACACAAAGTATAGCAGAACTACAAATATGTACCACAAATACATTCTTCTCACCAATTGGTAATGTCATATCTCACCTCGGTTCAGCTTGGATTTTGTTTCTTTGTTCACTTTTGCAATTATAAGCAATCATACCTAGTTTGATCTAGTTTGGTTTCTGAGTCTTAAAATCCAATTTCCTGGTTACCTTGATGGTTCCTTCCAAGCTTTTTCTTCACACTGAATACTGCCCTGGCACATATGCCCTCTCTTCATAGTGGGTATCTTTTACGTGAACCCTTAAATCAAACTGGTGATTCAGCAGATTCAAGCCTCCCTCTTAAAGGTGCTCCTCTCCTTCTCTGTCCCCACTCTTCCCCTCTCACACGGTTCAGCCGCATCCTCGCCTAGGTTGCTGCGCAAGTGCCACAGGCACTTGTACAGTTCAGTGCCGCTAATTCGCTGCGCAAGCGCCATAAGGTAGCGTCGGTCTGGCGAGCGCAGGCGCACTTAACGGCGAACAGAGCGCAGCTGCTTCCCTGGAGCCTGCAGTGCGCAAGCGCGCAACATCTCCGTTTTCCTCCCCTCAGCCCCTTCCCCCCCCTCCTTTCCCCTTCACGAAGCCGGCTCTGGGGCACGCTCACCCCTGTAAGGAGGCCGGAGGCTGGAGGCTGAACTTGGGAGGCGCCCTCTCCATTCCCGGAAGATCATGTACCACCCCAGCCGGGGGGCAGCCCAGCGTCTCGGCCCCTGCCTTCGCGCCTACCAGGCTCGACCCCAGGTGAGAGCAGAGGAAAGACGGGAGGGGAGGAGAGGGGGCGGGGAGAGACCCTTCTCAGAGCCGGTGCGTGGGGCGGAGCGCGCGCCGGGTTCCGCGCAGGCGCAATGGCACCCCCTGCCCCTTCCCACCTGTATGGGTTGGCGTGTGGAGGGGTCTGGGGTCGCAGGCATGGGTAAGAGCCTCTGCGCGGCTGGTGCCGGGGCTTGTTAGCTCTGCCCTGAGAGCGGGAGAGCGTGGTCAACGTCCAGGCAGCCTGGAGCGACTCTGTTGCGCCCGAGACTCTTTGATTACCTGTGCGTGGAGGTGATTTGAAGGGCAGGGGCAGAGGCTCGAATCCCGGCTGCAGCGCCGCAGGGAGTTCGTCAGCCCGGACCAGGACCGCAGGCCGTGCTGTGCAGTCCGCACATCCTGCATCTGGAGAGTGGTCCCGGCAGGAAAACCGACCCAGTGGACCCAATTCAGACCCCTGTGCATGGGCGGGCAACATGGCCACGCCCCCAGCAGAGACGCGCCTCTGGGTCACTGTCTGGGGACTGAGGTACCCGCACGGCCCACCAGCCCTCCGGGAAGTGAAACTCCCAGGGGATTCCTTGGGAGCCGAGACTCGGTCAAACCTTAGTGGGTGACTTCCCATCTTCTCAGTTTCAACGTTAGTAAACCGGGAAATGAAGTTCATCCTTTAATAGTCTACTGGGATGTTTATGCCATTTAGTGGCATAAATAATAGTGGCACTGAAATAATAGCTTTCATTTACGTTCTATTTTATGGGTGACGAAGTTTTATTTACATTCATTAATATCTTATAAAACCTAATGAGGCTTCATCATCCTTATTTATAAGAAACTGAGGTATAGGGATGAAAGTGCACAATAAAATGGGAACTCGGATTCCTAGCTTCAGTCCTATGTTCTTTTCCCTGTGCTACATTTACCTGGCATATTAAATTATGGAGATGTCTTGTAGACTACATCATTTTCACTCAGAGCACAATCAAACCTATTATTCATTTACTAAATATCTATTCTCATATGATCCTTACTATAAGAGAGGTGAAACTAGCCCCTGGGACTTAGTATTGGTTGTTTTGTTTTTTGGTTTTTGGTGCTGGGGATTGAACCCAGGGCATTTGACTACTGAGCCACACCACATCCCCAGCCCTTTTTTGTATTTTATTTAGAGACAGGGTTTTTGCTGAGTTGTTTAGGGCTTCGATAAATTGCTGAGGCTGGCTTTGAACTCACAAACCTCCTGCCTCAGTCTCCCAGACTGCTGGGATTACAGGAGTGCACCATGGCTCCCAGCCAATGTTGGAATATTTTTTTTTTAAAAAATGTCTTTTTGACAAAGTTTTTAATTTTAATGAAGTTCAACTTCTCAATCTTTTCTTTATGTTTAGTGTTTTTTTTTTTTTAAAGAGAGAGAGAGAGAGAATTTTTTAATATTTATTTTTTAGTTTTCGGCGGACACAACATCTTTGTTGGTATGTGGTGCTGAGGATTGAACCCGGGCCGCATGCATGGCAGGCAAGCGCGCTACCGCTTGAGCCACATCCCCAGCCCCCAATGTTGGAATATTAATGTAAAGGCATTTGCTATTAATTGAGGGAGTTACTAGTACCTGTGGCACATCAAACTATTTTCTCCCATTTTCAATAGAGATGGAAGTGAATCTGTACCTTTTTTTCTTCTAGCAAGTCTCAGCTCCTCTGTCAGTAGTAGTAGGTGGGATTGGAAGCCTGTTTATGAGGCAACTGGATTCTTACCTTTTTCTCTTGTTCTGTCTCCTTAGGACCAGATTTCTTCTCGGACTCTACCATTCCCACCCCTTTGGCCCCACTCCACAACCACCACTTCCCCATCTTCTCCTCTTCTGTGGTCCCCTCGACTCCCACATCCTCCCTCCCAGCCTGTCCCCAGGCCTTGTCTACTACCTCTCCCTCAGATCCAGGCCCTCAACTCACCGTGGGTAGTTCTCCCTCCAGGAAAGGGGGAGGAGGGACCAGGACCAGAGTTGCACAGCCGCTGCTTAGATGGACTTCGGAGCCTTTTTGAGGGACCTCCCTGCCCATATCCTGGGGCTTTGACACCTTTCCAAGCCCCTGGAACTGCCCATCCTTCCCCTACCACCCCATCAGGAGATCCTAGTATGGAGGAACACCTGGCTGTCATGTATGAGAGACTGAGACAAGAGGTAAGTCAGTTCAAGAGTGGTCTTCATCTGTAGTGGAAAAGAATATAAATAATCCTTAAAAATAGTTTAGTCAATTGGACTATCTTAGAACCATTAGGCAGGCATAGAACTGTGCTGTGAACATTTTCCCAAGGAAAAAGATGCTCTTTTATTGAGATTAAGGGAGGTCAAACGTAGAAAGAGATGACCTTTCACTCAGAGGGGATAAGGCGGCCCTAAAAATAGAAAACTGAGAAATTGGATCATCTTTATTTTCTACTGAGTTCATATCTCTTCTTCCACCTAGCTTCCCAACCTCTTCCTTCACTCCCATGACTATACTCTCTATTCATCTGATGTGGAATTTATCAATGAGATTCTGAGCATACGTACCAAGTAAGAATTGTCATGGGTAAGGCTGGGAAGGGAAAAGGACCCAATGCTATACACTTGACTCTTTTTTACTTCTTGGATTCTGGATAGCTTCTCACAAGTGTCTGCCATTCCTGTGACAGAAGCCAGTTTGTTTTTCTGATTCTGTCATTGTGGAGATTTCTTTCCCATCATTTTTTCATAGGGGCCGGACATGGTACATTCTGTCACTGACCCTCTGCCGCTTCTTGGCCTGGAACTATTTTGCACAACTTCGGTTGGAGGTTCTACAGCTGACCCGCCACCCTGAGAATTGGACCCTACAAGCCCGCTGGCGGCTCATAGGACTTCCCATTTACATGCTCTTTTTGCGTTTCTACAAGCGTGACAAAGAGGAACTTTACCGGTAAGAGAAATGGGAGAAGATCCAAACTATAATCAGTTCCTTATCTTACCTTTTAAGACTTTGACTATCTAGTCTCCAATCCGTGAGTTGCCCTCACTTGAGGGATCTGTTTTATTCTATAGCAAAAACAATAAGGATTTTGAATATATTAAGAAACCTCTGGGCCAGGCACAGTGGCACATGCCTGTAATCCCAGCAGCTCAGGAGGCTGAGGCAGGAGAATCCCGAGTTCAAAGCCAGCCTCAGCAACTTAGCAAGGTGCTAAGCAATTCAGTGAGACCCTGAATTTCAGTGAGAAACCTGAATTTCTATTTCTTCAGGTACCTTTACCTGGCCTATAGTATAGGTACTGACTTACTGAACATTGGAATCACCTAAGGATCTTTTGATATTGGTGCCAGACCGTTCAATTTAATTGCTCAAGGTGCAACCTCAGCTTTGCAATTTCTAAAAGTTCCCTCAGGTGATCTAATACATAATAAAACTTAATAACTCCTCATTTGAACAAATGCTTGAGTTAAGCTTAGGGACCAGGGACCTTCTCCCTAAGTAAGCCTCTCTCCCCCATCACCAGGACCTACGATGCCTATTCCACCTTCTACCTGAATTCCAGCGGTCTCATTTGTCGACATCGTCTAGACAAGGTGAGTCTTGGGGCTAAGATAAAAGGAACATTTGTGTGCCCCTCCCCAACTGGCATTAACCGCTCTTCCTGCAGCTGATGCCTTCACACTCACCCTCAACGCCTGTAAAGAAGCTGCTAATGGGAGCCTTGGTGGCCCTGGGGCTGTCAGAACCAGAACCCAACGTACACGTGTGTTCCAAGGCCTGAGCCAAGAACTGAGAGGGAAGCAGCACTGAAGACTTTGCTACGCACAAGAGAAGGAGGTGGAGGTGGCCAAGAATCTTGAGCCAGCTGCTTTTCCTTTTCTCTCCTTCCTCTCCATCTCATGCTGTGTAAAGCTGCTGTGTAATTTAACTTGTAAATAATAAAGTAACAATATGGGATGGATTTGATGTCACTTTCTCTGGACTTCAAAAGTTTCCACAAGATTTATTCCAAAAATAATTTTATTTAGTAGATATTAAATAATATATGGAAGGAAAAGGAGGAGCTGGTGTCAGGTTCCATCTGTGTCCTTTTCTCTACCCTAGTTCTTCTCGTGTCTTGCCTATTTTTTTGGGCATTTTCTTAGCATGAGGATCTTCTAGCTCTTTGGCCTTATAATAATGGGGAGCCACTTCCAGAAGCCAGCTGCTCTCAATCTCCAATACCTAGAATAAACAGAAAGTATCAGTAGTATTCCCTTCTGTCCAATTAGGAATTTTTTTAAAAGAAAAAAAAGAAGGCTGGTGTTGTAGCTCAGTGGTAGAGCACTTGCCTAGCACATGCAAGGCCCTGGGTTCGATCCTTAGCACCACATAAAAATTAATAAATAGGTTGGGGATGTGGCTCAAGCGGTAGCACGCTGGCCTGGCATGCGTGCGGCCCGGGTTCGATCTCCAGCACCACATACAAAACAAAGATGTTGTGTCCGCTGATAACTAAAATAAATAAATATTTTTTTAAAAAATTAATAAATAAACAAAATAAGGGTATTAAAAAAATTTTTTTTAGTTGTCAATGGGCCTTTATTTTGCTTATTTATATATGGTGCTGAGGATTGAACTTGGTGCCTCACACTTGCTAGGCAAGTGCTCTACCACTGAGCTTTAACCCCAGCCCCCAATCAGGAATCTTAAGTGTATGTGGTCAAACAAATGTTCTCTTTCTTTTTTTTTGCAGCGGGGAGGTGTTTTATAGTTATACATAGCAGTTGGGTTCATCCTAACTCATACATGCATGGAATTCAATTTCAGTTCATGATACTGTACCTCTTTCCCTTTTGACTGAAGAGCTAAAGGAAAAGGTACCTGGCTGTATACCCAAAAGGCAAACACACCTCTACATGTACTTAAGATATCAAGTAAGCTATCCCTAAGAAAAGCCTAGAACAAAGAGACTAAATAAAGTATATTCTGTGAGGACAGACTACGTCTGCTTTGTTTGCCATTATAGCCCAGTATCTTAAAACACTGAGACAGTGGGCAAATATTTATTTACACACACAGACACATACCGAGGATTGAAAATCAGGGGTACTTAACCACTGAAATATATCCCTAGCCCTTTTTATTTTTTGAGACAGGGTCTTACTAAGTTGCTAAGGCTGGCCTCGAACTTGTGATCCTCCTGAGTCACTGGGGTTACAGGTATATTCCAGTGTGCCCAGCTCACAAATACTGAATGAAGTATAGTTCTCAGATCTTGCAAGGCGCTGAGAAGCTATTAGAATGGCTTGATCCTACCTTAAACAATTTATTTTCCTGTTATTGTGCCAGTCCTAGCAACTTGAACCCGGGTTCTTACCTTGCCAGCACAATTTCCCCATACAATCTCTGGGATGGTCCCTTACCTGTCTCATGAACTCCTTGGTGGTCAAGACAAGTTCATGGTAGAGCAGCCAGCGTGGCTGTTGCTCGAAGAGGGAAGAGTTGGGATGAATGAACACTGTCTGCTGCTGTTTCACAGTGCGATAGCCACTACGTGTCAGCCGTGCTGTGTGGTAAAAGTAGCCAGCAGTGATAGCCTAAGGAGTAGTCCAGAAAGAAAATCAACTAGAAAGGCAGGCCTAGGGGACCCTTGGCACTCACCACCTTCCTAGTTCAGACTTTGGGAGAACTAGAAAGGTAAGAAATGTGTGAAGAACCCACTGAGAATAAACTAGTCTGAAGAAAAAGTTTTGGAGAATGTTTTGCATAAGGGGAAAAGCTCAGGCTGGGGAACTGCTGCACACCCCCCAGTAGGTTCTGAGTGGACAACACTGACCTTGCGTACACGGATATAGTCCCCTTGGCAGGAACTCAGACCGACTTCTACTCGCTCCAAGAGCCCCTCTAGCTGTTCCCGCACATCCCGGGCTCGGCGCATAGATCTGAACTGTACAAAGTTCTCATAACACCACTGGGAAGAGTAGCCACTCTCAGCCCACTGTGAAAAGGGTTCAAAAGAAAAGAGGTGTAGGAGGCATTAAGTATATAGTAGACTAGAACCCCCACTCCCACTTCTCCCTCATTCCCATTCACCCAAGACCAGTGACCTGTGTATACACGTTTAGCAGAACCAGGTGGTCCCCACCAGGGAGGAAGAAGTTGACTCGGGCATTGTCAGCATGGACAACCTTATCTTTGGGTCTGTAGAAGATGGAGTTGTTGACAGAGAGCATGGCAGCCACTGTCAGGATCTCCTCTGAACAGCTGTACCTGAGCAGGACCGAAAAGGACAAAAGGTCAAAGCAAAACACCTAGGAGGGGTGGGATTGTGGCTCAGTGGTAGAGCACTCATTTAGCATGTGTGAGGCCCTGGGTTCAATCCTCAGCACCACATAAAAATAAATAAATAAAATAAAGATATAAAAAAAAAATCAAGAAAAAAAAAAAAAACACCTAGGAACAGACACACAGGGGAAAACTGATTGCTGTGATGGGGAAGCCGTTAGGAGAGTAGCTATACATCAGACAGCAGATTCTAGCAGCAGCAGTAGCAGCAGGAGTCCAGGAGGGGGAGCCATAGGTGAAACAATTGCATAAAATGAAATGCATGGAGGCAGAGGCAGGAAGCACTGGGACTTCTGAGCAAGGTGTGCATCATGTGACTTGAGGAAATATTTCTGACCTCAACCACAACACAGGAATAGCATTTAAAGGTGGTCTCCCACAGCTATATCTAAATGTCTCAGTTTGAAATTTTAGGAATCAGCAAGTTCCAAAAGCAATCTCGATTAGCACATCTCATAGATGGAAATCTTCCACTTTTGTTCATACTCCTAGGTTTTCTCTGTCAATTTAATAAGAACAAGGACAGGACAGTGTTTTATATAAACCCCTATGGACCTCAAAAAGGACACTAAGACCTGAGCATGGTGGTGCACACCTGTAATCCCAGCAGCTCGGGAGGCTGAGGCAGGACAATCAAGAGTCCGAAGCCAGCCTCAGCAAAAGTGAGGCACTAAGCAACTCAGTGAGACTCTGTCTTTAAATAAAATACAAAATAGGGCTGGGGATGTGGCTCAGTGGCCGAGTGCCTGAGTTTAATCTCTGGTACCCCCCCCCACAAAAAAGGGGCACTAAGGAGCCAGGCATGGTGGCACACCTCTGTCATTCCAGCAATTCAGGAGGCTGAGGCAGGAGGATTATAAGTTCGAGGCCAGCCTCAGCAGGCTGGGAATGTAGCCCAGTGGTGAAGAATCCCTGGGTTCAACCCTCAGTACCTAGATAAATAAATAAATAAAGGGCTGGGGGTGCAGCTCAGTGATAGAGTGCTTGCCTAGTAGGTATGTCAAGGCCCTGGATTTCATCCTCAGTACCAAAACCAGAAAGTGGGTGGGTGGAAAGACAATCATAGTTCTCTAATAACTTATCTGTTATATAATATTATGACAGAAAAAAAGAGAAAGAGAAAAAGATATCCCCCAAAACAGGGGAGGTATGATTGATTTGTGTTTAGGGGCCAGAAAGGGTATGAGTGCTTACTTCTCAGAAGCCAAGATCATTTTTGATAACATGGGGTCCACTGGCAGCTCTGCCATCTTTCGTCCAGACTAAGGAGAGGAAAGAGAGTTTAGGCCAGAATTCCCTCAGATTTCCTTCCATCATGACAGGGATCCTTGGGGCACCCCAACCCCTTCCTTTGACCTGCCCCAGTCCATGCTGCCCTCCTCCTCACCGTGGTGAGCTCCCCCAGGTGATTGAGGGCTCCCAGAGCGTACAGCTGCTCCAAAGCTAGCAGTAGGGTCTCATATGGTGGAGGGTCCAGGAAATCAAAGTGCATTAGGTCATGGATCCCTAGAGAAATGTGTGAAGCATACAACAGAGTTCCCACACAGGAACCAGTGACTCTGGCTCCCCTCCCTCCCTCTTTCAGGAAGCCCAATCACCTAAGCTCTTGAGCAGCAGTACAACATTGCCCAGGCTAGTCCTCTGGATCTCAGGCACTGTGGTCTCCTCCAGCTCATGCTGATAGGCCCAGGCTGTATATAGGCGGAAGCACTTCCCTGCAGCAACCCTACCTGCCCGGCCAGCCCGCTGATTGGCTGAGGCCTAGAAAGAAGAGGCTAGCTGATGATTTGGTCAGGGAAAAGAGAAAAAGCAATATTTACACAAGTCATCTGGGAAAATACAAAATGCTTATTATCCCCCATTCTCTAAGCAGCTCCTGAGATGGACTTCCCCTGTGGGATAATTCCACCTTTCTCTACCCATGGAGACCCAGGCTGACCTTGCTGCAGGGTGTGACAGTGAGCGACTCCATGCCTGTGCGGGGATTGTAGCTCTTCTGCTTACAGAACCCTGGATCCAGCACATAAATGATGCCCTCAATGGTGAGTGAAGTCTCAGCAATGTTTGTTGCCACAACCACCTGAGTGAAAGGATGTGGTTATTTTACTCATGAAAAAAATTATCCTGGAAAACTAAGAGTAGAGAAGTAGATACAATGAGGAGCAGGAGCTGACAGAATTAGTGGTCAACATCAGAAGAGGGGGACAAGGACAGGAGAAGGGGAAAGAGAAGAAAGCAAGGAGAGTCAGCAAGGACACAATGCAGAAAGGAAATGGAAAAAGGATTTAGGGTTCCCCCTCCACCCTGAGGTTGGAGATGGGAGTGTCCAGGTTCTTTTCCCATCTTCCCCACCACCACTTTCATATTCATCTTCATACATCACTTTCTGTAACAGCCTCTAAACCAGTCTCCTACCCTCTATCATGTGGCATCCAGAATGGTCCTTTTAAAATATAAACCCATCATATTACTCCCTAATCCTTCCATGGCTTCCCATCCCATTCTAGAATTAAATCCAAGCCCCTTGAAGTCTGAGTCACAGAGCCTTTCACCATCTAGAGATTTGCATCAGCTGCTGCCTCTATGCAGCACTCTTCTCCCACAAGAAGCTTGGCTCTCTCCCTCCCCTCATTCAGCATCTGCTTCACCTTCACCGCACTGGAGGTTTCTCTACACCCAAGAAAAATAACTTCTTGCTATTTTCTCACCCTCACTCCCCAGAGTCACTTTCTGTCTTCCTATGCTGTTTTGTATCTCTTCATAACAATTCCCACAAGTTGACATATTATACCACTTGCTACAAACTGAAATTATGTATTTAAGGGTCCACTGTCTCCTCCCATTAAATTGAAGTTCTGGGAGGCTAGAGACTTTGTTTTGCTTATCACTGTATCCTCATCTCCTGGCACACAGGAAGAATGCATTTTTTTTTGGAGGGGGAGGGTCACTGGGGAAGGAATCCAGGGTCTTGAGCATATTAGGCAAGTGCTCTACCACTAAGCCACACATTCAGCCCCTCATTAAACATTTGTTGAATGAAATCTCTGTTCAAAATCTTTTGATTGCCACTCACCTGTCTAAAGTCCAACTCTTTTGCCTGCCATCAGAGGTCCTCCTTCATCATGGCCCACAGTTGATCTGGTCTTGGCTCTCTGCTGTACCACATGAACACCCCACTAAGTCTACTAATTCCACTCTGACATCAAATACATCTTGGGCCTTCCTCTATTTCCCCAGTCACAGTTTTTTGGGGGCAGGGCACTAAAGATGGAACCAGGGGTACTCTACTATTGAGTGACATCCTCAGCCCCCACTTTTAAAAATTTTGTTAGTTATGCACGACCACAATATCTTTATTTTGTCTATTTATTTATTTTATGTGGTGCTGAGGATCGAACCCAGGGTCTCAGACATGCGAGGCGAGCACTCTACTACTGAGCCACAACTCCAGCCCAGTCAGCCCTTTTTTACTTTTTATTTTAAGATAGCATCTTGCTAAGTTGTTGAGGCTAACTTCCAACTTTATATCCTCCTGCCTCAGTCTCCCAAGTACCGGGGATTACAGGCCTGAATGAACCACTGTGCCCAGTCCCCAATCATTTTTCTTAAAGGCCCATATCAAATTCTTCCTCTTGGCTCACCAAGAGCTTCCCTTCTCTTCTGAATCTCTATAGTATTTACTCCCTGAATCATGCACTTAGCTGTTTCTCGGTTCACATCATATTCATTCTCTCTCCAGCCCCAGAAGTAAGGGACTGGCTGCTCCTTAGTTTCTGTAGCAAAGCCCAGCACATGCCTTATATGGGGGATGTATAGACTCTGTTTCACTACACACTGTGTGAATTCTAGCATGGAAGAATGGAGGTTTCTTCAACTTACCTTTCGTGCCCCAGGTGGTGTGGGTTGAAAAATTCGAGCCTGCATGTCAGAGGGCAGGTTGGCATAAATGGGCAGCACCAGGAGCTCCCGAATTTTTGAGCCCAAGCGGCGGCAACGATCCTGGAGCATCTCACAGGCAGCCTCAATCTCCTCCTGGATTTGGGATGGGAGAGCAACAGGGGTCCTAGAGTCACAGAGGCCAATAGGCCGGCCCAGTCTTTCCCTGGTATACATCATCTCCTTTCTACCATGTCGCATACCTGTCCTGTCAGGAAGACCAGGATATCCCCAGGTGGCTGGGTCACATGGATCTGAAGTACAGATACAACACAGGCTTCTAGGTAGTCAGCCTCTGGAGCCTGGAAAGGGAGAAGACATGGTGTCACAGGATGGCCACTCGCTCAGACACACTTCTCCCAATTCATTATAACTTTATCCCAGTTCCCTTTAAACTTTCAATTGTACCCTTGCCTCCTTGGGATAACCTCCTCCAAAGGCCCCAGTTTCTTGCCTCAGACTCAAGCCCATCCTCCCCGAGGGGGCACCTTGGTATAGAAGATGTCAACTGGAAATCTGCGTCCAGGAATCCGGAAGACGGGGGCATCATCAAAGAATGTGGAAAAACGGGCAGTATCCAGTGTGGCAGAGGCTACCAAGACCTTGAGCTCAGGTCGGAAGCGAGCAACATCCTTGATTAACCCAAAGAGAATGTCTGTGTGTAGGGTCCGCTCATGAGCTTCATCAACCATGACCACACTGGGGGAGAAATAGGGGGAAAGTGAGGGAGGAAAGCTAGGCAATGCAGGTTTGGACACCAGGCCCCTGGAGGAAAGGGACGCCATGGAACTAAAAGACCCAAAAATGAATGCGGGGGCAGGGGTTCTAAGGAATAGCCAAGCCTCTCAGTTATGTAAGACCAGCAGAAGGTTAGGAAAGGCCTGGCACTGGTAGTGTACGAATTATCCCAGCATTGGCAGATAGAAGTGGCCAAGATGTGGCTGGGGCTGTAGCTCAGTGGCAGAGCACTTGCCTAGCATGTGTGAGGCACTGGGTTTGATCCTTAGCACCACATAAAAGTAAATAAATAAAATAAAGGCATGCTATCCATCTACAACTACAAAAAAATAAAAAACAAAAAGATTTTTAAAAAGTGGCCATAATGTAAAGGCTAGAGGTAGAGGCTGTGACAAGTCAGACATTTCTGAATCAGAGTCAAGAGTTTCCTTAGATGTCTGGCACAGTGGCACACCCCTGTAATCTCAGCTTCTCAGGAGACTTGAGGCAGAGGCAGAAGGAGTTCTGCCTCAAGTTCAAGACCAGTCTGGCAAGTTAGTGAGTCCCTATTTCAAAATTTAAAAATACCAAAAAGGCCTGGGGTATGTACCTGATGGGAAACTATCCTTGGGTTCAATCCTTGGTACCACAAAAACAAACAAAAAAGAGTCTGCTTAGTGCCAGCAGCTGCCCTTACTGGAGAAAGCAGAAGTAAGGATATACTTGCTAGATAGAACAAAGGGGGGAGGGGCAAAGGGTGTAAAAAAAGATGGTGGAATGAGTTGGACATCATTTCCCTAAGCACATGTATGAAGACACAAATGGTGTGACTACACTTTGTGTACAACCAGAGATATGAAAAAATGTACTCTATATGTGTAATATGAACTGTAATGCATTCTGCTGTCATATATAACAAATTAGAATAAAAAATAAAATTAAAAAAAAAACTGAGGGCAGGACTCTTTTCAACAAGGGAGGCTAGAGATGAACACAAAGACCTGAGCTGCCAGGACATAAACATCCTAGCAACTCCCAGGGACCCGTGGGGTGACTGCTGCTCCTTCTCTAGAAGGAGAATGTTTCTACCCTAGATTTCAGAGGACTGCACAGATGCCTTGGTTTTTGCCTGAATTATTTGTATTACACCTTTTTTGGTTTTCTGGGTGGCAGCCAAGACCACAGGAGCTCACCTCCCCCAATCCCCACTATTCTGTGCCTAGCCCTGACTGAATGTAAAGTCTCAGCCATTTCATAAAGTAGGCTGGCTCCATGGGGAAACCCCACACCCTAGACAGTCTTGCAATACCTGGTCTCCCATAGGTTCCCAGAGATTTTTGCAAAACCTGTGAAGGATCAAATCATAACTGTATTAAGTTCTCCACTGTGATTCTCCAAGATCTGAAAGTCCACCCACTGAAAAGGTGCAAATGCACATACTGCTTGACCAGCTCACCCCACATACCCCTCTCATCCAAGAATACCTTCTCCCCTTCATTCAACCCTTGCTTGGCCATCTCCAGGATTAAGAGCTCAGTGGTGACAGACCAAGCCACCTTGAGATGTGGGCTAAGGACCTAGAGCCAGGGTCCAGGCACTCTGACAACCCCTATAATCTCTGCCCTTATGAGGGTTACATGGCTCTTGATATTGAGCTGATCTATCTCCCTGTATCCACCCCATGGTTCCAAGTGGTGACCTCTGGTGTAATGTAAAACAAGCGTAATCCTTCTTAACCATGTAACAGCCCTTCACATATTTTGAAAAAACCAGCATATGTCCTAAGCTTTTTTCCTCCAATCTGAACATCCTGGGTGTCTTCAAATGGTCGACTCATACAATTCAAGTCCCCATAGCACCACTCCACCATCCTGATTTCGTGAACTCTGGAAATGAATAGGCAATGGGGCAGGTTTTCTCTGCAATCTATTCTTTTCTCCAGCCCCAACTCCATGGACCTGCAGGTCAGCTCTAGGACCATTGGAACCACACAGATTCAAGACATGGTGGGTTAATCAGAACTCAATGGCCAAATTAGCCAGATGGAAAGAAAGAGATTAAATGATACAGGAAGTCACTGAGGGGGAGCGGGCAGCAGGACACAGGGAAGAGAAGACAGGTGGCTCTCCTCAGAGGGGCAAGAGCCTGTATGATGTACCTGTAACTTGCCAGGTCAGGCTCAGAAAGGAACTCCCGGAGAAGCATCCCATCTGTCATGTAGCGGAGAACTGTTCGCTCTGATGTGCAATCCTCAAATCGGATGCTGTAGCCAACCTGGTTAAGGGGCCATTGGTGACCAAGAGGGGGCTGGAATTCCCCTTGGGGAACTCAGGGACAGAGGAAGAAGGACCAATACCCAGACCTATGATATAAGGAAAGTGTGGACTGAATCCCAGATCCTAGGGGTTCCCCTCACCCATGAGTCCCCAGAGTCTCACCTCATTCCCAAGCTTCACACCCATCTCCCGAGCCACTCGGGCAGCTACACTCATGGCTGCAACTCTCCGGGGCTGAGTGCAGGCAATTTTCATACCCTTCTTTGTGTAACCCTGAATGACAAGGAAGAAAGAAGGTTCCAATAGCTCTGTGGTAGAAGGTTTTCCTTTGCTAAATATGGCCCCTGAGGCCCAATCACAATTCAGAGAAAGAAGTTATAAAAGCCAGGTGGGGCAGGAGGAAAGGAAACAGTGGACAGAAGATGAAAATCAGAAAAGAAGGACAAACAGATAGGATGACAAACAGAAGGTTCTCTAAGGAGGTGCTCAGCCAGCCCTGTAGTCCTACTCTTTAGGTTACCAAGGACAGGGCACCACACCACACTCCATCTATCTGTCTATACATCCTTCCAATCTGAACATCTCCAAGGCATAAATTACACAGCAGAAAATAAGAATAGAAATGCAAAAAGGATCTGCTGTTTATTCTCAAGATCCTCATGATTTAACAGGAAAAGCCAGGGAAATAAGACTTAAATATCATGTAAAGGAGCTCAATGATGAGTATTATGCTCATCAATGCCCTGGGCCTGGGACCTGGAGAGTCTGATGACCATACCTCTTCAAAAAGGTACTGTGGGATTTGGGTGGTCTTCCCAGAGCCTGTCTCGCCTTCAATGATGAGGACTTGATGATTTGCAATGGCAGCCAGGAGTTCCTCTCGAAACGGGAACACAGGGAGGCTTCGGCGGACAGCCTGGATAGACTCCTTCTGCTGAGCCTGGGCTGAAGAGGGTGGAGCTGACGGCTCCTAAGGAAAAAGAGGGTGGGCTGTGAGCCCCACAGCCAGTTCAGGGCCTCCTCAGAATGTCTCAAAGCTCTCCCTCTCACCTCATCACCCTGAAGCTGAGTGGCACGGACAAACTCAATGGTCTCCTCCTCCTCCAGCACCAGTTGATATTTGGGTTCCTGGGAGGCAGCATCTCGGGCTCCAAACTTCAAAGATGCTGCCCCTAGACGGGCCTCCTCCCATCGCCGCTGCTCCTCCCCAGGAGCACCTGATTCTTCCTCCACTAGGTCCACAGCACGAGCTGGCTACAAAGAGGAGATGTATGAGGACATGAAAACAGGGGATGCCCTCTCTGCCTAGTCCCCACCTCCCTCTTCATTATCTCCACCCACTGCAAAAAGCAAGAGAAGTAAAGAGCCAGGCAAGGTGTTGCCCCTCCAAAGTTTCACCTCACCACCGCACCTGTCCTCGGGTCTCCTTGGGCATATGGTAGCGGTTGGTGGCCTCCAGCTTCTCCTGCTCACCAGCTGCCCGGTACTCCCGGGCTAGATCCCGCACTCGCCGTTTGTATTTGAGCTCCCTGCGCTCATGTCGGCTGAGCTCCACATCCCCAAAGAGGAACTCCTCATCAGCCAGCTCTGCCTCCAGATCCTCCAACTTCTCTCGCTCCCGCTTTGCCAAGTATTCTCGGCGGGATTTTTTTCGTAGTTCAGGGACCTGGTTCAGGAAGGAATAGTCAAATAAATCCTCATCTCACTAGAGCAGCAACACCTTTCCCTAGCTACCTCTCAATATGAAAAATTCCCAGACAACAGGTGTAAGAATCTAAAGACAGACCCTTCACACTCCCTTGCAAACAAAAGATTTGCCCAAAACTGTACTTTTTTTTTTTTTCTTTCCAGTACAGAACCCAAGGTCACTCTCCCACTGAGCTATATCCCCAGCCTTTTCTATTTTTTATTTTGAGACAAGATCTCACTAAGTTTCTCCGGCTGGTTTCTAACTTACATTACTCCTCCCTCAGCTTCCTGAAAAGCTAGGATTATAGATGTGGTCACCACACCTGGCTAAAGGGGTTTCTTTGGAATGCCACATGCTGACCCCACAAATTGCCTTCTAGCAGCTGAATCTAGTTGGAAGCACCTTCTGGTCAGTGTCACACTCTTTGTCAAAATAGATACATCACAGCAATTATTTGAATACTTGATTCTGTTTTACTAAAGTAAGTGGAAAGGGTGAAAACAAAAAGAATGATCCAGTATTTAGAAGCATAGATCTCAAACTGAAAATGAGAAACAAAGATGGAAACTACTGGGGGTGCCAACTGTGGGCAATCTTCAGCCCTAATTTATATGCTCTGATCTTAAACTCAAAGAGAAGGGATTAAAAACCAGTCAGGTGGGCCAGGCATGGTGGCGCATAGCTGTAATCCCAGGTGGCACATGCCTGTAATCCCAGCTCCTCAGGAGCTTGAGACAGGAGAATCGTGAGTTCAAAGCCAGCCTCAGCAATGCATCTCAGTGCGACCCTATCTCTAAACAAAACACAAAATAGGGCTGGGGATGTAGCTCAGTGGTCAAGTGTCCCTGAGTTCAATATCTAGTACCAAAAAAAAAAGCAAACAAAAAAAAAAACCCAGTCAGGCAGGGCTGGGGATGTAGCTCAGTGGTAGAGCGCTTGCCTCGCACAGGTGAGGCACTGAGTTTGAGCCTCAGTACCATATAAAAATAAATAAATAAAATAATAAAGGTATTGTGTCCATCTACAACTAAAAAATATTTAAAAAAAAAAGATCATGTATAGAAATTGAGACTATAGCACAAGAGAGTATTTCTAGAAGGCAAAATATAATCAGGGACACTTAGCTCTCTAGGACTAACCTTTCCCCCTACAATGTGGCTTCTAATGGTTACCTGTGACACAGGCTTTTTAGGACCAATGATAAGAGAGAACTGGCAATATCGGAACATAAAAAAGAATAATGATAGGAGATTATAAAGTATTAAAAAATAATAATTCACGAGACCAGAAAACAAAAAAAATGAGAAAAATAATTTTCATCATCAGTGAAATAACTATTACACAAAACTTCTTATGTGAAAATTGGTAATTAAAAGGAAATAAAAATATATCCTTTTTTTTTTAATATTCTTTACTTGTCGATGGTTTTTTTTTTTTTTTTTTTTTTTTTTTTTTAATGTGGTGCTGAGGAACGAACCCAGTGCCTCACACATGCTAGGCAAGTGCTTTTCCACTGAGCTACAGCCCCAGTTCTTACCTCACCTTTTAAGAAAGAATTATAGCCGGGCAAGGTGGCACATGCCTGTAATACCAGTGGCCCAGGAGGCTGAGACAGGAGGATGGCGATTCAAAGCCAGCCTCAGCAAAAGCAAGCCACTAAGTAACTCATGAGTCCTGAATGTATTCTGGTTTGAAAAAGTAGTTATTAAAGACATTGGAGCCAGGCACAGTGGCATACGCCTGTAACCCCCAGGACTCTATTTCTGAATAAAATACAAAATAGGGCTGGGGATGTGGCTCAGTAGTGGAGTGTCCCTGAGTTTAATCCCCATCAGCCACAACTGTTTTGAGTCCATGTAAGATTTAGGCCCAATTTCCACTTTCAAGGAAGTATAGGGTTTAGAAAAACTTAACACCACAAGGATCAGACAGATACAAAATGCAGAAAAATGTATAAGATAAAAGGGAGAAAACACAAAACAAACTTAGGGGCCCTAACAACCAAATGCAACACATGAGTCCTGAATGTATTCTGGTTTGGAAAAGTAGTTATTAAAGACATTGGAGCCAGGCACAGTGGCATATGCCTGTAACCCCAGGGACTCAAGAGGCTGAGGCAGGGGAATCACAAATTCAAAGCCAGCCTCTGCAATTTAGCAAAGCCCTAAGCAACTTAGTGAGACACTGTCTCAAAATGAAAAAGGACTGAGGATATAGCTCTGTGATATAGTGCCCCAGGATTCAATTCCTAGAGGGAGGGAGGGAGGAAGGAGAAAAGAAAAGGTATTTGGAGATGCAGAGATGTGCCTGGACAGTGAGACAGCATCCTGAACCTGCCCTCTAGCCACCCCCTCAACAACATTCCAGCTGCCTTATGTCTCACTAAGTCATAGGAAAAGGGAGAGCTAATGTTTCACTCAATTATATACAGTGTGATTTGATTCTAAAGAGTCAAGGAGGATTTAAGCCGGGCGTGGTGGCACATGCCTTGTAATTACAGCAGCTCAGAAGGCTGAGAAAGGAGAATCACGAGTTCAAAGTCAGCCTCAGCCAAAGTGAGACGCTCAGCAACTCAGCGAGACCCTGTCTCTAAATAAAATACAAAATAGAGCTGGGCTTGTGGCTCAGGTTGAGTGCTCCTTCAGTACCCCAAAAAAAGAAAGCATAAAGGAGGATTTGTGGTGGATTCCTTCTCTGTACGACTTAAGTCCATCTTTATGAGTTCCTAGCAACCAAGCCTCCTCATCTAGAGACTTAATCACCCCTATCAACATTCTCACTGCACTTCCTTTGTTTAACTTTTTTTTTTTTTTTTAAAGAGAGAGTGAGGAGAGAGAGAGAGAGAGAGAGAGAGAGAGAGAGAGAGAGAGAATTTTTAATATTTATTTTTTAGTTCTCAGGGGACACAACATTTTTGTTGGTATGTGGTGCTGAGGATCGAACCTGGGCCGCACGCATACCAGGCGAGCGAGCTACCGCTTGAGCCACATCCCCAGCCCCTGTTTAACTTTTTCCTATGGCTAACTACTCCATCACAAAGTCCTTTTGTCCCCTGATCTTGGCTTCTTGGACCCTGGGACTTACCATGGCTTTCCGGTCTTCCTCGGCCATCTTGAGGCGCTTCTGAGCCTCTTCATAAGC
The DNA here is from genome assembly GCF_045843805.1 of Urocitellus parryii. Lineage (NCBI taxonomy): Eukaryota > Metazoa > Chordata > Mammalia > Rodentia > Sciuridae > Urocitellus > Urocitellus parryii. The sequence goes on along the minus strand of NC_135538.1, from coordinate 121,838,100 downwards.
CTAGAAGAAACCAATAGTGTCAGAGATGAGGTCAAAAAGTGCTCACACCCATGATCACTTCCGTTTGAAATCATGAGAATCATTCAGATGTACCCTCTGAATGGGTACAAGGAATGTTCCCTTTCGGTAAGGAATCTCTGGCTTTCTATGTACAACAGAGTTGCCTTAGACAGAAAACTCACAGTGGTCCTGTAACCACAGAGAGGAATACATCACTGGAGAGAGCTCTTTGTCTTTCTAAAGATCATAATCTCTGTAATTATAGCTAATTTCAAGATTTCACCTAAGGTCCTAGGGGATTTATAGAATATACTACTTCTCCACACCTTCTTGTCTGACCTCTCCAGGACATTGCGAGTCCGATCCTTGTCTCGCTGCCGGACCCGCTCAGCAAAAGCATCACGTTCTTCCAGATCCTGAAGGCGCTCCCGTTCTGTCCGTTCCCACTCATCCTCTGACTCTGGCTTCTCAGTCTGCTGTTTGCTTGCCCTGTACCTCGCCCAGGGCATCAAATAAGACATTCAGAAGGCTTATCATTCCCCTGTCCACTCACTCCACCCTCTCTGCCCTTGCTTCTGACTTACCCTGTCTTGTTCTTCCCTGTCTCAGGAATCTCTTCTTCCTCTTCTTCCTCCTCCTCCTGGTGTTTCTTCCTAAGGTGTTTCCGTTTCTTACGCTTCTTATGTAGGCTGCTCCCAGTTCTACCCACAGTTTCCTCACTACTTTCCTCACTGTCTTCCAGCAACTTGTATGATCGGTTCTTCTCCAGTAGGGCTCGGGCCTCTCGCTCCGCTGCCCGAGCTGGCTTTTCTACCACCACCTTCCTTGGAACCTGTCAGCAGAGGATGAAACAAAGGTGTGTGAGAAGCTTTTTTTTGGTACCAGGAATTGAACCCAGGGGTACTTAACCACTGAGCCACATTCCCAGACCTTTTTAATATTTTATTTAGAGACAGGGTCTCACTGAGTTGCTAAGTGCCTCACTTATCCGCTGAGGCTGGCTTTGAAATTGCCATCCTCCTGCCTCAGCCTCCCAAATTACTAGGTGTACAGGTATGTACCACCACACCCAGCTAGAAATTACTTGATCTTAATCTGACCTTTAATCTCCCTCTTTCACATGGCTTTACCCCATGTTCATTAACTTGAAAAGGGCCCTTCAGCTGATGAATTTCCTTTCAGTCACCATTTAACAAACATTTATTGAAACCTGTGCCGTGTATCAGGTACATGCTAAGTACTAGGGATACGGGAATAAACAAGAGACAAAAATGTCTGCCCTCATGGAGCTTACATTCTCAAACCCAATTCTCAATTGCCTTTCTCATAGCTATATTATTAACAATGATTAAGGCATTCCTATAAAAGGACTAACATACTTCAAGGGGTATTTTGCAACTTTTGACAGTGCCTGTCACGTGCCTGAGTACTAGACTCCAGGGATTCACTGGTGAATAGTACATCATCATGGAACTTACTTTTTCTTTTCTTTCTCTCTCTCCCCATTTTATGGCAATAGAATGCAGGACTTCCTGCATCCTATACAAGTGCTCTACCACTGTACAGCCTGAGAGGTTTCCATTTCCTACACTTTTTCTGAAGGCTGCTCCCAGTCCTACCCATAGTCTCCTTGCTACTCTCCTCACTGTCTCCCAGAAACTTGTAAGATAGATTCTTCTCCAGCAGAGCTCAGGCCTCTAGCTCTGTTGCCCCAGCTGGCTACCCCCGAGCCCAGTCTTACATTCTAACCTCATTTCTCATCAAACACTATATGGGACAGCCATTCTCTGAACACTTTCACTTTTTTTTAATTTATTTTAGTTGTAGATGGACTCAATACCTTCATTTTTAAAAATTTATTTTTATGTGATGCTGAGGATTGAACCCACTGCCTCACACATGCTAGGCAAGCGCTCTACCTCAGAGCTGCAACCCCAGTCCCACTTTCACTCCTTATATACACTTACTTAGCACCTGTTCTGTAAGGCAGAAAACTGTTAGGTAGGAAGAATACAAGACAAGAAATGCACAGTCCTGTCCACCAGTTCACTTTTACATATACTCTTACTCTTTCCCATTCTCGACCTGACAAATTCCAGGGAATCTTTGGGCCTGCTTTTTCTGATCACGTCTCCCCTCTCTCCAACCTCCCACAGCACTTCCTACACACCTCTTATAACCTCGCTATGCAAAGTGTAGTTCCTGACCGTCAGATCACCTGGAACTTGTTAGAAATGCACAAGACTGCTACCTAATCTGCATTTTGGCAAAGGTCCTGGACGAATCATATGTAGGTTAAAGCTCCAGAAACAATTCTCTATAGTATTTAACCCTACACTTAAACCTTCCATCTTCTCCACTGAGCTGGATAATCAGCACCTGGCTCAGTGCCTAGGCGACAACGGACAATAGACAAATGTTTGTGAATTGAACTTACTTAACTCCTCGGATGACCAACTTCCCTAGTGCAGGTAAAAGCGCCCTCCCCTGTTCCACCTCCTCTACCTCGGCTCCCACGCCAGGCCCCACCCACCCCACCCCGCCCCGCCCGCTCGACACCTTGTTCCAGAGTTTCAGGGCGAAATCCCGGGCCGGCCCGCTGAGGTCCAGGGTATCGGTGTCTCGTAGGCGCTGCACAAAATCCTCGGCGGAGGCACAGCGCTGCGCTGTACCAATCAGGAATTGCGCGACGTGCCGCTCGCTGAGCCCCAGCACCGAGTGCAGCTCCTCCTGAACCCAGCGCTCCAGCCCTGCAGGCGTCGCCATGGCGACCCACGCTCCCTGCTAGAGCCCCGACACGTCCAGACCAGCCGCACTGATAGCCCAGAGTGTCAAAGCCCTGGAACCCTAGGCCAGAGCCTCAGCCCCACGAGGGAGGTGCCTTAGTACTTGTGTTCAATTTTCGGCAGCTCAAAGCCGTCTTTCCGTACTGCGGCGCCCGGAAGGGGCTGCGCTTTTCCGGCCTAAGCCCTATGGTGGCCGAGCGAGTTCAAATTTCGCAGAACCGTTCCCTAAGGTGGGGGTAATAAGCTTTCATTTCCATCTTTATTCAATTTCTCTGTCGCCCCCTGAAGGTCAGTATGCAAGTGCTCTGCTCACTCATTGACTAAAAGCAACCAATTTATTAAACGCCTAATGGGTGCTAGGCCTTTTAAGTAGCTGGAACTAAAGCGTAGAGCAAATCGGACAACAATCCCATAAGGAATATGCATTCAGGGTTCAAGGAACCAAGATACATAATAATTAAGTAAAATATATAAGCTCTATGGAGCCAAAAATAATGCAGGATAAGAAGAGGTTAGGTTCTATTTCAAATGGGAAGATCAGCAAATACATACTTATATCAAAGATTAGGGGCTGAGATTGTGGCTCAGCAGTAAAGCTTTTGCCTAGCACGTAGAAGGCCCTGGGTTTGATCTTCAGCGTCACATAAAAATAAATAAATTAATAATAATAATAATAATAATAATAATAATAAATAAAAATTAAGGGCTGAAGTTGTGGCTCAGAAGTAGAGCTCTCGCTTAGCACGTGGGAGGCCCTGGGTTCACGCGCGAGGCCCTGGGTTTGATTGTCAGCACCACATAAAAATAAATAAATAAAATAAAGATATTACGCACAACTACTAAATATATATATATATATATATATATATATTTTTTTTTTTTTTTTTTTTTTTTTAAATAAAGCAGGGGCCTGGGGTTGTGGCTCAGTGGTAGAGTGCTCGCCTAGCATGCACAAGGCACTGAGTTCGATCCTCAGCACCACATAGATGTAAAACAAAGATATTGTATCCACCTAAAAACTTAAGAATAAATATTTAAAAATAAATACATAAATAAATAAATAAAACATTTTAAAAAAATTAGTCTGCACTGATTAGAAGTGACCTTTTCTAAGACTGGTAACTGCAACAGGAGTGAATACACGTTAAGCATAAGGGAGGACTTCCAAGCAAGAGGAAACTTGGGAATTGGCGAAAGCTGTTCAAGGGGAAGAAAAATCTGCAAACTAAAGAATGGACTAATTGTTTTGCTGACAGCTTAAGAAATCACTGGCAGCTGCTTATTTAAAAATAAGCAGTGGGCTGGGGTTGTGGCTCATCGGTAGAATGCTCACCTAGCATGTGCAAGTCCTGGGTTCGATACTTAGCACCATATAAAAATAAATAAATGAAGGTATTGTGTCCAACTACAACTAAAAATAAATATTTAAATAAATAAATAAATAAAAATTAAAATTAGCAGTACCAATAGGGGCATGGTAAAGAGGTTGTAGTCCCCTGTTGTTGGGAGGCTGAGACAGGAGGATTACTTGAGCCCAGAAGTTGGAAATAGTCAGGGTGATGTAGGAAGATCCTATTTTTTAAAAAATTTTCTTTTAGTTGTTAATGGACCTTTATTTTATTCATTTATTTATATGTGGTGCTGAGAATCAAACCCAGTGCTTCACACATGTGAGGCAAGAACTCTACCACTGAGCCACTATCCCAGCCCCAGGAAGACCCCAATCCTAATCAATCAATCAATCAATAAGAATAATCTGTTATTTACTTTACAGCAGTCTGATCTTTGTGGCCCTTCTTTAGACTTTTTTTTTTTTTTTTTTTTTTAGTACCCAGAATTGAACCAATGGCACTTACCCACCGAACCACATCCCAGGCCTTTTTTTTATATATATATTTTATTTAGAGACAAGGTCCCATTGAGTTGCTAAGAGCCTCAATAAATTGCTGAGGCTGCCTTTGAACTCTCCTTCCTCAGCCTCCCAAGCCTTTGGGATTACAGGCACAGCCTGGCCCTTTCTATTTTTGAGACAGCTTCTTCCTTAGTTGCTGAGGCTGGCCTCAAACTTGTGATCCTCTTGCCTCAGCCTCAAAAATATCTGAAATTACAGGCTTACACCTGGATACACTTTTATGGGCACCTGGATACAATTTTATGATTAATTGGATATGCCAGACACTATAGTTAGGAAATAAAAATTACTATTCTAGTGAAAAGCCACAGGTGAATCCATACTTTTTATTTTTTTGGACACATCATTTACTATTTCTAAGATGTACTATGGCACCTCTGGGGTCTCAGAGCTTCCTGTGTCTCTTTTCCTGGGTCACAACTGATTAGGATCTTTATCTAATTAAATACTATTTTTTTTTTCTACACCCTCATCTTCTCTACTCACTCTTAAAACCTTGCTTATTTCCTTGCTGGTAAATTTAAGAACTTTGACATATGCTTAAGGTCAATTTGTCTAGTACATTTTGGGTTTGGGTAAAGAAAGGGTCTCTGACTAGTCTCACAGAAACAGCTACTCCTGAGGCTGAGGCAGGAGGAATATTTGAGCCCAGGAGTTTGAGACCAGTCTGGGCAACTTAGTGAGACCATCTAAAAATAAAAATAAAACTGGAATTGGGGTTGTGGCTCAGTGGTAAAGTGCTTGCAGAGCTTATATGAGGCACTGGGTTCAATTCTTAGCACCTTTAAATAAATAAAAAATAAAGGTCCATTAACCATTAACATCATATATGCGTGTGTGTGTGTGTGTGTGTGTGTGTGTGTGTGTGTATGTGTGTGTGTGTGTGTGTGTGTTTATTTAACACTTCAACTCAGAGTAACTTCTGCTTCCAATTGTTTCTTTTCATCTATTCATTCATTTGGTCATTTATTCTAAAAGTAACTTTGTGTCTACTAGGCTCCAGGTATGGGGATACTGCAGTGAACTTAAATGTCATCATATATATATAAAACTGATGAGTCAAATAAAATGATTCACATTTGTAAAAAATTGAAATTCTTTGAAATGGGAGAATCAACTATATTTGGGCAGCAAAGCTATAAATTACTGATGGTTGTTAAATCTTTAGGAATAAAAAAATCCATCGTCTATCAGAAGAAAACTTTTTCCAGGACCCTGCACTTCTGGATCCACTAAATTTTGCAAGTTTCGGGAGATTTACTATTCATAGTCCCAACTCTTTGAGTAACTGTCCCTAGAGCTTGTGTGTCATAAACAAGCTGCTGACTACTTGACTACCTGACTGCTTGCATTGAAGCCAGCTTTGAAATACTGGAACACTTCAACTCAGAGTAACCTCTGCTTCCAATTGTTTCTTTTCATCTATTCATTCATTTGGTCATTTATTCTAAAAGTGTCTACTAGGCTCCAGGTATGGGGATATTGCAATGAACTCAAATGTCATAATCTGTCTTCACCACGCTTTTTCAACAGCCCTTACCTATGACTTCTGCTTGTCCTCTGTGAAACCCGCATACAGCTCCTGAGACACCCACCCCCCCTTTTTTTCTGTTTGGACTAGGAATTGAACTCAGAGGCACTCTACCACTGGGATACATCCCAGTGCTTTTTTTTTTTTTTTAATTTTTTTGAGACAATGTCTCATTAAGTAGCTGAGGCTGGCCTACAACTTGCAATCTCCTGCCTCAGCGTCCAGAGTCATTGGGATTACAGGTGTATATAGCCGCGTTTGACTTCCAGACTACTTTCTATGTCAATGCCAGGTTCCTGGTTCATCCCCCTTCATTTTCCCCTCCCACATCCACTAAATCTTCCCTTACATTAACTTTTTTTTTCCCCCAAAGAAGCAGCAGAAGAGTCAGAGAAAGCTCCATTTTATTATAGAAAGTTAAAAAATGAACACAACAAAATTGAAGGAGCAATGGGAGAGGGGAAGTGAGTTGCCTCCTTAGTCACTCCACACCACTGCAATTCAAATCAATTGTGAATCATTAGAAGGGACAGAATTAAATATCTTTCAAAGGGTACAGAGTTAAGATTCCTTGTCTTCCCTCCTGTGGGAAACTGAAACACAGTAATACTGAGCAAAGGTGGAAGAAGCCACACCCCCAGGTCATTCCCCATGAAAGGAATGACGGGGACAGGGGACAAAACTCCACCTGGACATGGCAAGTAGGTGTGGCTTGTAAACCTGGGACTTTACCAGGTGGGTCTTGGAGCTGGTAGGATTTGTAAACTAGGATATGGTCATGAGAAGAAGCAGGTAGCTGCAAACAAAGGGGGAACACGTGCCTGTGAATTCAGTGGGGTTTAGTCTCCCAGGGAAATGAGTTCTTAAATCCTGAAGACTCTCTGCAGTTTGTTAAGAGTCAAGGAAAGCTGTGGGAAGACTGTATCCTCTCATGGAGATGAGAGTTGCTCCATCTCCACACCCCAGGGAGTTCTATGCTCCTCTCAGGACCTGGTGGTTACTCTTGGGTCACCTAAGATGCTCCAGCCCATTGACCTCACCCATACTAGGGCACATCAGGGATTCTGGGTTAGGGTGGAAATTGGGCACTTGGCTTTGCCCCTAGAAACAGGATGGGGAAAGCAAGTCAGAAGATGTTGGTTGCCTGTCCCTGCCAGGCTCATTTTCAGCGTCCTCTGCTTTGAATCATTAGGCTCCAGGATCTTCAGTTCTGGGAAGGAGGGAGGTATGTCCCCTAGTTGAAAGATGGTCACCGCCGGCAGGACTCATCTGTGGGAGAGGTGGTAATAAGGATAGAGAATGAGGGCTTCTGTGAATGAGGGCATCTGCCTCTGTTCTCCCCACCCCTTACCCAACTGAAGGGCAGCTCACATGTTGGAAGTCCTGTATCTTCCATGTCTTGGGTACTTGTTGCCACCAGTAACAAACCATCCCTTAGCTTGGATTCTGTGCTAGGCATTCCCCTACACTCTTTTCAGTACTGCAGATTGAACCCAGTACTGTGCTATATCCCCAGCCCTTTTATTTTTTATTTGATGGTGCTGTGGATTGAACCTAGGGCCTTATGCATATGAGGCAAGCACTCTATCAACTGAGCTATATCCCCAGCACTTATTTTTTATTTTGAGACACTGTCTCACTAAGTTTCCCAGAGTAGCCTTGAATTTGGGATTCTCCTGCCTCAGCCTCCAGAATAGATGGGATTACAAGCATGTTGACACCACACCTGGCTATGTTAGGTCTTTTTTGTGTGTGGGACGGGGAAGGAGGATGCTGGGGATTGAATCCAGGGACACTTAACCACTAAGCCACATCCCCAGTTCCTATATATATATATATATATATATATATACATATATATACACATTTTTAAAAAATTTTTATTTTGTATCTATTTATTTTTTATGTGGTGCCAAGGATCAAATTCAATGCCTCACATATGCTAGGCAATGGGCTGGGATGTAGCTCAGTGGCAAAGCGTCTGCCTTGCATTCGCAAAGCCCTGGGTTCGACCCCCAGTTCCAAAAAAGACAAAAAAAAAAAAAAAAAAAAAAGAACCCCACATATGCTAGGCAAGTGCTCTACCACTGAGCCACAGCCACAGTCCATTTTTTTATATTTTATTTAGAGAAAGGGTCTTGTTGAGTTGCTTAGGGCCTCACTAATTTGCTGAGGCTGGCTTTGAACTTATGATTTTCCTGTCTCAGCTTCCAGAGCTGCTGGGATTACAGGCCTGTGCCACTGCGCCCAGCTAGGCATTCTTTCTTTACCTTGTCTAAACTCACAATAATCCCAGAATAAATAATTTAATATATAACTACTGGCCTAGGTGCTTCAAAAATTATTCAGTTCTTTCAAATTGCAGAGGGTACTTATTGTTGTTATTTTTGCAGTACTGGGGATTGAACTCCAGCCCTCCAATGTGCTAGGCAAGTATTCTACCACTGAGCTACACTCTCAGCCCCAGGAAGTGGTTATTATTTTTTTTTTTTAAGAGAGAGAGAGAGAGAGAGAGAGAGAGAGAGAGAGAGAGAGAGGAATTTTAATATTTATTTTTTAGTTTTCGGCAGACACAACATCTTTGTTTGTATGTGGTGCTGAGGATCGAACCCGGGCTACACGCATGCCAGGCAAGGCGCTACCACTTGAGCCACATCCCCAGCCCAGAGGAGGTGGTTATTATTAACTTCATTTCATAAATGATAAACTGAGGCCAGAGGTCAGAGAGTTTCTCTGAGTTCAGATCACAAGGAAGAGAACAGGCTGAAATTCAAACTCAGCCTCTCTGACCCAATCCTTGTTTTTACCCAGACTGAAGAGCTCAGAAGGAGCCCCAGTTTTGAAATATCTAGAGTCAATGTGCGCTTCACTTCCCAGGACTTCAATTTTCCCATCTGTTAAAGGACAGCGTTGGGGCGGTGTGTGTGGGGGTGCTGGTCATGTAGCTCAGTGGTACAACGCTTGCCCAGGCCTTGAGTTCGATCCCCAGTACTGTAACAAGAAAACAAACGCATTGGGCTACTGGCCCAACGGAGCAACTTCCAACCCTCCCATTCCCTCCTGGACCGCGGTGTCCGCTCCAACACAAGGGGGCGCCCCGGGGTCGGCCGCGCCTCCTCCGCTTACCCACGATCAGGGCCTTGGTGCGCAGCCCGCCCTGGAGCTCAGGCTGCAGCAGCAGCTCCTCCTCGTCCTCCTCGTCGTCTGGCTGGGCCATTGGAGGACTGGAAGCACTGGGGACCTCGGGCTCCGGGCCTAGCTCCTCCAGTACCGAACTCTCAGAGGGGTATTGATATGTAGTCTCCAGGGCTGTCTCGCTGAAGGAGATCTTAAGCTGCAGGTGGGATGGAAAGGGGAAGGAGGCAGGCTCAGAATCCACAGCCCAGGGAAGCCCACAGGAGGAGGTGGAAGGAGAGTGAGGGCTGGAATGAGGTACTCCATTGACTTTCTCCCTGACCATTCTGGGATTCAGTTTTCTTACAGCTCCCCAATCCTTCCCCTCTTTAATCACATAATTCAAAAAGGTCAAACTTTTGGCCTGTGCTTTGGCACGTGCCTGAGAGGCAGAAATGAATAACACAGGACTAAAGTCCCCTGCCCTTAGTACTGCAGATTGAACCCAGTACTGTTCAATGGGAGGCAGAGGTGTAAAAAGAAATTGAAATAAAAGATTAAATTAAATCCCTCTGATCAGAACTGAGCCTTTGGTCTGACTGGGGCAATCAGGTAGGCTTCCCAAAGGAGATGACATTTGAGCTGGCTAGACAGGAAAAAGCTGGCTGGGGATGGAGTCCCAGGTAAAATCAAGGACAGTTACCTTGAGTTCCATACCCTTAACATTTGCTATACCCTGGGAAAACCCTGAACACCTTCCCCTTCCCACTCCTCTCCTATAGCTGGAGTAGACCCACTGCAGGGGGCCTAGGCCTGGGAAGGGACAGGAGACCAACAGCCAAGAGTTTCCTCAACACAAAGGGGAGAAGATGAGCCCCTGAATCCCTGAAAGGTGCAACTGGGAGAAGTGATAAGGGCAGAGAGGTAGGGGTGCAGAGAGCACCAGAGGGATGGGCAGAGACAGAGGCAAAAGACCATAAAGGGGATAGAAAGCCCTTCATAAACAGGCCATCCCAACTGCAGGTGAGCCCAGCTGTTCTTACTGCTTTTCTACCCATCCCCTTTGCCCTCTTAAGAAGCTCAACGGGAAGGGGATGGTAGGATTAACTCTGGGAGCCAAAGGGATTAGGGAGACAAACAGGAGGATTCCATGTGAACTACTTGGAAAGGTCTAGATGACTACTCAGGCTGTCCCTGGCATCTGTTTGGGAAGACTTAGGGCTGGGGCCCTGCATCCCCGAGTCTCTATGTGAGCTGTGATGTGAGAAGGGTGGCTGGGGAAGAGGTTGCTGAGGTTGCTAAGGTTGTATGGGATGTGATACATGGGTCCCTATGGGAAGCTAAAACTTAGGGATTGTATGTGTCGCTCCTTTGCTTCAAACCCTGCAATGGCTCCCCTTTTCACTTGACGCAGAACTAGAGCCACCCCAGCCACTTGGGAGGCTGAGGCAGGAGGCCTTTGAGGCCAACCTGAGCAACTTAGTGAGATAGGGTCTCACTAACAAAGAATTAAAAGTGATGGGGATACAGTTTAGTAATTGAGTGTCCCTGGGTTCAATCCCCAGTACTTTAAAAAAAAAAAAAAAAAAGCTAGAGTCTAATCAATATCAATGTGCCAGTCCCCCTCCCTGACATTCTCCCCAACTCTAGTCACAGTGGCCTGGTTTCTTCCAAGTCCACCAATGTACCAAGAGGTACATTCTGACCTCATGCCCTTTGTACTGAGGGAACACTCTCCCCCCTCAAGACTCTCTCCCTTCCTCTCACCCTATTCTGAAACTGCTACATCCACTCCCCCCATTTCCTGACCCTCCAAGTTATAATTACCCAGTTCTGATTTTTTTCCATAATCACCTACTTGCTTCTAACTTACTAGAGGATATATAGTCATCCTACATATCTGTGAAGGACCCCTTTGTTTGGATACCAAAATACTCACTCAAGTCCCTCATATAAATGGTGTAATACTTCATGTAACCTACATAAATTCTGCATATTTTAAATAATCTCTAGATAACTTATTTTGGGGGGGAGGCAACACCAGGGATAGAACCCAGGGGCACTTAATCACTGAGCCACATCCCCTTTTTAAAATTTTTTTTAGAGATAGGGTCTCACTAAGTGGCTTAGGGCCTCACTAACTTGCTGAGGCTGACTTTGAACTTGTGATCCTCCTGCCTCAGCCCTGGAGCCCCTGGGATTACAGGCAGGCATGCGCCTGCGCACCTGGCTTCTAGATAACTTTTAACACCTGATACAATGTAAATACTCTGTAAATAGTTGTTACATTTTCTAGGGAATAATGACAAGAAAAAAAAAGTCCCTACATGCTTAGTACAGATGTAATTTTTTTCTGAATATTTCTTTTTTTAAAATATTTTTTTTAGTTGTTGGATGGATTTTATTGTCTTTATTCTTTTTTTTTTAATTTTTTAGTTGTAGTTGGACACAATACCTTTACTTCACTTATTTATTTTTATGTGGTGCTGAGGATCAAACCCAGGGTCTTGCACGCTGTGCCGCTGAGCCACAACCCCAGCCCAATTGTCTTTATGCTTATGTGGTGCTAAGGGTTGAACCAGTGCCTCATGCATGCTAGGCGAGCACACTACCACTGAGCCACAACCCCAACCCATTTTCTGAATATTTCTGATCCACACTTGGTTGAACCCAGGGATGTGGAACCCTTAGAGACAGAGGGACGGCTGTACTTATTTATTATACTTGTGTTTGATGTTGAAAGCAACTTGGAAATTATTTCAATGCAAAAGGGTTTGTTCAGACCTCAGATGAGGCTCCAACAGACCAAACTATGGGGTGGACAACATTGGGGATAGTCCATCTGTACACACTTGACCCCCAGTCCACATCTATGGAAATGCTGGTAGAATCAAGTGACAGCAGCCAGACTGCTTACATCCAAACTACTCAAAAGGGATCCTTTCAGATTTTGTTACTGTTATCAAAATTTCTGGGAACCCATTTTCCATTTTAGGATAACAATCTCTGTAGTTTATTATCCACTCTGCAAGAGGATTCATTTGATTTGCTCAGCTTGTTTGTCCCCTCCTGCCTTGCTTCTAACCGCCCCCACCACCACCACTACCAATCTTCTGACAGGGCTTCTCAGGAATGCACAGCCTGCAAGGGGGGGGGGGGACGGACAGGGTGGGAGGTGACTCATTCACTCCTCTCCCATCAGCTATATAAGGTCACAAGGGGGGCAGGGAGGGAGGGGCAGGTCTCTCAGCCAGAGGGGCCTCTGGGAAAGGGGACCAGTCACAGCCCATCCCTTGGGCTCAGCAGCAGGGCTGGGATTTCTCTCCTGATGGCAGAGATGTTTGATGGAAGTTGCCAGCAAACATGAGTTATTTAGGGAAAGTGGGGGTGGGGATGGGTCCTCCTATCCCTGAGCCAGTGGGTTGGGACAGTGAGCAGGGACGGGCACACCAGTCCTTGAGAAGCAGGGCCCTGAGAGAGGGGAGAAGGTCTGAAAGAGGACAGAGGGTGAGGTGACTGGGTGTAGGGAACTCTGCTGCTTCTTCCCCACCCCCAACGAAACACGGCTGGACTGCTTCCTTATTCTCTCACCACATCCTGAGCACAGTTCTGGCAGGCCCATGGCCTAGAGTTCCCCACTCAGCCCCACCAGCCTTCCGGCCCCCACCCCAGGCTTCCTGTTTGGGCGATCTACTTCCGGCCCCCTACTCCCTGACCTAGGTATGGTCACCATCACTGGTCCTGCTCTGCACTGGGTTCCTGGTTCTCTTCAGATAGTCCCTGAGCTTCAGGGTCCAAAGCTTCATGCCTCCCTCTGTTCATTCCCCAAAGGCACAAGCCTCCTCCTGGAAGCACTAGCCAACCTCAGTAGGAAGTGACTTTTCTGAACACCTCAGCCTAGGAGAATTTCCTGTCCTCCCTCCTTTGTATCTGCTCATCACTGAAGAGTGTCAGAGGTCTCAGGTAGATTCCCAGGTACCAGGGCTCAGGGATGGGAGTTTCAGTTTCTGTGAAGATGAACTCGGATCCAGTGCCTCCCCCTAGAGCTTCACCTAGATCTTTAGTCCTCGTGGTTTCTCACTGACATTAAGGATTAAAAAAAAAAAAAAAAGGTGTTAACACATGGGATAAGGATGAGATGAGTTTTCCCAAACTCTGGGGAGATTCATGTTAGAAGGATAGACTTTTAGCTCTGAGACCTCTGATTGAGACCTCCTAGAGATTTTCAAGCTATAAACTAATTGATGTGTACAGGGATGGAGTTGAGCCAGGACCAGAAGTCAGCCTGGCTGCTCACATTTCCCTGCATGTCCTTGTTCAAGTCTAACCTCTGATCTATTAGCCTCAGTCCCCGCCCTGTCCTCAACTCCCACTGTACCCCAGCCAGTCCAAGCTCGGGGCCTTGAAAGCACTTCTCTCTTTTTCTACCCCAAGGGGAGGGAGAGGGCAGGGTGTCAGGAAGAAAGGGGAAAACCATGGCTGAGCCAGTTCTGGGAGGGAGGGAAAGCCCAGGGAGGAAGGACAGAGGAGTGGGGGGTGGGGGCATTTGGGAAGAGGAGAAGGCTTTTCTTGTCCCAAGAGAGAAGGGAGCACTGTCTGAAGCAGTGGCCCAGCTGGGGGTATGCAACCCCGAGGTCACCCTGTTCAAATGGCCTCTGTGTGTGCCTTTCCCATGGGGCAGACTTGGGGTTCAAAAGCCTTCTCTCTGCTTTTTAGCCAGCCCTTCCCATCATCCCTCCTCCTCTATCCTAGGATGTCCCCACTCAGCTCTGCTTTCCTCTTCCTAGGGCTGTGAGACCTTCCCCCCACTCAATGCTTCCTGCCTTTTCTCTGTAGAGCCCAGACCCCTATCTTCCACCTCCCAAGCCTGCTGCCTCTACATTCTCTCCTCTCCAAAGCTGAGCTTTCACCCTGGCAAACTGCCCTCTTTTCCCACCACATGGGCCTGGGTGGGTCACAAACTCAGAGGAAAGGAAAGAAAGGTGTATGGTGGTGGTGGGGACACAACCCAGAGCCTGAGGGTAGGGAGAATGAGCAGCCTGGGCACACCCTGAAAATGACACACCCGGGGAACAGTGGTTGATTGCTGGGCAGGCTCTTGGGGCTCCAAAATGAATGGCAAAGGAGGGCTACCAGAGGAAGGGTGTGTGTGCAGAGGGAGGAAGGGAGGTGGCAGGAATTAACAAGAATAGAGGAAGACAAGAATACAGGGTATAAAAAAGCAAGAAAGATCAGAGTCCAGAGAGAATTGGCAAGTGGATTTCTAAGAAGTCTGGCTTGGCTGCTCCCCTACCTGTTTGTGATGTCTTTCAGGGGACCCCTTGACAAGGCAGCTGCGGCTGAGACGAAGGTAGCCCCCAAGAACCAAGATCTCCTCAGCAGTCGGGTACCGCTTCTTCCCAGCCCCAGGAACTGCAGCATCACCTGTGGCTGGGGCAGCTGGAGTGGCTGGGCTTGCAGTGGGCATAGAGCGCCTGGGGTTGACTGTGAAGGTGTGTCCACTGCGGCGGGGGGCCCCCACCCCTGGCCCTGCCTTCACCCCATAAAACAGACGGCTCATGAGGGGATCCCCAGGAGGCTGGGGAGCACTTGGGGCTAGGGGTGGGGGAGACAGAGGGGCTGATGGTGGGGGCCTGAGTTCCACTGCTTCCTCTTCCTGCTGTCTAGAGCCTCCTCCGGTCCCAGCGTCCTCTGGTGGGAGGGGGGAGGGGACAGAACAGTGGTTCTGCAGGGCTCTCAGAGGCCTGCTCTGAGCCCCCGACTCCTCCTTCTCAGCCTCCCCTTCTCCTGCCTCTATACTAGGAGGCCCCAGATGCCTTTCAACAGACTCTGGAGATTCTGATTTCTGAGTTTGAGTCTCTATATATGTGGGTGTCCACTCTCGAGACTTCCCAGAGTTCAGGGTCCATTTCCACCCTTCAGTTGTCTTCAAACCCCTCTCACCATCCTCCACAGGGCTGGGCCTCTGTTCTGCTGTCTCCACTCTTCTGGAGATGTTGTCATGAGCCTCCCTTGTTAGGGTCTCTGATAACTCTGTAATCTCTTCTGGGGTCATCCCTTGAATTGTCCTCTCTTCTTTTCTCTTACATTGATCCAAACAGTCTTTTCTGTCTTCTGAGCTCAGTCTCCACTCGAATGCCTCCAGTTGTGCTAAATTCTGTTCCTGAGACTCTCTGGAGTCAGGCCTCCATTTATGGGCCTCTGTCAGGCCCAACTTCTGGTTGCCAGACTCCCCTGGGCTCAGTCTACTTTCCATCACCTCTTTTCTCCTGGGACTTTGTTCTCCAGGCTCTGCTAGCCTTGTACTCCGTTCTGGAGTTTCTCCAGGACTTAGCTTCCATTTTCGTGCTTCTGACAGCCTTGAGCTTCTGTCTACCACCTCTCCTGGGCTTTGCCTCCAGTCTCTAGTCTCCAAAGGCCTGGGACTTGACTCTTGGGCTCCTCCTATCCCGAGCCTCCTCTCTCTGACTTCCCTGGGACTTAGCCTCTCTTCTCTTGACTCTCTTCCCTTGGGGCTCTGATCCCTTGAATTCCCAGGGCTGGGTCTCCGATCTCGGGCCTCCAGAGACCCAGCCTTTCTCTCAGCCAGCAGCTCTTCATTCCGCTGCTGCTGCTGCTGCTGCTGCTGCTGCTGCTGCTGTTGCCGCTCCTGCCGAATGAATCGGTTCTGGTGCACTGGCCCAATGGCCTCCAGAAGAACAGCGGACTCGTCTGGGTCTGGAGGTCCAGCCTCTGAAGTCCCAGACATAGGGCTAGGCTCCCCAGGAGACAGGCTAAGCTTGGCCCGGCGGCGCTCCAGAAGTCCCCGTTTCCAGGCTGGCATCTGGGACAGGCGATCCAGCTCTGCCTTCTCCCGGCCACGAACTGCTGCCTCCTCCTGCCGACGCCGGGCTAGCAGCTGTAGCTTCCAGTCTGGGATAGTGGCCATGGTCTCCGGGAGGTGAGGGTAGGGAACGTAGGGAACGCTGGGGGCAGACAACAGGAAGAGAGGCTTCAGAGAGGCCCAAGGGGTGAGACTGGGTTGCGGGGAGGAAATGAAGGATTGAGGTGGGATACAGAGAAGGGTAGAGGAGCTGGGGATGAGGTCAGAGGGAAAGGGATAAGAAGGAGGGCAGAAAAGTGGGGACGAGAAGCTGTTCAACCAAGTTGAGGGGAGGTGATGTGAAAGGAAGTCAAAATTTAAAGGCAGGAGCCAGATTGGATAGTAAAGGGTTAATGAGTATTAAAGACAGTTTCAATAATGTAAGGAGAGAAAAGGGCTAAAAGAGAGCTGGGGTGAAAGAGATGAGAGAAAAGAATGGCTGGGGTTTAGAGGGGACCGGGTACAGGAGAGGCTGCCTCAACGACACTGGCGGGAGGTGAGAATGGGAAGGAAAGACGGGGAATCCCGCCAGAGAGGGATAGACGGGATCTGAGGGGATTCGGGAAGGTAAGGAAAAGTGGAGAGTGAAAAGGTTTAGGGGAGAAGGGGAATTCAGGGGCAATGGTTAAGGGAGCGCCGCGGCAGCAGGCAGCGGGTCTCAGCGCGGGCCCCAAAGATCCCGGCTCCTTTCGCGGCTAGGTTCGGGCCCCGCCTCTCGGGCCCTCCAGCCCCCACCCCTCCGCCGTGCACTCCGCCCCCAAGGCGGGTCAGGGGAAATACCCTCCCTGGGGGACTTTTGGAACACGGGCGACTGCGTTGCCATCACGTTCCCAGAACCCTGGCGTCCACCCCCATCCAGTCCGATCACTACCGTCAGCCTCCCCCACCGGCTGAGCCCCGGGACTCAGGCATGCTGAAGACCGGATCCACGCCTCTTCGGTCCTGAGCCTGCAAGTCCGTGGCTGGCTCCCTGCTCTCATGGAACCCTGACATAGCAAGCCATCCCCACCCGGCGCGGTCAGCAGACAATCTCGGCACAAAGAGAAGACAGCCCAAGGTCCGGGACTCGGACGGGAGCGGGGACGGGAGCAAGAAGACACCCTGTCCTCAAGTCAGTCCCTCAGTCAACTCACACGTTCCCGGGGGAGGGGATGCGAGGAGCCAGGCGTCCGGAGAGAGGAGAGAGGAAGAGGAGGAGAGAGGTAGCGAGGGAGATCCGGAGACTAGAGGGAGGGGTGAAGGGAGGGAGAGGAGGAGGCAAAGAGGAGGAGGGACAGAGACAGAGACCAGGGGGCCGGGCGGGGGGCGGCGACAGCTTTGTCTAAGGACAATGCCGAGAGGAAAGGGGGCGCAGGGCGGAGCCCGAGGAGGGGGCGGGGCCTCACTTCCATCCACCGCGCGTGGGACTCTGCCCTGGGACTCCCCTGTTTCTGTGGCAATCACGGGTTCTTGGTTCTCAGACCCCAGGGCCCCTCAACAGCTTCCCGCCCTGTAGTTCCGGAGAACCTTGGTGTCCAGACCCCCGCCCCCACCCAGCTCCCCAACCCAGGGCGGCGGCCCGTGAGTCAGGCCCCTCTAGGGACTCTGGAGGAAGCGCCAGCTGCTGCGAACGGGGCCCGCCCTTCCCATCTCTGGCCGCTCCTCCCCACGCTTTTGCCTTCCCGGGCCAGCCTTTGTTGCTGTGGGTTGAGGGCCGTCTCCAGACAAGAGGAGGTCTGTAGGGAAGGAGGCTGCAGGAGCAGTGCTCAGAAGCAAATGGCTTTGGAAGCTCTCATCCCTTCCAGAGCTGCGGTCCCCTCCGTTTTTAGTTTCACCCTGTCTCCTTTGCGTCTCCGGTTCTGCAGAGGGAAAACTGGGGAATTTGGAAGAAGCAGGACTGGGCAGCTTGGAGGTGGGGGTGAGCCCATGGAGCTTGGCTGCAGCCCAGAGGGTAGCCAGTGGATGAGGTGGCTCCCAAACTCGAGCTTGGTGCTCCCAGGCTCTGGCTAGCCTTCCCAAACTCAGCCCTGTATATTGAGACATCGCAGAGTAAAGAATACCACATGTAGAAAAACGAGGCTTTTATTTTCCTGCAGCAAGTGTTACTCCGGAGAGCAGGGAACCCCAAGTCACCCAAGTTAAGAGCAGGAGAATCCGCTCCACTAGGTTGCCGAGGCGGTTGCAGGGGAGAGGGGGGTAGTGGGATTCAGCCCTGGGGCCGAGCCTTGGGAGGTGGAGAGACTAGGGTAGGAGTGGAGAGCATGACTGGAGTCTAGACCCGCTGGCCACTACTGGCAAACTTGCAGACAGATTCTGGCCCAGGAGTGGAAGCTAGAGATGGAGAAGGGGATCCCTGAGGCACAGAGATGAATAAGAGTGCCAGGGAAGCAGTCAGGGCAGACCCATTTCCTTGTTGAGGAGGCAGGTCAGGCCCTAAACTGTGAGGAGGGGAATGAAGTCTACACCCTCTGTTCCTGGCTGGTGAGAACTGGACCTTGGAATCTAGTGGCCAAAACTCAGAATTTAGGGTATGGAGCTGGACTGGAGGAATGAAGTCTCAAGCAGTAGAAGGGACAGCTCTTTCAGTCCATGGCATCGAGCCTCAGGTCTGAAGCAACCAGGGCCTGGGATGTTAAGGATTTGAATTTGAGGAGTAGAGAAAGTACAGGGCTTGGAATCAGAGTTAACTCCTCATTCTGTCTCCCCATCTTGGGGCCGGGAGAGCAGGTGAAGTTTTCTTTGTAGCTGAGCCCGGAGGTAGCGGAGGTCTTGCTGGTCAAGCCCATGAGCTAGGCCCAGATAGAGGGTAAGAAGGAGAGCAAGGAGGAGGCGGTCAGTGCCCAGAGTGGGTACCACCCACAGCACAGTCAGCAGCTCCACACACACTGGGTGGCGCAGGTGGGAAAAGAGCCTCAGAGCTCGTGGAGACTTCAGTGCCAGAGGCTCACCCAGGCCCAGCACATGGTAGTAGACCTAAGAGAAGGAGAATGGCTTAGAAATGGAGTCAAACCCTTTTTCCAATTTAGCTGTTTCTTTCTCTTTCTTCCAGGCACCACCCTCCTGGAAATCAGGCCCAAGAACCTCATTCTGAGGCTCCACCCCCTGACCCTGATCTCTGCTTCATGTGACTTCCCCAGACCCAGGATACCCATGGATGCTGGCCTTTGAGGAGCCACTCTTTTTTTTTTTTTTTTTTAAAGAGTGAGAGAGGATAGAGGGAGAGAGAGAGAGAGAGAGAGAGAGAGAGAGAATTTTTAATATTTATTTCTTTTTCTAGTTCTCGGCGGACACAACATCCCTGCTGGTATATGGTGCTGAGGATCGAACCCGGGCCGCACGCATGCCAGGCGAGCGCGCCACCGCTTGAGCCACATCCCCAGCCCCGAGGAGCCACTCTTATAAGAAGAGAGGGACTGGGGATATAGCTCAGCTGGTAGAATGCTTGCCTTGCATGCACAAGGAAGGCCCTGGGTTTGATCCCCAGCACCACAAAAAGAAAAGAAAAAAAAAAGATCCCTCGCACCACAAAAAAGAAAAAAGAAAAAGAAAAAAGAAAGAAAGAGAGAGAGGAGAGAATAAAAAGCAAGGGAGAAAGTAGAATAGCAGGGGGGCAGGCAGGTAGAAGAGGAAAATCTTTTTTTTTAGAGAGAGAGAGAGAGAGAGAGAGAGAGAGAGAGAGAGAGAGAGAGAATTCCTTGTATGTGGTGCTGAGGATCGAACCTGGGCCGCACGCATGCCAGGCAAGCTCGCTACCGCTTGAGCCACATCCCCTGCCCGAAGAGGAAAATCTTTGGAAAGAATTCTAAATGGGGTCAGAGGTCTTAGGTAGGGATTTGGAAGCCTCACCTGTTTGAGGCCCATGAGCTCAGCGTAGTCAAAGACGAGAAGAATGCTGAAGATGAGGAGCCAGGAAATGACGTGGAGCACAAAGCAGAGGAGGGGCACCCAGGTGGCCCATGGCTCTGCCCGAGCCTCCCACAACACTGGGCCTCTGGGTACAGGTTCCCAGTACCGCATCACCAACTGGAGAAGGATGAGGAACTAAGTATCCCAGCAGCCAACCTGCCTACTTTTAAGAAACCCAGACCCAGAGCCTGTTCCCCTTTCCCACTTATGAGGGTGCTGAGTAAGCTCCCATGAAAGTGAGGATGACCTGTATCCACACTGAGGATTTACAGAATGGATAGGGATTTACAGAATGGATGGGGATGACCTGATAGGTGCCTGATAGTACTAGGCACCCAAAGAGAAGATAGGTAACTGCTAAATGAAAAGCAAGCTTTCTCTTGAAACCTAGGGAGGTGGTTTGAAAGAAATGGAGGACTGAAAAGGAATTAAGGAGGGGATTTCAAGCAGGATAATGTGAACAAAGTTGCAAAGGTGAGAATGCACATCTTGTGCTTAGGGAATGACAAGTACACCCTTCTTGATAAAAAGTAGGATATGTGCCATGAAGGAATAGAAGCTAAGATTAGTATCCTCAGTTCTCTTCTCAAAAATCATAGTTTGCCCCTCCAGTCTAGGGGGTGCCTCCCATAGATTGTCTCCCTTGGGGACTCAGCTGCCATGTCCTCATACCTGCAAGGCCAGAGCAGTGCATGCCACATACAGTGACCTCTGAAGGACCCCAAAGTACTGGGATGTCCATGCCTTCACTGTCTCAGTCGCCATGAGGCTGTGCTGCCCAATAAAGAGTAGCAGGAGCCCCAGATCCCAAGCCAGGGAGGCAAGTACACTGCGGTCCTTCAGGGCAGCCAGCCATCCCTGGCGGGCATCTGGAGGAGTTGAGGGAGAAAGGGACAAAACATCAAGAAGATAAATAGAAAATCTCCCCTTACCCTCATTTCCCTTTGGGGTCCCAGACCATGTCCCTTAATGGTTTCAAAGCGTTAGTGTTTTCCATCTAGGCTGGCCCCATCCCTTGTATTTCCCCCTCTTCCCTAGGCCTCCGTCAGACCTGGGAAAGAGAATTCATAGAAAAATGCATGTTGGATTGTCACTAAAAGCATGGCTGGAGAGGATTCTCTGGATCGCCCCTTTGTAACACTTCTCTCTCCGCAGTTTTCTCTACAAAATACTTTTCTTAGAATATTGTCTACAGCCCTTTCCCTCCCGCTCAGTCTTTAGTCTCGCGGTTCGCCAAACCGTTCCTATGGTCCCTCTACCCTGCAGCTTTTGAGCAGCTTTCGCGATTCCAGTTCCCTCGCTCAGACTTCCACTGTCATTTGTCTCCAAGCTCCGCCCTCGCACCCTCTTCTCCGGCTCCACCTCCCTGTTTCAAAGCTAGTACTCGATTCCTCCCGCTCACCCGGACTACCGGAATCCGGGATCCCTCCGAGAAGTGGTCGAAGGGAGGTAAAACGCACGAACTCCACTCCAGTGCCAAAGGCCAGGATGAAAGAAGCAAGGGCAGCTGGCACCAGCAGTAGTGCAGGGGCCATGGCGAGAAATGGAGGGGTGGGGAAAGGGGCGGGTTTGGGATTCCCGCGGCAGCAGGCCCCGCCCCCCGCCCGGGGACACGCCTAGGAGGGCGGGGCTCCTGCACGCAGACACCGGGTTTCCGGCTCGCCCACGCGCGCGGCTTTCCCCGCCCGAAGGCAGTGCAGAAGCTGGGGTTTGTTTCCCGAGCTTGCGATGTCCGCGTCACAGAAGGGAATGTTAGAACCCCCAGGGAAGTGGTAAGGACAGCAGTTCTGCAGCCACTCACATGGATTGACTCCCAGTTGGGCTAGTTTTCCCATCGAAAAAAATGAAGACAGTTCCTCTCTGGCAGTTGTGGAAACAGAACTTTAGGAGCCCCCTTTTCGGCTGGGCGCGGTGGCTTGTCCTGTAATTCCCGCGACATGAGAGGTTGAGGCTAGAGGATCGCAAATTCGAGGCCAGCCATGGCACTTTAGTGAGACAGGATATAGCTCAGTGGTATAGCGCCCTGGGTTCTATCCCCAGTTCAGCATAAACAAAAAAAC
Organism: Urocitellus parryii; assembly: GCF_045843805.1. NCBI lineage: Eukaryota > Metazoa > Chordata > Mammalia > Rodentia > Sciuridae > Urocitellus > Urocitellus parryii. The sequence continues at coordinate 121,815,950 of NC_135538.1, read as the reverse complement.
TCTTTAGCCGTGACTGGAAAACAATGGGGGATAACATTACAAATCCTCAGTTGAGACTTCAATAATGAACGGCGAGAGAACGGATTTTGACCCAGGGTGAAAACCTCAAGCTCTGAATCACCTATTACATCTTGTAAGATTGGTTTGTTTGGGGTACTAGGGATTGAACCCAGGGGCGCATCAACACTGAGCTACATCCCTAACCCATTTTTTTTTTTTTTGAGACGGGGCCTTGCCAAGTTGCTTAGGATTTTGCTAAACTGCTGAGGCTTACTTTGAATTTTCAATTCTTCTGCCTCAGTCTCCCAAACTGCTGGGATTACAGACAGGCCTGCACCACAACACCTGGCAGTTTGTTTTTTGATACTGGGGATTGAACTCAGGGGCACACAACCACTGAGCCACATCCTCAGCCCTATTTTATATTTTATTTAGAGACATGGCCTCACGGTGTTGCTTAACACCTTGCTTTTGCTGAGGCTGTTTTTGAACTCGCGATCATCCTGCCTCAGTCTCTCAAGCTGCTGAGATTACGGTGCACCACCGCGCCTGGCTATTTTGTTACTAATTATTTATTTTGCGATGCTGGGGATGAACTCTGGCTCCCACAAGAAGGGCAAAAGCTCAATCTCTAAGCTACATTATCAGCCTCTAATAAGTGGCAAAGATTGTAACCATGGTAGTAAAACTGTTAAAATATTTGTGGTGCAAAACTATTAATTTATTACAGTTGTAAACTAAGTAATTTTATACAAGCTTGTAATAATTGACACTGACTTTATTCTGCAACTTCATTAGTTTGACTCCACTAAGGTCTTTTAACATTTCCTATAGACTGCTTATAATTACCTACAGATTAATATTAATATCTAAAAAGCAAATTACAAGTAAACTTCATCAGGGGTTGTGGTTGTAGCTCAGTGTTAGAGCACTTGCCTAGCACTTCTGAGGCACTGGGTTTGATCCTCAGCACCACATAAACATAAATAAAGTGATATATATAAAGTAAAGTTCATCAGAATTAAAGATCATATAGTAAGTAACTATGTACATATATGGACCTTAGTTATCATTAAGCTTACTCCCTATGCAGGGTGAGGTGGCCAATGCCTGTAATCCCAGTGATTTGGGAGGCTGTGACAGCTCCCAAATTGGAGGCCAGCCTCCGCAATTTAACAAGGCCCTAAGCAACTTAGCAAGAGACCCTGTCTCAAAAACAAGTGAACGAATAAACCAACAAACTCACTCCCTCAACTTTTATTGCACAAGATGAGAGTTAAAGAAAGCTGTTAATCTTGTGGGTAAAGGGATGTGAAAACTGCTAGAGCACTAAGGAACCTCCCACAGGCTCTGCATTCCTCCTTCCCTCTCAAGAGATCAGTATTCCCATATTCCTCTGCATCGATGCCATCATATATATTGCACCAAACAGACTCACTCTCCACCCTGCTTTCTGCATAGGAAAGTGGTCCTGAATTGGACTACACCAATGAAAGTCACAATATTTATTCAGGAAGTCCTTCCTCTCACATAACTGCTCTCATCTTTTGAGTTCAGGCTATAGCAGAGCTGTGGACACTGCAATATTGTTTAAGATTTCCCTAAACCCTATTTACTTCTTTGAATTATAAACACTTCCCCCAAATTTTCTAATAAATTGTACCATCGATTTCCTACTAGGATTGAGACAAATAGATATTATATAGAGCAATGTGCTAAAGTATGGGATTCATTGAAAGTGTAAGAAAAGATTCCTATCCCTATTCTCTAGAAGTTTAAATTGACCAATTAGAAAGAAGTACAACCCCCCCCCCCTTTTTTTTGGTATCAGGGATTGGACTCAGTTTAACTCAGCTGAGTCACATCCCCAGCCCTTTTTATATTTTATATAGACAGGGTCTCACTAAATTGCTCAGGTCCTTGCTGAGTTGCCAAGGCTGGTTTTGAATTTGCAATCATCCTGCCTAAGCCTCCCAAGTCACTGGGATTTACAGGCGTGTTCCAAGGTGCCTGACTACCTGAATGTTAAATGCCTCTAGAGACAGTAGGTATTATATGGAATCCTGTAAGCCTCAGGGATATGGAACAGTAGGACCAGTATTTAGGTCCTACTGTGTGCCACACACACAATGGCTATGTTCAGTATATAAGATGAGTAGTAGTTTAAAAACCAGTCTGGGCATGGTGGTGCAACCCTTGATCCCAGCAACTTGGGAGGCTGAGGCAGGAAGATTGCAAGTTTAAGACCAGCCTCAGCAAATTAAAAATGCCCTAAACAACTCAGTGAGACCCTGTCTCAAAATAAAAAATAAAAATAAAAAAAGCACCCTGGATTCAATCTCCAGTTCCAAAAAATAAATTAAAATTTTTTGAAAAGGCAGCACAGTACTGGAATATATTCAGTGATAAAATGCTTGCCTAGCATGCAAAAGGCCCTGAATTAGATTCCCAGATCTTAACAAAAAAAAGAAAAAAGTAAAGAAAAAAGTTAACAGTGTTTTGGCAAAGCTTGCATTATTTCTACTACACCATTTTTCCAAGCTTAAGCATACTTTACATGCAGAAAAAGTATACAAATAAATTTATTTTTTATTGAAGTGAAATTCACAGAAAATAAAACTAGTTCCTTTAAAGAGAATACAATGGCTTTTAGTAACATTTGCAAATGGGCATAACTACCACTTCTATTTAATTCCAAAATATAACTCCAGACCCATGAAGCAGTGACTACCCATTGTTTCCTCTCTCCAGCCTCTGGCAACCACCAATATTGCTTAGTCTCTACAGTTTTACCATTCTAGATGTTTCATGGAAGTGTAATCATATAATATGTGTCCTTTTGTGTCTGGCTTCTTTTACTTAGCAAAATGTTTTTAAGGCTAATCCTTAAAATATTGCAGCACTTTTCAGTACTGCATCCCTTTTTATGGTTGAATAATATTCCACGTATGCATATGTCATTTTTCTATCCATTCATCCTTGTTGAACATTTGTATTATATCCATCTTTTGGCTATTATGGAAAATGCTGATATTAACATTCATGTATAAATATTTTTTAAAACATGTTTTCATTTTTTGGGGTATATACTTAGGAGCAAAATTGCTGAGTCACATGGTAATTTCTAATGTTTAACTTCTTAAGGAACTGTCAACTGTTACTATTTTCCTTAGAGGCCAAACCATTTTACATTCCTATCACCAATATGTAAGTGTTCCAATTTCTCTACATCCTTGTAATTGACCAACTTTTAATATTACATAATTTGTCCTAAATAGAAAATAACAGTAAATTAAATACAGTTTCCTAACTATTTTTTAAAAAGGGTGTCTCAAAACCAGACATTTAAAAACAAACAAAAAGAAAACTGCACCACACCATAAGGCACAGAGTGAATATTTATTGATCACAGAGATCAGGCCGAAGGTCTAATTTTATAAATACTGAAAAAGCAGGCCAGAAAAGTGCAGAGAATTGCTCAAAGATAAAGCTAAGGATGCTCCTAAGCACGTGGGATGGGAGAGAGAAAAATATTTTAGTATTATTCCACAATTCCACCTCATATTTACTCACTCCAAGTATCCCTTCAAGTGCCTAATGCCAAAGTTGTATTCACTATTTTTCGAGGACAAGTAAGAACTCCAGAAAGAAAAGAAGAGAGATGGCTTCCAAGTTGGAGGCAGGAGAGTGTGCCATAGAGTAATAATTACATCAGTCTGGCTAAAGACAAGCATCCATTAAGATATATCAGCAAGGGATTAGTCAATTTTTGTTGTTTTGGGGTAGTGCTGGGGCTCAAACCCAGGGCCTCATGCATGCTAGGCAAGTGCTCTACCACTGAGCTACACTCCTATTCCAGGATTGGCTGATTTTAAAATGGCCATTTCAGAAAATCTGTGGGTCCAAATCTCCCCGTTTTCCCATAAACCTTCTGGTCCCAACCATTTCCATCATAAGTCATATCAATACACCCCCGTGTTTTCTAAAGTCCTGAGTTTTTTTTTTTTTTCCCCCAATTGTTTTCTAGAAAACTTTACTGTCTGGTAGGGAAAAGGGTGCTGGAATTTTCAGGTGGAACGCATTTCCAAAGTGGAGAGGACAAAGGCCTCTGGCTTGGCTTCCTGCTTCAGCACTCCTGTCAGTAGGAACTCAGGAGAGAGGAGGGGCAGCCCAACCCGAGATGGAATGGAGCATCGTGGGAAGTCCTGGGGGCATGTGATCACAACTCTTTGAGGCTGGGGAAGAGAGAGCAAAGAAAGAAGTCAGGGGGGATAAACAGTTCTAGAAATAGATTCAGGACCCATTAATCAGGGCTAGCATCACTGAAGTAGTACCTCCTGATATGAAGCTCATTGTACTTATTGTCTATAAAATATTCTTTTTCTTTTTAGTGGTGTTGTGATTGAACCCACTTGCTAGGCAAGTGCTATACCACTGAGCCACATCCCCAGTCCTTTTTATTTTGAAACAAGGTCTTGCTAAATTGTTCCAGGAAGGCTTCTGATTTTTTTCGTCTTCGCCTCCCAAGTAGCTGGCTATCTGTGAAGCATTCTTGCCAGAAAGGCTGCTCTTGAATTCATCCTAACTCTTAAAATTAGCCAGGGCCTTGTGCATGCTAGGCAAGCACTCTACCACTGAGCTACATCCCCAACCCTTCTTGTTTTTTTTTGTTTTATTTTTAAGAGATGGGTGTCAGCTGGGTGTAATGGCACATGCCTATAGTCCCCAGCTACTTGGGAGACTGAGGCGGGGGATCCCAAGTTTGAGGCATGCCTGGGAATCCTAGTGAGATCCTGTCTCAAAATAAAACGTAAAAAGTGCTGGGGATGTAGCTCAGTGGTAGAATACCCTGGGTTAAATACTAAGTACTGACAAAAAAGAGAGAAAAAAGGGAATGTACATATTTCTTGGAGATATATACTTAAGTATACAGAAGAAAGTAATACATTTGCAGTTTGCTTTAAAATACTTCAGCAAAGCTAAGCATGGTGGTGCATGCCTGTAATCCCAGTGATTCAGGAGGCTGAGGCAGAAGAATTGCAAGTTCAAAGCCAGCCTCAGCATCGTAGTGAGGCCCTGAGAAACTTAGCGTGACCCTGTCTCAAAATAAAAAATAGAAAGGACTGGGGGCCCAGGGTTGTGTCTCAGTGGTAGGGCACTTGTCTGGCATGTGTGAGGGACTGGGTTTGATTCTCAGCACTGCATATAAATGAATGAATGAATGAATGAATGAATAAATAAATAAGAAAGGTTCATCAACAACTAAAAAAAAGGGGGGGGGGATGGGGATGTAGCTCAGTCATAAAGTGCCCCTAGGTTTAATCCCTAGTACCAACTTCCCTCCCCCTCAAAAAAAACACTTCAGTAAAGCTCGTTATAGTAGCATATGCCTATAGTCCCAGCTACTCAGAAGGCTGAAGTAGTAGGGGGGACTCACTTAAGCCTAAAAGTTAAAATCCAGCCTGGGTAATAATAGTAAAACACATCTCAAAAAAAAAAAAAAAAAAAAGTAGGGGAAGGGTAAATAAAAAAAAAGTTTTTCAGCAGAGTAAATGAAACAAAAGAACAAGGGATAGATAATAAATGTAGCATATGCTGAAAATGTATAAATACAAAATGAAACTAAGTCCATTTGGTGTCAGCAGATCTGTTCCCTCATCCCTACCCTTTCCCATCTATACTTTTATATTTCCTCCAAATGTTCCCATTCCCACTACCTCTTCTGTTTATTTGTTTTTGTAGTGCTGGAGATTAAACACAGGGCTTTGTGCATTGAGGCAAGCACTCTTCCAACTGAGCTATATCCCCAGCCCATCCTGCAACCTCTTTTAGTTACTCCTTCAGAAGACCCAGAACTCACCAACCATACCTTATAGGTCCGGGGCATGCTGGATAGGACAGTGCCTCCACAGCAGCTGATGATCTCTCCCATCTGAGATGGTGGTGGCTGGACTCCAGGGGTCACGTGAATTTCATAGCCCTAAGAGAGAAAAATGGTGACAGTAGATATCTGCAACTGAAAGGCTGTGAGGCACTGTGAAACCTGTGCAAGGCAGAAGACAGGACAGAAGATAGCCTCTCACCTCCAGTAGCCTTCGCTCCCGAGACCGGTGCAGGGCATCCCGAAGATTGAAGCCAAAATTCTTCTCTTGCTCAGGATCAGACACCACATATTGATCTGGAGGCAAGAAGCAACCAGCCTTGCGGGACTAAGGGAGGTAGCAATCAGCATCAGATCTCAGCCACACCCCACCTAGCACTCCTGCCTAGCAGCTGGTGACAGCACGTGAAATGTTTTTTGTATGAATCACTAAAGCCCCATTTCTCAGTCTCCTCTTTCCTCCCATTTTCCTACAGAGCTATGTAAGCAGTCTTCTCCTGTCACTCTTGCTATTGGTCTGTCATCATCTCCTGACCTCTCACCTGATGTAGCCAGTCCAGGGACAGGATGGGGATTCCCTTCCCTAGGGCACACAGGAACTTGACTGTCCGGCGGATTCGATCAGTAACCAAGTGGGAGGCCTCTGCCACGGAGCTAGCCAGACTCCCCCCCAATGCCAGCACTGTCCGCTCCCCACGAGCATCCACAACTCCTGTGAAGAGAACCTGTTGGGGGATTAGACTGGGCTGATCAGAGCAAGCTATGCCAGGAGTGACCATCTCTCAAACCAGCTACCACCCTCCCTTTGTAACCCCAGTTCCCTTCTCTCCTACTTTAGGGGCTGCTGATTCTTGGTTAGATTTGGTCCGTCGAAGGCTTCGGCTTGGTATTCCCTTGGGCTCCTCCTCTGTCTGGTCTCTCCTTCTCTTGTCTGGAATCACTATGTCCTGGGATTGAAAAATACCTTGGTGGGAGAGCCTGAGCCCTGAAGCTCTTCCTCCCAGCCCTTTGGAGTCTCCAGCCCTTTCCTCACCTCTTCCTTCACTGGTATCTCCTCAGGATCTTCTTCCTCCTCCTTGGGGAACATTGTCTCCTGGGAGACATCCCCTCTTTGGGGACGTTTTTGAAGAGGGGGTGAATCTATGGTAGTGGAAGGTCTCTTGCGGCTTCGAGAGGCCTTAGGTGGGGGCTCTGGGACGAACCCAGATGTACCTGCTGCTTCTACCTTTTGGATCTGGGAAGCATGAATGGGTGCCTCAGGAAGCTGGGGAAAGGAAGGCTCAGGAACGGTCCCAAGGCATTCAGCTGCTCTCTGTGCCCTTGGTCTTTGGTTCCTTGAGGATCGGCATTTAGGTTCAGGGGGTGCAGAGCTAGGTTTGTGGACAATGAGAGCTGTAAGGGAGCCATGCTTCCCAGCAGCTCTCTGTCTCCTGGTACAACTGGTTTGAGTGGGCTCAAAGGGAACAGGCTGGTCTGTGGTAACAGAAGGATGGAATTCAGGAGTGACAGGAAGTGTGGCAGCACTTAGTGTTGAAGACTCTAGTGCTCCACTCTGACATACTGCCTTAGAAGCGACAGGCTGGTCTGTGGAGTTGGGAAGCTCAAGATCACAGGCTGATGGTTCAACTGGTTCAGGAGTCTCAACAGACTTACGTGTTCTGCCCCGACTGATTCTAGATGTGGGCTTGTGGGTGATAGGATGGTTTATGGAGGTGGAAGGCTGGAGTTCAGGGGCTGTGGTGACAACTACTTCAGGGGTCTTGACAGAAGACCTATGTGTCCTACCCCGAGTGGGCCAAGATGTGGATTTAGGGGTGACAGGTTGCTCTGCAGAGGTGGAGGGCTGGAGCTCAGGGGCTGTAGGTACAATTGGTTCAGGGGTCTTGACAGAGGACCTAAGTGTCCTGCCCCGAGTGACTCTGGATGTGAGCTGGGGGGCAACAGGCTGGTGGTCTGTGGAGGTAGAAGGCTGGACTTTGGGGCCTGTGAGTAAGATTGGTTCAGGGGTCTTGACAGAAGTTCTGTGTGTCCTGCCCCGAGTGACTCGGGATGTGGGTTTGGGAATGACAGGCTGGTCTGTGGAAGCAAAAGACTGGAGTTCAGGGGCTATAGGCAATACTGGTTCAGGTGTGTTGACAGAGGACCTAAGTGTCCTGCCCCGAGTAACTCGGGATGTGAGCTTAGGAGTGTCTGGCTGGTCTGTGGAGGTGGAAGGCTGGAGTTCAGGGGCTGTGTGGACAACTGATTCAGGGGTCTTGACAGAGGACCTATTTGTCTTGACCCGAGGGACTCGAGATGTAGGTGTGGGGGTAATGGGCTGCTCTGTGGGAGCGAAAGGCTGAAGTTCGGGGGTCTTGTCAGAGGACTTGTGTGTCCTTCCCTTAGTGGCACGAGATGTGGACTTAGGGGCGGCAGGCTGGGCTGTGGGGGCAATAGAGGAGAGTTCAAGGGCAGTGGAAGAAAGTGGAGAGGGTGTCATCCTGGAGGAGCGACGGGGCCTAACACTGGGCTTTGGGGGGAAAGGTTCCAGCTCTGAAGATAGGGGAGGCTCTGGAGTTTCCTGACTCCTTTTGTACCTGGTCCTAGGAATGGGTGGCTCAGAAGATGAAAGAGGAGAAAGAAGGGACTGAAGTTCAGGATGTTTTTGGCTCTGAGAGCTAAAGGAGTTGAGGGGTAAGGCTAAGGCTTCAGGCATTGTAGCAGGCAGGCAAGCATCTGGGGATTCTGGATCACCCTGGGGAAAAACAGAAACAAGGCAGGAGGGTAATGAGAAAGAGAAATTGGGACACTGTTCCTGATCCTTGTTTATGGTGGAAGTGTGTCCTCTGGCATTTCTCTTCCTGTATGTGACCTCTCTTCCGTTAGACTGGGACCTCCCTGGGAGGAAGCAGTCCTCTTCCCTACAAAGCTCTCCTCATAGTGTTCTCCACATGTGGGTGGTGGTACATGAAGAGGATGGTTGGGGCAAAGAAGGACAAAACATGAAAGGGACTACCTTTCTGAGTCAGAGGGAGATACTACTTGGGGAACAGGTATGGAAAACAGTGGGTACCAAGGGCAAAGCGATGGATGCCAACTAAGAAGGGATAATGATGGGAAAAAAGTGAGAATATGGGGAAAGGATTAGCTTAAAGCATGGCCAGGAGAAGGGCACTGGTGGGATACAGGGATGACTTGTGGAATAGGAAGAAATCAAGAAAGTAACTCTCACCATGGAAGTTGTCTCAGCAGGTAGCATCTTGTAATTCAAGTGGCCTGGACAGAAAGTAACAAAAGGGTAGTTGAGTTCTAAGTAGTTGGTTGCTCAGGGATTGATTATCATGAGGGTTGCATACCACCTTGTGTTCCTTTCTGCCTTCACTTACCTCTCTGCTGCCTCGTGGGGCTCACTGGGGCTCCCCTTCCTCCACCTGACTGGTTCCCAGAAACTACAGGGGCTGAAGCAAGTCCCTGAAGTTCCTCTGCCCTGACTCCAGGCTCTGGTGTTGGACTAGTAGCCTGTCCTTTCTGGTCTTGGTTTCCTCCCTCTGTCTCCCCTCTCTCCAAGTTCACTTCTAACTCAGTGGCTTCACACATTCTCTCTGGAACTGGTTTTTCTACTACTTTCTCAAATACTTCTCTTGTGAGGGTCTGCTTCTCTATCTCTGTCTCTTCTGTTTCCTCAGATATCTCCATTTCTACCTTCGAGTTCTCCCTATACCTTTCAGGACTCTTGCTTTTCGCCTTTTTGCCAGACTCTTGAGTGTCTTCAGCTAATGCCTGTTTTTGCTCTCTGTCCTGTATCCCTCTAGTTTTTTCTTCCTCCTCCATCACATCTTTTCTCTCTCCTTCTGGTGGCCCTTCCCTGATTTCCCTCTCCAGTGGCCCTTTCTCAGGGGTCACCCTCTCTGTTTCTTTTTGTGTACCCATGTCTTTCTCCACAGTCTGTATCTCTCTGCCTTGAATCCCCAACGGCTCTGTGTGAACTGGGCTCTCTGGATGTTGGTCTTGTGGTGTTGCCCTAGGTGGAGACAGGCAAGATCCATTAGCCTCAAGGTGGGTGGCTATGAGCTGAGGTTCAGTGGCCTCAGACTCTCTCGGACAGAATGGCTGTGTAGCCAAGACTTCCCATGGTTCATCCAAAGCACCTAAAAGTAAGGAGTCAGAGAAACAGAAAGAAAAGAGAAGTAGATAAAAAATGTTAAGGTTAAGAAGCAAATAAGATAAACTCATGGATAATAAATATAATATTAAAGAAAAGCTGGGATAAGGGTGATAGCTAAAATATTTAATGTTATAAAAAGACCATACATGGGGCTGGGATATAGTTCAGTGGTAAGGCATTTGCCTCATGTACCCAAATCTGTGGGTTCATTCCTAATGCCAAAACAAAAATGAAAACAAAAACTGACCATACAGGGGCTAGGATTATGGCTCAGGGGTAGAGTGTTTGCCTCACATGCATGAGGCACTGAGTTCGATCCTCAGCACCACATAAAAATAAATAAATAAAGGTATTGTGTCCATCTACAACTTTAAAAAATATTAAAACAAACAAACAAAATGACCATACATATATCCTCATAGGAAAGCTTCCTCAGTGGTCTCTCCCTCTCTCTTTTTTTTTTTTTGGTACTAAGGATTGAACCCAGGAGCACTTAACCACTGAGTCACACCCCCGGTCCTTCTTATATTTTATTTTGAGACAGGGTCTCACTAAGTTGCTTAGGGCCTTGCTAAGTTGCTGATATTGTCTTTGAACTTGTGCTCCTCCTGCATTGCTGGGATTACAGGTGTGTGCCACCACAATTGTCTCTTTAAAATTAATCAATTAAAGTCTGACATAACATGGTGCGTTTTCTTTCTTTCTCTCTCTCTCTCTCTCTCTCTCTCTCTCTCTCTCTCTCTCTCTCTTTCTTTCTTTCTTTTTAAATGCCTTTATTTATTTTTATGTGGTATTGGGGATTGAACCCAGGGCCTTGCCCATGCTAAGCAAGCACTCTACCTCTGAGCCACAACCCTAGCCCAACATGGTGCGTTTTTCTGATGAAATGGAGAAACATCGCACAATACTCAAAGACTATGAAAGAAACGTGTAGAGAAAGAAAACAAAAAAGGATGAAAAGTTAGGGGTACAGAGAAGAGAGCTTCTTGTACCTGGGGTCTAAAAACTGCAACAGGAAGAGCCAAGCTCTTGGGGCAGAGTAAACAGGAAGGTTTGGGTGGGTAAATCTTCCAAGTTTTGAACTGCTGCATGAGAATAGATGGCCTAAACACAGCTCTTCCACAGAACTTCAGGGTCCCATGCCCAGTCTCCTGCCCTATACCCACCAATCTTCACACCCTTCAAAGACTACTAGTCTATCTCCCAGTTCCCACTGGCACTGGAATCCAAATAATACAAATGTTCTCACCGTCCAGATTCTGACTCTCCCTCTCCACAAAGCACTGGGTAGCTTGAAGGTCCAGATCTTCAGAATCTGGTGGGAAGTATAGGACCAATAATAAAAAAATCATATCTAACACTCAACACTTTACTTTTACCCTATTATTCTCTCCCCACTCCTTTTAACCACTGTTTATTTCAAGAGCAAAGGAAGAAGAAAGGTTAGCACTTACCATCATGGCTGTCTTTGGAGTCCTTGGCCTCACTCATATGCGGTTTTTTCTCCTTTCCTGTAAGGGGATATCCCTCTGTCTGTGGTTGGAGGGGTTCCCCTGAAGCACCTGTGTGCACCACCATCTGCTGTACTTGTGATCCACCATAGGCCCCCACCTTGAGAGTGCCCTCTGACTCAAGTACAGCTGTAGCCCTCTCTGTCTCAGCATCCCCTTCTCCCAGAAGCTGGCTCTTTCTTACATCTGCCACTTCTGAAGACATGCCCACTTCCATATCTGTTTCACCATCCTCATCAGAAGACTGGACTGCTTCTAGAGGCATTATGGGCAGCTTTGCTGATTCCTGCTTCGCTTCCTTATCTGTTTGATTTGTCCCCTTCACAAGCACTTGATACTTTCCCCAACATATAACAGCTGGCCCTGATGGAACTTCCTGTTTCACTTCTATCTTGATGTCCCCTGTGGTGGAGGCAGCTTGGCTTCTCTCCAGAAGGACCCCTGGTGAACTCATATCTGCTTCCTCACCTACATCATTGTCTCTAAGGGGAGTTTGTCCGTTTTCTGAATTTGCTATAACAAGGGTTTCTTCCTTGTCTGTATGACCATTGAGGACAGTTTCTCTCTTTTCAACTGGGAGCCCCTCCTCCATGTCAGTGTCACTATCTCTCTCAGAGGTGGTTAGGCTTTTCTCCTGAAGGAGCACAGGTTGGACTCTGTCCTTTTCAATATCAGCATTTCTGTTCCATAAAACAGCTCCGCTCTCTTTCAGACGTGCTAAAGTGAGTGCTGCTGAGACTTCTTCTTCATCATCTGTATCACTATCAATCACCATAGAGGTTTGGCTTCTTTCCAGAGGGACAGCCAATGGGGCCTCACCCTCCTCCATGTCTGTATCACTACCAGCTGGGCTCTCCTGAAGATGTGCCAATCCAAGTGTTCCAGGACTTCTTGTACCAACTCCATGAAAGACTTGCCTCTTCTTCATAGGCACTACAGCTGGGGTTGCAGGGATCCCCTCTTCTTCCACATCAGTATCACTATCCAAGAAGCCAGAAGGCTGGACCCTTTCCAAGTGGGCCTCAGCTGTCTTTCCAGGAGGCCGGTTCTCTTCATCCACATCTGTGTCACTGTTGTCCCCAGGAAGCTGACTTCTTTCCAAAATCAGCCCAACTGGTACCACCCTATTCCCTGTATCCCTTTTGACTTTTGTGTCCTTATCGATCTCTCCTGGAGGCTGAACTTTTCCTAGCCACGTTTCAGTTGTAATTCCACTGGCTTCAGGCTGCTCTGCCTCTGCTACAGCACATTTTCTAGCAGCTGAAGAGGCCTCCCTGGCTGCTGGTTGCTGACCTTCTTCCTCATCTGTGTCACTGTCCAAGTTGAAGGCAAAAGAGTCACCTGGGGCCAGGGAAGGTCCTTCTTCATCACTGTGAAACAGAAAAGAGTCTAAAGAATTTCTTGGAAAGGGATACCCCACTTAACTATGAGTTGTAGACACAGGTAGTATTTGCTCTTCTATCTCCAGCTTGGTTCATCTAGGTGCTCCATAAAAAATAAGCTGAGTGAATGAATATATACAAACCCACAGCCTCAACTTTCAACGTGATCATCTCTATTAGAGACTGATCCTCCAGACCCTGGTTCTTCCTATTTGAAGACTCACATATCTAGCCCTGTGGTACTTACCTTTCTGGAACTACTGTTGCCAAAGAGGAGGATGTGGTCCTTGATTCTTTCACCATACACCCTTTTGAGAAATCTGGCAAGAACAAAAAGGAGTAACTTGACAATATCACACTCATCATCCCTGTCTCTTCATCCACACTGCCAATACACAAACTTACCTTCTTCCTCCTCTGAGTCCTCAGCCAAGGGAAGTCTGGAGGGCTGAGTTTCTTCCTGTACCCTGGGGGTCGCCTCTACAGTTAGGGGACCCCGGGAAACACAGGGTGGGCGGACATCCAGGCGATGGTACTGGCAGGGTAAATCGGCAAAGAGAATCAATTCCTGATCCCTGAGACGGTGACTCAAACCAGGGCTCAGGACCTTAGGAGGCCTCAAGATTTGAGTACCATTAAGGCTCCCACAATCCTGGAGGACAGGTGCCTTGTTCCAAGCTGAGATTTCAATCACTGCATGTTGTTTGGAGATGGATGGAAAGGGCAGGGTCACAGAGCAGTCAGGCAGTCGGCCTATCACATTCTTCCCGAGGAATAGTGGAAAATCTAAAAATGAGAGAGGTAGACAGGTTCCAAGGCCAGAGTCCTGGCCTGTCATTAGGAAAATCTTCTAGTTAAATACCCTACTACTTTCTCAAAGCTCCCAAAAGCATTAGAAAAATAAAAACTCCTAGAACATCCAGGTGCAGTGGTTCATGCCTATAAATCCTATAACTTGGGAGACTAAGACAAGAGGATCTCAAGTTCAAAGCCAGGCTCAGCAACTTAGTGAGTTCCTAAGCAATTTAGCAAGAACTTGTCTCAAAATAAAATACAAAACCAGCTGGGAATGTGGCTCAGTAGGTAAGAGCCTTTGGGTTCAATCTCTGGTATCCTGCCCCCCCCCCCAAATTCCTAGAAAATCTAGGAATTGAAGAATATATGCGGGCTGGGATTATGGCTCAGCGGTAGAGCGCTTGCCTAGCACAGGCAGGACCTGGGTTAATTCTCAGTACCACATAAAAATAAAGGCATTGTGTTGTGTCCCTCTACACCTAAAATAAAGAAAGAAAAAAATATATATATGCAATGCATTATTCATATGCAACCCATCTACATGGGGATTTTTTCATTATATAAAATATACATAATATAAATTTACCTTTTTAGTCATTTAAAGCATGCAGTTCAATAGTATTAAGAACACACTGTTGGGGCTGGGGCTGTAGCTCAACGGTAGAGCATGTGCCCAGCATGTGTGAGGCACAAGTTTGATCCTCAGTACCACATAACAACAAATAAATAAACAAAGGTATTGTGTCCATCCACAACTAAAAAAAAAAAAAAGAGCACATTGTTGTGCAATCATTACTACCTCACTACCGTCCATTTCCAGACCACAGTAGGTTTTTGGTATTTTTATTTTTTTGTTTTTGGTACTGAGGATTAAACCTAGGGGCATTTAACCACTGAGTTACATCCCCAACCCTTTTGCTGAGGCTGGCTTTGAATTCATGATCTTCCTGCCTCAACCTCCCGAGCCTCTGGGATTACAGTCGTGTGCCACCACGCCAGCCACAGTAGATTTTTATTTGATCTTCTTCATCTTCTCCTATCAATGTAAAATAACTCCTAGAGTGTCCAGGGCTGTAGCCCAGAACAATCATCTGTCAGTCCCCTTTTATCCAACCTAGTAAAACAGTTTTTCATATTTCCTTGAAACAAATGTAAACTTGTAACTCTCCAACCAAGAAAAATAAAAGACCTATATCCATACTTCAGCACTCAATACCCTCTGACCTTTTTCTGGTCCGTGGGCACCACTGAAGATATGCAGTCGTCCTATAGGCTCCAAGATATATCCTGAGGATTCATTAGATTGCTCTGTCTCTTCCTCTTCTTCAACATCCCAGTCAACGGCCTGGGTGTCTTCCATGGTCTGGGAAGGAAACACATTATCATCATCCCCATTACTTGTTCATACACAGCATCAGAGAGAATGATAAGTAGGGATAAACCTGGATAGTAAAAGTAATTGATGCTTCTCTTCCCACCAATCACTCTATTTCTATCCTTCTGAAGCATTTAAAAAAAAAAAATTCTGGGGTGGCTATATGTGTTAACTCAATGGTACAGCATTTGCCTAGCAAGTGCAAGACCCTGATTTCAGTCCCCTGCATTATTGATTTTATCTTTTAAGTTGGGTGCAGCAGCAAATGCCTATAATCCCAGCTACTCAGGAGGCTGAGGCAGTAGGATTTCAAGTGCCATACCAGCCTGGACAACTAAGCAAGACCATGTCCTTAAAAAAATAAAAAGGGCTGAGGATAATGCTCAGTGGTAGAATGATCTAGCATGCATGGGACTCTGGGTTCAATTTCCAATACTGGGTATTGAACCAGTACTGGGATTTGTGGTACTGGGGATTGAACCCAGGGGCACTTATCACTGAGCTACATCTCTAGCCCCTTTTATTACTTTTTTTGGTTCCAAAAATTGAACCCAGGGATATTTAACCATTGAACCACATCCCCAGTCCTTTTTATATTTTATTTTGAGACAGGATCTTGCTAAATTGTTCAGGGTCTTGACAGTTACTGAGATTGGTCTTAACTTGTAATCCTCATGCCTCAGCCTCCTGATTCACTGGGTTTATAGGTGTATGTCACCATGCTTGGCTAAAATAACTTATTATTTATTTATTGTTACAAAAATTGAACCCAAGGGTGCTTTACCACTGAGCTACATCTCCAAGCCCTTTTTGTCTTATCCCTTAGGGTCTCACTAAGTTGCTTATGGCCTCAATAAATTGCTAAAGCTGGCCCTGAACTTTCAATCCTCCTGTCTCAGCCTCCTGAGTTGTTGGGATTACAGGTATGCACCCTTACCCCTGAAATTTTTTTTTTTTTAACTATGACACAAAGTAAGAAATATCACAATGTTCAAAGTACAAACTATATACAAATATGTGCTTTTCAAATATAAAATAAAACTGAAAACTGGGCATGATGCAGCAGGAGAATCACTGAAGCCCAATAGCCTAGATCTAATAGCCTTGATACCTTAGCAAGGGTCCACCTCAAGAAAGTTTTGAGAACTGGATGTGGTGATGAATACTTGTATTCCCAGTGACTTGGGAGGCTGAGGATTGAATCCAGGGGCACTCTACCACTGATCTTTCTTATTTAATTTTTAGACAGGGCCTTGCTAAGCTGCCAAGGCTTATGATTCTTCTGCCTGACTCTTGAGTCACTGGGATTACAGGCCTATATTTACATGCCCAATTCACTATAGTTTTTAAATGCTGATTTCAACCCACTAAATTGATTTCACCATCCACTACTGGAGTGCAACTCACAGTTTGAAAAACCATTTAGCTAACATGTGCCAAGCATGTGTTGGGTATTATATTGCCAGGCACAGTAGTCAGCTAATGCTAAAACATTAAATAACTTGCTCAAGATAACACAGCAGATAGGTGGGCAGACAGAAATAAATATGTTTCTGATTGCAAAGCCCACTTTTTACACTGTATCAAACAGCCTCAGTGTAATCAGACTGAAGTGTAAAGAACATAACAGCTGGTGTACACAAGAGGATTCTATGTGTCAAGCACTGTTCTAAATAGTTTATACTGCCTCATCTACTGTTCCCTGTAAAGTAGGTATTATTATTCTCCTTTTTCCCAGATAAAGAAACTTCAACATAGATGGGTTAAGGGACTTGCCCAAGATCTCCCAAATAATCTCTCTCCCTGTATAATAGTCTCTTGATGGCTTTCAATGCCCATAGCATAAAATAAAACCTAAACTTTTTAGCAAGGACTCTATGATGTAAACCTTATAACCTTCACACTACTTCCAGGACTGGATCAGTGAACTGTGTCTTTTCCCTAGGGTCCATCATTCATATTTATGGTTATGGTGCACCTGGCACAGTTGGAGGTATTCAGGATACATCCTGAACCAAACATAAACATGAATCCTACCCTATGGAAAAGACATCATCGAGCCTATGATGAAAGAAGAAATAAAATAAGGTAGAAACTCAAAATAGCATGAGTGGAATTTACCTAGAAAGATGCCACCCTAGAGGAAAACTGTTGCTAGGAAAAAGGTAGGACGCCCCCATGGAGAAAGTGTTAATTCCGTCCTTTGACGCGCCAATTCAGCGATGCCCACGACCCCTGGCTCCAATTCCAAGGGCCAAGATCTTTGATCCCCCACACCCCAATGGGTTCCCTCGTAGCCCAACGTCTTTCTGTGTGCTCATACCCGGCTCAGGGCTCCAGACAAGGATGAGTATTACAATCTAAGAAGCAAATTTCTAAATTACCTCCACCCAGTCGCACCCAAGGCACGCCCCTCCCGCCCTCCGGAGGAATCAAGATGGTACCCGGGAGCCGAGGGCGAGGCCCCCAGAATTTACCTACTTTGAGTCGCCGCGCGCGCCACCAGTAACGGCCGTGACCTGGGTGGCGCGAGTGCGTGTCCGGAAGGAACTTGAACCGCTGATTGGCTCCTGTAGCTGTCTTTCACATGCTGCAGTGCGCTGATTGATGAAGCTCCCAGAGCACAGGCACTTTCGAAGGTCCGCCCTTTCCCCGCCCCCTCACGGCTCAAACGGGAGGCTGCTCGCAGGGGACTGGTAGTTAAGGTAGACTATAATCCGAGGCCGCCAGGAGTTTACGGAATAACGCACCACGATTGGGCAGCTCCAAGGGACAACCCATTACCGCCCACTTCCCGCGCAGATTTCCAAACCGCGACCAGAGAGTCTGGCGCCAGAGAGTGCTGGCAGCAGATAGAAAGGCTCTACCATAGACGTCTACCGAATCCTGCATCCAGAGCGCCCTTCCGCGGTCCTCCCAGACATGGAGTCCGCTGACTCAGGAGAAATGAAAATAGGTTGCGGTTGCAGTCGTGGCTCGAGGCTGCAGTTTGGAGAATAGCCCGTAGGCGTGGCGCTTGAGGACTCCTCATGGCAGCGGAATTTAATTTCCTTTCAATTTGTTTAGTAGAAATCATGTCATTTGTTCATGGGAATATATCCCTGACGGACATTTTGAGATTATTTTCCTAAATGGAAGAACCTAAAGCAAACGTTTCTAGGCAAACAGAGAATGCTGTTTTGTTAACATCTTAAAAAGTCTGTGCTTCCCTTTCAAGATTCGAGGAAAGAATGAAAAAGTCATTTACTTCATTTCATAAGACATGAAGAGAATAGTGAGAATTTGACACGTGCATAATCTAGTAAGATCTGTATCTTAATTGTGTCTATAACAAATATACTAAAATTGACTTCATAAACGAAGCATTGAAGCTCTGTGAAGTTAAATAACGTGCTTAGGTTCCTTAAGACTAATTGAATCAAATTCTCTATAATTTTGAATTCTGAATCTCTTTCCTCTAACGCTGTAACTGCTTTCATTGCAAGCACACCCTAGACATTTAAAACATTATGTTTTAAAAGAGTAGAGGGGCCTTATATAATTTGATGTTCCTTTATTTATTAAGTGACTTAGAAAGGGGTATTGATCTGTGTATTGGTCAAATGTGAATGAATGATCTTATTCATTTATTTGTTACTTTTAGATGGACATAATGCCTTTATTTTTTTATATTTATGTAGTGTTGGGGATCGAACCCAGTGCCTCATGCATACTAGGCTACCACTGAGCCTGAGCCTGAGCCATAACCTCAGCCCCCTCCCCCCAATTAATGATCTTGATACCACATTACTGTTACACCACCTTCTTGTTAATACACTTCTCAAGATTCTGTGGGTCAAAGAACTAATCCTTAAACATTTTTGTATCCATAGTATCCTGCTTTGGTGGATACTTGGTATCTATCAAATGAATGACTCACTTGGAAGAAGCTGAGAGGTTCATACTTGAGCCCATCCCATTTTCCCTCCTCCCCACCTTTTAAATCCTGAGGCTTTGCTATAGCCACACCTAGTCACTGAAATTAGAAAACTGAAAAATTACTGACTTCATCTCAGAGTCTAATAAAGGCAGGCTGGGAACACACTGAAATTCTATCAGGAACCTCACCCCATAGTTCCCTTTGACAAGATGACCAAGGTGTCCTCAAACTCTACCTTAAAGCCCTGATCCCCTCATGGACCAAGAGAGACTTCTAGCTCCACAAATCCCAGATCTCAGCTTCATTAAACTATTCAATTTATTCTTTCAACATTCCTTCCAGACAACCTCTCTATTTTGAAAAGCTCTTGCTACAATTTTATTTCTTTTTTAAGATTA
Source organism: Urocitellus parryii (assembly GCF_045843805.1). NCBI lineage: Eukaryota > Metazoa > Chordata > Mammalia > Rodentia > Sciuridae > Urocitellus > Urocitellus parryii. The sequence continues at coordinate 121,796,545 of NC_135538.1, read as the reverse complement.
ATTAAGAAGGATGGTTATGGGATCATTTGCACTCTCCATCCTTAACCAAGCTTTGCCTTCTTACTCAAAAGTCCCAAAGAAAGAAGAGGATAATCCCTTTCTTATTCCTCTGAGGTGTCTGGGGGAACGGGGTTTTTACTGAAGTTCATGCCTAAGGTCACCAAAGGACTAGATGTATGTAGCAGAAGAGGGTACCACAGTTCTTCCAGTTTTCGCTGAGCTAAGCAGTCCTGTCTCCCCCCCCCACCCCCCAGCTACCGCAGTGGGCAGCTTTCAGGGCGTGCCTACCCCACCTCCTAGCTCCTGGAACCCCAGATTCCCACATACCAAGAAAGATTTCATTTTTTCACAAACAAAAAAACCCCACAAAAACCTCTGACATAGAAAGAATCTTGTGCAAGGTCATTTTTCATTAAAAAAATAAGAAAACCACAAAAAGCAAAATACCAAGTACCCACCCATTCGTAACTTCATTTTGCAGCGTGGACAACAATAGAGGACTACGACTCCCAGAGAGAACTGCGCTAGTCCACTGGCGTAGAAACCAATGGCCGTTTGGTACATGATCAGCATCGACTAATCAGCGGCAGGCTGGAGAAGGCTTTGTCTCCCCGCCGCCCAGCGGGTGCCGTTCTCCCGCCTCCCATCCCTGGCGCACGCGCGCCCCGCCCTGCCCGCCTTCCCTCCTTCGCCCTCCCTGCTTTTCTGCCTCTCAGAATCTTCCTGCCGTCGCGTTCGGATCTCGCTGCTCCATCCTCCCGGGCACGTTCCTTCTTTCAGCTCGCGACCAGCACAGAAAACGATTTACATATTTCCTTGCCCCGAACATACACTGAGGCGAGCAAAAATAAATTAAAATAAATTGTAGCCATGAGGGAAATCGTGCACATCCAGGCCGGTCAGTGTGGCAACCAGATCGGTGCCAAGGTAAGAATTTTAAGCCTCTCCTTTTAATTATATTTCTTAGAAGAAAAATCCCGATTAATTTACGAAGGATGGTTATGGGGTCATTTGCACTCTCCATCCTTAACCAAGCTTTGCCTTCCAAAAGTTTTTTACTTGTAAGGATACACATTTGTAGTAGCATTTGATTTTGAAAAGATGGGCAACTTATTTTGGCAGGCACATTTTTGGGGGAGTGCTACTAAAAGGACCTTTCAGGTTTGGGAGCCTGGAAGACCCAGGATCTGTAAGGGTTTTCTTAAAGGAGATTTTTCTAACGGTCCAAGGACCAGGGAGGAGTGATGCGGAAACGGTCCGAGACAAAGCGAGGCGAGGTTTTCCCCATGTGGATCCCGCCTCCCCCCGCTTGGCGGGGATTTGTAGAGCAAAACTGGCGGGGGAAGGGTTGAGGCTGGGCGGGCAGCTGCCGAAAGTCCCAGTGCAAAGGTGGGGAACACTGCACCAGGGTGGGCTACACTACGCGCAACCTTCACAAAGGATCGGAGACATCGGTGTTTCTGCGATCCCCGAGGGGCGTTCCCGTCTTTTTATGTGGATGGAGAATAATATATATAGGGGCTTCCTTTAACTTTCATTGCCTCTAAGACCTTTTAGGGCGTCAACACATTCTTAGAGGGAGAAGGTGGAAGGGGTGCTTCCATTAAGTAATTCCCTCTGTACCAAATATTGGAGAAAGAATAAAGCAAGTTGGGGGAAAAGGGAAAAAACTGGCCAGAGAATAAAATTCCGAGGCCTTAGGGGGATTTTTTTTTTCTTTTTCTTTTTTTTTTTTTACGCGCGGTTACAGTGTAGCGGGGGAGGGGCAGAGAGGAAGTGCGGCTGCTACGTTGTAGCCGAAGGGCGGGGCCCAGGCGCCCCCGGCGCGCGGGGACAATGCAGCCCTGCCCGCTGGCGGGGACGCGCTAGCTGGAGCGCAGTCCCGCCCCTAAGCGCGCGGAATTTGCCTTGAGCCGCGCCCGCGCGCTACATCTCCTTTTGTCGGATTCTTTAAGTGCGCGTGCGCTGCCATCACGTGGAGGGAGGGGGTGGTCGACTGCAAAAGCCCTAGGTGGCTCAGACACGGCCCTTTTAGTACGGCATGCAGGGGCGGTTCCTACAAGGGGAACGGGTAGCCCTTCCATGCGTTCACTCCCACTTAGCGAACGCCAGGCCTTCCAGCAGTATATCATTTTAACATCCCGAGCAACGAAAGCTGCCGCTTTCCTGAGTGTGCAAGTGTCTAGGGCAAAGGTGTGGCAGGCAGATAACGGAATGCCAAGCCTTAGAACAGGACTTACCACCAACCCATCTGGAATGTAGATCCCGTGAAGAGGTATATTTGCGTGGGATTTGCACTACTTAAGGCTCATTGCTTTTCCTTGGCAGTTCTGGGAGGTGATCAGTGATGAACACGGCATCGATCCCACCGGTACCTACCATGGGGACAGTGACCTGCAGCTGGACCGCATCTCCGTGTATTACAATGAAGCCACAGGTGAGGGCAGGAGCCCAGGAAAGTCGGGTTTCATTTCTTTAACACTTCTATAGGATCTCATTCTATTTGTTCTTTTTTAATTAATTTAATAAATTTATGGTACCAGGGATTGGACCCAGGGGCTCTTAAATGTTTTATTTTTGAGGTAGGATCTCGCCTCCCAAGCCTCTTGAGTTTAAAGGTGCCACCACGCCCAGCTATTTTTTAATTGTATTTTGAGACACTGTCTTACCTAAGTTGCCCTAAGCTGCTCTCTAACTAGTGAGAGCAGCGTAGGCTCAGTCTCCCAAGCAGCTGGGATTACAGACATGAGCCAGTGCTTCCGCTGTTTCCATTCTTGGGGGCCCATTGTCCCCTTTGGATGAATCCATCATTTTCTTCTTTAGACACCCACCATAAAGGGGCCAAAGACTAGCTCTGCTGCCACCTGGTGGCTGGGCTTGGCATGACAACTTTAAATATGAGGCTGTTTCCTAACAGCAATTGCTTAACCTTCCCCACTGCCAGCTCTCAGACATCTACCTGATTCCCTCTAGGTGGCAAATATGTTCCTCGTGCTATCCTGGTGGATCTAGAACCTGGGACTATGGACTCTGTTCGCTCAGGTCCTTTTGGCCAGATCTTCAGACCAGACAACTTTGTTTTTGGTGAGTTATGCAGATGTTTTTAGTGATATTCTTATATTTAGGTGCAAGAAAGAGCAAAAGTTAGATGATTATTGCACTGGAGAGTTACAGGAAATCTGAAATGGGAGGGTGGAGGCAAATGACTATTTGGGATATTATGAAAATATATCACAGGTGAAAGAGAAAGGAGCTACCTCTAAGGGAATTTTCCTAAAAGTTGAAAGGTAGAAACGTGTACATTCCAAACCTTAAATAATTAATTAAGCTTTCTCTCTAACCCATTACAGGTCAGTCTGGGGCAGGTAACAACTGGGCCAAGGGTCACTATACAGAAGGGGCTGAGCTGGTTGACTCAGTCCTGGATGTGGTACGGAAGGAGGCAGAGAGCTGTGACTGCCTGCAGGGCTTCCAGCTGACCCACTCACTGGGAGGGGGCACAGGCTCCGGAATGGGCACCCTGCTCATTAGCAAGATCCGGGAAGAGTATCCTGACCGCATCATGAACACCTTCAGTGTAGTACCCTCACCCAAAGTGTCTGATACTGTGGTTGAGCCCTACAATGCCACCCTCTCCGTCCATCAGTTGGTAGAGAACACTGATGAGACCTACTGCATTGACAACGAGGCCCTTTATGACATCTGCTTCCGTACCCTCAAGCTGACCACACCAACCTACGGAGACCTGAACCACCTCGTCTCAGCCACCATGAGTGGTGTCACTACCTGCCTCCGCTTCCCTGGCCAGCTCAATGCTGACCTCCGCAAGTTGGCAGTCAACATGGTGCCCTTCCCACGTCTCCACTTCTTCATGCCTGGCTTTGCCCCTCTTACCAGCCGTGGAAGCCAGCAGTATCGGGCCCTCACTGTGCCTGAACTCACCCAACAGGTCTTTGATGCGAAGAATATGATGGCTGCCTGTGACCCCCGCCATGGTCGGTACCTCACCGTGGCTGCAGTCTTCCGTGGACGGATGTCCATGAAGGAGGTAGATGAGCAGATGCTGAATGTGCAGAACAAGAATAGCAGCTACTTTGTGGAATGGATCCCCAACAATGTCAAGACAGCTGTCTGTGACATCCCACCTCGTGGCCTCAAGATGGCAGTTACCTTCATTGGCAACAGCACAGCCATCCAGGAGCTCTTCAAGCGCATCTCAGAGCAGTTCACTGCCATGTTCCGCCGAAAGGCCTTCCTCCACTGGTACACAGGTGAAGGCATGGACGAGATGGAGTTCACCGAGGCTGAGAGCAACATGAATGACCTTGTCTCCGAGTACCAGCAGTACCAGGATGCCACCGCAGAAGAGGAAGAGGATTTCGGTGAGGAGGCTGAAGAGGAGGCCTAAGGCGGCTCCCCCATCACCTCAGGCTTCTCAGTTCCCCAGCCTTCTGCTGCCCCTTTCTTCAGAATTTGTGTTAACTGCCTTTTCTTTTTTCCTTTTTTATTTCCTTTTGGGAGGCATGTAGAACAGTGCCTGCCCATATTAGGCGCTCAATAAATATTTGTTTCTTGAATGTCTCCTCTTTCCACTCTGGCAAACTTAAATTTCTTCCATTCTGGATTACCCTGCATTTCTTTCTGGTACCTACTTTTCACATCTGTCCATTTAATATCTTCTGTTTCCAAAATGATTCTCCCAAGAAGCTGGTTCTTGTCCAGATCCCATTTAGAACTAGCCAGGTGCTTTTAGTGGCCACCATCCTAAGGCAAAATAGTACAAGGTAGAAGGTAGCAGCAGGTAGAAATCACTTGTGATGGGGATGGGATTTTTCATTTTAGGACAGTTTTTTAAAGAGGGGAACTATGCTTTTATAGTCATTTTTAGGCACTTCCATGCTCCATCTCTCAGCTTCAGGAGAGGTGTTAACAGTATTATTTCCATTTGCAGTTTCCCTCTCAGCTGTCCCCTGTTGTGCTCTCCCTTTAGAGGAATCTGCCCCACTCTGAGAGGTGTGAATCCTTCCTCTTTCTGCTCTACCTCTCAGTGCATTTCAAAAAAGAAGGCAAGCCTTGGTCCCTAAGCTTCCAGAATTGTCCTCCCCAACCCCCACCTTTTCACCCCCCTCAAAAGAGTAATATGTCTGATATGTGGAAAGGTATGTACTACCACCTAAATGTGAGTCACTTCCAGAGGAGGGGCAACAAAACCCTTTTTTAAAGAACATCTCATTTCTTTTGCTATTGCTTTTTCCTTACTACTGTTGATTTTGTCCTATCCTACACTTCAGATTTCTAATTTGTGTTGAACTTGCTGCTTTTTTTCATATTGAAAAGATGACATTGCCCCAAGAGCCAAAAATAAATGGGAATTGGAAAAAAGAAAGTTGCCAGATGTGTGCTCATTTAGGGAAGATTGCCAGTGGAAGAATGGAGTCCAAAGTTTACTTACATTCTGCTCTCCTTAAACTGATGAGAATATCACATTTAATTGTCTTTGTTTCCTGTCCTCTCCCCACTCCAGATCCAAAACATTAGAGGTTTACTTATGAAAGCAGACATATATTCAAGGATAAAAGCAGATACATATTCAAGGGAAAATGGGCTGTCTTAAGGCCTCTGGGGATAAAGCAAGGAATACACATAAGGGAGACTGCCATCTAATAATGCTTTTGAATAAACTAGTTTTAAAAATCTACCCTATAGGGGCTGGGGTGGTGGCTCAGTGATAGTGTTTGCCTAGCATGTGTGAGGCACTGGATTAAATCCCCAGCACTACATAAAAATGAAATACACTGTCCACCCACAACTAAAAGAAGCTATCCTAGCAGCTCTTTAGCCCAGACTCAACAACCTCAGATTGAAAATATATCAAATATAAGACTTTCTTGTCTTTCCCCTGAGCAATATAGATCAACTCTTTAAAGGGAAAAAATATGTATATTTGTAGTTGGGGTGGACACAATACCTTTATTATGTGGTGCTGGGGATGGAACCCAGTGCCTCATGCATGCTAGGTGAGTGCTCTACCTCTTGAGCCAAGACCCCAGCCCCCAGATGAACTCTTTACATAACATTCACTTTTTAAAAAATTTTTTAGTTTTAGGTGGACACAATTTTTTTTTAAAATATTTTATTTTTTAGTTTTTTGGCAAACACAACATCTTTGTTTATATGTGGTGCTGAGGATCAAACCCAGGCCGCACGCATGCCAGGCGAGCGTGCTACCACTTGAGCCACATCCCCAGCCCCGACACAATATTTTTATGTGGTACTGAGAATCAAACCCAGTGCCTCACGCATGCTAGGCGAGTGTGTTACCACTTGAGCCACATTCCCCAGCCCCATTCACATAGCATTAGATATTACTAGTAATCAAGATTTAAAGTATGCATGAGAATATGTGTGTTACATGCAAATACTGCATTTTTGTATAAGGAATTTAGCATCCATGAATTTTGGTATTGGGGCGGGGGATGATCCTGAAACTAATCCCCTTTGGAGACACAGCAAGGGCTGTTTTATTTTCCTCAGCCATAATTTCAGTAATTCTAAGAAGTAAAGCAATTTTTTTGTGTGTATGGTGCTAGGGATTGAAACCAGGGCCTTGTGTATGGCAGGCAAGCACTCTACCTATTGAGCGAAAACCCCTGCACCTAAAGCAATTATTACAATGATTGAACCTAGGATCACTTTACCATTGGACTTCATTCCCAGTTCTCCCCCACCCCTTTTGGTACTGGGGATTTTGGTACCAGGAGCAATTTACCCCTGAGCTCTTTTTAATTTTTAGACAGGGTCTCAGTTGCTTACAGCCTTGCTAAATTACTGAGGCTGACATTGAATTTGTGATCCTGTCTCAGCCTCCAAAGCTGCTAGAATTACAGGTGTGCACCCAGCATGCCCAGATCCTTAGTGTGCTTTTCTGGCTACAACCAACATGTTGGGGAAGAAATTAACTACAACTCTTAATAGTATACAAACAACTTTATTTTCTTCCAGCCTGGAAAGCTATTAAATGCAAGGGAGCAAGCTACATTCTAGCATCCATTTTGAACTGGTTCTATTAATTGTTCATACTTAACTAAGCATTTATTTGGTAAGAACCTCCAAGACCATTCCTCAATCTTTGTCAGGAACAAGTTCTAGACAACAGGCTCAGACAATTTTATTTAAGGAAGTTAAATAAGTTGGGATAGGGTGGAGTGGGATCATGAAAGGCTGGCAAGGGACCTCTGGGGTACTGAGAGTCATGGCAGACTGAATTTGGGAAGGGGAGCAACCCCCTTCAAGGCAAGGCACAGGCTATTGGCAAGATGTAGGAACCCCACTGTCAAAAGATACTCAGGGAGGTCAGCTGGGATGCATGCATCAGAACCATTCAGGCAACTTGGAGGCTGGGTACAGGCAGGGGCTGAGGGTTCAGGCTGTTCGCAAAGGTTTGTGGTTCACCTGGTAAAAAGACAAGAATTGATGGCACTTGCAAACCAGGTACCCTGATCTCCCAGGACCCCACTCAGATAAATGGGCTGTAGGGAGGACACGTAAGTCCAAGAATCTTTCTGTAGTGCACTGCCAAGCAAAGTCATTCAGACCCATGTATAAAATGTCACTGAAGAGGGTAGAACTACCCTTGGCCCTTTATCTTGTACTGTAGACCTCATGAAGGCTCCAAGGAACCCAGCTTGAAAGTCACTGGTATGATCCAATGCTTTCATCTGTACACATACTTTTTTATTTAACAAACAGTGCTTACTATGTGCCAGGCATGTTTCTGATCACTGAAAGTATTTCTTTAACAGTTCAAAGCTTTTTTTTTTTGGGGGGGGCGGGAGGAGTGGAGTGGGGGTGGTGTAGACTCCAGGGTCTTGTGAGTGCTGGGCACACTTACCATTCAGCTATCCATCCAGTTCCTTCTTAACAATTCAACAGGGTAGTTTCTATTATTAACTCGTTTTTAAGGTAAGGATACAGATACAGAGGGGTTAAGCTAGCAGGCATTGGAGCCAGAATTCACACAAACACAGTGTTCCAGGGCCTGTTATCTGACCTCTTCCATAATCCATGGATGAGTAAACTGAGGCACCAAGGAAAACAGCGATAATTATGGCTTGGAATTAATTCATTATCAACAGGCTGCAACTACTTCCCTGTACTAGTGAAACAATAACACAGGCCCAGCTTCACCAGCTATGAGTGGGCTGTTACTTTACACGTCAGAAGTAGTGTTCTTCACTTTGTAAAAATACTACATACCCTAAAAGTAGTTTAAAACAAAACAAACAAACTAACAACAACAACAACAAAGCCATCTAGGTAGAAGCGCATCAGTGTATCTGACACACAGAAAGCAGTTAATGTCTGGATTCCCAGGTGTCCTGGGTGCCGGTGAAATACTAGGCCTACTCCATCACGTGACACAGAAACTCAGAAATTTTTCATCCCAGAGACCCTCACCTGGGAGATGCTGACACCTGTGAGTCTCTCCACACTCTCTGGCAGGCGGCTTAGGATGTCCAGTACCTCCCCAGTCACTTTGGCTGCCCCCATGGTCCCACTTCCACTGGACACCAGTGTAATCTTATTGGCTGAGGTCAAGGGACCACTGATTTCCTCTGCCACCTGGTGGGTGAGACAAGCCTTGTGAGTGCCCATGATCTGGCCTCATCTCTCATCAAACAACTTAAAGACCCTTATTCTACTTCATGCTTTCTCACTTTTCTCCCTGGCTTTTAATTCCCACTCCTAAGTTAATGGCCCCTAGCTTGGTTCTCCCCAACCTCCTCATTTCATCTCACCCCTCAATCCCTGCTTGTGAATTCTCTCCCAGAGCCCATACTACCCCCAGACCTGGGGCAGTTTCTCTAGCAGCATGTCCAGCTGGGCAGCCTCCTGGTACAGCTGGAACGCTTCTGCCTTCTTGGCCATCTGCTCAGCCTCTGCACGGGCTCGGGCCCCTATGGCAAAGGCTTCGGCTTCCCCGCGCATCTGACCAAGGTACAGAATACTTGTAATGGAATTAATGGGAGTAATTAAGAACAAGAAACCCAAGGCCATACAGGAACCCACAAACCACTCCTTCCATAAGCCAGCAAGGAGCCACATCCTAACTCACCCGAACAGATTCGGCTTCTGCCTCTGCCTGCATAATCAGTTGGGACCTAGCGACAGAAAGGAAGTGGAGGGAGGAGCAGAGGTGGGGTCCTTGCTCCCAGGAGAAACACCCAGCACTGGAGAGACACCCCCCCCACCCCCACCCAAGCTCCTTAGGAGTCCGGGTGGGGAAGGCTTCAGCTCTCCATCTGCAGATAAGCTTGGCAGAAGAGTCAAAAGGGAACCAAGGAGGGCTGGGACTGTGTGAGGCACGGGGTTCGATCCTCAGCACCATATTAAAAAATAGATAAATAACGATATTGTGTCCATCTACAATTAAAAAAAAAAAAGTAACCAATGAGGGAGCATTTACCTCTCCGCCTCGGCGAGCCGCTCCAGCTTGTAGCGCTCAGCCTCCGCCGGCTTTCTCACGCGGGCCTCCAGCTCCTTCTCTCGGCGTGCGATCTCTTGCTCCTGCACCGCCACCTGCTGGGCCCGCTCCACCACCTGCACCTGCACCCGCTGCTCCTCGATCTGCTGCTTAGTCTTGGCCACCTGGGAATGAGGGGGCCCCTCAAAGTCAGAGCTAAAAAGCCATGTACCCGGGAGGAACCAGAGAGACCAGGGCACCAGGATGAAGTATCAAAATAGGATTAGGTCCATGAAATCGGTTCCCAGTCTCCTCAGCCTGTTCAGTGGAGTCCCTTCCCATACTGATCCAAGGCAGGGCCCTGGGGCAGCCTCATGCTCTTCTTCAGATCCAGGAAAAAAGATGAGGGATCTAGCCAATTAGAGATCGCATGACTGTAAACCCAGCACTTAGGAGGCTGAAGCCGGAGGATTATAAATTCCAGCCTAGCCTCAGCAACTTAGTGAGATGCCGTCTCAAAATAAAAAATAATAAAGGGCTGTGGATGTGGCTCTGCGGTAGTGCATTCCTGAGTTCAATTCCCAGTACTAAAAGAAAAAAAAAAAATGGGATCTGAAGATTTAGCTTCAGAGCTAGATGGGGCCAGGACCTGCTCCCTCTTCTCCCTCAGGCAGGGGGTTAAGTGTCCCTCTGAGCTTACATATTAATCTGTTGCACCACTGTCTCCTTCTACAGTACAAATACCTTGAGGATGCTGAGCACTTGGTGATCTTCTACCTTCACATTTTCATTCAAATCCATCCACCTCTCTCCATCTTTTTTTTCCCATACTTTTTTTAGTTGTCCATGACCCTTTATTTTATTTAAATGCAGTGCTGAGAATTGAACCCAGTGCCTCACACATGCTAAGCAAGAACTCTACCACTGAGCTACAACCCCAGCCTTGCCTTTCTCCATCTTTGCTGCCTTAATTTAGTGTGGGCCACCATCAACTCCAGCCCCAACTAATGCAACAGACTGCTGACTTTTTTCTTTTTTTGCCAAGTCGGTGGATATCTTGGATAAAAATGGTTTTCATTTTTACTTTTAACATACAGCACAAGTTCAAAAGAAAAAAGTAGATGATATGCAGTAACGCTTCCTCTCATCTCTTTCCCCAAACTACCTAGGAAGCAACCACTGTGACCAGCCCTCCCATCTCCATAATGAGGCTTGAACCCAGGGTCTTGTGCATGCTAAACAAACTCTCTACCACTGAGCTATATCCCAGCCCATTCTATTTTTTTTTTATTTTTAAATTGGTGCTTGGGATGTAGATCAGTGGTCAAACACTTAGCAAATGCAAGACCCTGGATTCAATCCTCAGTACTGGGGGTGGGAATTATTTTGAGACAGGGTCTAAGTTGCTGAGGCTAGCTTCAAACTTGCAATCCTCCTGCCTTGGCCTCCCAAAGCAGCTAGGATTACAAGTATGTGCCACCATACCCAGAAGACTGTGTGTGTATATACAGAATTCCTCTTATTTAAGCAGATTTTTCTTATTCCTGTAGTGCACAGGGATCAAAAGGCTCTTACCAAGATGCTGATGAGGAGTACCAGGAAAGGAATACCCTTCTCCATAGTTCTATTACTCAAGCTCAGCCACAAACCATCAGACCTATAGGTCTCATCAGTACAAATGATGGTTCATTTGCTTTCTTCTTCTTCTTCTTCTTTTTTTTTTTGGTACTGAGGAGTGAACCCAAAGGTGCTAAACCACTGAGCCACATCCCTAGCCCTTTTATATATTTTATTTAGAGACAGTCTCACTGAGTTGCTAAGTACCTTGATAAGTTGCTGAGGCTGGCTTTGTACTCGAGATCCTCCTGCCTCAGCCTCCTGAGCCATTGGGATTACAGGCCTGCACCACCGTGCCCAATCATTTGCCTTCTTTTGGACCCAGCTCTTAATTCTGGATATGGTGTCTTATATTGTCTTTGACCCTTAATTTTCAAAACTATTCCAAACTGGACTGGTTGCCCTCTACACCAGTGTGCAGATCACCTATCTCCTATACTGGAGTCCCTGTATCCTGTCACCAACTCCGCCCCCCCCCCAATTCTTATTTCTGTCCACATTTTGGTGGAACTCAACCTCTAGTAGCTCCTTCAGAATATGAAGACAAAATTTTATTTACAGATCTTACTTCTCTGAGTATTTTATTTTACCCTTCTATTTGAACAATTAAGCTGAGAACAGTTTCTATGTTGGAACAAATTTCCCATCAGAATTTTGAAGTCACTGCTCCACTGTCTTCCATCTTAAGAAAATTTAAGTTATTTTTGTTACTGTAAGGTTTTATTATTTTTGTCACTGGGGATTGAACCCAGGGATGCTCTGCCACTGAGCTATATCTCTAACTCTTTTTATTTATTCTGAGATAGGGTCTTGATAAGTTGCTGAGGGTTTCACTAAATTGACGAAGCTGGTCTTAAATTTTCGATCTTGCATTAGTTTCCCAAGTCCCTGGAATTCTAAATGTGGGCTACTGTGCTGGGTTGTTTTTAGTTTTTTGCTGCCTAGCCCTTTGTTTGAGATCTGTTCTTTTTCTCTGGGAGCTTTTAGCTCTCTCTCTCTCTGTCATAAGTGTTCTTTCATATTAATTATTTTGATATAGATATTTTCCATTCATTGTGTCAGACATTTGGTGGACAATTTCTTTTTCTTTCTTTCTTAATTTATTTATTTTGGTACCAGGGATTGAACTCAGGGGCACTCAACCACTGAGCCACACCTCAGCCCTATTTTGTATTTTATTTAGAGACAGGGACTCACAGAGTTCCTAAGTGCCTTGCCATTGCTGAAGCTGGCTTTGAACTCAGGATCCTCCTATCTCAGCATCCTGAGCTGCTGGGATTACAGGTATGGGCCACCACACTGGCTGGTGGACCATTTCTTACCAAATCTGCCTAAATAAAAGGAATTCTGCCCTTCAGTGCAAATATACATTTCTGAGTTAATCCATTGGTGATTTCCTATTTTCTTTGTTCTGCTGAAGCTCCTGGACTGGTCTGTAATATTCTTATCCTTACTAATAGTTCCAACTGTTTCTTTCCTTTGGGAAGTTTACTAGAATTTTCTTCTGTTTTTTTTTTTTCTTTTAATTTTTGCCACCTTATTAGTTTCTTTTCTTTTTTTTTTTTTTTTTTAAAGAAATGTTTTTTTGGGCTGGGGATGTGGCTCAAGTGGTAGCGCGCTCGCCTGGCATGCGTGCGGCCCGGGTTCGATCCTCAGCACCACATACAAACAAAGATGTTGTGTCCATCGAGAACTAAAAAATAAATATTAAAAATTCTCTCTCTCCAAAAAAAAAAAAAAAAAAGATTTTTTTAAAAAGAGAGAGAGAGAGAGAGAGAGAGAGAATTTTTTAATGTTTATTTATTTACTTTTAGTTTTCGGCGGACACAACATCTTTGTTTGTATGTGGTGCTGAGGATCGAACCCGGGCTGCATGCCAGAGGAGCACGCTACCGCTTGAGCCACATCCCCAGCCCCCACCTTATTAGTTTCTATGTGCTCTTTTTTGTTTGTTTGTTTTCTGTTCTATGTCCTGATTTCCTGACCCTGGGCTTTCCTCTTATCTCACAGAAGACATTTTGTTTTTGTCTTTGTTTTGGTGCTGAGCATTGAACCCAAGCCTCACACATGCTAATAAGCACATGCTCTGCCATTAAGCAGCTATTCTTTCAAGCCTTCTTCTCTCTGGATATTACACATCCTTCAAATAATTTTTGCTCTTTTGTCTTCCACAATGGAGGATATCCTCATTGATCAGGTAATTCCTAGTTGTCTCTTCTGGGTAAAGAGTGTCTAAACACTGAAAAGAGGCTCTGAGTGCATGGGTGAGCCTTGTTGGCTTTGACTTTTTTTTTTCCCCCCTTTGGGGTGATCTGAGCAGACCATGTACTAGAGAAGTCTCCAATTCAGGACCTTGAAGTCTTTCTTCTTGAATTGGTCATGTTTCCCAGAGCAGTGTTCCCATCTCTTTTTTGGAAAATGGAGCGTTGGGAGTTGTGTGGGGTTGAAGGGGCTGGCTGCCAGCACTTAGCATTCAAAAGGCTAACCATCATTTCATGCCCCTCTTATTTTTTTAAACTTTATTTAATTTATTTATATGTCGTGCTGAGGATCGAACCCAGGGCCTTGCATGTGCAAGGCGAGTGCTCTACCGCTGAGCCACAACCCTAGTCCCTCATGCCCCTCTTATTGGTAAAGTAGTCTAGCCCTCACCTGTGCCAGGACAGCCTCCATCACATCCCCTTGCTTTACTTTCTTCTAACAATAAATGCTGCTGCGGCAGGGGAGAAGCCATTACCTAGAGTAGGAGGCCAGCAAAGGGCACTAGTCATAAGTTACTTTTCTCCTATTCCTTCTATTTCACCAGCATTTATTATAGCTCCAAGGGCACCTGGTGCTGCTAGCTCCTGAACTTTAGATCCTTCACTGTCTTCCTCCCTGTAGATGTCAAGCTCAGCACTCTCAGACCAGCTTGGTCAACTACCACTGATCTCCAGCTTTCAAAACAATGCTGTGGTGTCTGTTCCTATTTTCTCCATCTATACTTTTTTTTAGTTTTAGTTGGGCACAATATCTTTATTTATTTATTTTTATGTGGTGTTGAGGATTGAACCCAGGGCCTCATGTATGCAAGGCAAGCGCTCTACCACTGAGCTACAATCCCTCATCTATACCTTTTTTTAAAAAAACAAATCATCCTGCAGTTTTGGTGAGATTTTTAGAAATTATAATTTAGCTGCATTTGCTCAACACATCTTTTTTTTTTTTTTTTTTTTTGGTACTGACGAATGAACCCAGAGAGTCCTTTACCACTGACCTACATCCCTAGACCTTTTCATATTTTTTAAAATTTATTTTTTAGTTTTAGGTGGACACAATATCTTTATTTTATTTTTATGTGGTGCTGAGGATCAAACCCAGTGTCTCCTGCATGCTAGGTGAGAACTCTACCACTGGGCCACAACCCCAGCCCCAGCCTTTTCATTTAAAAAAAAAAAAAAATTATAGTTGTAGATAGACAGCATGTCTTTATTTGTTTAGTTTTTTACGCAGTGCTACGATGGAACCCAGTGCCTCAGACATGCTAGGCAAGCACTCTGTCACTGAGCTACAGCCCTAGCCCAACCTTTTCATTTTTAATTTTGAGACAGGGTTCTAATTAAGTTGCTGAGGCTGGCCTCAAAATTGTGATCCTCTGCTTCAGACTCCCTAGTGGCTGGGATCATAGGCATTCACCACCATCTTTGAAAAAGATTCCAATTCATCTCCTGCTTCCTCTCCCTCTCTCTCTTTTAACTTTTTTTAGTTGTAGTTGGACACAATATCTTTATTTTATTTATTTATTTTTATGTGGTGGTGAGGATCAAACCCAGCACATGCCAGGTGAGTACTCTACTGCTGAGCCCCAGCCCCAGCCTCCCTCTTACTTTTTAAAGATGGGATCTTGCTCTGTTGCTCAGGCTGCCCTCAAAGTGATCCTTTTGCCTCAGCCTCCCAAGTAGCTGGCACTCCAACCCACCTTATCTTTTTCTTTTGATAATTCATTCTCTGCAAGGCAATAGGACTGATCCTTAAAATATATAAATGTAAACAGCTGGGGATGTAGATTAGCAAAACAAACACACACAAACACCACACCCCCACCTGCTGCAAAGTGAACTAGACCATAGCGTCTCCCTGAGTAATGTTCTCTAATAGCTTTTTCCACTGTGCTTTGAATTATCTTCTGTCTCAATCCAAATCCTATGTCTGTTTCGGGTCCTGCCTGCTGCTTCTTCTCACACTCAGAATACCAACCACATCAGATCAGGTATCTTCTGTTCCTCAGACATACCAAGCTCAAGCTCAGGGTCTTTGTACTTATTGGTCCTTTTACCTAGTCATTAAGGACACATGATTGGTTTTGTTTTGGTAGTACTATATATAGATAAACCCAGGGCTTCATCCATGCTAGAAAAGCACTATCACTGAGCTACATTCCAAGTTCTTTTTTATTTTGAGAGAGGGTCTCTTTAAGTTGCTATGGCTGACCTCAAACTTGCTACCTTCCTGCCTCAGTCTTCCAGGTAGCTGGGATCACAGGCATGTGCCACTGTGTATGGCTACATGACTATTTTTTTGCAGTACTGGGCTTGAACACAGGGGCGCTCTCTCACTGAGCCATATCCCCAATCTTTTTAATTTCTTGAGTCAGGATCTTGCTAAATTGCTCAGGCTGGCCTTGAACTCTCGATCCTCCTGCCTCAGATTCCTGAGTATTGGGATTATAGGCATGTGCCTCTGAGCCCAGTCACATGTCTATTTAATCAGAACTAACCTAGAATGTTCTAGACCTGAAACTCCTCCCTTAGATACCTCTTTCTTATTTTCAGGTTTTATCTCAAATATCACCTCCTCATAGACACTTTCTCTGTCCACCCCTAACCTGATATAGTCTTCCCTACAGTTTTCACATTACCCTATTTATTTCCTTCACAGCACTTAGGTAAGATAACTATAAGGACTGGGGATGTAGCTTTGTGGTAGAACTTAGCATGCATAAGATCCTGGGTTTGATTCCTAGCACTGCAAAAAAAAAAAAGGGGGGGGAGGGAGGGGGATCCAAATAATTATAGCCTGAGAAGGTCATGTATTTGTTTATTAGTAGTTTCCTCTGTTATAACCCAAGCTTCCTGAGAATGAGAATCTTTTCTGTCTTATTCATACATTCATCCTCATTTTCAAAATAATCTCTATCCTGGGCACAGTGGTACACGCCTGTAATCCCAGTGATTCAGGAGGCTGAGGCAGGAGGATCACAAGTTTGACGCCTGCTTCAGCAATTCGGCAAGATCCTGGGCAACTCAGTGAGACCCTTTCTCAAAACAAAAAATATAAAAGACTGAGGATGTAGCTCAGTGGTAAAGCGCCTCTGGATTAAATCCCCAGTATTCCCCTTCCCCTACATAGAAATCTGTCACATATAGACACTAAATAGGTTGTTTGCTAAATGAATATTTACTTTTTGAGTACCTAGCACAGTGTCTGGCACATAAGAAACTGATAAGAGTTAAACGGAGCCCATCCAGCATGCCTGAGACAAGGAAAGCCTTTTAAAAAGGTTAGGAACTGTAATGGTTTGGATAAGTGTCCTCCAAAGGCCTAAGTGCTAAAGGCTTGGTGATACTTCTGGGAGGTGGTAAACCTTTAGGAGTTGGGGCCTTGTGGGCCATTATGTCATGGCCATGAGGTGAATGGTTTTGTTCCACAACATACTCCCTCCACGATGGTACCTTGCTACAAGCCCAATCATGGACTGAAACCTCCAAAACTGTGAACTAAAATAAATCTTTTCTCTTCATAGTTTATTATTTCAAATATTTTCTTATAGAAACAGAAATGAGACTAATACAAAAATCTTACCAGCCAGGCCTGGTATGATTATATAATTATATAAGATTATTATACACCTATAATCTCAGAAACCCAGGAGGTGGAAAAAAGGGCTGGGAATGTAGCTCATTGAAAGAGCTGGGTTCAATCCAGGAAGGAAAAAAAAAAAAAATCATATCTACAGCCTCACCGTAAGCTAGTAGTTTTTATTATGTGATATTTTTCAACACCAATGTACATGCAAATCACCTTGGGATTTTGTTAAAAATACTGATTCTGATTCTGATTTAGTCAGTCTAGACTGGAGCCTGAGATTTTGTATTTCCACTAACCTTCTCAGTGTTCCTGGTGCTTCTAGATGGACCATACTTTGAGTAATAAAGCAGTATGGTACTGCCAATAATCTGTCAAACCATGCTGAAATTCTACATCATAATTAAAGATGTTTTGTACCTCAACTTACTTTCAGCTAGTACCAAGTCTTGGCAAAAACAAAATTCTCAATGTAGCTATCCTTCAGATAAAGTCTCAAAGGTAACGTTGACTCTCATTACTTACCCTAGTTTTGTTTTGTAAAATAGCCGTGAACACTGAATTAGCTAATACTTATTTTGTTCCTAGGAGAAATATGGGTCAGATTCCTGTGAGCCTCTGATCAAAACTTATTTTTTTGGTAATAGGGACTGAACTGAGGGTCATTTTTTTGTTTTTTACTTTGTAACAGAATCTTACTAAACTGCTTAGGGTCTTACTAAGTTGCCCAGGCTGGTCCTGAATTTGCAATCTTCCTGCCTTAGTCTCCCAAATTGCTGGGATTATAAGTGTGTGCCACTGTGCCTGGCTAATCATAACATTTTTATCAACCAATCAATACATAAGCTTGTTTTATGTGTTTCTGTTTAAAGACACTTTATATATTATTATAGTTGGTTCAGTAACACAGACTTCATGTCTAACAATATGTCAATTCTTGCCTGAACAAAGCTTATGTAACATATATTTTCTCTATAAGGCACATCAGAGCCTCTTGTGTTAAGAGATTCCAGATAGCAATTCAGCACTATGTTTGGGGTACCAGCATTGAACCCAGGGGCACTTAATCACTAAGCCATATACCCACAACTTTTTTATTTTGAGACAGAGTCTCATTAAGTTGCTTAGGGCCTCACTAAATTGGTGAGGCTGACCTCATCCTTGCGATCTTCCTGCCTCAGCTTCCCAACCCACTGGGATTACAAGCATGTACCACCATGCCTGGCCTATGATTTTATTATTTATTTATTTTTGTGATGCTGAAGAATCAAAACCAGAGATTCATGCATTTTAGGCAAGCAATCAACACTGAGCAACATTCCCAGCCCCAGGGACCATTTGAAAAGCAAGATCACCAACAAAAAGCACAAAAAAATGCAAAAAGTGTGGCAGTAAATATGCCATGAAAATGACTCTGTTTATGGTGTGAAAGCTGAAACAAGAAGGCAGAGCATCTTCTTGTTTGACCTTGTCTACAAGCTATGCGTCAGGCAACTAGGATTTTGCACTACTCTGCTCAATACAGGCCAATGACCATGAAAGTGCTGCAAGTACTAATTTTGGGGTTACTAATAAATTTTAGTGAATAGGCAAATTTTCAGATATGGGATCCATGAATAATAGGAATCAGTTATACCTCCTTGCAATATTAAGGGATGCCCATAGATCAATTTGCAGGACTCAATGTCCATGTCCATGTTTTCCTTCCTCATACTCTGTCTTGATCATCAGGGCTGCTATTAGCCTATTGTGTGCTCTTTTACAAATCAGAAAAAGGTGACTTCCTCTCTGTGGATGCAGACCCATGCCACAGTGTACAGCCTGGCAAGTGGTACATGGGCTGCATCTTTTATCTGGCTCACATCCTTTCATGCCTTTCCTTTGCTTTTCAGCTCAAGTTTGAGTATTTTGAGTCCCTCTTCACGTGGGGGGAGGTAGATCAGAAAAGGAGATCCAGAAGAAGATCAAAGTTAGAATGATAAATAGTGGTGTGCTGGAATGGAGAGCACAGGAGGAAGTAGGAAGGGGCAATAAGCAGCTTGGCCATCTGCTTAGTGTGGCAGCTCTCACCTGAAGCTGATAGGCCAGATCAGCTTGTGCTCGGCGAGTATTGACCTCAATGTCATATGCAGCCTTCTTCAGTTCATAGTCCCTCTGTGCCTTGGCCATCTCGATCTCACTCAGGTACTGAGCAGAAACCTTTTCTTGCTTGGCTTTAGCCTCCTGTCCAAACACAGATCAGGTAGGAAAAGTCAGGGCAGAATGAGGAAGGCCATGGATGAGAGCCTACCCCTCACCAGGCTTCACTGCCTTTACCCCAGGCCTCATTTTTTCCCCTGCTAACTCACTTCTTACAATTCTCAAA
The DNA here is from genome assembly GCF_045843805.1 of Urocitellus parryii. Lineage (NCBI taxonomy): Eukaryota > Metazoa > Chordata > Mammalia > Rodentia > Sciuridae > Urocitellus > Urocitellus parryii. The sequence continues at coordinate 121,777,256 of NC_135538.1, read as the reverse complement.
CAGGGCCATGCATGCTAGGCAAGTCCTCTGCCACTGGTTACAACCGCCAACTTTTTTTTTTTTTTGATCCTCTTGCCTCAGTCTCCCAGCGTAGGTGGGGTTACCGGCATGAATACACAGCCACACCTAGCTTCCTGCCAACCCAGTACTATAGTTTCATTAGCTCTGCCCCTTCTACCCATTTTTCACTGTGTGTCCTATAAGCCTATGGTGACAGAGCAACTCCCATCTCTCTCACCCGGATCCCAGCATCTCTCTTGGCTTCTGCTTCCCCAATTCGGGCATCTTTTTGGACTTGTGCTGTTCGAGCCTTCCCCAAAGAGTGCAAATAGTCCTATGGGAGAGGTGCAGAAACCAGAGTTGTCATGAGGTTTTGAGATGGAAGCAAGGAAGTAGGGAAGAAATAGCTGCCTAGTTTCACCTGGTCATCGTGAATGTCCTTCAGAGTGTAGCTAACAACGCTGATGCCCATGTTGACCAGGTCCGAGGAGGCTACTTTGAAAACTTGCTCTGAAAATTTCTGTCTATCCTTATAGATCTCCTAAGACAAAAGAATGGTAGGAATTTAAGCTCTCAGATCCACCATGTCTCACAGATTAGCTGAGTCCTTAGGCTCCATTCAGTATGGCATCTCTACTGGATGCTTCCTTGTCCCCAAGCCCACCTCCACAGTCATGTGGGCCATTATAGCCCTCTGGTGACCCTCCAGCGTCTCCAGGGCAATGTGAGCAATCTCAGCCTCTGTCTTTCCCAGGAACATCTGGCAGGCAGCCGCCAACATTTCCTTGTTCTGCCCCTGTATTTTCACCTGCAGCCAGAGTAGGGATGGGGAGGGATGTCATTAGGTATCATGAAGCCAAGGAAGAAGCAGGGAGGGAAGGGAAAGCCTCTAAGAGCAGTTTCTTCTATCTCAGGGAGAAAGAGGAGGAGGAGCCAAGTGCCTTGGGTGGCTGTAGTAGGACAATAGCAGAGACATTTTTTTTTTTGAGGCAAATATTGAGAAGGCCATGGTCAGAAAATCCTTAATGTGTGGGACAGAGAGACTGGGAAGTGGACTTTGGTGGGGAAAGGCTTTGAAAGCCTCACCTGGGCAATGCCCGTGACTGAGATGGGGACCCCATGGCGAGTATAAACCTTTTCACTCTTGACATTGAGGGTCAGTGTGTTGAGAGAAATCCTACGGGGGGAAAAAGAAGGGGTTGACAGTAAGAAAAAGAGTAGAGTGAAAACTGAGGTTCCCCTTCCTTGGTTCTCTTCCTACTTACCTCTGAATTTGCTGAATGCAAGGCAGTACAAAGACTCTTCCTCCAGCCACCATGACTGGGGGGCTTCGGCAGAAACCTGCAAAGTGAAGGCATTATGCAGCCACGATACAGCTAGGATGTGTTGGAATGAAGAACTTGAGGGTAGGAACAACCCACAGGAGAGGATATGGGAGCTTTTGGGGAAGGCAGACTGGGCCTTGGAGTTGGGAGTTCCTAACTCAAGCAGGTAGCTTGAGGTCATGAGGGGGCAGAAGCTTGGGGTCTGGGGTCGGGAGCTGGTAGGGGGAGGAAGGGGCAGAGACCGGACTTATAGGGGTTCGGGGTTCACTTGTGGGAAAGAGAATACTTACCCGAGACCACCATGGCCTCATTTGGGCCACAAGTGAAAAACATGGTTCAAATCGGAGCTGGAGGAGAGGAAGAAGAAGCTTTTGCAGATGGGAAAGGAGCGCTGTGGCGGCCAAGGGAGGGAACCCTTTCCCTTCCGACAGACCCACCCAGTCTGCACCCGCTACCGCTCAATTCCTTCGGTGCCCAGAGGTCCGCTAAGTCTCTTCTCTGTGAAATTCCTAAGATTCCCAAGGACCCTTTCCTACGCGTGCACGCTCTTTCCCCTTTATCGGATGAAGCCCTCCCGCGCCTGAGGGCCCCAGACCTTTCCCCACCAGGCACATCCTCTGCAGCCCCAGGCTTCATCTCCCCTCCCCCACTCACCTTCCCGGAAGCGGGAGGCGGCGGGGCTGGGGTCTCGGGAAGGGCAGGGGCGTGCAGAGCTGGGAGACCAGCAGGAACGCGGCGGTCCCACCTTCCTGGAAGCTGGGCCCACACGCGCGCCCCCAAACCGGCCGCGCCCTGTTGCTGCGGCAGACGCGACCCCGCCCCCGCCGCGGACCAACCCCTCGGCCCTGCGCGATCGTTCCGCCCCTTTCCCGGCAGGCCCCGCTTGGGTCTGCAGCCCGCCAGCTCCCCCGGGCTGCCAGTCGAGCCCCGGGTGGGGCTCACTGGCCGCTGCCCGGTCATCTGCCAGAGCCCAGGGCCCCGCCTAGGCCCTGCACGCTCCGCCCCGCGGCGCGGGCCGCAGGCTTTCCTGAGTAAGAAAGGTTGCCACATCTCGGGTTTGCCGCGGACTAACTGGTAAAACCGCAGTATGAGCCCCATACGACTGCATTCAGAGGCCGGATCTGTCCCGTGACTCCCGGGGAAAATGGGTTTCGTGGCCCGGGGAGAGGTACAGACTGGCGATGTGGCCACAGTTCCTCCCGCCCGTCATTGGGGCGTGAAGATGGGTAATGGGGACTCGCCGCGGACAAAGATACACTCGGAGGACTGCTTTCAGTAAATCAAGTTTATTTTGTTCACAGAACATACTGGGCGACCTCCGGCTGCCGCCTCCTGACGGCCCATAGACGTCCAACCCCGCTGTCCCTAAGGGGAAACTTCCGAGATTGAAGGCCATGGACTTTATTCCCAACGGTCTGCCTAAATCTCAGACAATAGACCGGTAGAGTTGAGGTGCTGGAGAACGGAGTATCACCCTCTAAACCTAAGACCCACCACCATGCCCGATTCCCAGTTCGGGCGTCATCCCACCCATCCCTTCCACTACCTTTTCCCACTCTGCCTCAGTTCTAGGAGCCCTCCCTCCACCAATCTCACAAGGCTCAATAAATACCAAAAGATCTGCATTTACAGCAGGGGAAGCATATCTTGCACCCTTGCATAAGTTAAAATAAATATTACATACATCCCTCCATCACCTAGGAGGACATACATAAATACATATAAATATTAATTAGGCGTAGTGACAAATAAATTAACGCCGCTCTCCTTCCCCTCTGGGCTTAGCCTGGACGTGTCTGTCTCGGTCTCGCCCCAAGCACCGGTCGGCCTGGTCTTGGCTGTAGTGTTCTGAGTTCTAGTTGTCTTGAAAGTCCCAGTTTGGGATACACTCTCGGGCACCAGATACGCCTGGTGTTTCTTGGGTTTTTCAGGTTCTTTGTTAGAAGGCAGCTGGGTGTTGCTGGAGAAAGGTGCTTACGTCCAGATAGTAGTCCGAGGGGTCCGAAGTTAGATTCAGGTGCTCGAGGACTGGGGGAGCCGGGATGGGCACAGGGGACGCGGAGCTGGGGACGTCCTCCGGCGTCAGGGGTGCCGACACACCCTCTTCAGCCATTAGGATCTGGCAGAAGATGATGGCGAGAAGAATAAAGAGGAACCTTTTGGCAAGGTTAGGTTCCTCGGCTGGCAATTGACGCCGGACCTTAGAAGAGACAAAAAAAAAAAAAAAAAAAAAAAAAATGGACAGATCAGGTCAAGGTCTCGGAGTCCAGTCGTTCCCCAGGGAACATGGGCGGCGTGTCCCCCGGCCGCCCCACTTTCGAGACACTCACCACTCGAGGATAAAGGACCCTGCGGCTGCGCTTACGGTGCCCGCGAGAGGCGCCAAGGCGTGTGGCCGAGGCTACCGTCCTCTCCGGGAGAGGATCGAAGGTGAAGATCTCAGGGCCGGAGCCCCGCCGGAGTCCCGGGCCGGTGGAGGGGGCGGGGGACGATGGGGCCCTCAGGCCGGTCATGGTGGGGAGCGAGCTTCGAGAGTGACACATCTGTGCTGAGGAGAGTTTAGCTAAGAGCTGACCTACCGCCAGGCAGAGCTGTTTAAGTACACCAGAGAATTGGGCGGGTTCTTGTAACTCCTCCTCTCGCAGCAGGGGAGCATTTGGCTGGAGCCCGGCTGGAAATTCCAACAGTTAAGCAAAGGGAGTGGGTGGAGACTTGGACTGTGCATCTCTAGTTGCCCGAGTGCACGCTGTGCGTGCGAGTCGTGAATGCTGGTGGGTGAAATCCCAGGGGGCAGACACATGTCGAGGCATGGTGGCAGCTGGAACATGGCCCACTACGGTTTAGAAGATGATTCAGCCACCAACGTGGGGAGGCTGGGGGTCTTAGAAAAAGAGATATGGCCATTATGCAACAATACTGACCCTTCAAGGTCAAGGAACCGCAGTTAGAACACACATTCACACACCAAGGGCACGTGGATAGCACACACTCCTGGCTCCCTAGGACATAACGGTACATGCCTGTATAATCCCTGTGTGGAGAACCACAAGTTCCACGCTTGCTTGGGCAACTTAGTAGAGCCCTAAGCAACTTAGCAAGACCCTGCCTCTAAATAAGTATGTAAATAAGTAAATAAGGGTTTGGGGTTGTAGCTGTGTTAAAGTGCTCCTGGTGTCAACCCCCAGTACCAAAAAGACAATTTTTTAAAAATAAGAAAACACATACAAACAGAAGAAAGCACAAACAGACATAGCCCTGCCTATCTTAGCACACATGAAAACCCACAAGTACATTACACATTCCCATGCTATATGCACGTGACACAACACAAAGTAAAGACTGCACAGAGACAACAAAATTACTCTTAGGTGTATACAGTATACAGAAATATTCACATATAGGCTGGTGCAGAGAACCACAAAATACAAAGGCAAGAGGTTAGCAACCGCCCACATTTCCCCCCAGTAGTATGGGTCGAATAACAAAATTTATGTGAAGAACTTCTTGAATTGTGAGACATTATTCAAATATTGTAGAAGTGATAATTAGTCAACACACTATGGACACATTTCCATACTGCCTTAGAGACCACTCGTGAACATGGAATTTAACATTTTTTGAGTATTCACCTGTGGCAGGAGCTCTGTTAAAACTACCACTAAAGCAGAGTGTGGTGGCACATACCTGTAGTCCTTGCTATTCAGGAGGCTGAGGCAGGAGGAAGGACCACTTGACCCCTGGAGTTTGGGGCCAGCCTGAGTAACACAGTCAAGACCCCCATATCAAAAACAAAACCAAAAAGAAAAAGTACTGTTGAGAATTCTGAAGTCAGTTTCAATGTCTGTGCTGCTAAATGAAGCAAATCCAATAAAGCTGCCAGTTTGGCCCCAAGGGCCTTACCCTCTGGCATGGGGAGAGGACCAGGACCACAAGAACTCTCCTGAGGGTCCTAAGAAAACTAATTGTTGAAGGGAACCCCAAAGAATGAGTATTCATATTTGAGTGATCAATCAGGGGAGACTTCATGGAAGAGTGCCATTTGAGATGACTTTAGACAGTGTGTGGGATATGACAAATTCAGATGTAAAGGATGACTATGAAAAAGAGAATGGAATCAGAAAGACCTTGAGCTGGAAAAGTACAGGATGTGTTTGGGGAATCACAATAAAAACAATCTCAGAGTAAGTTTCCTGTAAAGGAGTAGTGGGAAATAAAAACGTCTGGAAAGAAGTTTGGCAGGGTGGGGAAATCTTAGCTGGCAGGCCAGGGGCCTGGGTTTGACTTTCCACCATGAAGCTCGTGGTTCAAACTGGAAACTGACTGTGATGAACAATATTGCCTAGAGGATGAGAGGCTGGGGCAGGCGACAGGAGGCTACTGCAAGGGCTCAGATCAAGGGTAACATGGGCCTGAAAATGTGATTATAAGAGATATTCCTAGAATGAGATTACCAGAATTTGGTAAAGACACGGTTATCTTTAGAGGAAGGGAACCTAAGGGGCTTGATGACAGCAAGAGGATGAAAAGACCAGAGCTGACCCTTGGACTTGAAATGCATCTAACTGGTTCAGATCTTTACACCATCCTATTCAGCATGGTGAAGAAGGTGATACACATATGACCTCTTCCATTAGAATCGGCTACACATGTCTTTGTGTCCTCCATAGACCCAGCATGATGCAGAGCTATAAATGTGCACATATAGCGTTCACACACTAGATCCCTCCAGGATTTTTTTTTTTTTTTTAATTCTACCACTGAGCTACAATCCCAGTCCTTTTTATTTTTGAGACAGGGCCTCACTAAATTGCTAAGGCTGACCTCAAGCTTGTGCCTCCCCTGTTGCTGGGATTAATAGGCCTGCCCCACCACTCCCAGCCCCTCTTAGCTTTTATAACATGGATACACTCCTCCAAATCCCCCAAACAAATGTACAGGGTCTTAAGAAAAGCTGGGATAACTCTTGACACATTCGTCAAGCAGGAAATACCAAAGGGCATTTTTCACCAAAGACATGTAGGAAGGCAAATAAGTCCCTAAATAGATATACTGTTACTGTATATTCAGTTGCCTCCTGACACTATATGTGCTGCATTTTACACCTACTCTTCTTGTCTAAACAATGAAAGTCCCCTCCAGTATGACATACCTCTTCCTGGCAGGCATAAAACACACCTCCTCTGCAAGGATATCTTTTTCCCACATCTGCCTTTCACACCTGCCACCACCCTTACATTTATACCTGAGCACAGTGCACCTGCACACATGTCTGGATCCTTGTTCCAAGGTAACACACACAACCCAGTGACTAACATACATGACATGGGGGGGGGGGTAGACAGACCCTCATGCACAGATGTAAGTTAGGGTGGAGGGGGGAAAGAGTGATGATGGAAGAAAACTTTGGTGGGGGACAGGGGGAGGCACCCAGAGTCAGGAATGCATAACTTGTTTATGATGGAAATTTTCTGCAGGGTATTAGGCAGGGAGGGGAAATGAAAGGGATGTCAGGATCTTGTTTCACCACCACCTCCTACATCTGGAATCTGGGCCTCCAGTCCAGCCTAGTTATTCTCACTGTCCTCTTGCCACAGAGAGACTTCTTTTCTTGTGGCAGAACCAGAGTGAGACAAAGAGAAGACCCAGAGAACCCAGACTGTTCATCATTTTTTCTCACCCGATCTCATTCCCATTCTGGCTACCCAGGGCTCTGCTCCTGCTCCTCCCTGACACCCAGGAAATTAGGGAAAGGTTGACAATGAATCACTAAGCTAAAGAGGGAGTGTGGGGGTGAGAGTGGGGAGATGAGATAAGTTCAGGAAGTGCCAGTTGCTAAGACCATGTGCTGGATCTGTTCCCAATGTCCATATCCTAGAGAAACAGGCCTTTAGTCTCTGGCATTTTTAACTCTCCTCCTGTCTCTTTCCATATTCCAAAGATCATCATGTTTCTTCATTTCCTTCCTTTGATTGGTGTCTTGACCCCCCACCCTCCCAAATTCGTAGCCTGTTGTTTGTTTTCTTCATAGCAATTGAGGAATCATGTTTGTATTTGTTTACTTTTGGGGGGGAGAATACTGGGAACTGAACCCAAGGGCACATGCATGCTAAGTAAGTGCTCTATCAGTGAGCTACATCTCTGGCCTGTCTTTGTTTACTTTTTGCTGTTATCCCCCCCCACCACCACCATCATAAACACACTCGAATATAATTCCCAGAGTCTCTAGAGCCACATCTGCCCTTTTTCAATAGATCTTTGTGGTAGCATCAGCATATGACCTGGCTGATCTGCCACTGAATCAGGAACAACTGCTGGTGATGAAGCCCTAGGAGTGCATTGCTGACCTTAGGTCCAGAATGGAGGCGAGCAAGATGCTGAGAAAGGGTGGAAGCAGACTGGACAGTGAAAGGGAGACAGATATTTGAAAGTGGGAGCTTCTGAGAAAGGGAAGCAGGAATGGAACCCAGGAGTTGGAGACAGGAAATGACAATTTGAAAACTCCTAGCTATATCTGATACATAGTAGATAATAACTACTTGTTAACTTGAGATAGGTTTGAGGTTGAATGGAAACAAGGGGTAACAAAAAGAACATTATAATCTAGTGATGTTGGAGGAAATCCAGCTGTTACTTATTAACTATTTAATATTGAACCCGTTGCTTCTGTAAAAGCCTGTTTCCTCAATTAACACCTGGGCAAATTGACCTTTAGGTGATTGCAAAGATTAAGAACATAAGTGTTCTGATCCCAGGCAGTAGTAGGGACTTTCCTTGTGGTACCCTTTAGTGTAAAGGGGCTGCTTCAGAGCAGGGGCAAGCACAGTGGGCTAGCCCTGGAACAAGAGACCAGGATGAGAAAACAGCCTCCCAGTGCTAAGATCACCAGGAGAGGCCATTTATCTTTTCATCTCCCCTTCCCTCCCTTTCCATCTCAGGCAGGCTTTGTGGTTCTTTGTTTATTCCAGAGGAGCAGAGACTTCTGCATTCATAGTTCTTGTTCATCCAATGCAGATGATTTTAGACACCCTTCCCCTGTCACCCTCTTTGTACGCAGTTTAGCTAGAACAATCTTGGCCAGAGGCACGGAGGTAGGGTGGGGTGGTGAGTTTTAGGCAGCAAGTTAATAAATGACCCCTAAAGACATTTGTTTAGCTCCCAGGAGCTAAAGACCAGGTCAAGACCAGGTCCTGGCAGCTTCCCCTGACGCAAAGGCAAGTCAAGAGTGCCTAAGCATCAAGGCAAGGTCATAGAAGTAACACTGCCACCTACACTGGGATGTAGCTCAGCCGGGTACAGCCCAATGCAGCCTAGCTGCACAGGGAGGCCATAGAGAACAGGGAGCTGGGGAAAGGACACAGCACCCCTGCTCTCCTGCCAGCACCAGCTTCATACACTAGCTTCCAGGACCCAAGGTTGTGGCTCCTTCCTCTGGCTTGTTTCCTTCTCAGATTATAATTCTACGAGAGCAGAACTTTATTCATCTTGTTTGGTGCCATTTCCAGTGCCTAGATCAATACAGCCTGTCTGAAACACAGGACTCTTTAGTTAGAGCTGATCAAAGGGAAGGCAGCTTGTAGCTCTCTGTACTTGACTCCAGTGTAGGCATTGGAGAGGATGACTGCAATTCAAGTCAAAAAACATAATCATACCAGGCAATTTAGCAAGACCCTGTCTCAAAATAAAAAAATTGACTCGGTGGTAGAGTGCTACCTAGTGTGCTCAAGACCCTAAGTTCCATCCTCAGCACAGTATTCCCCAAAAAATAAATAAATAAAAAGAAAAGAAAGAAAAAGAAAATTTTTAAAAAGACATATGACTATGGGTGGGGTACAACAAACAAAGTATTTCCCTTTTGTCCTGCCTTTTCAGACACCCTGTATTTACTGTTGACTTGATCTATAAAGTGAAGGGCTTAGACCAAAGTCTCTCTGGTGGCTCTTTCTCCTCTGAAACCCCATGATTCAGCAGCATCTCTCATCTGTACCTGAAAGTTAAGTATGCCTCCTTCCTCCTTTCAAAGAAGCTGCTGTTATAGACCCTTTTCTTTTAAGGTTGGGATTTTTTTTTTTTTTTTCCCCAGAGAGGCCTCTGGAACAGAGAAGGGTGCTGGGGGTGGCCCGCCTACAGCTCCCTGTCCCTGGTCAGTGGGGATCGCGTGTTAGACTGGGGTTTGATCTGCTGCCAAGGGTGAGCCCTGCGGTGGTTTTCTGGGAAGGGTAGATGCCATGTGTGACTCAGAACCAAGTTAGGGAAAAACAAGCTCACTCAATTGCTGGCATCCTCCCGGCTTTGACCATGAGCTCATAAAAGAGGAAGCTGGGTTGGGCAGACAGTAGTAGCTCTGCTTTCCCTCAGCTTTTCTCTCCACCACCTCATGGATTCCCTAGAGTGTCTGGGCCTTAGGCTGCCGTCACCTTGGCTCCTAGTCAGCTCTAGCCCTTTTATGACACTTTCTCTTCCCAGACAATTGGTCAGTTATTTCCCTGAGTTGGAAATCCCACCCAGCACAGAAGACTGATTGTTCACAAGGGGAGATTGAGAATGACTTGTGCTCTTGGCTCTTTTGAGCTCTTTTCCTGGACCATGACCATCTTATTTCCAAAATAAGCGCTGCTAACCCTAGAAGGTTGAATGAAGGGCTTGCTTGATTGCTAGGATTCCGCAGTTCAGGAAAGAAACAGGGAGTCCCTAATTACTGGGCAGCTCAGCTACTACCCTCTGGCTGCTGCATCCCATTTGGGACTAACTTACCCAATACTTTCGGAATTCAGAGCAGTTCATTACTAGAAAGGCACAATTTATTTTAGCAGAAATTATAACAGTCATGGGCCACAAAGAACCTAACTAACTCTAATCCCTATACTCCACCTTTTCTACCCTCAGAACTTTCTTGTTAAAACACAGAATTGACCATGTCAATGGCTGCTTTAGTCATTTAAGTGGCTCCAAGCTCTCTGGTGGCATGTATGCTGGTCTCTCAAACTAAATCTAGGTAACTTCACAGGCTTTCTCTCTCTACAATCCCATTGTCTCCCCATCTGTGCCCCTCTCACACACGTCAACCCCCCCCCCCATAGTAGAGGTTGAACCCAGAGGTACTCTACTGCTGAGCTATATCCCCAGCTCTTTTTCATTTCTATATTTTGAGAAGGGTCTCACTAAGTTGCCAAGGCTGGACTGGAATTTGTGATCCTTTTATCTCAGCCTCCTAAGCTGCTGGAATTACAGGTATTTGCCACCATGCCTAGTTTCACGCATGCTAAACTCTCTAAATTAGTCCATCTACATTGTACATGAATCTCTTGATGTATCAAACACACTGTATTATAGTAATTTGTGTAGTTTTATCTTTCTGATTGCCTGGGGATGCATGTATCATTGTGACATAGTTCCTTTAATGCTGAGAATCTTTTGACAAGGCCTATGAAGATTCTTAAATTATCACCATTTTAGGGGCTGTGAGTATAGCTCAGTAGCAGTTTGCCCATTATGTGCAAGGCACAGGTTTCAATTTCCAGTACTGGGGAAGAAAAATGTCAGCATTAAGAAAAAAAAAATCAGTAGATGAATAATCAAGATATTCTCACTTCATCCCTGTGGATTGAGCTCATCTGCGCTCTGATTCTAACCTTTTTATAATTTGGTCATCATGGTTGGTGATATTGCATATTTTTAAAGTTAGACATATTGAAACATAATTTAAGTGCAGTAAAATGTGTCCTTTTCAGGAATATGATTTAATTAAGTTTTTTTTTTTTTTTTGTGTGTGTGTATATGTGCTGGGGATCAAACTCAGGGTTGTATACATGCTAGGGCAAGCATTCTACCACTGAGCTATACCCTCAGCCCCTAGTTGGATGAGGTTTCCCTCCGTCCCTGGAATGGAGATTAAAACCAGGGGTGCTTATCACTGAACTATACCCCCAGTTCTTTGGATTTTTTATTTTGAGACAGGATCTCACTAAGTTGTCTAGGTTGGCCTGGAACTTGTGATCCTCTATCCTCAACCTTCTGAGTAGCTGGGATTATAGGCATGTGCTACCATGGTTGGCCCCTATTTGGATGAGTTTTGATAAATGCATATATTATTTAAATGCCACATTTCCAGAACCTTAGAGAGTTCCTCATGCCCCTTTGTAATCAGTTCCCCCTTGAACACATGTACTCCCAGCCTCTGGCAACCACTTATCTGATTTCCGTCTTGTAGTTTTGCCTATTCTAAGATGTCATCTCAGTGGAACCATAGTAGGCACTCTGTGTCTAGATTCTTTTGCTCAGTACAATATTTTTGCAAGTCATCCATGTTATTGCATGAGTCAGTAATTCTTTTGATTTGTGAATAATATCCCATTGTGTAAATAGACTACATTTGGTTTATTCATCCTCTATTGATAGGTATTTATGATTTTTTTTCTTGTTTTGAGGGGTTTTTGTTTGTTTGTTTTTTTGGTACTGAGAGCTTAGGGGCCTTTAACCACTGAGCCACATCCCCAGCCCTTTTTATATTTTATTTAGAGACAGGCTTTCACTGAGTTGCTTCTGGCCTTGCTAAATTGCAGAGGTTGGCTTTGAAGTTGTGATCCTCCTGCCCCCGCCTCCTGAGTCACTGAGATTACAGGCATGTGGCCACTGCGACTGGCTTATTTTGAGCTACTATGAATAAAACTGGTATAAACACTCATTTACAAGTCTTTGTGGATGTGTATTCTCATATCTCTTCAATATCCAGAAGTAGTATAACTGAGTATGTTTTTAACTTGAGAAGAAATCACCATGCTGCTTTTGTACTCTGACAGGACTGTTTTAAGGAGGCTGCATGGAAATGTCCCTCTTGTAAAGTCTTATTTTAACTTTGTAAGATCAAAACATTTTGTCAGGGAATAACTTCTCACTCTAGTTACTTTAGGGGACGGAGGTGGGCTGGTATGCAGCCACCTCAGCAGCCAACAGCCTAGACTGGCAAACTCCAGAGACCACAGCAGCTTCAAAAAGCAGCAGTAGCCTCAAGGGCACAGTCTCTCTTGACCCAAGATTAACCTGGGCTCAGAGTCAGCCTGCCAGGCACTCTCCTGGCTCTGTTTTTGCTGCCTGGCTCTATGGTGTAGTATGAAATAACACCAGCCCAAGCTTCCAAGCATGTGCAGTGTCTTGACCACACTGTTCCAAGTGCTATCCATGAATCAACTCACGAAACCTTCATAACCCTCCATTATTCCCCATACCCCTTTTTCACAGATGCCACAAATTAGGCAACTCACTTTCTCAAAATTCCATAACCAGGGCTGGGGATGTGGCTCAAGCGTAGCGCGCTGGCCTGGCATGCGTGCGACCCAGGTTCGATCCTCAGCACCACATACAAACAAAGATGTTGTGTCCGCCGAGAACTAAAAAATATTAAAAATTCTCTCTCTCTCTCTCTCTCTCTCTCTCTCTCTCTCTCTCTCTCCTCTCTCACTCTCTTAAAAAAAAAATTCTCTCTCTCTTTAAAAAAAATTCTATCACCATGCACTAATGGGAGTTCAATTTGAACCCAGTTTTCCCTCATTCCAAAGTCAATCAACATGGTGCATTGGTCAGAGTATGGCCACTGGAGCCAGTTCACCTTCGCTCACTTTTACTTTTTTTTTGGTAGTGCTAGGGATCAAACCCAGAGCCTCACACAAGCCAGGTAAGCACTTTACCACTGGGCCACATCTTCAGCCCACATTTTAATTTATTTAGTTTTCCTGGTAAGCCTCTGAGAGGAAGGTCAAGCTCATGCCTATTTTTCAGGTGAGGTGACCACATAGAGGCTCTGCAAAGCAGGGCAAGTGGCACAGTTGTGTTTGGCATTCAAGAATTCTGGCTCCAGAGAGAAAGCTGTCACCATCTACTTTCCTGCCTCTTTACAAGCCTCCTTATTCACATTATCCAGTTCACTGCCCTTGCTCTTTGTGACTTTGGGATTTTACACCTGCTTTGACGTTTGTGTCCCTGCTTTTGTTTTATGTTCAAACTCTGAAAGGGCTGTGTACACACTCCCAGGATAGACTGACCTTGTGGGGCAGCCCTGTGAAACATTCTTACCTCTTGCCAGCCCTTGGGAAGAGGCCAATGCCCATAACATGGCAGAGATCTTAATTTAGCAGGTGAGATCTGGGTGGTAAGGTTATGTCTAGGGTGACCAGACCTAAGGCTCTCCCCCAAACATCTTCTCCTGAGTAGTGGATGTAACCAGAAGACCCTTTAAGACATTGAGGTCATCTCAAAAGATCATTTCTAGCCGGGTGTGGTGGTGACCGCCTGCAATCCCAGTGGCTCAGGAAACTGAGGCAGGAGGACCTCAAGTTCAAAGCCAGTCTCAACACAGAGAGGTGCTAAGCATCTCAGTGAGACCCTGTCTCTAGATAAAATACAAAACAGGGCTGGGGATGTGGCTCAATGGTTGAGTGCCCCTGAGTTCGATCCCTTTTACCAAAAGGGAAAAAAAAAAAAAAAGATTATTTCTTTCCTCAGATGAATTGAGTTCTTTCTCTTTTTTTTTAAAGATAGAGTAAGAGAGAGAATTTTTTAATATTTATTTTTTAGTTTTTGGCAGACACAACATCTTTGTTTGTACGTGGTGCTGAGGATGGAACCCGGGCCGCACGCATGCCAGGCGAGGGCGCTACTGCTTGAGCCACATCCCCAGCCCCTGAGTTCTTTCTGATAAGAAGACTAATCATTAAATGCACTGATGCACTGTGCCTGGCATATACTATGTACTTAATGAATTTTAGTCAAATGATGAATGAATAAATAAAGAGGCCTAGATTCTCTTAATTTAGCTCTATCTTGTCTAACAGTAGCATATGACTATTTAAATTCAAATTAATGAAAATTAAATTATGTTTAAAATTCATTTTCTTTATTATGTATTAGCCACAGTTCAAGAACACCATGACCATCTATGGCTGGTGGTTATCATACTGGAAAGGGCAGATATGGAACATTCCCATACTTACAGAAAGATCTAGTACTAGGCTAGATGATGGGTGGGGTGAGAGAATGAAAAGTGCTTCCTTGAGAAAACAGTGTAGGCTGATGGGTTTAATAGGCTGTGGACTTTTGAGAACAATAAGATCAGCCAAGATCAATAGTGTATGCCTATAAACCAGTGACTTGGGAGAATGAGAATAGCAAGTTCTAGGCCAGCCTCAGCAACTTAAAGAGACCCTGTCTCTACATAAAAAATAAATATATTTGAATAGGGCTGAGAATGTAGCTCAGTGGTAAAGCGCCTCTGAGTTCAATCTCCAGTACTACAAAATAAATAAACAATAACTTAAGATCATTTGCTAGATGTGGTGGTACATGGCTATAATCCCAGTTGCTTAGAAGACTGAGCAGAATTGCAAGTCCAAGGCCAGCCTAGGCAACTTAGTGAGACCCTGTCTCAAAATATAAAATAAATAGATAAATAAAAAGGGTTGAGGGGTGTACAGTCCTAGCATGCACAAAGTCCTTGGTGTCCTTAGTTTGTTCCCTAGTACTAAAAAAAAAAAAAAAAGAAAAGAAAAGAAAAGAAAGAAAGAGGTAAGATCAATCCCCTCTCATTAGATTTTTTTCTCGTACTGCCAATTCAGGACTCCAGAAACCACTTCCTGAGAAATATTTTATTGAGAAAGGAAAGATCTTTCTGTTCACATCTACACTTCTAGGAAAAGGAAGTCAGGAGGTTGAAGGGGGAACTAAGGCGACTAAATTCCCTGTCATTGGCGACACAAAACTAACTATTCTACCGCGCTTTGTACCCATGATGTCATCCATTCTCAGGCAGCACTGTAAGGACACAGAAGAGTGGTGAGAATAAGAGGCCAAAGGTCATAGACTTATTAAACAGTGGAGGCTAGTCTCCACACTCAAAACATCAGTAGGAGCCAGGTGTGGTGAAACACGCCTGTAATCCAAGCTGCACAGGAGGCCAAGGCAGGAGGATCCTGATTTGAGGCCAACCTGGGTAACTTAGGGAGACTATGTCTCAATATATATATATATATATATATATATATATATATATATATATATACTTTTTTTTTTTTTAAAGGATAAGGGTGTAGCTCAGTGGTAGAGTGATTAGCTAATGGTAAAGTTCAAGGCCCTGAGTTCACTCCCTGATACCAAAAACAAGAACAAAAAACATTAGTAGGCTGACTTTCAAACGTTTTCCAACTAGGAGCTGTGGAAGGCAGAGAGATGTATAACATATGAGCTTTCAAGAATTTATAACCTAGTTAAAGAAAAATAAGGGACAGATGTGTAATAACTATGTAGCTACATATAACTATCTGTAGCTGTGTGTATATCTAATAACATAATAGCTGATATTTGCTTGAAACATTAGAGCTTAATAAGAACTTTTCCTTCTATGAAGACCTCACAGATGACCATGATGAATGTCAATGAATGGAATGCTGAGACAGAGGGCAAACATTCTGGGAATTCAGAGCAGGGTGAGATCACTGCAAAATGGGGGTTGGGGGAAAGTTTGGGTTGAAGTATAGAACCAGCAGGAATGTCAGATAGTCATGCAAACTTGATACAAGTCTTGGTTTACTAGAAACCATATACTCCATTGCTTGTAGTTTTTTTTTTTTTTAATATTTATTTTTCAGTTCTCCGCGGACACAACATCTTTGTCTGTATGTGGTGCTGAGGATCAAACCCCGGTCGCACGCATGCCAGGCGAGCGCGCTACCGCTTGAGCCATATCCCCAGCCCATTGCTTGTAGTTTTTAATGTGAAAAACTAGCCTCTACCTCAGAGCAAAGCCTGTCCAAGGAAGGGACATGACCTTTGTCCTTGGAAAGACCCACAGAGCACTCCTAGGCACATTCCCACCCTGCTAAGTGGTTTATCTACAAATAACAGGAGAGATCTGCTGCACCAGGTGTCCCTGACTCAGTCAGGCTAGGTGGGGATCCATAGCAACCCCCTAGCAGCCACCAATCAGCATGAGACAGGGAAATACCTGGGATGCCAGATGACCCTCCCAGTAGTTTATGGTGGTTGATAACGTGTTGGAAAACCAAGTAATTCAGCATGAACACCCCTCTTGGCTTAAACCAATCAGTTCAAATGAATCCCCCTCTTGTAGTAACCAATCACCCCTACCCAACTTGTTCCCACCAGTGAATGTGCTAATCATGTTTTAGAGTTGTTATTTGATTTTCCCGCAGTATGTAATGATTTGCTAAGAGATGCTATGATGTATGTGGGGGTCCCTGCCTTCTCCAAAGAGTGTATAAAACTGCTGCAAACCCTGGGCTCGAGGCCTCTCAGCGTCACCAGTTGCTGTGTGTGCGCGCGGAGGACCAAGCTAGCTTGCAATAAACACCTCTTTGCTGCTTACATCAATCTTGGGTCTCTGGTGGTCTTTTGGGGGTCCCGAATTCGGGCATAACATTTGGTGCATGTGTGCATGCATATGTGTGCGCATATGTCTGAGACAGGGTCTTGCTATTTTGCCCAGGCTGATCTGAAATTCAAGATTCTCCTGCCTCAGACTCCTGAGTCACTGGGACTACAGCTGGGCACCACTGCACCTGGATTCCTTTTATTTCCTAGAAGATAAAATGCTGACCAAAAGCCAGGCACAGTGGTGCATACCTGTAATCCCAGAAAGTTGGGAGGCTGAGGTAGAAGGTTACAATTTGGAGACCAGCCTAAGCAATTTAGTGAGACTCTGACTCAAAATAAAAAAAAAAAAAAAGAACTAAGGATGTAATTTAGTGGTACTACATACCCCTGGGTTCAATCCCAGTACTACCAAAAAAAAAAAAAAAAAAAAAGGTGACTAAGAGTACTTGGTCTATGTTCTCTCCAGTTTTCTACCCAAATACTCAAACAAAAAAACTCCTGCACATTTCACAGTGACTCTAGAAGTTTAAGTTGGATACTCTAAATGTAAAATGTTTTGATTTAATAATGCTGTGGTGAGCATCCTGTGGTGTATTTCAAACATTTTACCTAGCACTCGGGGTTATATAATATTAGTTCTGCTCATAATTTCTCTGGTATAGAACACACGAAAAGTCCAACCTTGCACTCTGACCAGGCTTGCCTAAATTCTCCTTACATAATTACAGCCACTTTCTTGCCACTAGCGATTTAGCAATGGTCTTCTAAAGTTCTATGCACTTTACTTCAACTTCCTTTAATTTTTCTAAAGCTTTTAGTTTTCTTCTTTAATATTTGAATTTCTTTGGCTTCAAGTTACAGAAACACATTGTGGCTCACTTAAACTGAAAAGCTGAATATTGGGAGGATGTCGGATGGTTTCTAGAATCAAAAGAAGACTAGAATACCAGCCTCAGGAAACAACAGGAACCAGGGTATTTCCAGAGGATTGGTAGTGAGAATCAACAGTCTTGCCTTGGTGGCTTGCTGAAGTGAATGGGCATCATTCACTTTTTCTTCTATCCTTTTCATTCCTGTTTATCATTCAAAGCCCCAACAGAGGAGTCTGATTAGCTTAGTTTAGGTAGAGAGTAGGATAAGCTGACAGTTCTTTGGTACTGCACAGAGAACCCAACAACTGTGATCAAAAGAGGAGAGTATAGATAAAAGATGATTAAATTCCAGAAATCTACTACATTCCCATTTTCTCCTCTTAACCTCTTTTCTCTTCTTTGTCTAATATCCATAATAGGGGTAACTAATGAATCTTCCAATGCTGTCAACAAAAAAAAGAGGTATGTAAAAATAAATCCTGGGGCTGTGATTGTGGCTCAGTGGCAGAGAGCTCTCCTGGCATGTGATGGGCGCTGGGTTCGGTCCTCAGCACCACATAAAAATATTGTGTCTAACTACAACTAAAACCTAATATTAAAAATAAATAAATAAATCCAGCTGTACTGGAATTTTCCCAAAAAAGAATGAATTGTGTTGAGGAAGTTTTGCTTTACCTGCCCCTGACTGTTGAACATAAGGACTAAAGGAGATAATGTATGCAAAATGTCTATTATCATGCTTGGCAACAGCAAGGTTCATTAAATGTCAGCCCCATTCCCAGCCCTTCTATTCATACATACTCAGTGGATTTTTGGAGCTAGTTCACATCAGCTCATGAGAACAGATCATTCTGTGAACCCACTGATATGATGCTGACAGGTTGTAGTTGACCTTGATGGGAGTATTTACACCAAAGAAACTGGAAATTATGCAAATCAGGTCTCTTCCACTCCCCCACCCCCAGGCAGTTGTTAAACATTTACTGACCCCTGGTTGGCATTCTTTCCTTTCCTTTCTTCACAAGATGTGAGCAGTTTGGAAATAGGTTCAGCTATGAGTGACAAACAAATGGAACATTGGCTTCCTAGCTGTAAGTTAATTTCTCTCTGGAAGAAACAAAGTTCAGATCAAGGCAGGGAGTTCAGGGCTTGGACATAAGCTCTACCTGGCTGCCTCACCAGCCTCAAAGACTAGCGGTTGCTTCATGATCTAAGATGGAGGCTCAAGCTCCACATTTCAGCCAGTAGCAAAGAGAAGGGAGAAGAAACACAGGCCTCTTCCTCTTATGGCCACCGACAGAAGTAACCCATAACACTTTCACTCACTTGAAATGAGTTAGAGTGAATTCCTCAGCCATGTCTAGCTGCAAGGGAGGCTTGGAGATGTGTTGGGTACTGCAGGCAGCCATATACCCTGTATGCAAGTGGGAGGAAGGGGAGGGTGGAACCTGAGAGAATGCTAAGAAAGCTGGCAGCCCCTCCCCCAAATGGACAGGATTTAGGAAATTGTAGGAGAAAGGGGAAACTGGTGTCGTGTAGTGGGAATAAGCATTGTTTATATCTGAAGGAGCTGACTGGAATAGAAAATTAGAAATACTGATAAATGAGGTTAAATAAATAAAGTGAAAGCCTCAGGTCCAGGAAAGCAGACAAAAGAATTTTTGTCTCATGCTGTGAGACACCAGAGGCACTGAACTCTTCAGTAGGGGAGCTATAAGATCAAAGGTATTTAAGCAATTTTAATCTGAAACTGACTTGGAGCATGTATTGGAGAAGTGAGGAAAAACAGGAAGCCGCAGTGGGGTGGGAAAGGAGATTGATTTCACAGTCCAAGTGGGAGGCCACTATGGGGGCAATGGGAGTGAGAAGCATGAAATAAAAGAAAGGGATTTGCTAGGAAATGGATTAGGATTGATGGTTGAACTCATAGGGAGCTTCAAGCTCGGGCCTTGGGACAAGGGCTCCCCACAGTAGGGTGAATGAGTAAAACTAGCTGATTGGGGTTTTAGACTGGGTTATTAGAAGCAGAACTTGGGACAGGGGTTTTGTTCAAGGGATTTAGTGGGGGAGGCTCTCAGGAGAAAGAGACTGAGGGAAATAGAATAGAATAGGAAAGGAGAAAGATCTAAGCAACCATGTGGGTTAGCTTCAGTATGAGCTAGTGGGGAAGCTCAGGGCTACAAACTATGCTCCTTCCAAGTCAACTACACCTGGAGGCAGGGCTGGTGTTTTGCAGCCCTGTCAGGTAGTCATTAGTTAAGGTCTGTTCAGCCTGTATGCAAGAGAGGATGGCCTGGCTTCCATTTGTCCCTCAGTGATGTTCTAGGGAGGGAACAGCTATGTGTGGTTATTGTGTGACATTTCCAGCAACCAGGGGATGAGTGCACCAGCTGGGTAAAAGGATCTTGGTCCCAACAGCATCCAGTACAATGGATCCATTTTAGTTAAAATTAATTTGAGGTGGAAAAGAAATAAGGATATTGTTGGTGATTAGTGAGAAATTGGCAATACAAGATAGGAGTCCATATGAAAGTATTGGATATGTGGATATGGGGGGAGGCACTTTAGCACAAAGGTGAGAATGTAAGCCACAAAAAATGAGTTATTGGAAGGCCATGGATAGACAAGAGGGGAACAACCCTTTGGAAAGTAAGTTGGTCACACCCTGATGGAAAGGTAGGTGGATCCTTCCACCTAATAAATGAAAAATGCAAAAAAGTGACTGGTAGAAAATCATGCTGGTGTGGGAATTGACCTCGAATTAGGACTGAAAGTCCAGGGAAGATGTTGAAGGGCAATGTATGAAGAAAAGGTAGAGGTGTTCATTTTTTGTCAATTTAGGGGATGTTGGTGGCCTCTGAAGGAATAATTTTCACAGCAGAATAGGGTAGAATGTCAATAGTGAGGGCTAGCAATGCTTTTCACATTTCATGCCATTCTGCTCTGACTACCTCTTAACTCCTCTAGGGCACTTTCTGTTGCAATTTACACGCTACTCATCCTGTCTTGACCTAAAGTTACCCTATGTTCTGGTTGCCTAATGATACCCAACAAATCTCCCAAGTCTTAGTGGCATAAGACAATCCTTTGTTATAGTCACCAATCCTGTGGGTGAGGTGTTTGGACAGAAGAGTGGGAATGGCTTGTGTCTGCTTCATGGTGTCTGGGGCTGAAGCTAGAAATCTAAAAGCTGGGCGATTGGAATCATCTACGGGCTCCTTCACTCCCATGTCTGGCAGAGGGTGCTGCCTACTGGCTTGAGGACCTCAGTTCTCTTCTCTGTAATCTAGTTTGAGTTTCTCTTGCATGGTAGCTGGGTTGCTGAGAGATGAGGCATGAACTGTATTTTTCTCCCCACAAACCTACTCTTAAGGTGCTGGAGATGGAACTCAGGGCCTTGTGCATGCTAGGCAAGTGCTCTGCCACAGAGCTATACCCCAGTCCCTTGTATTCTTTTTATGACCTCACCTTTTTATGATTTGTGTAACTTCTCTCATACCCCATTGGCCAGAATAGTCACAGCCCTTGTTCTCCCAGAGGGAGAGTACATGGCCTTAGCCTGGAATGTTAGTCATATGACAAGTAGATCTTGAATATATGGTTCAATCTTTGAAAAATACAGTAGTCCTCACGTACTGGAAGAGGATGCATTCCATGACTCCTAGAAAATGACTAAAACTGGGGATAGTGCCAAACTCTTATCTATGCTGTTTTCTCCTCTACATAGCTATGATGAAGTTCAACTTATAAATTAGGCACAGTAAGAGATAAACAATAATAACTATGATGAAATACAACAATTATAATAATACATTGTAATAAAAGTTATATGAATGTGGTCTTTCAAGATGTCTTACTGTACTGTACTCATCCATCTTGTGATGATTTGAGATGATATGTTGCCTGTGTGATGAGATGAGTTGAGTGAATGACACAGCATTGTGACATAAAATTAGGCTACTACTGACCTTCTGACGGTGTGTCAGAAGGAGGATCATCTACTATTGAGGATCCTGGATCATGGGGCCATGATGATGTTGGATGGGTAGTGTATATAGCATGGATACCCTGGACAAAGTGATGATTCACATCCTGGGCGTGATAGATAGAGCAGGACGACACGAGATTTCATCATGCTGCTCAGAACAGCACACAATTTAAAATGTAAATTGTTTACTTCTGGAATTTTCCATTTAATGTTTTGGGGAATAACTGAAATCCCCCCAAAAAATCAAAACCATGGACAGGGAGGACTACTGTAGATAACTGTGGAAGGAAAAAAAACTCCTTTGATCTATTATCTATTTTTTTCACATACAGTGCATCATTTGATCTTGAAGTAGCTATCATTACCATTTCAGGGTTAAAGAAACTAAGGCTTAGAGGGATAAATTGTCTGCCTCAAATAACTCCATTAGCAAGAACTCAGCTGTGACATGAACTCAGGTCTCTAGTTTGATGGTGCTTTTATTAAGAACTTGCTTTCTCCAAACAGCAGATAAAATTCCTGGGGGCTGTGTTGTTTCTTCAATAGCCTGGCTTCCTCCATCCTCAGAGTAGCACAGGGCCAACCACAGGGCTATGTCCAGAGGTCCTGTGCTGCTTACTGACTGGTCCTGCACTGATACACATGGAGATTTAATGTGAAGATCTTACATAATTAATTTTTTTATATTTTATTTATTTATTTATTTTGATACCAGGGATTGAACTCAGGGGTGTTCAACCACTGAGCTTTGTCCCTATCCTTTTTTTTTTTTTTTTTTTATCATGAGACAGGGTCTCCTTAAGTTGCTAAGGCTATCCTTGAACTTGTGATTCTCCTGCCTCAGCCTCCCACGTCAAGTTGCTGAGATTATAGGCCTGCACCACTGCATCTAACTTCATCTTTTTCATGGGAGCAGGTAAGGGCTAAGACACAGATCTTTATGTGGAATTCATCCTCTGGGATGGTAGAAGGCCAGGACAAAGTTGCTCCTCATTTTACTATCCAGGTGGTGAGCAGGAAGCTCTTAGGGAGGAATGGGCATTGAGTGGGAACTTCCCAGGAGAGTTCAGGTGAAGCAATCAGACCCCAATCTGCGCAGGGAAAGGGGAAAACCGAGAGAGAGAAGTGGCCCAGATTCTTCCTGTAGGTTCAGCTCAGAGTGGAGAGAGGAGCCAATTTCCACCCCACCCTCTTCAAGGCAAATCCCAGTCCTAGAAATGCTTCATTAGGTTCAGGGGGATATCCTGACAAAGGACAGCAGTTAGAGTGGGTGGGAGGGAGCTAATCACTATCAGGAGTGGGTGGTACAGATCTTAACACTTACATAGGCCTCAAATTTCCGAATCCTGCCTGGGCCTACTCCCCTGCACTCCTCTCCACCATTACCAATCTTTTGTCTTTATCTTTTTTAGAAACATCCCTAAGCTAACAGTTTATTTTGGAGATTGCAGATCAGGAAGGGACTCTCAAACCACAATTTCCACTTCTGTTGTAGGGGCAGGAAACATGGGGCTTTCTAACCCTTTGATGCCTGCAAAGTAATAAGGAGGGCTACTGCCTGTTCCAAGTCCACCCTCCTCCCCTGTTGTCCCACACCAGCCCAGCAGAGTCTTTTTAGATATTTTTTTATTCTGGTTTCTCCCCATCCTCCCTTCTGCTAAAATATGTCTCTCCCTGAATAGTCCCTCTGAAAGTAGCTCACTATGGCTTCTCATATCACCTTTGCCTCCCGGCCTCAGCTTCATGGATCTTGGTAGGCCAGCCTCAACTGTATCATGTGTGAGTCACCCTTGCTGTTGTTCCTGCCCCACCAATGTGCCTCTTGTCCCACCTCCCCACCCCCCTAGGAATTACTCATGGCTAGAGTCATCAATCCCTCGGGAATGCACCCTCTCCTCCAGGACACCCTTTCTTCCCACATCCTTTATTATTTTGTTTAAACTAATGTTCCCCCCACTGTGCATGTTTGTTGGGGAAACTTTGCTAAGTGCAAAGCATACACAAAATGAGAATGCCCATAATTCCACAATCCAAATAGAACTTCCGTTGCCTTTCTGGGGGACTTCTTTCTGTCTGCACAGGGTGCCCTGGTCCAGGCTTTCATGCATGCGTCTTGTTCCTTCTACATGAAAGTCTCTCTCACCCTCACCCCTTCACTTGTCCCTCCCTCATTGTGTGAGTAATCCATTCATCCTCATTGTCATAAAGGTCACTCTTTGAAAAAACTTTCCTATGCCCCTCAAGTTAGGTCTTCTGTTACACACTCATAATACCAGTTCTTTTCCTTGTAGTATTTGCCACATGTAGGAATTAACCATTATTTTTTAAAAACATGGAGTCATTTTTTAATACCTTTATTTTGTTTATTTTTTAATTTATTTGTTTTTTATGTGATGCTGGGGATCGAAACCAGTGCCTCATGCATGCTAGGCGAGCACTCTACCACTGAGCCACAACCCCAACCCTTAACCATCATTTTGGTCCTCATCTCTAATGTCTATCTTAGCCAATTGACTTGATGTAATGTCTATGACTGGCCTTGTTTGTTCTTTTGTTTGTTTCTGTATGTGAGACGTGGCCTCACTATGTCACCCAGGCTGATTTTGAACCCTTGGGCTCAAGTGATTGTCTTACTTCAGCCTCCTGAGTGCTGGGACCATACGTAGTGTCACTGTGCCTTGCATCTTATTGTTTATTCTAATGGCCCTAGCATCCACTCTAGCCATCTGTATGGAAGACCCAAACATATTGTACCAAGATGCCTTCTTGGAATAACCATGTACACTTAGTACTTTATTTATTTACTCAGGTCCTGGAGATGGATCCCAGGAGTGCTTTACCACTGAGTTATATCCCCAGTCTTTTTTATTTTTCATTTTGAGACACAGCCTCACTAAATTGCCCAGGCTGGCCTTGAAGTTATGATTCTCATGCTGTAGTCTCCTGAGTTGCTGGGATTAAGGGCGTTCACCGTTGCACCTGGCTTCTCTCCCTAAGGACTTAAAGAGCACCTAAGGGCTCTCTTATCCTTGGGCAATTTATTTTCCCTTTGGTGGTTTCATTCTGTCTGTATCATTGCTTTAAATACCATATATATGCTGAAAATTCTGTACCCCAAGCCTCTTTCCTGGGGCTTCTCCAAAGAAGTATCCAACTGTTTGCTCACTCTGACATACCACAGACATCTCCAACTAACATATTAAAAATAAACTCCTAGGGGCTGGGGCTGTGACTCAGTGGTGGAGCGCTTGCCTGGCACATGTGAAGAACTAGGTTTTTATCCACAGCACCACATAAAAATAAAATAAAGATATTGTGTTCACCTACAACTAAAAAATATAGTAAAAAATTAAAAAAAAATAAAGTCCTAGTATTTCCCCCGGAAGATGATCTACTTATTTTATTAAGGTAACTGAATTCTTTCAACTGTTCAGGCTTTGGGAGTCTACCTCAATGCCCCATTTTCTCTGCATCCAGTCTATCAGGAAATCTTACTTGCTTTACCTTCAAAATATCTAAACTTTGACCACTCCTTACCATCTCTAATGCTGCCACCTTGGTCTAAGCCACTGCCACTTTTCATCAGGATTCCTACTTTCCTAACAACAATCCCGGTCTACTTGCTTCTACCCTTGCTCCTTTACTGTCTGTTTGTAGCAACCAATGTGACATTGTTAAAAACAAAACAAACAAACAAAAATAAATTAAAAAAAATAAAACAAACAAACAAACCCACAGCCAAAATACTCTTGTTTACAACATGGAGTGAATACTAAATTATCGGAAGTAACTGGAAAAAGCCAGCTATCTTTCCTCCTCCATTAGCTCTCAGATCTCATTTCCTCCCACATCCCTCTCACTCATGCTGTCCTTTCAGGCACATTCCCACCTCATGACGTTTGGGCTGACCATCCTCTCTGTATTGAATGTTGACCCTCCAGATTCCCATTTTCTTTAAATTATTGCTCAACTGAATAACTTCTCATTGAGGTCTTCTCTGATTATCCCCTTTAAACCTGCAATCCCCACATTCCCTCTCCCCACCATGGAATACCTAAGCCTTCTTTTCTGTCTCTCTTTCTTTCTTTCTTTTCTTTTTTCTTTTTTTGGATCTGGGGAAGAAACCTGGGCCTTGTATATGTGAGGCAAGTATTCTACCTCTGAGCTATTCTCCAGTCCTCGAATTCATTTCTTGAATTCCCTTTGCCTTTTAAGGCAATAAATTCAGCTTTCTCCTCTGTCCCCCACCAACATCTTCTACCCCATTCAAACATCTTTGTGTTGGGGTTGTCACTTTTGAGTGTCAGTTTAAATATCAGTTTCTAAGGACAGTCTTCACTGATACCCCATCCTGTGTTAAGTCCAGTGCCTTTATTCTTATGTCCTCTTATATACTCCTATAACCCCTGTTTGTTAACAGTCATGACTTCATTCTGAGCTCCACAGGGCAGGCAGCATCTCTAGTTGGTTGCAGTAACTGCAGGGCTGGTTCAGTGCTGAGCACATAGTAAGTGATCAGTAAATATTAGCTTGTATTGGTAGATTCTCAG
This sequence comes from Urocitellus parryii, assembly GCF_045843805.1. NCBI lineage: Eukaryota > Metazoa > Chordata > Mammalia > Rodentia > Sciuridae > Urocitellus > Urocitellus parryii. The sequence goes on along the minus strand of NC_135538.1, from coordinate 121,751,143 downwards.
TAAGTTTCTTTTGATCTGAGTTGTCCTCAAATAGTTTCTCAGATAGTACATGTATTTGTTGTCTAATTTGAGTTGAAATTGTTCAGAAAGATACTCTATGTTCCTTTCTTTAAATCCCCAACAGCATGAGTTTCTTCATCCAAGAAAATTTTCACAAATGATTATTAACTGATCTTCCCATAAAAACATACCCAACAGGCATCACAGCTAAAGTAACAATCTCTAATATGATGAATATTTTTTTTGGTATTTATCTGCAGTTCCTGGATCTCACCCCATAGCTCTAGTTCTCTCTCTCTCAAAAAAAAAAAAAAAAAAAAGATTCACACCCAAATCCTTGCACTCCTTTCCTTCCTTCTGCTATGTCTTGCTATATTGACCTGACCTTGAATTTGGTAATCCACCTGCCTCAGCCTCCCAAGTAGCTGGGACTATGGGCATGTGCCATCATGCCTTGCTTCATTCATTGCTAATTAAAAGAGTTTGGTGGGTTTTTTTCTTGTTTGTTTGTTTTTTGGTACTGGGGATTGAACTCAGGGCCACTCAACCACTTAGCCACATCCCCAGCCCTATTTTGTGTTTTATTTAAAGACAGGATCTCACTGAATTGCTTAGTGCCTCATTAAGTTGCTGAGGCTGGCTTTGAACTCGAAATCCTCCTGCCTCAGCCTCCCGAGCTGCTGGGATTACAGGCATGCACCACCACGCCCAGTATTAAAGAGTTTTTGTACTTCTAAATTTCTGAAACTTTCTTAAGTTCCAAAAGCTCTTTGTTACAAGAAGACATATTTTCTCCAAGTTTCATTTGCTGGCACTCCCTGTGTCATAACAGTTATTCCAAAAATAAAAATAAAAAGGGTTGAATATGCTCAGTGGTAAAGTATCCCTGGGTTCAATCCCCAGTACCAAAGTGGGGTGGGGGAGAAGGGAATAGGTTGTTATGAAGGGCAATTTATTATTAATTTAATGTTAACCACAATCTACTGAGAATTAAGGAGAGATAAAAGTGTTCTTTCCCTCTTCTGACTAGGCAGGACTTTGTTTTCTTGAAGTTGTGTTTCCTAATCCCTGAAGGATTAGATTTGTACGTTTTAGAAGAAGGAAGAAGAATCACTCTGGGTGGGGCTCTAAGGCAACTCACCTTAAGTAAGACTTGTTTTTGGAAGGTTCTGGATAGTCTCTGAGGGAAAAACACGGGGCAGGAGTTCACCCCATTGTTGACTCCTGGACCTCTGAGGACTCAGAAAAAAGAGGCAGGGTGTAGTTTCTTCAGGGTATAAAGAGACCTGAGCCTGCTCCAAAGCAGCCCTGCAGATGACTGGCTGCCAGGGGGTGTGAGAACTGGGCTGGAGGCTCACCAGGCACTTTGAGAGCCTCAGCCAAGGCTCCCCCAGCCAGATCAAGACTATAGAGAAGTGCTAAAAATATGATGCCCAGTCAATGCCCAGAGTAATATAAAAAACAAAAGCAAAACCCCCACAACTACATGACCAAAGCAGTTAGGGTCAGGCTACAGACTTGTGACTTCTCCTAGAAGCATGACTACTTTGGTGGTTTCCTCCTCCTCCTCTTCCTCTTTTTCTTCTCCCCTGCCTCCCCCTTCTCCTCCTCATTCTCTTCCTCCTCCTCCTCCTCAAATTTTAAATTATTTGCAGAGTTAAATTTTTTTTTTTTGTCTATTTATCTCCTGATTTTGCTGACCCCTTACATTGGTGATCAGAAACTTCCAGAGTGGCCTGAGATCAAGGGACCCCACAGGTCTGGGCAGAGAGGAGGCAGTTACCAGATTGTTGTTTCTTCAGCACTGCGTATGACTGGGCATCTTGTATGACCAAGGAGATTAGCTAAAAACTGTCAGACACTGGAGTTCCAATGATGGTCAGAGCTGAAGCCAGAATGGATGAGTGAAACAGGACATTAATTGTAGTTCAAGGGCTGTGGAGCAATCATACTGATAAGAGATATAGGTATATGTGCTTATGTACACATTTATATTTCTATTTTTTTTTTGTATTTGGTGCTGAGGATCGAACCCGGGCCGCATGCATGCCAGGCGAGCACGCTACCGCTTGAGCCACATCCCCAGCCCCACATTTATATTTCTAGATAGAGAAGGAACTAGGAATAATATGGCCCCTGGAAAGTAGGGCTGGGCCTGCTTTTTTTTAAATTTTATTTTTAGACTCTTTGAGTTCTTTTTTTTCCCCAACCATTGAACAGATGTTATTTGTACGATAAGAATTAAAATGACAGCAATAATAAACACTCAGATTGCTAAATTCTTTAAGCAACAGGATAGCTAGAGACTGCTTTCCAGGAGGGGTGAGCTTGTGACCCACGCCTGGCCCACGCCTGGCCCATGACAGTGAGGGGCAGGGATGCCTTCCAGCTGTGGTGTGTCCTCATATCCTGGGGGCAGCTGGAGAGGAGGCTTAACACAGAGTAGGGTGTGCAGCGTACCCAGATGAACAGGCCTGTTGCTAAGAAGTTCCTTCATTTGGAGCAGCCACTTGATGCTGGGAGTCTAAGAGTGAGCAAAACAGACTGAATTCCTTGATTCCCCTATCTAGAGTCTAGGGGAGGCATGTCTGGATCCCCCGGCCCCGGAAAACAGGGGAGGGCTAGGCATAGAGGGCTGAGGACAATCCCAGGCCCTGTGTGGGTGCAGGGCGTCTTTTCAGCGATTCCAGTTCCTTTAAGATTCCTTTAAGGAACTGGTCTCTGCTGTTTGAAGGGCTGGAAGGATTTTGGTTGTTCCTTTGTTTGTGGTACTGGGGATTGAACCTAGGTCACTCTGTCATACCCTGGGCCCTTTTTATTTCTCATTTTAAGACAGGATCTCTCTAAATTACCAAGGCTGGCCTTGAATTGATATTCCTTTTGCCTTAGCCTCCCAAGTATTGGGAGGATTGCAAGGGTGTGCCACCTTACCTAGCTAAATATATTATTTTATTTATTTACTTGGTACCAAGGATTGAACTCAGGGGCACTGGACCACTAAGCCACATCCCCAGCCCTATTTTGTATTTAGAGACAGGGTCACACTGAGTTGCTAAGCACCTCACTGTTGCAGAAGCTGGCTTTGAACTCAGGATCTTCTTGCCTCAGCCTCCCAAGCCACTGGGATTATAGGTGTGTGTACCACCGCACTGGACTAAATATATTATTTTAATTTAAAAAAATTATTTACTTAGAGAGGCCCTTAAGCAACTTAGTGGGACCCTGTCTCTAAACAACAAAAAAGGGGTAAGGATGTGGTTCAGTGGTTAAGCGCCATTGCTGGGTTCAATCTCTGGTAATAAATCAGTAAACAGATAAAAAATAAAAATTATATCTAAAAAGTAACATATAGTAAAATTAACTTTATTTAATGTACAATGCCATGAATGTAACACATGTGAAGATTCATGTAATCACACCCACACTCAAGATATAGAATCAGGGCTGGGGATATAGCTCAGTTGGTAGGGTGCTTGCCTCCCATGCACAAGGTCCTGGGTTCAATCCCCAGCAACACACACACACACACACAGAGACACACACACATACATACACCAAAAAACAAAACAAAACACACAAAAAAGAACCAATCCAGTTTCCCCCAAAACTCTCTTGGTAGTCACATCCTTCTTCCTACTCCCTGTGAATCCCTTAATCAATTCTCTCTCACTCTAGTTTTGTCTTTCAAAATTTCACATAAATGGAATTTTATATAGTAGTGTATAACCTTCAATGTATTGTATATATCAATAATTTGTGTTTTCTTCTTATTCCCTTCCTCCTCTTCCTCTTCCTCCTCCTTTTCATCCTCCTCCTCTTCTTCCTCCTCCTCCTCCTCCTCCTCCTCCTCCTCCTCCTCCTCTCATCTCCCTTCTGTGAGATAGAGACTTACTATGATGCTCAGGCTGCTCTTGAACTCATGGACTCAAATGATCTCCTCACTTCAGCCTCCCAAGCAGCTGAGGTTACAGGTGCATGCCAGATCTGAGTTTCCTTTTATTGTTGGATAGTATTCCATGGTATGGGCATTCCAAGTTATCCATTTACCCATTTTTTGGTATTTACACAAAGTTGCCATGAACACTTAGTGTTTGGGTTTTTACATGAACACAATTGTATTTACCTCAGGTGAATTCCTAGAGGATTAAGTCTTATGAAACCTATATGTTTAACTTTATTAATTGCCAACCTGTGTTCCTAAAGGCTGTACCATCTTGCCTTTTACCAGTAATGTGCGAGAGCTCTAGTTGCTCTTCATCATCATCAATAGTGTGGTCAATACTTTTCATTTATTTATTTATTTTTGGTACTGGGAATCAAACCCAGGAGGGGTGCTTAGCCATTGAGCCACATCCACAGCCCTTTTTATATTTTATTTTGAAATGGAGTTTTGCTAAGTTGCTTAGTGCCTTGTTAACTTGCTGAGGCTAGCTTTGAGCTGGCCATCCTCCCAATTCAGCCTCCTGAGTCGCTGGGATCATAAGTGTGTGCCACTGCACAGAGCCAAAATTTTTTATTTTATCCATCGTAATAAATCTGTAGTGGTAATTCATCATGGTTTTAATTTGTATTTTCCTAATAGCTAATAATGTTGAGCATCTTTTAATATATTTATTTGCCTTTCTTTTATCCTTTTTGGTAAATTGTCTATTCAAGTCTTTTTTTTTTTTTTTAAGAGAGAGAGAGAGAGAATTTTTAATATTTATTTTTTAGTTCTTGGCGGACACAACATCTTTGTTGGTATGTGGTGCTGAGGATCGAACCTGGGCCGCACGCATGCCAGGCGAGCGCGCTACCGCTTGAGCCACATCCCAGCCCATATTCAAGTCTTTCCCTACCTCTCAAGATCTAGGGTCTCACTATGTTGCCAAGCTTAGACTTAAACTCCTGGGCTCCAGCAATCCTTCTGCCTCACCTCCCAAGTAACTGGAACTATGGCCTAGCTTCTGTGCCCAGCTTTAACCTATTTTTAAATCATGTTGTTTGCTTTCTTGCTGTTGTGAGAGTTGTGAGAGTTCTTTATATATACTGGATACACATCCTTTGTTGAATATGTGGTTTGCAAATATTTTCTCCCACTTGTCTTTCCATTGTCTTAAGAGGATCTTTTGCATGGTGAATATTTTTATTTTGATGAAGGTTCCTTTTTATTATTGATTTTTATTGAGATATAACAGCTGCACAGCAAAGTATGTAACTTAATGCTTTGACTATATTCCTTGTTGCTTTGAAACTTACAAGATTTCTTTTCCCTAACCTTCTTTTCCCTTTCTCCTCCCTGATCTTTTCCCTAATCTTCTCCTTCTTGATCTCTCCTCCCTACTCTCATTTTCTCTGAATCACTTCTTTAAAAGCCTCTTGTAGTGGGGCATGATGACACATCTGTAATCCCAGTGTCTTGGGAAGCTGAGGCAGGAGTTCAAAGCCAGCCTCAGCAATGGCGAGGTACTAAGCAACTCAGTGAGACCCTGTCTCTAAATAAAATACAAAATAGGGCTGGGGATGTGGTTCAGTGATCGAATGCCACTGAGTTCAATTCCTTGTATTCCCACCACCACCACCACTACACACAAAAAGCCTCCTGTTCCTGCTGATGGGAAGAATCATAGCCTTTAGGACAGGAGTCCCCTGTGTTTCTCCTTTGCTAGCAAAGCAATAAACCTTCTTTTTCATTTTTCTTAAAACCATGTCCTCATTATTGGATTGGCATCGGAATGAAGACCAAGCTTTCAGCAATATTACCATAGATTGGTTTTTCCTAGAAAGTCTTTAATGACAGTGTTCTAATTTTATGACCTATCTGTTTTTGTCTTGGAAATTGGAAGCCTTCCAATCTCTTGGAGAGACATTCTGATGCCCCTTAAAGATGCTGGTAAACAAAGGCTAGCAAGGCAAGACTCACAGCAGACTCCAAAAAGTGAGTAGAAAATGGCAGCAAAGGCCTAGATACCCTAAAAATCCAGAGAAGTGGGAAGGACTTTGGGTTAGTGTCTTTCTTTGACATTTACTGCATGTTTGTTAACAAAGCACATGAGCTTCTTGGCCCTCTGACACCTCATCTTAGAACAATAATATCCACCATGAGCCAGATGTGGTGGCATGCACTTTTTGTGTCAGCTATTCAGAAGGCTGAGGTGGGAGGATCACTTGAGCCCAGGAATTTGAGGCCAGCCTAGGCAACATAGTAAAACCCCTTTCAGGGCTGGGAATGTTGCTTAGTGGTTGAACACTTGCCTAGCATGCACAAGGCCCTGGGTTCAATTCCCAGAATAACAACAACAACAAAACCACTCAAAATAATAATAATTAGCAGCTCAGGAGACTGAGGCAGGAAGATTGCAAGTTTAAAGCCAGCCTCAGCTACTCAGTGAGGCCCTAAGCAACTTAGCAAGACACTTTCTCAAAATTAAAAAAAAAAAAAAAAGTTTGGGGATGTGACTTAGTGGTAATGTTACTGAAAGCTCAGTCTTTGCTCCTAATGCCAATCTAAAATGAGGACACAATTGTAAGAAAAAGGAAAAAGAAGGTTTGTTGCTTTGCTAGCAAAGGAGAAGCACAGGGAACTCCTGTTCCAGAGGCTGTCATTCTGCCCATCAACAGGAACAGGGGGGTTTTAAAGAGGTGGTTCAAAGGTGACAATCTCTCTCTGGAGTTGTAATTTACTTGTTAATTTGGGAGAGTCATTTCTGAGATCTTCCAGTGCCACCCCCAAGTCTGAATTACTTCATTCCTGTGGTGGGTGTGTGCTCAAGAACAGATAATTCTGTCTGTCTAGGGGAAGAAAAGTAATCCTGTTTCCCCTGAGATTAGGGAGGGGAGGACATTAGGGAAAAGGCAGGTTTGGGAAGAGGAAGAGAAAGAAACAGGTCCTTTAAAAAATAAGTCTCCGTGGCAGAGCAGCAAGGGCTATATTCAAAGTACAAGGTATTACATTTCCCCACTGTCAATTTCTACGTTCCATTTCTGTGGGAAAATGGGTAACAACATCTCTAAACTACTTCCTGCTGAGAGAAAAGGAAGTTGTTGGGGGATGTCATTCTATTTAAATCTTACCAATTAACCTAAGCATAGCTGTGTCTTATTTTGGCCAATTAAAATATGTTCTTCTATGTAAATAGTCTTTTTTTTTTTTTTTTAAACTGGGAATCTAACCCAGGGACAATTTACCTCTGAGCTACATCTGCAGTCCTTTTTGTTTTTTGAGACAGGGTCTCATTAGGTTGCTTAGGGCCTTGCTAAATTGCTGAGGATAGCCTTGAACTTGCAATTCCGGTATTTCTTTTTTTCTTTCTTTCTTTTTTTTTTTTTTTTTTTTTTGTGGTGCTGAGGATTGAACCCAGGGCCTTGTGCATGCAAGGCAAGAACTCTACCAACTGAACTACATCCCCAGCCCTTGAACTTGCAATTCTGTCTCAGCCTCCAAAGCTGCTGGGAGTACAGGTATGCATTACTTTGTCTGACTCTATATGGAAGTCTTAAATGCTAGTGGGTGCTTTTCCACATCCTTTCCTTCTTCTACTGTAGTAACTGAATAGTTGTATCTAGATAGCAGATACTCTCCACCCTGGTCCTGGAGTTAGAACAGTGACAGCTCAGAGCAAAACCTCAGTGAACCCATCATGTACATATGGCAGGAACATAAAATAGATCTTTGTTGCTTAAAGTCATTGGGAACTGGGAAATATTTGTTACTGAAGTATAACCTAGCCTTTAATGATGTACTATATTACAGATTTATTATAAAACAAGGCTTGATTTTTTTTCTTCCTTTCAAACTCTCCCTTTTAAGGAGTCATGAGCCCAGGGTTATTCCTACCCAATCTAGAGTCCTGCTTGAGAAGCGAGATATCAGGCAATCACTCGTTCACAAAAAAGAGAAGGGGAAAGGATACAAAGCAAAAAAGGGTACAGAAATAGACAAAGCCAGGAAGAGAAACAAAGTGTTAAAGAAGGAGAGACAAAATATAAGAAGAGAGAAGTACAGAGGATGCCTCCATCTAGACCCTAACTCTAAGAAAAAACCAACAGCTAAGGCAAACAGAAACTGTATCTGTTTGTTTATCCCAACCCCAGGCAAACATCTTTATTATGTTAGGGTTACAAACTAGCTTGACTCTCAGCTCCTGGTTGTCCATTTATCAGTCTTTGCTCACAGTTGGCCTGACCAATGATGGACAGCCACAAGGAATAAAGGGAAAAGAGGAACCAGGCCCTGCATCAAGGAGTTAAAGAGGGTTTTCGGACAACATGAATGTGTTCGAGTCTTGAAGGATAGCTGGGAGTTAGCAAGGGCAAGATTCACAAATGGAAAGAGAAAGACATGCAGGGCAGAAGGGCAGGAGCCAGGTAGAGGGCATGAGGAGCTACAGTTTAGGGTTGCTGCTGTCTTTTTTTTTTTTTTTTAAGATAGAGAGAGAGGAGAGAGAGAGAATTTTTTTTCAATATTTATTTTTTAGTTTTCGGCGGACACAACATCTTTGTTTGTATGTGGTGCTGAGGATCGAACCCGGGCAGCACGCATGCCAGGCGAGTGCCCTACCGCTTGAGCCACATCCCCAGCCCGCTGCTGTCTTGATGAGAGGCAGTGGACAGCAGGAGACAAGGCTGGAGAGAGACTTAGGGGCCTATCACAGAGACTCAAATATCAAGATTAGATGTTAGTCCTTCCTTGGACAGGCTAGGGGAGATTTGGGCTATTAAACAAGGAAGTGACAGATTTAGCTTCTGCTAAATTGCTCTGCTCTCTGGGTAAATAGTAGGTTGGGACTGCATCTCTTTGCATGAGGTCTCTTGGGATTAGGCTGAATGCCCAGCCTAGAAGAGGCAGGTGGACAAGATAGTCCCAGGAGAACATCCTAGTCAATGCTGAGAGAGTGGAATAGTTTTATAGGCTCCATCTACAGCATGTCATCCTCCCCACAATCTGTGGCTTAGATATTTTTCTTTCTTTCTTTCCTTTTCTCTTTCTTTATTGTGAAAACATTAACAATCTTTTCTTTTAGCTCTTTTTTGATATTTATTTATTTATTTATTTATTTATTTTTGTAATAGAGATTGAAGTCAGGGGTGCTTTACCACTGAGCTATATTCCTGGCCCTTTTTATTTTTTTAGACAGGGCCTTGCTGAGTTGCTGAGGCTGGTCTCAGACTTGTGATCCTCCTGTCTCAGTCTCCCAAGTAGCTGGGATTATAGGCATGTGTCACCACACCCGACTCTTAGCTCGTTGAAATACATGATGCATTACTGTTAACTATAGTCAACCTACTACTGTATAGTAACACACTACATCTTCTTAGTACTCATTGATCAAACTTACCCTATCCCACTCTTCCCATTTAGTCTCCACAGACTCTTATATTTACCATCTCAATTTCAATTTTTTAAGATTTCATATATAAGGTAGGCTGGTGATACACACTTGAGATCTCAGAGGCTCAGGAGGTTGAGGCAGGAGGATTGCAAGTTCAAAGCAAGCCTCTGCAACTGAGCAAGGCCCTAAGTAATATAGAGATCCTGTCTCCAAACTAAAAAAAAAAAAAAAATTAAAAGGGCTAGGGGATGTAGTTCAGTGACAAAGCACCCCTGGGTTCAATCCCCAGTTTGAAAAAAAAAATTCACATATAGATGAAATGATACAATATATTTTTTTTTAATTTGGCCTACATTTATTTATTTATTTATTTATTTATTTATTTATTTTTCAAAGTGGTGCTCAGGATTGAACCCAGTACCTCACCCAGGCTAGGCAAGCACTCTATCACTGAGCTACAATTCCAGCCCGGACAATATTTTGATACGATACTTGTCTTTCTGTGTTTGGCTTAATTCACTGAATGTAGTTATCTCCAGTTCTATCTATGTCTCAAATGACAGGAGTTCATTCTTTTTATGGGTGAATAGTATTCCATGGTGAATGTTTACTACATTTTCTTTATCTATTCATCAGTTGATGGACACTTCAGTTGTTTCTGTTTCTTGGCTATTTTTCAATAGTGCTGTAAAAACACTCGAATGCCGATGCTTCAACAAATAATTTCATTTCTTTGGCTATATGCCCAGAAGTGGGATTGCTGGATTATATAGTAGCTTTATGTTTGTACTTGGGACTGAACTCAGGGGCACTCAACCGCTGAGCCACATCCCCAGCCCTATTTTGTATTTTAATTAGGTACAGGGTCTCACTGAGTTGCTTAACACCTCGATGAAGCTGGCTTTTGAACTCACAATTCTCCTGTATCAGCCTCCAGAGCTGCTGGGATTACAGGTGTGTGCCACCATGCTGGGTTTATGTAGTAGCTTTAAAAGAAAAAAAAATTCTTTTTTGAGAAAGCTTCATAGTGTTTTCCAAAATAAATGCAGTAGTCTGAAATGGTGGCTCACACTTGTAGTCCTGGCTATTCTGAAGATTGAGAGGATCATTTGAGCCCATGAGTTCAAGACCAGCCTGGATGACCAAAATAACCACTAATTTACATACCCACCAATAGGGTGCAAATGTTCCTTTTGGTCCACATCCTTGCCAGCAATTGTTATCTTCATTGTGTGTGTGTGTGTGTGTGTGTGTGTGTGTGTGTGTGATAATAGCCATTATTATCAGAATGAGGTGATATCTCTTGTGTTTTTTTTTTTTTTTTTTAATCAGGAATTGAACTCAGGGGCACTGGACCACTGAGCCACACCCCCAGCCCTATTTTGTATTTTATTTAGATACAGGGTCTCACTGAGTTGCTTAGCGCCTCATTTTTGCTGAGGCTGGCTTTGAACTCTCAATCTTCCTGTCTCAGCCTCCAGAGCTGCTGGGATTACAGGTGTGCACTACCGTGCCCAGCTTCTTTGTGGTTTTGAGTGCATTTCCCTGATTTTAGAGATGCTGAGCATTTTTTCATGTACTTGTTAGCTATTCATGGATCTTTTGAAAAGAAATGTCTATTTAGGTCTGTTAGTCATTTTGCAATTTAATTTTTTGTTTGTTTGTTTTTTGCTGTTGAGTTCCTTATATATTCTGGATATTAACCTTTGTCAGATGTATAGTTTGCAGATATTTTTCTCTCATTCTGTACATTGAATTTCACTCCATGATTGCTTCCTTTGTTGTATAGATGGGATTTAGTTTGATCTAGTTTCATTGCTTATTTTTACTTTTGTTTCCTGTGCTTTTGGTGTTGGGTCAAAAGAAGAAAAGAAAAGAAAAATACTTTTTCATTTCAATGTCCTGAAGTAGTTCTCATGTTTTCTTCTAGTAGTTTCATGGCTTTAATTTATTTTGAGTTTATTTTTATAACTGGTGAGAGATAAGGGTCTAATTTCATTCTCCTCTATGTGGGTACCCAATTTCCTCAGCACCATTTATTGAAAAGACTGTCCTTTCACAACACCTGCATTTATTTATTTATTTATTTATTTGGTACCAGGGATTGAACCCATGGGTGCTTTGCCACTAAGCCTCATCCCCAGCTCTTTTTATACTTTTTATTTAGAGACAGGGTCTCACTAAGTTGCTTAAGGCCTCACTAATTTATTGATGCTGGTTTGAATTTGTGATCCTCCTGCCTCAGCCTCCTGAGCCGCTGGGATTACAGGTATGCACCACCACGCCTGGTCAACACCTGTATTTTTTTTTTTTTTTTTAAAGAGAGAGTGAGAGAGAGTGAGAGAGAGAGAGAGAGAGAGAGAGAATTTTAATATTTATTTATTTATTTTTAGTATTTGGCCGACACAACATCTTTATCTGTATGTGGTGCTGAGGGTCGAACCAGAGCTGCACGCATGCCAGGCGAGTGCACTACCGCTTGAGCCACATCCCCAGCCCCAACACCTGTATTTTTATCATCTGCATTTTGACTGTGAGGTAATCAGGCACAGAGAGGTTAAGCCATGCCTCCCAGCTGCAGAGCTAGCCATAGGCAGATCCACCCTCACACAGCCTGGCTCCAGGATCAGCCTGCAGACACTCTCATCAGGCCTCCCAGGATCTGCTCCTCTTGGGGAAGCCTCTCACAGACGTGGAATTTTGCACTGGCAACAGCTTCAAGTTTATGAAATCTCTCACATAGATGATTTCACAGTAGCCTTGCAACAATAGTTCCTGTGAGGTCATATTCATTATTCAGAGTTTTTAAAAAATCGCCTGAAGAAAATCCAAATGTCAGAGGTTAGGAGGCTGAACTCCTACTCAGACTTGCGTCTTCTGACTCTAAGTCCAGTGCTCAGGCCTCATGGTATTAGTCAGTTGACGCTAAGGCCAGCCTCATACTCCACACTTTTTCGGGGTTGAAGGCCAGGGCATTTCTTTCCACTACTACTCAGCTGCCTCCTGTCTAGGAAAATGCTTTTTTGGGCCCAGAGAGAAAATGTGTTGTTGGCATTGATTTCCTATTGTTGGGCAATGGTTTCCGCCATCTGGACCAGGTGACGTCAGTGGTCTGGATTTCAGCCAGTGTTCTTTGGCCCAGGAAACAGACTTCCGGCTGGGTGGGCTCTGAGCCATCTCTGACCTCCTGGAGGGAAGGTCTCTCAAGTTGCCAAGAGAGGAACTGAAAAATGAGATCTCAGGGAAGATTTTACTGCAGAAAATCAGGTAAACATGGGAAAGAGAAGTTCGGGGGACCCTGGGGAGGGGCGAGCAGGGAGCCCTCCATCGGGTCTGGGGCCTTTCTCAGGGCAAAAGAGGAGGATTCAATGATCACACTAGGAGGTTGAAAATCTTGTGACTAACAGACTCAAGTAAATAGAGGGTGGATGAGAGCAAAGGTAAGCAAAGCTAAGGAAATCTGGGAAAAGATACACAAAGCTAAAATGCAGAAGGTTAAACATAGGCCAAGAATAGAATGATGATCCCAGTCCTCCTGCACTTTTCTGTGGGCTCTAAATCCTGAACTAAGTGATAACACAGGAATATAAGCAGCATTTACCTTTTTTTTTTTTTTTTTTTTAGCATTTACCTTTTTGAATTACAAAAGTACACCAGTTTAAAAAAAATAAAAATAAATGAATTAAAGTAGAAAGTTAATCCCCCCCCCCCCATTCCCCACACCTCTTCCTGCCTGGTTCATAAATACTGTTACTCTTCTGGGCTCTTTCTTTCTTTCTTTCTTTTCTGAGCCACATCCCCAGCCCTTTATTGTATTTTGTTTGGAGATTAGGGTCTTACTGAGTTGCTTAGTGCCTGGCTTTTGCTGAGGCTGGCTTTGAACGTGTGATCCTTCTGCCTCAGCCTCTGCACCACAGCTCTGGCTCATCTGAGCCATTTCTTCTGCCAATATTCATATCCTTTAATCCTCACAATGACCCTGTGAGGTAAGTACTATATGCCTCCTTTTTGGGGTGATGGACATTGAACTGAGGAGTGCTCTATTACTGAGCTACACCCACAGTCCTTTTATTTTTTTATTCAGAGATAGGGTGTTGCTAAGTTGCTGAGGCCGACATTGAACTTGGAATCCTCCTTACTCATCCTCTAGAGTAGCTGGGATTATAGGTGTGTGCCACTGCACCTGGCATTATATCTCTATTTTTAAAAAACTGTGGTAAAGTATATATAAGATTTACCATTTTAACCATTTTTAAGTGTGCAGTTCACTGGCATGAAATTTTCCCATGTTGTTATGCAACCATCACCACATCCATCTCCTGAGTGTTTTCTTCTGTCCTATCTGATCTCTGTGCCCAGGAAGCAATATCTTCTCATTTCTCATGGGGCTCAGCTCCTGGCAACCACCATTCTACTTTCTGTCTCCTAGGTACCTCTCTTAAGTGGACTCATTCAAGTTTTATTTTTTCCTTATGTGACTGATTTTTTTAAAAAAAATTTTTTTTAAAGAGAGAGAGATAGAGAAATTTTAATATTTATTTTTTAGTTTCCAGCAGACACAACATCTTTTGTTTTTGTATGTGGTGTTGAGAATCGAACCCGGGCCGCACGCACGCCAGGCGAGTGCGCTACCGCTTGAGCCACATTCCCAGCCATATGTGACTGGTTTTTATTTCACCTAACTAATGTCTTCAAATTTCATAGCAAGTGTTAGAATTTTCTTTCCTTTTAAGAGTGGATAATTGTCCATTCTCTCTGTCTCTACCTCTTGCATGTTCTTTCTGTTTTGTTTTGCCATTCATCTATTAATGGGCACAGACTGCTTTTACTTTTGGGCAATTGTGAATAATCCTGCTATGAACATAGGTGTACAAGTATCTATTCAAGTTATGCCTTTATTTTGGTACTGGGGATTAAACATAGGGATGCTTTATCACAGAGCAACAACCCCAGTCCTTTTATTTTAAATTTTGAGATAGTTTCTGGGGCTGGCCTCTAACTTGAGATCCTCCTGCCTCAGCCTCCCCCGGTTGATTACAGGTATACACTACTTCACCTGGCTATGACTTTTTTTTTTTTTTTTTTTGGTACCAGGGATTGAACTCAGGGGCACTTGACTACTGAGTCACATCCCCAGCCCTATTTTGTATTTTATTTAGAGAAAGAGTCTCACTGAGTTGCTTAGAGCCTCACTTTTGCTGAGGCTGGCTTTTTCTTTTTAATTTTTTTTTTTTTTTTAGTTATTGAACTTTTTTTTTTTTTTTTTTTTTTTTAAAGAGAGAGTGAGAGAGGGGAGACAGAGAGAGAGAAATTTTAATATTTATTTTTTAGTTCTCGGCGGACACAACATCTTTGTTGGTATGTGGTGCTGAGGATCGAACCCGGGCCGCACGCATGCCAGGCGAGCGCGCTACCGCTGAGCCACATCTCCAGCCCCTTTTTTTTTTTTTTTTAATGTGATGCTGAGAACCCAGTGCCTCACCCATGTGAGGCAAGCACTGTTCCACTGAGCCACAACTCCAGCCCCTTGAGGCTGGCTTTGAACTCTGGATCCTCCTGCCTCAGACTCCTGAGCCACTGGGATTATAGGCATGCATCACTGTGCCCAGCTGACTTTATTTGTAATAGCAGTTTTATAGAGATATAATTTGCATATTATACAATTCACCTTTTAAAATGTTCTATGAAATGTGTTTATTTTATTCACATTGTGGTGCAACCATCACCACAATCAATTGTTAGAGCATATTCATCAGCCCCAAAAGACCTCATACCCATTAGAGTCACTTCCAATTTCTCCACAGATCTCTCCCACCCTAGGCACAGCAAACATAATCTACTTTCATCTCTATATATTTGTTTATTCTGGACACTTTTTCTTTTTTCCTTCCTTCCTTCATTTTCTTTTGGTGTGTGTGTGGGGGAGGTGCTGGGTACTACATTACATTCCCAACCCTTCTTTTTAATTTTGGGACAGAGTCTCACTAGATTGCTGAAGCTGGCTCAAGCTTGCAATCTTCCTGCCTCAGCCTCCCAAGTAGCAAGGATTACAGGCCTGTGCCACCACACCCAGCTTGAGACAATTTTTGTCTGGGTTGTGATGTGGGGGTCCGATATCCTTTTTGCATGTGTACATCCATCTGTCCCAGCATTAATATGCTCTTTTTTTTAAATAGATGAATAAATAATAAGTTATATCAGAAAAGGCCTGGTTTTGTTGACCATTATCTCCTTGGGATTCACTTAGCACCATGCAGGACAAATACAAGATGCCCAATAAATACAGGCTGAATGAATGAATATATGCGTGACCGAGACTCAGAGAAGTTAATAAGTTACATAGGTCAGTCAGCTGGAAAGTGGCCAAACAAGGTACACACCCAAATCTTTGCATTCCCTTCCTTTCTTCTGCCTGGGTCTTGCTATGTGGCCCAGACCTGGCCTTGAACTTGGTGATCCTCCTGCCTCAGCCTCCCAAGTAGCTGGGACTATGGGCATGCACCATCATGCCTTAATTCATTAATTGCTCATTTGTACTTCTAAATTTCCTAAACTTTCTTAAGTTACCAAAAGTTCTTTGCCACAAGAAACCAGATTTCCTCCAAATTCCATTTGCTGCAGCTCTCTGTGTTATAACAATTATTCCACTTCGAACAATCAAACTTCTCAAATATGATGTTTTGTTTCCCTCTTCCCTGTGGCTCCTCTCCTACCCCAGCCACAAAGATTCCGCTTCCTTCTATGGTGGTTTAGTAGCTGGAAAGTTCTAGATATCTGACCAAGCCTCCTGCTGTACAATTGTGCCATTAATCTTTATGAGTGTTTGTGTAACAATTTGTACAGGAGCTGGTGTGCTGTGGGAGGCATTTGGGGTATGCAGGAAGCTTTGTGCGCTCTGCCCTGTGTGAAGTGCAGCCTTGGGAAGCCAGATGTCCTTGCTATAGGCTTGATATGCTCCCTTTTGGGGCCTTAGTTTCTGATTCTGGGTATTGCTGCTATTTTGGAGGAAAATGAAGCCAGGTGACATAAACCCCAGCTATAGAAAAATGTGTTGAATTCACCTCTTGGAATCAGGACCAGGGATAAATTTGAAGGGAGGAAGAAACTTGAAGGGAGGGGTCTAAAGTTAAGCAGAAGCTGGGGTAAATTGGATTGATTTACCTGCCCCCACCTCAATAGTGTTAAGTTTGGGCTCCCCCCATTGGAATCTTTAGAAAAATCTTTTAACTATAGGAAAATTAGGAAGAGGCAGGAGAAAAAAAAAAAAAGAATATTTATTTATTTATGGTACTGGGGATTTAAACCAGAACGCTGAACACTCTACTACTGAGCTATACCCCCAGTCCTTTTTTTCTTTTCTTTTTTTTTGAAACAGATTCTCACTAAATTGCTGAGGCTGGCCTCAAACTTGTGATCCTCCTGCCTCAGCCTCCAAGTCACCAGGATTTGCTAGCATAGTGGGCAAGAAAGAATATTTATTGATAGCTTGCTCAGAGTATATTTATGTAGCTCATATTATCCTCAAAGTAATCCTATAGGTAGGTATGATCAATCCTATCTTGCAAGCTGGATGCTGAAACTTGCCCAAATTCACACAATGATTTAAGCCTGGAGCTTTCCTGACTCCTCCAAGTCCATACTCTTTCCAATACCCTGAGCCAAAGTAGCCAGCATGCAGAAACAGCTCTGAGGTCCCCTCCCTTCTTCCCTCCAAGGGATCTATTACTCATTTCGTCAAGACATCTTGGAACCTAGGGAAGCTCTTGTGATTTGTCTGAACCAGTGGGTGTTCTGGAGCTGGCTCCGGCCAGCTGGTGAGAGTGGTTGTTAAACCTTCAGGAATTTGGAAGCTGCTTATTCCACTGTTAGTGGTTGGAAATCTGTCATGGGAGGGCTGTCTCCATCATTTTATACCATAAAAATTGGTAACTGGTATAAATTGGGGACCCCCACCTCCCCCCACAGGCTGATTTATCAGCATATCACTATCCTGGACTTTTCTCTGAGGTCATAAATACCCCTAAGAGCATTAACCTTAGGACAGGGCCTTTCCCCACTGGTCACAACCTGTCAGCTGCAGGCCAAGGAACCAAGGAAGTATGGACACATCTGCTAGGGAATGAGGAAGTGTGTGCACAGGCGAGAGAGAAGAGGCTATAGAACATTCGTTATTTATACATCAACAAATTACCAATGTTTTTATTCATGGGGATTTCTTGGGGGAGGGGTTTATGGTTGTAATTAGAGCATAAAAGGGGGAGATCTAATTCATGAGGAAACTAGAGATGTGCCCCATGGGGGTGGAGCTGCGTGACACGGGGAGAGGGTGCCTCCTCTTTTGTGGAAGGATGGTGGACCTTGAGCTTGGGGTCCTGTAGTGGGAGGCAGTTTGTAGACCATATTCCCCACCAACTACAGTTGGGATCTTTTTGCCTGCCTGGTGGTGCCCTGTGTCTGACAGGGCTCCCAGATGACCAGGGGCTACAGGGGCCTGCGGAGAGCAGAAAACTTTGAGCACTAGGAGAATAAAGTTCCAGATCTCACTCTAACTCTGCTTTGGGTCATCTCCATCTGAAGACTAGAGTCAGAGGCTGTAGATCCTGCTTTAGATGCTGCAAAGAAGCAGTGACCTCCCATAATAAAAGAATCCTTCGTGGTGAGCTGTGGAAGGGAGCATCTCCATGAGAGGAAGCCATGACCAAAGAGGTTTCCCTGTCCTTTTTTTTGGTGGTGGGGGGCGGGTACAGGGGGGATCAGGGATTGAACCCAGAGGTGATTTACTACCTAACTGCCTCCTCTTCCCTTTTGACTTTTTACTTTGAGACAGTCTTGCAAAATTTCTTTGGGCTCCACTAAGTTCCTAAGGCTGGCTGTAAACCTGCAATCCTCCTGCCTCAGCCTCCTGAGCTGCTAGGATTACAGGTATGTGCCACTGTACCAAGCTCCTTGTCACTTTAAGTTTAAGAGCAAGCACAGCTACACTGCAGGGACCTGGAATAATTGAATAGGATTTTCCCAAATGCCTAGGGCTAAGAAAAGTCAAAGAGAAGCATTGTTCAGCAGGTATCCAGATAATCTCATTCTCAGCCCACAGGCAGCAACAATAATGCCCCTTCCTTGCTCCTGGCTGGCTGCCTCCTTCCAAAGATGCCCTGATTCTGACCACAGTGGTGAGCTCCAGGCTCCCTGGAATTGGTGAAATATTCACCTCCCTATGTCTGCCTGGTGCCATAAAGTCCATCTCAGAGACCTTTATTATTTCCAAGTGTATGATCTTATCCTACCTGGAACGGAAAACTGTGGCCTCCAGGTAACCAAGCCCTATACAATGAGAGATAGAGTGGGGGTTTTGTCATTTGTTCCAGGGGTTGTTGACTCTCTTCTGATTGTGATCAAAGGGCCCCCTGAATTGGATGGGTGTGCCCAGAGCAAGACCTGTGAGACTCATGTGACATTTGGGATTCCTTAGGCTCTTCTGTAGGGCAGGCTCCCACCTGTCAGTACAGTCTCCAGGTGGAGGCTGGCCTAGGCAGACCCCACGGGCAGGGCGGGCAGGCAGACAAAGAAAGGTGTGTGCAGTGGGAGGGAGCCTTGAATTCGAAGGCTGCAGTTGTCTGCAGGCAGAGGTTAGTCAGTGCTCCAGTGGCACAGAGACAGGTGATCAGCCTGTGATAAAATAATACGGGCTGGGCCCCAATCCTGCACCAACCTGGTGCTTGTTCATATCCATTCATTCAACCAAGGTTTACTAAGTGTCTCAGCTGCCAGGTTCGATAGAAGACACTGGATGCAGCAGGGAACAGGACACCCCATTTTGCTTCCCTGGAGATCACAGAACAATGGAAAAAAAGACATCTAGTAATTGAAGGGTAATGAGTGTAATAAAAGAAGTACAGGGTGTATAAGGTGGTATCTACTTTAGTCTGGGGTGACGAGGAATGCCTGGTGAAGAAGATATCAGTTAAGACATACCCAAGCAATTAGCAGGTATGAATTACAAGCTCCAAAAGAATAGGGACCATGGCTGTCTTGTTTACTAGAGCCAATAATAGCTGGCATGCAGCAGGCACTAGGACATTTTGTTAAAAGGATCAGGGAATCTACCCAAATAAAGGGTGTGTGTGTGTGTGTGTGTGTGTGTGTGTGTAGTTTTTCTTTCCCTTAAGCTCACTAAGTAGTCAGCCTTTGTAAAAGTGCTGAAGCTGTATCTAACTAATAATAGATGAGAGAGTTATATAATGTGATGTACATTATTAGAGGTAACGTACTAATAAAACCAGCCCTGCCATAGGTTTCCTTCCTACTTGGGTCTAAACCATGAGTCTACCACATACTAGCTATGAAAGCTTTAGTGATTTGCCTCCTTTTCCCTGTATCTCTGTTTTCTGTGAATTCCATTTCCAGTATTATGAAGATAAAATCCAATGTCTATAAATTATTTGGAGTATTATTATAGTCAATATTTGATAGCCACAATTATTTATGTACACCAAGTTTACTATCAACTATCAATTATCAAGAGGACTTTGATATTTACAAAAAAATACATAAATATGATCTACCTGGATATCATTAAGCAAGAGGCAAATGATAAATCAAGTTGGAAGTGAAGGGAGGGTGTGTATATAGCATTAGATAATATCTGTATATAAAGAGGATGAGCTCTAGGAAGATGAATCTGGAGCCTTTGTTCTTGGTTAGGGGCTCCGGGCTTGGCATGGTTACCGCTCCCTCATGCCCATCTTGCTTACTAACAAAACAGTCTTGTTCCAGGAATTCAGAATCTTCCAGCCCCGGAAACCCATTCTGGATGATGGATCCTGAAATGAAAGGGTGGTTGATGTGTACGCTCCTTTGGCCATATTTGCAGGAGGAAGAGCAGAACTTTGTATGACCTTTAACAAAAAGCACTGGAGATCTTTATGAATCTTCAGAAACAAATCCCCAGGTTTTCTCCAGGTTTTCTGGGGTTTTCTCAATTGTGTTTATACCGAGAGGCTGCTGCTTCCTGTTTGCGTTCTCTTACCACAAGTTAATGGCTGTTCCTACTTTCACTTAAGTTTCTATCTTGTTCTGTGAGAAATGTTTGAGCTGGCTGGGTGCCAGTCTGGCTGCAAACACTTCCTGAAACAACTTCTTAAATCTCTCTCCAAATACCTGCATTTATTGTGAATTAGTAAAATTGAGCTATCATCAAGATCAAAATGCTAGTCTTTAAATTACCCCAATTTAAAAATGCCTAAAAACCTATCACTTTCTCAGAATTCTCCCATTAATTCCATTACTTCTATTCGAAACGTGTTAGCAGTGACTTTCTTTTTGGACAGTTTCACAAAGAAACAAAGTCTTAAAAAAAAAAAAGTTGTATCTGGTAGGTTCCAGCCCAGGGGACCACCCATTAAGAAACACACAGCTGCTCTGGGGATCTGGGTGGTCTCATCCCCCCAGTCACACATAGCCAAGCAGCACAATTCTTGCCTGTGCCTCAGCAAACCTGGTGCTCCCACTTATCCTGGGAGCTTCACGGACAATCTAAGCAAACCAGAAAGGTCAAATTGGCAGATGCCACACGCACTGTGCTGAATATCCATAGCAAGGAGATGAGAACCAGTAATAAAGCTATGCACGCCATTATTGCTTCATTGATCCACTGAATAATTCTAGATATGATTGGTTGTAGCAACAGAAGTAATGTCCATTGTGCATTATATGGGTATTTTAGTGTGTGTGTATTTTATCCAAATTAATGGAAACAGATCAAATGTTGCTTCTTCACTGGTGACAGACAGAACACATATAGTTTGCTTCTTTACCTCCCAAGTAAATTCCTCTACTTTGTCACTGTCATTATGTCATTATTTTTTTTGGAGGGGGGGAGTTATAGGCAATAGAACTCCAGGGCACACAACCACTGAGCCACATCCCCAGCCTTTTTTTTTTTGTATTTTATTTAGAGACAGGGTCTCATTGATTTGCTTAGCACCTTGATGTTGCTGAGGCTGGCTTTGAACTTGCAATCCTCTTGCCTCAGCCACCCTACAGCCGCTGGGATTACAGAGTGCACCACCACACCTGGCTTCATTATGTCATTGAATCTTTTTTTTTCTTTTCTTTGCGGTGCTGCGGTTGAACCCAGGGCCCTGTACATGGAGGCAAGCACTCTACCCACTGAGCTATACCAGCCCCATGTCATTGAATCTTGAAGGCATGATCCTTGTTAGGAATTGAGGGAGAAAATATATTTGCTCTATAATCACCAATGATATTGTGACTTCTCCTAAACAAATTCACCCGATTTTCAGTCTTATTCATTTATTATAAAATTTAAAAGGTAGAACAAGCCTTTGCTTAGAGAAATGGTTCATGTGTTGCTTGCTGGAGTTCCTGCAAAGAAAGACCCAAGGTAGTAGATGGCCAGAGGAGACACTGGGAAGGGAGCAGTGGCTGGTCATGGGTCATAGCAAGTACAAAGCTATGACTGGAGAGGTTTGGCATCTTCTGAATGTATTTTGCAAAGATGACAAATTCCTTTAGCTAGGCCTCTGCCTAAAGGTGAACTGGAAGAACATGTCCTCTTTGTGTTAAGGAACTCCTTGGTCTTCCAGTGACCTCTGACTCCCACATCAGACTGGGACTGTCTCTCAGCATCTTTGCAACACATTGCATGAAACTTTGGTTATTACATATAACTGCCAAGTACTTGAAATAGGAAATAGATAAGAGACATGTACCCAAGAAGAGGAAGTGAGGTTGCCCTGAAGAAAAGGAAGTCAGGGGCTGTTACCCCTTAGATTCTTGAAGGTATGCAGGATGATGCTTACAAAGGACTTAGCCCTGAATCTGGCACAGAGTAAGAACTCAATAAATATTCAATTTTTATAATTATTATCTATTTACCAGCTTTAGT
The DNA here is from genome assembly GCF_045843805.1 of Urocitellus parryii. Classification (NCBI taxonomy): domain Eukaryota; kingdom Metazoa; phylum Chordata; class Mammalia; order Rodentia; family Sciuridae; genus Urocitellus; species Urocitellus parryii. The sequence goes on along the minus strand of NC_135538.1, from coordinate 121,728,925 downwards.
CTCCTTGGCTTCATGTGTCCAATGATATTTCTCCACTTGCCCATTCCTGCCTTTTCTTGAGTCATTAGGGTTTCTTAAATTCTTCTTCTTTTTTTTTATATTTATTTTTTAGTTTTCGGCGGACACAATATCTTTGTTTGTATGTGGTGCTGAGGATCGAACCCGGGCAGCACGCATGTCAGGCGAGCGCCCTACCACTTGAGCCACATCCCCAGCCCATTAAATTCTCTTTTCATATCATATCCAATAAAGTAAAAGAGCTCACGACAGCAAGGGACCTCAAGAGATCAAGTAGTCTGGCTCCTGGTCTTGGGTAGGTAAGGTATTATTATTCCTTCTTACAGAAGAAGCAATTGAACCTAGGAAAAGCTAAGTGATTTGAGACTATGGTAGGCATAGGTGGAGATAATGGCTGATTTCTGTGTTTTCTAACTTAAGCTGGGGACAGGGTTTACCTATTTTCAAAGTAGAGCCTTGGTGTGTGTGCCTGAAATCCCAGCTATTCAGGAAGTTGAAGCAGGAGGAGCACCAGGGGTACTCATTGCTACTGGACTAGTCATTTTTTTTTTTTTTTTTCTAGGACTTTCTAGTGGGAAGGAAATACAAACACATAGCCAGGCATGGAGGCACACATCTGCAATCCCAGCGGCCTGGGAGGCTGAGATAGGAGAATCATGGGTTCAAAGCTAGTCTCAGCGAGACCCTGTTTCTAAATAAAACCACTGAGGATGTGGTTCAGTGGTTGAGTGGCCCTGGGTTCAATTCCTGGTAGCAAAATCAAAAAACAAAAAACAAACATATATGTTTAAAAATAGTATCATCCTTTGTTTATGCCAATATTTTCAATGCAAAAAGAAGCTCTCAGCTGAGCCTGGTGACACATGTCTATATTCCCAGTGATCTGGAGGCTAAGGGAGGAGGATTGCAAGTTCAAGGCCAGCCTCAGCAATTTAGGGAGGCCCTAAGCAACTTACTAGATCCTGTCTCAAAATAAAAAAGTGAAAACACTGGGGGTGTAGTTCAGTGGTTAAGTGCCTCTAGGTTCAATCTCTGTTACCAAAAGTGAGTAAGTAAATATAAATAATTTGTTTTTAAAGAGGATTGTAGCACAGTGATACAAGCCTATAATTCTAGCTACTTGGGAGGCTGAGGCAGGAAGACACATACATGTTCAAGGCTAGCCTGGGTAACTTAGCAAGATCCTGTCTCAAAATAAAACTTAAAAAAGACTTAGGGTGTAGCTCAGTGGTAAAGCACTTGTCTAGTAAGTGCAAGGACCTTAGCTCAATTCCTAGTACCATTAAAAAAAGAAAGAAAGAAAGAAAGAAAGAGATGCTCAGTATATTTTTACGTAACTTCATATATCTTACATCTATTCTTGTTTCCAACCAAATAGTTCAGCTCCCAAACACACCCATATTTTCTTTATTCCTCAATAATTACACATAAATTTTTTTTTTTAAAGAGAGAGTGAGAGAGGAGAGAGAGAGAGAATTTTTAATATTTATTTTTAGTTCTCGGCGGACACAACATCTTTGTTGGTATGTGGTGCTGAGGATCGAACCCCGGCCGCACGCATGCCAGGTGAGCGCGCTACCGCTTGAGCCACATCCCCAGCCCCAATAAATATTTTTTTTAAATTATTTTATTTAGAAGACAAGATCTTGGGCTGGGGTTGTGGCTCAGCGGTAGAGCACTTGCCCACACATGGGAGGCCCTGGGTTTGATCCTCAGCTTCACATAAAAATAAATAAAGGTATTGTATCCAATTACAACTGAAAAAAAAAAAAAAAAGATAGGATCCTAACATGTTGTCCAGGTTTGGGTTTTTTTTGTGTTTTATTTTATTTTAGTACCAGGGATTGAACCTAGAGGTGCTTAACTCTGAGCAACGTCCCCTCCCCTCTGCCTTTTTATTTTTAGACAGGATCTGGATAAGTTGCTTAGGGCCTCACTAAATTGCTGAGACTGCTTTGAACTCCTGATCCTCCTGTCTCAGCCTCCTGATCTGCTGGTGTGCACCATCAGGCCGGCTCCAGGTTCGTTTTGAACTCCTAGGCTCAAGTGATTCTCCAGTCTTAACCTTCTGAGTAACTATAGGCATGTGCCACCATACCCAGCCCTTCCTTACTTCCTTTTTTCTCTTTTTCTTTCTCTCTCTCTTTTTAATGCTGGAGAGTGAACTGAAGAGCGCTTTATCACTGAAGTATGGCCCCCTTCCTTTTTTATTTTTTAATGTTGAGACAGGATCTCACTAAATTCTGAGGCTGGCCTTGAATTTGTGATCCTTCTGTCTCAGATTCCTGGGATTATAGGTGTGTGGCATTATGCCCAGCATTGCATCTTTCTTTTTTTTGCTTTATAATATATGCTGGCTTTCACTCCATGGCAGTGTACAGAGATTTTCTTTTCTTTCTTTCTTTTTTAAAAAAATATGTTTTAGTTGCAGATGGACACAACATCTTTTTTTAAATTTATTTTTTTTATGGTGCTGAAGATTGAACCCAGTGCCTCCTATGTGCCAGGTGAGCACTCTACCACTGAGTCACAACCCCAGGCCCCATAGAGATTTTCTTGATTCTGTTTTTATGCTCTGTGGTGCTTCATATTTAGTTTAACCAGTCCTTATTGTTAGATATTTGGGTTGTTTCTAGTCTTTTGCTATTAAATGGCTGCAATAAATTGTCTATGCAAATACTTTTTCACTTTTTTTTTTTTTTTTTTTTTGCGGTACTTGGGATTGAACCCAGGACCTTGCACATGCAAGGAAAGTGCTCTACCACTAAGCCACAGTCCCAGCCCATGTTTTCACATTTTTGCCAGAGATTTTCTGGTACTGATTTCTAGAAGTGGTATTGCCAGTTTGAAGAGGAAATACATATGTAACTTTGTTAAATATTGCCAACCAAATCCCTCTTCCTAGGAGTTGCTTCATTTTGCAACTTACTAGAGTACCTGTTTCCTTACAGCTTAGCCAACTAAGTGTGTTGACATTTTTTGGATTTTTGTCAATCTGATAGGTAAAACGTGAGTCTAATATTTTGCAGGTTTTAATTTTTGTTTTTGTGGTACCACAGATTAAACCCTGAGGTGCTTAACTACTGAGCCACATTTCTAGCCCTTTTATTTATTTATTTTTATTTCTAGATAGGGTCTCTAAGTTGCTTAGGGACTTGCTAAGTTGCTGAGGTTGGCTTTGAACTTGTGACCTTCTGCCTCAGTCTCCTAAGCTGCTAGGATTACAGGCATGCACTATTGAGCCCAGTTTAGTATGGTTTTGATTTGTTTTTTTCTTATTAGAAGTAAAGTTGAACCAGGCACGGTGCCAAGGGAGGAGGATTGCAAGTTCAAAGCCAGCCTCAGCAACTTACCGAGGCCCTAAGCAACTTTGACCCTGTCTCAAAACAAAAAATAAAAAAGACTGGGGATGAGGCCCAGTGGTTAAGCCCCCCTGGGTTCAGTTCCTGGTGCCAAAAAAAAGCAAGGTTGACATCTAATCTTTTTACATGTTATAAAGTCCTTCCCATTCCTTTTTTTTTTTTTTCTGAGAACTGTTTGTGTCTCTTGCACAATTTTTCAATTATGTTGGTTGTTTTCCTTTAGATTTAGAAGCTCTTTATTAAAAAGGAAACATTTGCCTGTGATGTTTGCTATTTGTCTTTTTACTTTGCTTAGGGTAATGTTTTTCCTACATTATTTTTTTTTTTAAACAGTGCTGGAGTTCTGGAGTTGGAATTCAGGGCCACACATGTGCTAAGCAAATGCTCTACCACTGAGAAATCACCCCTAGCCTCCACAAATTTTTGCTTTTAAGTTTTTACATAGTCCAATTTATCAATCTTTCCCTTCAACTGCAGCTGAACTTTTAGCCATAGTTATGAACGTCTTTTCTACTTCCAAGTTATAGAAGAATTGACCTCATTTCCCCTGATATTGTATAGTATAAAATGATAAAGGAATCAAAACTTATCTTTTCTTCTTCATAAGCTTGATATTGCTAGCTCTTTTTCTCCACCCGCTGCCTTCAAGTTGACTTTTCCGGGACATGTTATGTTTTTTTCCTGGCTTGGCCAAAACTGGACATGGATCAAAGTCAACATCTGTTCAACTCCCTGCATTTGGATCTAATGTTTTACTGCCTGTTTTTCTTTTCTGGACTCTGTGATTTCTGCGTAGTGTTTTTCCAACAGTTCAAAGGAGTTCTGACCTTTTGGGCTTGAGGAAGAATGCTCTGAAGACCTATCCTAAAGCTGATTAAACTAGAACAGATCCTGAAAAGATGCCCAGGGGAGCTCAGCTCTGCTTTTGGAGTGAGGGTGGGGTGGAGAAGAGCTGCTTGACAGGGGAACAGGTGCTCACATGTGTCAAGTGAGCTCAGTTTTTGTTGACAACCCATGTTTCCTGTACCTACCCATCTCCTGCTCTTGGTTTCTAGGTAGGAAGTGCCAGGTTTCTAACTGGAGATGACTGGTAGCAGTGGAGGGAGAGGAGTGGGCAGAGGAAGGAAGGGAGGAGTGAGGTAGAGACCGGAACTTTTCTCTCACTACGTTCAGAACACCTGGGGCAGATCCATGTAATTAACACCAGCTCCCATTAAGTGGCTTTTTTTTTTTTTTGAGTACTGGGGATGGAACCCAGCCAGGGTGCTTAACCACTGAACTACATCACATCCACAGCACTTTTTATATTTTGTTTTGAGACGGCATGAGCTAAGTTGCTTAGGGCCTCTCTAAATTGCCAAGGCTGACTTCAAACTTGCAATCCTCCTTCCTCAGCCTCTCAAGCCACTAGGATTACAGGCATGCACCACCGCTTCCTTCTTAGAGGGCTTAGAAGCTATTTTCTATAACTGGTGCCAAACAATGTGATAAGTGCTTTATATGGAGTAAATCATCTAATCTTGACCTATTAGTTAGCTAGGGTTTTTATTTCCAGAAAAGAACAGAGGCTCAGCCATAAGGTCACACATTGAGTAAGTAGTAAGTTTAGGTCTCTATGGTACCATATTCCTGGCTCAAAAGCCCTAAGTTGGAATGCTCCATGATAAAATGTTCAGAGTGGCCTGTATTTCTGTTCAGCTTTCCATCTAAAGATTTAACTTCACTTTACTTAACTGTCCACATCTGCTCAGCTCTGATGTGGGCAGTGGGGTTGTCTCTATAGTCACTATGTTGGGCTGCAAGGATCCTTGGTCCTGGAGGGACTCCAACTCGCCCATCTTTTATTCAGTTACCAACATGGGACCTGGTATACACGAGACCTCTTCAAATATCTGTTGGATGGTTGAATAGATGAAAAAGGAAGGGGATCTGGGTGTGGTGGTGCACACCTGTAATCCCAGTGGCTCAGGAGGCTGAGGCAGGAAGATTGCAAGATCAAAGCCAGCCTCAGCAATAGTGAGGTGCTAAGCAACTCAGTGAGACCCTGTCCCTAAAAAATAAAAATAAGGCTGGGGATATGGCTTAGTGGAGTACCCCTAAATTCAATCCCTGGTACTCCCACCTCCCCCCCAAAAAAGGAAGGGAAAAGGAATGTTAATGGAGATGAAAGGGCAGCAGTAGAGGAGGCATAGACAGAGCAGATTTGTAGTTAAAACCACAGGGCCAGAGCTTGCTGGGCAGGTAGCTGGGAGAGGCCTGGATTACTGTTTTTTAAAAACACAGAAAAGAGATTGTATCCAGAAAAGTAGTTTCAGTTCTTTTGCATCTTGATTGTTGATAAAGGAACACAGGCTGGTCATTTTCTGTAGCTTATCTCTTATCAGATAAGTTTTGTTCTCTGAACATTTCATCTAGTGAATCCAGGACCTGAACTAATCTTTCTGCTGCTGTATGTGCATACATTTCCATTTGGTATTCAAGCATCTCTTCATCAATCCAAACTCAGAAACTGTAAATGTATAAAAGACTTTATTTGGGTTAGGGGTTGCGATTCAGGAGAAACACAGATTCAGATAGCTCTTAATCATTGTTCCAAAGAAGGCAGGGAAAGTGGGAGGTTGCATTGAGCAAAAGTGTTAAGGCAGTAAAAATACTTTTGTAGGGAAACTTCTGTTGAAGGTGAGAACAGATAATGTGAGACAGAAGCTACATGACCATTAGAAGAAAAGAATGCATAAAGTTAGGAAAATGTCCATAAAACAAAGTCCAATAGTCTCTTTTTGGGGGGGTACTAGAGATTGAATCTAGATTGTAGCTCAGTGGCACTACTGAGCCTACATCCCCAGTCATTTTTCTTTTTAAATTTTGAGATAGGATCTGGCTAAATTGCTGAGTCGGACTAGAATTTATTATTCTCTTGCCTCAGCCTTCTAGGTCACAAGGATTATAAGTGTGTGCCACCATACCCAGATCTTGATATGCATCTTGAGCCTCCCAGGCACATAATTATCTGTCCTTCTGCCTGTCATCAGAAGGTAACTAATGTTCACATTCCTACGCAGCAGCTGGAATCCTGCATGAGTCTTCCCTTGAACCTCCTGATCCATTTAGAAAAGCTCTTTCAAGGTTGTCTCCATGGTAATTTTCCTTGTATTTTCATACATCCTCAACCCTCCTTTCAACTTGGAAAACAAAAAGAACAAAAACTGGACAGCTTTCTACAAACCAGCTAAGATGAAGGAGATATTCAGCTCTTTCAGGTTGCTGTTATGCTCGAATTCGGGACCCCCAAAGACCACCAGAGACCAAGATTGATGTAAGCAGCAAAGAGGTGTTTATTGCAAGCTAGCTCGGTCCTCCGCGCGTACACAGCAACTGGTGACGCTGAGGCCCCGAGCCCAGGGTTTGCAGCAGTTTTATACACTCTTTGGCTAAGGCAGGGACCCCCACATACATCATAGTATCTCTTAGCAAATCATCACACACCACGGGAAAAATCAAATAACAACTCTAAAACATGATTAGCACATTCACTGGCGGGAACAAGTTGGGTAGGGGTGATTGGTCACTATAAGAAGGGGATTCATTTGAACTTATTGGTTTAAGCCAAGAGGGGTATTCCTGCTGAACTACATGGTTTCCCAATACCATAAACTACTGGGAGGGTCATCTGGCATCCCAGGTATTTCCTTGTCTCATGCTGATTGGTGGCTGCTAGGGGGTTACTATGGGTCTCCACCTAGCCTGACTGAGTCGGGGACACCTGGCGCAGCAGATCTCTCCTGTTATTTGTAGATAAACCACTTAGCAGGGTGGGAATGTGCCTAGGAGTGCTCTGTGGGTCTTTCCAAGGACAAAGGTCAGGTCTCTTCCTTGGACAGGCTTTGCTCTGAGATAGAGGCTGGTTTTTCATTGCAAAGGACAACCTCTTCAGGTTGGGCTTTATAAGAATCCACAGGTGAATAAGGTAAATAGGAGGCCTTGAGAGAACTAGAGTGCCATTCAGAATATGAACAGCCATGGGACAGTGGCCTGGCAGAGAGGAGAAAACTCCTCTCTGTCATCAAGTATAGCCTTTTTTTTTTTTTTGGTTGTTCAAAACATTACAAAGCTCTTGAAATATCATATTTCATATATTTGATTCAAGTGGGTTATGAACTCCCATTTTTACCCCGTATACAGATTGTAGATCACATCGGTTACACATCCACGTTTTTACATATTGCCATACTAGTGACTATTTCCACAGTCCTCTAGGGACTTTTTTTTTCTTTTGCTACTAAGGACTGAACTCAGGGGTGCTTAATCTCTGAGCCACATCCCCAGCCCCCCCTTTTAAAATTTTTTTTTTTTAGTTATACATTGACACAATATCTTTATTTTGTTTATTTATTTTTATGTGGTGCTGAGGATCAAACCCAGGGTCTCTTACGTGTGAGCGCTCTGCCACTGAGCCACAACCCCAGTGTTACCGATGTTGACCGGTGACGAGTCCTTGCTTCCCCAATGTTGAAGTATAACACCAGAGAAGCTTGCCGAGGCAAGGTCAGAGTGGAAAATAGAAGTTTATCAAAGGACAGCAGAAAAGACTTCTCCCAGAGGAAGAAGGGGACCCAAGAGATGGAATCCGTGGAAATGCGGTTGTTTCCCGTTTTTATAGTTCTTTCAGTGATGGAATGTAGGTGGGAAGGCCAGAGGGGTGGGACACAGGAGGGCCAAAGAAGTAATCTGGGCAGGAAGGACTTCTGAGTCAGCACCTTCAAGTTTGCTGGGGGCTGTTCATTAACACTTCTTTGGGATGGACTTTGGCCTTGGGCTTTTCCCAGACTTCATTAACATTCCAAGAGTTGTTCAACTTTTCCCGGAATTCATTCTAAACATGGCTTCCATTTTGGATCTTACTCGATATTAGACCCGATTTACCTAACTACACTGACTACCTAACTTTAAATCTGGCTTCACCAGCCCCAGACAGCCCTTTTTTAAAAAATTTTTTTTTTAATTTTTTTTATCTTTATTTTATTCATTTATTTTTTATGTGGTGCTGAGGATTGAATGCAGTGCCTCACACATGCTAGGCAAGCATTCTACCACTGAGCTACAACCCCAGCCCCTGTTTTTTAAAATATTGAGACTAAGTTGCTGAAGCTGCCCTTAAACTTGTGATCCTCCTGCCTCAGCCTCCCAAGCCTAGCTGACAGGGCTTTTTTTGTGGGAGAAAACTCTTCAGTGTGTCCTTTAAGTATATAAAATAAAGGCAGAGTCTGACCAGACAGTTCTCCATTTCCAAACACAATGAAGAGAAGTGGAGTTTTCCTTGAGCAAAGGATATATCCTGACTGAGGCACCCTGAGAAGAGATCATTTTAGCAACAGTCTTCTCTAATATGGAATAGTGCTTATCCCCTACTCTAAACTTTAATTCCCTTTCTTGACTGGCCTACCCATTGAAGCTGAGGTAACCTGCTAGCCCACTGTCAGTGAAGCCAGATTTAAAGTTAGGTAGTCAGTGTAGTTAGGTCGGGTCTAATATCAAGTGAAATCTAAAATGGAGGCCATGCTGAGAATGATTCAGGGAAATGCAGGACAACTCATGGAATGTTAATGAAGTCCAGGAAAAAGCCCAAGGCCAGAGCCCATCCCAAAGAAGTGTTAATGAACAGCCCCCAGCAAACTTGAAGGTGCTGACTCAGAAGTCCTTCCTGCCCAGATTACTTCTTTGGCCCACCTGTGTCCCACCCCTCGGGCCTTCCCACCTACATTCCATCACTGAAAGAACTATAAAGAGGGGAGACAACTGCACTTTCACAGATTCCACCTCTTGGGTCCCCTTCTTCCTCTGGGAGAAGTCTTTTCTGCTGTTCTTTAATAAACTTCTAATTTCTACTTTGACCTTGCCTCGGCATGCTTCTTTGGTGTTATTCTTCAACATTGGGGAAGCAAGGACACGTCACCGGTCAACAGCGGTAACATCAGCTTGTCAGGGAAGAAAGGTACTGAGAAATGAGAAGAAAGAGGTGATATTGTCCAGGAAAATGGTGGCACTTTCTGGGTCAGGGCCAGGACCTTGGACTTCCTGAAGCTGTAGAAAATAAGGGCCTGAGTTACTTGACTGTCAAAAGTAAAAGTGATGTTCAATGACTGAGAGATTCCCTTTCACCATATAGAGCCATGTTCTCTCTTCATGGTGAAAGGGTAAAGTTTCTAAGCTGGAAATCTTGAATGTAAAAGATTAGGTATTATTAAGTTCCTCTGTTACACCCAGATTCCTGAGATAGTTAAAACAATGCCCTACTGGCCGTTTAGCCTAGGGCAGTTCCTCACAGGGCCCGAACCAATCAGTTTGAATGTGTAACCCGCTTACGAATGACCAATCACCGCCGCCCGGCCGGTTCCCTCCAATGAATGTGCCAATCACATCTCAGAGTTGTTGTTCAATTTCCCAGTGCCTCATGATGATTTGTTCTGATCTATGCAAAGACTCCCGCCCTCCCCAAAAAGTGTACTTAAGCTCTGCGTGACCTTTGCTCGGGGCTCTGAGCTGCGCTCCCTTAAGTGGGCACAGAGTCCCAGCGCGCTGGAATGGATCCCCAATAAATCCCCTTTTGCCAATTGCATGGAGTAAGTCTCTTGTGTGTGGTCTCTCCCTCCGACGCTCCGCCGGACCCCCCCTTACAATGGTGCCTGCATATTTTCGACTGTGTTGAATGATGAAATTTCCACCCTCTACCAACAGCAGTTCCACTCCTTACTACTTCTTCAAAGTTCCTCTGTTTTCTCACCTTCTTCTCCATCTTCCTCTCTTGTTCATTCCCTCCCAATCTTTTTTTTAAGTTACATTCATCAACAGTTTTCTTTCCATCTGTTTTTTCTTCTTTTTTACTCTACCATCTTGTTCTCTTGTTTACAGTCTACCCCTTTGTCATATTTTCAGATAGGTTCTTACTTTTCTTCTTTTCTTTGCAACAACTGTTTATCTCATTTATTCAGCCCTGAAGAGGGTGAAAACAGATGGCCTGCTGCCTCAATATCTGGTCAACAGAAACATACTTGCTAGAGAATGTTTATCCAAAATATTATCTTTAGCTGGGCATGGTTGTGCATGCCTGTAATCCCAGCAGCTCTGGAGGCTGAGGCAGGAGGATTATGAGTTCAAAGCCAGCCTCAGCAATTTAGCAAGACCCTAAGCAACTCAGCAAGACCATGTCTCAAAATAAAATACAAAAAAGGGCTGGGGATGTGGCCCAGTGGTTTAAGTGCTCTTGGGCTCAATCTGTGGTTACCACCCGACCCGCATCAAAAAAAAAAAAAAAAAGAAATCTATCTATCTATCTATCTATCTATCTATCTATCTATCTATCTATCCACACTTGCATACACACACACACACACACACACACACACACACACAAATCTTTAGCTAGGTGCTGTGGTGCACACCTATAATCCCAGCTACTTGTGAGGCTGAGGCACCAGGATCTCAATTTCAAGGCCAGTCAGGGTAACCTAGGTAAGACCTTGTTCAAAAAAAAATAAATAAAAAGGACTGAGGATATAGCTCAGTGGTATTATTACTGAAAGCAGCTCAGTCCTTGTCCCTGATGCCAATGCAATAATAAAGACACAATTTTGAGAAAAAAGAAAAAGAAGTTTTATTGCTTTGTTGGCAAAGGAGAAACACAGGGGTTCCTGTTCCAGAGACTGTGATTCTGCCCATCAAGGGGAACAGGGGGCTTTTAAAGAGGCGATTCAAAGGCTACATTTCACATGCTCTCTGTTGGAGTTGTAATTCACTTGATCTCAGTCATTTCTGAGATCTTCTGGTGCCATCCCCAAATTTTGAATTCCTGTGATGGGTGTGAGCTCAAGGACAGATAACTCTATTTAGGATGGGGAAGAAAGATAACCCTGTTTCCCCTGAAATTTGGGAGGGGGAGAGAGGAGGAGAAAGAAACATGTCCATTTTAAAAACAAGTTGCAGTGGCAGAGCAGCAAGGGCTATATTCACAGCATAAAGTCGACCCTGGTTACAGTAGAGCGTCCCTAGGTTCAGTCTCTTATACTGCAAAACAAAACAACAACAGTAAAAACAACCCACAAAATATTGTCTTTGATCTCAACTTTTAGGAGTTGTAGATTTCACATAACAATTCAGAATTCCAGCTTCAAAACAACTAACTGGCAGCATGGGGCCCTCATTCACCATTGGTCATCAGTGGAGCAGGGCAGTGGCTGCCCACCCTGGTTCACAGGAGTCCACATGGTGTTCTTTGGCCTCCCTAATTACCATTTATCATTTAGCTTAAGCAGTTTTTTTTTTTTTCCTGTAGAAGACAAATTTTATTTAGTAATTAAAAGAGACAGCAAGAGCTTGATTTTTCTTACCCCCACACAGTTACCGTATTTACAGTTCCTGCCTTGCTTCTGCAGGTGGGGGAGTTTACAACCTTGCTATACACAGCCTAGGGTCTCCCACCATTTCTCCTCCCGTACCCCCCCATTTCTCCATATATCCTTGTTCCACCTTTTGTTCATGTAAAGTTAGTATTTAATACATTGCTATAAGGTTAAATAACTTCAGGACCAGTTCTAAAATTCTGAACTTATTTAAATTAGCCAATCTTAAAACTGAAATCCTAAAACTTCAATCTTCAAAAAATATGAAAAATCTTTTTTTTTTTTTTTTCAACAGTGATGTGCATGAGCTCCAATGATAGTAGTTACTCTCTTAAGAATCAATTCCTTGGGGCTGGGAGTGTAACTCAGTAGTAGAGTGTTTGAGTAGCAGCAAGTGGGAGGCCCTGGGTTCAGTTCTCAGCACCAAGAAAGAAAGAAAAAAGAAAAAAAGAAAATCCTTGTTTTGCAATTTGTTTCGTGTGACCAATAATTAATTTATATGGGCGAGAGCTGAGAAATGGTTACTAGGCCATGCCGAGGAAGAATCAACAGGGGAGATAGCATCCACCTATTAGCAATAGAAACATGAAAAACATGGCATTAAAAAATAAAAATACTAGGAGTTTAATTTTTCTGCATTTAAAATAAATAGGTGAGAATAGGTGTTCTAGTATACCACAATATTTTTGGCAAGAATCCAGAGTAATTAACCATGTTTGCTAGTTCTATATCATGAATCTTTGAAACCTTGGGACCTTACTGACTGTGCATCCTAGGACTAGGGAATTACTAGAAGTAAATAATTCACCTGTCATATGCAAATTGACCAATCTGGGACTCAGACCGACCACCTTCTTTATTGGGCTCTTATACTCCTTGACCCCATCAACCTGGGTCAGTACCAGACAACTAGGGCTGGCCCTGTGTTTCCGAGTCTGCTGAAATTATTCAAACTAGCCAATCCTAAAACTGCTTGCTCTCTCTGCCTCACTAGTTCCTGCCAGTGGAAACTGCAATAAAGGTTCTGGTTCACATTTCCCCTTCATTCTCTGCCCTCTAACTGACCCAGGTACTTCCTCCTACAGCCCCCTCCTGTTTCTAGAAAACTGCGTAAATGTCTTCCTTCCAGACAGTCATCTTCTTATTTGTGTCTGCATGTCTCATAGTTGATTAAAATGAATCCTTGCTACTTTACAACTCTGGGCTCCCTCCACCCTTCTAAACCACCACTCTTGGGGCTGATTCTATCTTTTTTTTTTTTGTACTGGGGATTGAACCCAGAGACATTTAACCACTGATTCATATCCTCAGCTGTTTTTATTTTTTTATTTTGAGACAGGGTCTTGCTAAGTTGCTTAGGGTCTTGCTAAATTGCTGAGGCTGGCCTCAAACTTTCTATCCTCCTTCCCCACCCTTCCTCGTTGCTGGGATTACAGGTGTGCTTCACCTGGCTGACTCAAGAATCCCATTTCTTGCCAGGCAGTGGCACACACACACAAATTAAACATAGAATTTTGCTATTTCAAATAAAATTAGGGTTCAATTAGAAGAAGGAATGGAAGAATAGATATTGGATCTCTGCAAGTTGGCCCTTCCCTACCTCCAGAAGGCTTACAGCTTTAGAATTATACAGAGCTCTTTATATTGACCCTTGGCTTTCTTCTCTGTTTATTTATGGGAGTAACTTGAGCTTCTTTAAACTTTACCAAACTCTGATTATTTGATTTCATGTTTGCTGTCTATTTGTTGGGTTTCCAAGATGTAATTACATTTAATTTTAGGAACTGTGAGTAGTAAGAACCCCCCTAACCTGACAATTGTCCTATTTTTAGATATAATTTAAGTTCTATCCCAAATACTTCTGACTCTGTGCATGTGTGTGTGTGTGTGTGTGTGTGTGTGTGTGTGTACATGTGAACTTGTGTCCACCACATCACAACAAGGGCCAAAGAGAGAAGGAAGAATCCCCATCCTCTTCTTCCTTTTTTCCAAGGCTATGTCCCTAGCTGGTCATGCACCCCAACAGATAACCCAGGTCACAAGGAAAGTTGAGCATGTGTCCTGCCCATGAACTCCAGCAAAAGCAGTGGATGGGGCTGTGCTGGGCTCCCTTGGCCTCACACTAGGGTGTAAAGCAAAGAATACTGCCCAGAGGAAGGGGCCTCTCTTTCTAACTTGCACAAAACTTTGTTGCGAAACTTGTATGCCTGTGAGCTGCCTATGCCCAGAGGAAGTGCCTTTCCTACTCTATCCACCCTGAGGATTTTTTTTTTTGGGGGGGGGAGTACTGGAAATTGAACTCAGTTGTGCTTAACCACTGAGCCACATGCTCAGCCTTTTTTTTAAAAAAAATTATTTATTTATTCTAAGACATGCTCAGCCTTTTTAATTAGTTTATTGATTTCTAAAATTTTGAGACGGGGTTCGCTAAGTTACTTAGGGTGCTGAGGCTGGCCTCAAACTTGCTATCCTCCTGCTTTAGCTTCCTGAGTCACTGGGATTACCACAATACCTGACAGGTTTTTTTTTTTTTTTTTTTTTTTTGTTATTGTTTTTTTAATGCACACAAAGGTTCCCAGTAGACTGCTCACAGCTATCTGTCCTGCACAGAGATCAGTAGTGAATTCCTCCACTTGTTCTGAGAGCCACTGACCTTCCAGTCACCATTGCTTTTTTCTTTCTGCCAACCAATTTCAGACTACTGAATGAAAGAAAGCTGAAAGCAGACACCTTCTATTCTTCAGTTCAGACCCACCCATTCTGTTAGGAAGCCGTTTCCCTGGACCTGCTGCCAAGAGATGGAACCCACCTCACCTGGAATAGATCCTGAACTCCCCTATGGAACCTTCTGGAATATCCCAGTTCACTGCTCATTTACAAATTGCCTCTGTAGATGTCTGACCTCTGGCTTCCTCATTTTAGAAAGTAGCATTTTCTTATGATAGAAGAGATGTTTCTGGAAGAGGGAATGCACATTCCCCCTACTCCAGGAATTCCTGTGGGGGTCCTTGACATACTTGATAGAAAAGAATTTCAACAGTGGAGGCTCAGAGATTTATTTAGGAAAGCAAGGAATATATATTCTTTCTTTCTTTCTTTTTTTTTAGAGAGAGAGAGAGAGAGAGAGAGAGAATTTTTTAACATTTATTTTTCAGTTATTGGCGGACACAACATCTTTGTATGTGGTGTTGAGGGTCGAACCCGGTGAGCATGCTACCACTTGAGCTACATCCCCAGCCCAGGAATATATATTCGAGGGAGAATATGAACTATCTTGAGAGTGAAAGATGAATTTTGGGGGGATTCCGACTCTCTTAAAGAAAACTTGGTAGGTATGGGAAGACATGTAAAGATGACATCAGGTTGGTTCTTAGGTTGACATGGTCCTTATTATCTGATCAATGGAGAATACTGGAAAGTCCCCTAAATTACAGATTTCTTAAAATAGTGCATTTCTCTTTGCTTCATCTATTGACTGGTGGCTTAATTAACAATGAAGAACATCATTGTTGTAAGTGAGTGAATTTACAGTAACACTAAGATTTACAAATTTTCCAGAGTTACAGGAGCAGCAGATCTGGGAGGGAGACTGGCTTGGGGAGTGACAGTTCTGAAAAAGTATGTAGAACTTTAAATTAAAATTAGATTTCCTTGTTCTTCTTTTATGTCTCCCTCTCACCTTTTTGTTTGTTTGCTTTTAATTTCTCTTGCTTTATTTTAATGCAGACACCAAATTGGGAAGAGCTATTTGTGGAGCCCCATGTGAGTAGTTCACACCTCTGGGTTCAATCCCAGCATCCTGAAAGGCTGTGGCAGGAGGGTCACAAATTCCAGGGGATCCTGGGTAATTTAGTGAGACCATGTCTCAAAATAAAATTTAAGGTGGGTGTAGTGGTGCATGACTGTAATCCCAGCTTCAGCAATGTAGAGAAGCCCTAAGCAACTGAGCAAGACCCTGTCTCAAAATAAAAAATAAAAAGGGCCGGGGATGAGGCTCAGTGGTTAAGTGCCCCTGATTTCAATCTCTGATGAAAGAAAGAAAGAAAGGAAGAAAGGAAGGAAGGAAGGAAGGAAGGAAGGAAGGAAGGAAGGAAGGGAAAGAAAGAAGGAAGTAGGGGCAGCGTTGGAGCAGAACAGAGTGAACATAATGTAAGCTATGGATTCTGGGTAATAATGATGTCAGTGTAGGTCCATCAATTGTAACAAATACATTACTCTGGTGGGGGAAGGCTATGCGTGTGGTGGGGGCAGGAATATATGGGATATCTCTGTGCCTCCTATTTGGCTAGGAACCTAATACTGCTGTACAATAATGAGCTCCTAAGAAAAAGAAGGGAGTGTTG